>NC_139963.1:53052534-54252534 GCF_963993115.1 Abramis brama | reverse complement strand
AAAACAAACTCAGTAACTGATATATTTTTGATTTTGCTAGATCAGCTCCTCCCACTGTAATTCAACATCAGTGAAGCTCCTCCCATATCAGGCACATCATCAGTGAAGCTCCTCCCACTGTAATTCATCATCAGTGAAGCTCCTCCCACAGCAATTCACCCATAAATGCTGGAATATTCCCATCAACTTCAAGTGAAGACAAGCATCAGAGCATCAGAGAATCAGGAAGAGCTAAAATCTGTAAAGACTGAGTTTATTAAAGAGGACAGTGAGAACATGAGTGATCCAGAACCCTGCAGAATGAAACACACTGAAGATCCTGAAGAACAAAGAGGTTGGTGTTTATTCTTCATTCATTCATGATGCTGAAGAACATTCATGTTAGAGACATTCAAGCACTTCATCACTTTTAAACAGTTAAACTAAACAGGTTTTCAAACTAAATATAATATGTAGCGACACTGACTTGGCATCCGGCCAGATGGTCTGAATTAGGCGAATCCTGACTTTTCAAACACAGCCCCTTCGTCAGATGAGAAAACAAGAGCTTTTTGTTTTTACTCTTCTGCAAAATGTAAGAACAATGCACAATGTCTAGAAAACGCCCCAGGGTAATTACCAGCGCCACTCTGGCTGGGGTCTCCCTGGCGCATGACACATATATAACAAGCCCTGTATTGTTAGCAAATGATTCGACCAAGTCCCCTGATTTTAAATCTCAGGACTTTACACACACACACACACACACACACACACAGAGAGAAACCTACTACAGAAATAGACTTTTTACCCATAAAGTCACTCTTAAATAGGGTTGGGAATCATAAGAAATTTTCCGGTTCCACCAAGCGATTCCGGTTCCGGTTCCCATTCATTAAAAAATATTAAAGGTCCCATGACATGAAATTTTCACTTTCTGAGGTTTTTTAACATTAATATGAGTTCCCCTAGCCTGTATATGGTCCCCAAGTTTCTAGAAATTTCAATCGGTGTAAATCGAGCTTTTGCTATCTTTCTCTGCCTTTGAGAAAATGGAGGCTCATACGCGCTGATCTTGAATCTCCTCTTTATGATGTCATAAGGAGAAAATGTTACCTCCCCTGTCTCTGCTTTGCCCGCCCAGAGAATATTTTCCGCCCATGAGAAAATGAGCTAGGAAGTAGGAACGCGCGCGCGCGATTTTAGTTTGTCCACGAGAGATATTATGGCTTTTGAGCGAGCGAAGCATAACAATTGCTCAATAATTGGATGTACAAATGAACACTGAAGGGTCAATACAGAGCTGGGCTTGCTGAACGTCTGAAACTAAAGTCTGGATCACTCTCTTTGGCTCAGCTACACACCTCGGACAAGTAAGTCAACAAATTATATATAAGTGTGTTGCTTTACTGTTTATGGTTACCTAGCTTGTTACACGTAGAATGTGGCTGTCACATTAGCTATGCAGTTACTTGCGCTAATGTAAAGGTAGACAGCATCAAGTTACACACACTGTAACGCGAGTGTTGTACATTTCTTTGTTATTTGGATAACCGTTTTCCTGTTGGTTATATGGCGCGTGCGATATCCGCATTTCAAGATCGCAGAGCTTGATGTAATTTTAATAAGATAAATACAGACGTTACAGATCCCTCATGAAAAGGCAACAGTATGTTAGCGTTAGCTACATGATAATAACTGTAAACCATCCGAATAAAGTACCGTATCCAGACATAATATTTTAAACTAACCATTCGGAAACGTCCTGCTGGAGCCGCTGAGTTGCAACTTCTTCATCCGTTGCTTCTCCATCCGGATCCGATTCTGGGTCAAACTGAAATGCTTGAAAGACTGCGTGTCTTCGTGCCATTGCAATATATCCAACGTAAACATGCACGCCACGGTACCGTTGCGCAAGATGGTCAAGGCCACACCCACCCTCCACCTTGCGCCGCCTTTCTCCTCCTTATTAGTATTTAAAGCTACAGACACCGAAACGGCCTGTCTGAAGGAAGCTCATTCTGGGACTGGCTTGTAGTGGCTATAATTCTGCACCGAGGCTGAATTTTTGGAAAGAGATTTCAGATACAGATAAAACAGATACAGTACTAGGTAGTGATGCACCGAAATGACAATTCTGGGCCGAAACCGAAACCGAAAATTTAGGATGCACTTGGCCGAAAACCGAAACTGAGGCCGAAAATGGCTTCTTTTAAAAACTTATATATATATATTGCTTGAATTTAATGGATCTGAAATGAAAAATCACAATATAATAATCAAACTTTTATTAACAGTTACATAACAAAACATAAAATATTTTTAACAATAAATATAAATAATAATTATTCTTCAAGTTTTATGTTCCATCAAATAATATAGTTTTTTAAAAATTGTGAAAAAAAATCCACAATTTTGGAGATTTTTGCAGAACAAATGTTACATATTGTAACTTTGGTGTCCTCTCGTATAGGGCTGTCATTTTTGTGAAAAAAAAAAAATCCTGTTCGATTTTTGAGACATAGGCAAAGTGTTCATTGAATCGTTAGTAAATTGCCTATATTTGGCGTTGATCCGTTTTCAACAGCAAATATAGGCAAATCCACGGACAACTAAACAGGCATTAGGACGAACGTAAAGAGGGCGCTTGAGACGCGCACAAGTCAGCAATGTGGACTGCCATAACATCAATGAAAAACATTACTGAAGGCTACATATTATGCACTATATTATGCAGAAATAGGCTATGTGTGTGTGTGTGTGTGTGTCAGAACCTGCAGTTGCTATGTGACGCGCGTTCGCTGCGAGCGTATAGTGACGAGCTGGACGCGCTCAGAGAGAAGGCCGTTAAAATCGATTCCCTATTTTCGTTTTCGAAACTTGTGTTGGTTGGTCCGATCGATTGTGCAATAAGTGACAGCCCTTTGACATGCTTAATCTTTGATAGGCAGACGCGTGATAACAGCTCGACCGTGAGTGAAACCTAAGCGCTTGCGCACGGATGGGAGGGGCGGGTGACATTCATTTTCGGTTTACGTTTTCGGCTGTTTTTTTTATTTCGGCCCGAAACCGATAATGCCATTTCGGCCGAAAATTTTCGGCGACCGAAATTTCGGTGCACCCCTAGTACTAGGGACCACTAAGGCCTATATTAAAGCCTACAAAAAGTATCACGTCATGGGACCTTTAAAACAACTAATAAAAAAATAGTAGTAAGGGAAAAATCCCAAATGAGTTTAACAGACTGGTAATGTCAACAAATTCAACATATTATTAAGCAATTTTTGCAAAAAAAAAAAAAATTTCTGAAGGAAAATCAAAATTCTCTAGAATAATTTGGGACCTCTCCTATAGCTTATTGTATAATCTCCAGCAGTGGAGAATACCCTCTCAGAAGGGGTAGAATATGCTTGAACACCCATGTAAGATGTGTGTAGAACAGATTATTTTAAAAATAGTTTTGAATGATTGATTCATAAAGACTACTTGTTTCATTACTGGATAAATCAGCGCTCTAGCAGTTAATAAACAGAACTGCACGCATCTTGCGGAAGAACATTTTTGTCGGAGCTATTTCTCTCTATTTATGTCTATGACGAGTCACGCAGGCACTGGGCTACTCCGCAGCGGCTGCGATCCGCCAGTCCGAGTAGCCTATAAACGCTTATTGCAGGCTTAACGTAGTAATTCAGGATAAGACAAAAACACGGTTAGAAAAAAAGACATTCATGCGCTCATTGTATACATTTTGTAAATTCTTTTCAAAAAATATCATTCATGCGTCTTTAAGAATGTTTTGAAGCATCAGATGTAATCGATACACTCGTTATTTGAAGGCAGCAACTTTCAAAAGGTGATTTACTCTATTTTGGTTGTCGTAGACATCAGTGTTTATACTCTAAACTTTTATCTCAGTACTTCTGTGATTATTTGAATATTTGTAACAGAAATATCGATAGGCCTACTGTTTTTGTAAAGCTGTTTCATATTGACAACTGCTCTCTCTGGGTCAACGACAGCACAAACAGATTTGAATGTTCAGGGGTGAGATTTTTGTAATTTACGATAAGATCGCGTGGCTGTTTGAATCAGGATCTTTTAAAGATTAATCGTGCAGCTCTACTGTCTTTACTACTCTCTATCTCTCTCCATTGATATCTGACGCAAAACGTATTTGAGGAGCGCGAGGGCTATTTTTATGAGGTGAGACCGTCGCGCTCCACTTCACCAAAACAGCGCACCAGAACCGGTTTCGGAACCGAAACTTAGGAATTTCGCACGGTTCCGGTATTTTTTCAAAAACACTACCGGTTCTGGATAAGAACCGGTTCTCGGTTCCCAACCCTACTCTTAAATGTATTAAATATATCCCTTTTGTGTTAAGATGTGTTTGTAAGCCATAGGAAAGCATATATGTCCTATTGTAACATTAATTGAACTGCAAATGCCTATACTAATGCCTAATAACATATCTTTGCATTGCTACAATGTCTATATTCTATTTTTGATACCTGTGCGATTCTTTTGACCTGATGGAATTGAATTTCGATAACCAGTTGCAGTAATTTCTATCATTTGACACATTTCATATGTCTTGAGCAAATCTTCCCAAATTCGATCTCACTCATGACTCATTCGAGTGGGCGTGTCTAACAGGACAAAGGAAAACCTTCCGCTCGAAATGCTCTAAGATGATTCGTCCTCCACGCTAAATGGAGGCGTACACGGGACACTGATGAAAGTCCGAACCTTCAGTTTCCAAACTATCTCTCTTCTTCGGTCAAACTTCGGGAAAACACCAGCTTCGGACCGGTTTCGGCCACCGTCGTCGGACGCGCCCCTCCGCGTCACTCCCGACCTTTCTTTCCTTTACTAAGTTTTATTTTCATATTCGCCTCTCCCTCCACGAGGGAGATGAATTCTGAATCATTTCTTTGGTAACTTCACGTTCGGTGAACCTTTAAAACTTTGCGCGAGACTGCTCGCCCCGGAAGACACGAGAGAACACGCCTAGCTCCACGCCTAGCTCAGCAACACAGCGGACCATGTGCAAGTACAACCGAGCTTTTAAATGCTGCTTACGGTTGTCTATCCCCTTTTCCAAAGTGATTTGATTTAGGGCTGGGCGATAAAACGATAACGATAATTATCGCGATATAATTTTTCTCGATAAAACGATATCAAGAAGTCGATAAATGTTCGATAATGTTTATGCGCCAAAAGCGGAACGAAACTCATTTTGAACCGCGCGCCACACGGACCATTTATCCGCTCGGCTCAAAGTCCAAATGGCAGTGCGAGGCTCCGCGAGCGAGCTCACTAAAGTTAGAGCAGATGCGTTAACTCTGATCGGTCTCGGTCACGAAATCCAGTGAGAAGCGCTTGAATTCAGCGAGGAACACAAATGTCTCAGTGATTTAAACCAGCTTAAAGGCAGATGAAACAGCACTGACAAACTGTGCGCAACGATACAGTCTGAAGGCTTTTCCGTCTACAAATTCCCATCATTTACCACGGATTTACTGTTAGCCTAGTAATATTAACTGCACCATGAAATGTAGGATATACATATTGAATTGTATTATATTATTAATGTAGACAATGTATTAAAGGACTAATGGAATATAATTACAGTATTTAATAATGTATTTAGACAACTGTTTTTCATACAAATACCATAGAAACCATAAAGTTACATTTTGCCATGATAGTGAGGTGCTATAGGCTATGCCTGGTTTCATCTGTGGTTGTCATGATCTAAATGCATGATACTGGATGACCGATGGTTAAGTTTAATAAAACTCAAACAGTCAGAATATTACATTTTACCAAATAAAAATGAGCACATGCAGAAACTAAGAAATTAATTGTCCAATAAATATATTTATTTTGTTAAGGAAAAATGACAAATGTTTGAATGTTCTACCTCAGATTTGTGAAATGTTCACCTGTCAAAGTGTTTGTCATGATATGTTCTGACAATAAAGAGTAGTTTAAAACCACAGTTAACGCTCTGGTTTCTACAACTTAAAGCAAAAATCTGCCTTTAAACTTTAAAGAAATAAAGATTTGACTTTTATCGTGATAATTATCGATATCGACTGATATAAAAAAAATTATCGTGATATTTTTTTTTGGCCATATTCTCCAGCCCTAATTTGATTCCTTGTTGTCTGTCAAAAGGTTACTGTCTGTGATTTGTTGTCTGTGAAGCACAAACGAACAAGACAATTTTGGGTGAATTTGGAGCATGTGGGGGGCTGAGTGACCTCAGAATGACCACATAATATTATTTTAATATCTAAAAAACCGAAGCAGCACAAACGAAACTTTTTACAGCACAAACGGAGCACAAACGATTGCGTCTATTTTGGGTGAATTTGGAGCATGTGGGGGGGCTGGTGACGTCATCGTCTATAATTCAATTTCTGATATTTTAAAACCGAACGCAGCACAAACGAAAATTTTACCGGCACAAACCAGCACAAACGAAGCACCAACGAACGAGACTATTTTGGGTGAATTTGAAGCATGTGGGGGGGGCTGAGTGACCTCAGAATGACCTAAAAATATTCTTTTAAAATCTCAAAAAAACCGAAACAGCACAAACAAAATTTTTTACAGCACAAACCAGAACAAACGGAGCACAAACGATTGAGCATAGTTTGACGACGTTTTGCGTTGGGTGGGGGGCCAACTTCACGCAGGTTATGTACCACGAAGGTATGAGGGAAAATACCACTTAGACTTTTATGTCCTTTCACTTCATATTTCTCTCTTTTAATTATTTTGATATGCTGAAAATTAAAACATTTTCTTTCATTTCAGACCTGATGGAAGTGAAGGAGGAGAGTGAAGAACTGAGTGAAGTGAAGGAGGAGAGTGAAGAACTGAGTGAAGTGAAGGAGAAACATCATGTCCAACCTGGAGGAAAACCTTTGAGTCGCTCAAAGACTAAAGATAATTTTTTTAAGAAAAGAAAAGCCAAGAAATCTACAACCTGCACTCAGTGTGGAAAGAGTTTCTCAAACACACGTAATCTTGACCGTCACATGAGAGTTCACACTGGAGAGAAGCCGTTCTCATGTGATCAGTGTGGGAAGAGTTTCCCAAGGAAAGATAGTCTAGAGATTCACATGAGGATCCACACTGGAGAGAAGCCGCTCCCCTGCACTCAGAGTGGGAAGAGTTTCATAGACAAACGTAATCTTAAACAACACATGAGAGTTCACTCTGGAGAGAAGCCGTTCACTTGTGATCAGTGCGGGATGAGTTTCACACAAAAACCAAATCTTAGTCGACATATGATGATCCACACTGGAGAGAAACCTCACACATGTGATCAATGTGGGAAGAGTTTCGCACAATCAGGACACCTTAAGGTTCACATGAGGATCCACACTGGAGAGAAAACGTTCACATGTGATCAATGTGGAAAAAAATTTCTTAGGGCATCAAACCTGAAGGCACACCTGAGAGTTCATATGAAGAAGAAGTCTCACTCATGTTCTGAATGTGGAAAGAGTTTTTCATGGCTTTACAGTTTACAATTACATCAAAGAATTCATACTGGTGTAGGAGTTCATATGTGCTTTGAGTGTGAGAAGACTTTTACTTCAGCAGAAAATTTAACACTGCACCAGAGAATTCACACTGGAGAAAAACCGTACAAGTGTTCACACTGTGACAAGAGATTCAATCAGTCATCATATCTAAAGATACATGAGAGGATCCACACTGGAGAAAAACCTTACAAGTGTTCACACTGTGACAAGAGATTCAGTATATCATTAAATCTGAAAATACATGAGAGGATCCACACTGGAGAAAAACCTTACAAGTGTTCACACTGTGACAAGAGATTCAATCAGTCATCATATCTAAAGATACATGAGAGGATCCACACTGGAGAAAAACCTTACAAGTGTTCACACTGTGACAAGAGATTCATTCGCTCAGCAGAACTGAAAACACATGAGAGGATCCACACTGGAGAAAAACCTTACAAGTGTTCACACTGTGACAAGAGATTCATTCGCTCAGCAGAACTGAAAACACATGAGAGGATCCACACTGGAGAAAAACCTTACAAGTGTTCACACTGTGACAAGAGATTCAATCAGTCATCATCTCTGAAAACACATGAGAGGATCCACACTGGAGAAAAACCTTACAAGTGTTCACACTGTGACAAGAAATTCATTCGCTCAGCAAATCTGAAAACACATGAGAGGATCCACACTGGAGAAAAACCTTACAAGTGTTCACACTGTGACAAGAGATTCAGTCAGTTATCAACTCTGAAAACACATGAGAGGATCCACTGCAGAGAGAAACCGCACACGTGTGATCAGTGTGGAAAGAGTTTCACTATTATAAGTCAACTGAAGAAACACATGAAGATCCATGCGGTGAAGAAACCACATCACCACAGTCTGAGATCACGGTAAGTAGTTCATCTTTATGTGCTGAGAAACACAGTCTCTTCTGTGTAAGTTAGTTTCTTATCAGCTAGGATGAGTATCATGACATTTTGTTGGTTGATCTAATGTAGGGCTGTGTGATATTAAAACAAAAGTGCGATATACAATACTTTGTTAAATCATGCGATATTCAATATGCTATACGATATTGCTTTAAGTGTGTAAAATTAATTAAAATTATATTTAAATATTTAAAAGCTGAAAATGGTATGACAAATATACACTATATTGCCAAAAGTATTGGGACACCCCTCCAAATCATTGAATTCAGGTGTTTTAATCACGTCCATGGCCACAGTTGTATAAAATCAAGCACTAGGGATGCAGACGGTTCTACAAACATCTGTGAAAGAACGGGTCGCTCTCAGGAGCTCAGTGAATTCAAGCGTGGGACCGTGATAGGTTTCCACCTGTGCAATAAGTCCATTCATGACATTTCCTCACTACTAAATATTCCACGGTCAACTGTTAGTGGTATTATAACAAAGTGGAAGCAATTGGGAACAATAGCAACTCAGCCATGAAAAAGTCAATAGCTACAGACCTCCAAACTTCGCGTGGCCTTCAGATTTGCTCAAGAACAGTGCGTAGAGCTTCATGGAATGGGTTTCCATGGCCGAGCTCTGCATCCAAGCCTTACATCACCAAGCGCAATGAAAAGTGTGGAATGCCACTGGACTCTAGAGCAGTGGAGATGTGTTCTCTGGAGTGACGAATCACGCATCTTTGACTGGATATCCGATGGACAAGTCTGGGTTTGGCAGTTCCCAGTAGAACGGCACTTGCCTGACTGCATTGTGCCAAGTGTAAATTTTGGTGGAGGGGGGATTATGCTGTGGGGTTGTTTTTCAGGGGTTGGGCTTGGCCCCTTAGTTCCAGTGAAAGGAACTCTTAATGCTTCATTATATAAAGATATTACGGACAATGTCATGCCCCCAGCTTTGTGGGAACAGTTTGGGGATGTTCCTGTTCCAACATGACTGCGCACCAGTGCACAAAGCAAGGTCTATAAAGACATACATGAGCAAGTTTGGTGTGGAGGAACTGGACTGGCCTGCAGAGAGTCCTGACCTCAACCTGATAAAACACCTTTGGGATGAATTACAGCGAAGACTGCGAGCCAGGCCTTCTCGTCCAACATCAGTGCCTAACCTCACTAATGTGCTTCCAGAAGAATGGTCAAAAATTCCCATAAACACACTCCTAAATCTTGTGGAAAGCCTTCCCAGAAGAGTTGAAGCTGTTATAGCGGCAGAGACGGGCCAACTCCATATTAAACCCTATGGATTAAGAATGGGATATCCTTAAAATTCATGTGCATGTAAAGGCAGATGTCCTGAAACTTTTGCCAATATAGTATAAATGCTTCACATTCTTTTTGGAAAAGAAAGCCTCACTACAACTTCTGAAAGTGACCAGCAGGGTTTTAGCATTACGTAAAAAATAATGTCACAAATCTGACAACGTAATATTAACATGTATGTAAAAAATAAACTATTTAAATGCCAACAACTCCTCTTTGGTCAACTTGGTAATATATAGTTATATTAACCTAAAACTTATCATCAAGATTTTGTGAACAAAAACACCTGAAACTAGGGGTTGACAATTAGTTATATATATAAAAAAAAAGAAATACAAAAAAATTGCATTCAAGTTTAAAACTGCACCAGGCAATTCACACTGGAGAAAAACCTTACAAGTGTTCACACTGCGACAAGAGATTCGGTCTGTCAGCAAATCTGGATTATGTGATCTAATCCGATATTTTATTTATTTATTTATTTGTTTGTTTATCATGTGACTAGCCTGAGTACCAGAAAGCATCTGGAAGGAGAGGACGGAGAGGACACCAGTGATCCAGAGCCTGCAGAATGAAACATCATGATACTGAAGAACAAAGAGGTTGGGGTTTATTCTTTATTCTTCATTCACTCATCATGCTGAAGAACATGCTGATGCTCACTAGATTTACATTGCTTCAGGCTGAGAATAAAAACATAACAAATTAAAGCACAAAAAAAAAAAAAGTTTATTGATAATTTTTTTTTGCCGAAGAACATGCTGATGAGAACTAGATGAACTAGATTGTTTTTCTAGAACTAGAACTGAGTTATTACTAGCTAGTTACCATGATTCTTACAGTAGTTACTAATGAAAAGCCAATCCTAAAGTGTAGAAATCTTCTAATCATACACAAGATATTCACACACACACATACAGTATATCATCAAGGAAATCCTATACTTGGCAAAATCAAGGAACTTCCTGTTTCGAATGCGCATGCGTCGCGTCTGAACGCGTTGTTGTCTTTGGAGCTCCATCGATTGATTTATAATTCTTGATTTCTCTTTAAACTCACTTACAACGAACATTTTCTATTTTTCCTCACCTCATAGTTACAACGCGGACTGTTGAGCAGACGTGTCTCAAGCCTAGTGATCCAACGCTGGATACTCTTACAGGTTACGACCGTGGATCACGGCTGAACGCGTCTTCTCCGCACTCATTTATAAACAATTTTTTTTTAGCCTATCGTGCGTCTACTCCACACCCGTACCACTAAAAAGACGGATTATATCCAAGACTTAAGCCATAAATTAGTATTAATATTGATAGCATCACTGGTAGCGTCGTTGCTAACTTAACTTACTGTCCATCTGTTAAAATGGCGAATATATCAGATGTAAGTAGTCTACCTTTTGGTGCAGGTGAGGACACATTTGAGCTACACGCGGTACAGTCTGAGCTGGAAGCTGTTGAGAAACAGATCCACGACCTTTTAGTGAGACAGGCCGAGCTGATAGATCGGCGGTTAGCTCTTGAAACATCACGCGCCGATGCACACAAATCAGTGATTAACGTTACTAACCCGCTGACTCCGACCTCGTCTACTCCGTGCGTTACTCAGCATCAGTCACGAGCGTCGAGGCCGCGATCAGCTATGGTCTCGTTTACGCCGGCTCCAACATGCCACCACGAAGCCTGGATATTTCCGCAGCGGAAGACGCGAGTCAGGTCTAGACCAAGAAAACTCTCTCCGACCCTCCCGGTTTTCGAGATATCCACACAAAACCGCTTCTCCCCTCTTCGCGAAACAGAACGCGATGCTGTGATCATCGGTGATTCCATCGTTCGACACGTACACGCTACGTTAAATAAAAGTAAGGTGCATAGTCACTGCTTTCCTGGTGCTCGTGTTTCTGAAATCGCTGCTCACGTTCCCGAGATTCTGAACGAGCGCGTCGGAACTGTGGTCCTGCACGCGGGAGGGGCCGACATCAGGCTGCGACAGACAGAGGTTCTGAAGAAAGACTTCAGGAATCTGATCGATACGGTAAGCAGCACATCGCCTGATATAACGATCATTGTGTCAGGACCGCTTCCCACGTACCGACTAGGTCATGAAAAGTTTAGTAGATTATTCGCGCTAAATGAATGGTTAATATCATGGTGCAATGAGCAGAAACTGCTCTTTGTAAATAATTGGAATCTGTTTTGGGAGCGTCCTAGGCTTTACCGTGCTGATGGCTTACACCCAAGCAGATTCGGATCGGATCTTCTGTCAGATAACATCTCCAAAATGTTAAATACCTTTTGACTAGTAACCAAAAGTCCAAATCATAGTCTCTGCTGCACCAAATTAACTGATATAAATAGTGTAGAACATTGCATAGAAACTGTGTCTATTCCTCGTTTAGTGAGATCAAATAATAAATCTACTGCAGGATCTAGAAAAAATCTAATTGTTATTAAACCAGAAAATGTTGCTATTAGTAATCAAAAACAATTTCTAAAGCTAGGTCTTCTAAACATTAGATCACTCACACCTAAGGCAGTTATTGTAAATGAAATAGTCACAGATAATAGCTTCGATGTACTTTGCCTTACTGAAACTTGGCTTAAACCTAATGATTATTTCGGTCTAAATGAGTCTACTCCATCAGGATACTCCTATTAGCACGAACCCCGTCTGATTGGTCGTGGCGCCGGTGTTGCAGCGGTCTATAGAGATATTCTCAATGTTACTCAGAAAACGGGTTATAAGTTTATTTCGTTTGAAATACTTGTACTAAATGTTACGCTCTTAGATGTTAGAAAAAAATCCATATTATCTTTAGCCTTGGCTACCGTATATAGACCGCCTGGGCCTTACGCTGATTTCCTAAAAGAGTTTGCAGATTTTCTCTCAGATCTATTGGTCAATGTAGATAAAGCATTAATTGTTGGAGATTTTAACATACACATAGATAATTCAAATGATGCGTTAGGGGCTGCGTTTATAGATTTATTAAATTCATTTGGGGTCAAGCAAAACGTCACCGGACCAACTCATCGTCTTAATCACACACTCGATTTAATTATATCATATGGAACCAATCCAACCGATATAGATATCATTCCACAAAGTGATGATGTCACTGACCATTACTTGGTAACTTGCATATTACATACTGCTGTAATATGTCATGCGGCGCTGCGTTATCGACCAGGCAGAACAATCCTTCCATCCACCATAGATAATTTCTCAAATTGCTTATCTAATCTGTCTCAGCTGCTGCCTGAACCCAAACAAACAGATGAACTAGAAGAACTAACTAGCACTATGAGCACCATTCTCTCTAGAACATTGGATGTTGTTGCACCCATTAGATTAAAAAAGGTCAGAGAGAAAATTAAAGCACCATGGTACAATAATACTACGCATGTTCTAAAGAGAGAAACCCGTAATTTAGAGCGTAAATGGAAACAAACTAATTTAGAGGTCTTTAGAATCGCGTGGAAAGACAGTATGTCACGTTATAAAAAGGCCCTAAAAGCGGCCAGGGCTGAGCACCTCCGCAAACTAATAGAAAACAACCAAAACAATCCTAGGTTTTTATTTAACACCGTGGCTAGACTAACAAATAAACAGACGTCACCCGAACAAAATATCCCGTTACAGTTTAGTAGTAATGATTTCATGAACTTCTTCACTGAGAAAATAGAAAACATCAGAACCACAATTGTAAACGTTCAATCCTCAATCGCACCTTATAATTCAGCCTCAATTATCCCCCCCGCAAGAACAATTACAGTGCTTTACAACTATAGAACAAAAAGAGTTAAATAAACTTATCACTTCATCTAAAACAACAACATGTTTATTAGATCCTATACCAACTAAACTACTGAAGGAAGTGTTACCTGTAGTGGAAGAGCCTCTCCTCAATATTATTAACTCGTCTTTATCTTTAGGTCATGTTCCAAGAACATTTAAACTGGCAGTTATAAAACCTCACATTAAGAAACCACAATTGACCCTTCGCAGGGAGCTTGATTGACAGGTGATCTGACCAATCATACTTCGCCATCCGCCATTTTGTCCGACAAAGCAGTCAGGAGAGTTAGTAGATTAACATAGGAGGATTTGAACTTGAAAAACGGAGTGTACTGACGCCTTTCTGTGGTTAAAACAACATTCCTTTTTGTGTTTGTTCATGTTTATTTGAGGCTATAAATTAACTAGAAGGAAGAGATGATCGGTTCACGAGCAGCTTTAACTGATGCTCTACAGCGATCTGTCACTGCACATTAAAGAGCAACAAAACGGTATTTATTGTTAAAATTTCTTTTTAAAAATGACCAAATTTGAAAGGTGAGACTTTGTTTAATATGTTTAATATCAAACGTAACCGAAAAGTAACCTGCTCTGTCCTGTCTGTCAGCGTGTTGTCAGTCTCCTCTCTGCTCCGCGATGTATTTTTCACTGCATGAGAACATGGTGTGGCATGAGAACGGCGTAGCTTGTCGGACATAGCGACAGTAACTAAGGGGGGCGGGTCTTTGCGAACGGTCAATTAGATCATAATAATCTAGCAAATTATAGAGCCATTTCAAATCTACCTTTTATGTCTAAAATACTAAAAAAAGTTGTGTCCACTCAACTGGGCTCTTTCTTGCAAGAAAATGATATCTATGAAAAGTTTCAGTCAGGATTCAGACCGCATCATAGCACTGAAACTGCGCTCGTTAAAATCACAAATGATTTACTCTTAGCTTCTGACCAAGGCTGCATCTCAATACTAGTTTTACTTGATCTAAGTGCTGCGTTCGATACTATAGATCATACAATACTCTTAGATCGACTACAAAATTATACTGGTGTTCAAGGACATTAAGCATTAAGCTGGTTTAGATCATACTTATCAGACCGCTACCATTTTGTCTATTTAAATGGAGAAAAATCTATCATAATTCCAGTAAACTATGGAGTGCCGCAGGGATCTGTGTTGGGCCCTCTGTTATTCTCAATATATATGATACCACTTGGAAATATTATAAGGAAACATGGAATTAGTTTCCATTGTTATGCTGATGACACTCAAATATATATTTCATCACGGCCGGATGAAAACGCTAAATTATCCAAATTGACAGAGTGTGTTAAAGATATAAAAGATTGGATGACGCGTAATTTTCTTTTATTAAATCCAGACAAGACAGAGGTTATACTTATCGGTTCAAAAAAACGCCCACAGAACCTCTCGCAATACAACTTTGACATCGTAGGATGTCCTGTTACTTTATCCTCGACAGTAAAAGACCTGGGTGTTATACTCGATTGTAACCTGTCTTTTGAAAATCATATTTCGTATGTTACAAAAACAGCCTTTTTCCACCTTAGAAACATTGCTAAGCTACGTAATATGCTATCAGTTTCTGATGCAGAAAAGTTAGTTCATGCATTCATGACCTCGAGACTAGATTACTGTAATGCTTTATTAGCCGGTTTTCCTGCATCCTCAATAAACAAGCTACAGTTAGTCCAAAATGCCGCTGCTAGAGTTCTTACTAGATCAAGAAAATATGATCATATAACACCGATTTTATCATCACTACATTGGCTACCTATAAAGTTCCGTATTAATTATAAGGTATTGCTACTGACTTATAAAGCCCTAAACGGCTTAGCTCCAGTCTATTTAACGGATCTTCTATCACCCTATAATCCATCGCGCTCTTTAAGATCAATAAATTCAAGGCTTTTGGTCATACCTAGGATATCCAGATCAACCAAAGGAGGGAGAGCATTTTCACATTTGGCTCCAAAACTCTGGAATAGCCTTCCTGATACTGTTCGTTACTCGGACTCACTCTCCCAGTTTAAAACTAGATTAAAGACGCATCTTTTCAGCCAGGCATTCATATAATATTGTTAATCTCACAGTTTCAAACTACAATCCGGCCTCTAGTTCATAAATGCCAGAGGAGAACTGGCCCCCGACTGAGCCTGGGTTCTCCCAAGTTTTTTTTTTCTCCATTAGGTCACCTGATGGAGTTTTAGGACACCATTAGGTCATTTGATGGAGTTTTTCGGTTCCTTGCCACTGTTGCCTTTGGCTTGCTCAGTTGGGGATATTTTGGGGATATTTAATTTTATTCTATCAATCAATAAATTCCACTAGAAACAAACTTTGTTGTATTATTTTATTTTAATACTGTGAAGCTGCTTTGATACAATCTGTATTGTGAAAAGCGCTATACAAATATACTTGATTTGATTTGATTTGATATATGCATAGATGAGCTAGCTAATTATTGCTGTATGACAGCATAGGCTAATTACTGACAGCTTTCTCAAATCTTAAGTCTGCTATGCTATTAAATATTGATAATGTAAATAACCTTGTGTATTCGTTTACAATTCGTTTACAAAAACAGTTCAAATGTTAATGTTCAAGTGCTAGTCATTTGTCCTGCATTAGTTATTGATTTGTTTTGTATGAATTATGAATCTTGTTCAGTAGTTCTCTGGGAAGCATTAAAAAATAGTAGTTATTGATTAGTTAACAGTGAACTACCACTTTCATCTGTGTGCTATTACTTACTAATTTGTTAATAAGAGTTTCTTGTTAGTTAATAGTAGTTACTAGATTGCTAATATTGTGTTGCTCATTTGTTCCTGTGTAGTTATTCATTAACGAATTAACCGTATTCTAAAGTGTTACCTGATTATGTTGATGTTTATAGGTGTTTTGTTGTTCTGAACAGTATTTGATCATCTACCGTTGGAGGCCGATGACGTCACTGCTCGCGCTGTCTTTTCCATCATTCAGTTTCACCGTCGAGTCTTCTGTGGCGTTTCAATGAGGAGGAACTTGAACTTTGAGATTTTATTTTCAGAATGGATCCACAAATGAGCTGTGTCCACAAATGGGGTGTTCAAATACCATACCTCTTTTTTTTTTTAGCGAGTCAGCTGCTTTCTTCTCATATTAAATTAAGTCCAATAAAAGGTATCACTATCACTGATAGAGAAGTAAAAAAAAAACAATAGTCGATGACACTAAACTCTTCATTCAAAACCAAAACCAGATTTCTGTGGCTACTGAATTAATCTGGATATGTTCAAGGGCATCTGGTAAATACATTTTGCTAAATGTGAGCTTATGGCCATCAAGGAATGTTCTGAAGCTTCTTCCCACATAGCAAATTTTATCTTTTGTTGTATTTGTTATCCTTGAACTGATTATGAAATTGGCATGATACATTTACCTGACATAATAAATTGTTACATTTGATTTTACTCTGACTTTCTCTGACATTGTTTTCCCAAGTAGATTAAACGGATTTGATTCCTATTTTGTCCCAGTGCAGGGCCAGTTGTGGGTTATTAATTGGCTGAGACTTGGGCCAGTAATGGTCATTGTGTGGCCCTTGTCTTTGATCCAGATCTGGGCCACTACAGGGCCGTCATTCTTTTCGTTATGTGGGCCGAGGGAAAGGGGGTTCTGTGGAACAGAGCTGGGCCAGATCACATTTCATATGTGGGAAAAGTACATTTATCTGACCCAAGGTCACAATCCTGATTTGGATCAGATGATCACTGGACTGATCTGGATCGCACTCCTCCCACCAACATTCAACCCTCATGTGTTTTGCCGTGATCATGCTGTGCCATTATTGCTTCACACGGCCTGACTCCGGCTGACAGGAGACATGCCATTGCCCACAGGAGGCCAGCAGTGCCAGATCGAGGACACATTCGGGACAAGACTGCTTGCTATGTGGAGTATTATGGTATTCCCCTGAAAAAAATGAGGTTCAGTATTTGGGAATAGTCATTACTAAAGATCAGCATAAAAGGTGTTTACTAAATTTCATCCCAATTGTTGAAAAGCCGAAAAGGAAATTAAATCAATAGCTTTTGGGAGATCTTTCTTTAAGGGACAGAGATCTAATTACAAAGGCTGAGGGTATTTCTAGATGGACTTATACAGCAATGGCTTTGCATCTTAATAGAAACATTTGTAAAGAGATTGATAAAGTGCTATTTGACATTATATGGAAACCAAAATACAGTACATAATGAAATCATGTGAATTCATATGAAAATTGTGAATTTTAAATAAAACATTTTAAGTAAATTGGCTTTGTCAGATTGGTCAGATGTTAGAAATCCTTACTCCATTTGGAACTTTATCCCTATCCATATGCTTTCTAAAGTTGGTAATACACATTTTCTTCTTGTTTGTAATTATAACTTTGACAAAATACCAGTGAAATTATCTGAATTTCATCGCCAGGCATTTTTATCATGGTCCTTAATTTTCAAGCTTAACTTTTTACCGCATAAGTATATAAATCAACAAGGGTATGTTATAAATGCAAAAAAAAAAAAAAAAAAAAAATGTTTTTGAAATATTGTTTTGACAGCGGCATCATATTGGTAGATCAGTTATTTAATTTAAATGGTTTTCTTTGCACTCACAGTGAGTTTTTGGCACATTATAAGATTCCTGTTACAGTGGAATATACAAAATGTTTTGATGCAATATGTAGGTTTTGAGGGCGAACCAAACACAAATGAATCTTCCAGGTGATTCGTTCAAACATAATTCCACACAGAACTCAACACTCCAGACCCCAAATCAAAAGTCTAATCTAGGGCCCTAAATGGAGTGGGCTCCAGCCAGTCTACGCTAACCAACGAAACCCCCCAGCTAAGAACTTTATGGCCATGCAAGCTTCAAAAGAGATGAGCCCAACTAAAGGCTCATCTTTGTTCTGTTTTGTTATCTATTATTTGGTCTTTTGGAGAACTACAGATAAGCACAGCCAGGTTTATATAATACATTGTATATAACATGTTTTACATCATTTAAGACAGTAATTGAGCTTTATATTGATCAATCCATCCGATTTTCTATGAAGAAAAAAAAACAGTTCAAACTTTTAAAAAATGTAAATGTGTCAATGTCTTGTTATAATGTAGTTCTACATTAATCCCCCTAGTGTTACATTTGTTGTGTTTTCTTGTATACTGTAGTATTTGTAACATACTCTTCTTTTTTGTTAACAGTAATAAAAAACTACCCCCAAAAGAAGGGTTCAGCCTTTAAATTGGGACTTCCTTCGTCGCGCCGCTGTGACGCAATCGCACTTCAAAATACGCGCGCGCGCACGTACACGCACACACACACACACACAGTTTCAGCGTCGAGTCTTCTGAGGTGAGGAGAGCAGTTCACGGTATTTATCATATTTACACAACCATCAAACACACTTTATACAGTTTGATTAAGCGACAGACTCATTTCTGTATTGTTTTCATCGATCACAACGATACTTTTCTGGCGTCTTCCTACTGAAATAAACATTTAGTGCAGCAGCAGCAGCGAGCATGAGGAGAATATGTTTAGTTCATTCCTGAGCGATTTTGTGTTCGTTTGTGTGATTGTCTCGATGTTTGTGTGAGAACTGTTACTTCATGTCAAGTCAAAGTTTGAGATCTGTGAGGGGAATGGGACTCGATATCAAGTGTTGCTGCTGCCGTTTTATTTACTCTTAACATCTTTGGATTAAATTAGGTATTTCTTTACTTTGCATTGCAAAATAGACTGGAAAAGATACTGCTAAATACTTTACATTGAGCCTATAGGGAGCCATGTGAGACTATTTAAACCTATACATTTAAAATATATATGAATACAGTTTGACATAGTAAATGTTATTGTTTTTTGGTTCTCTTTTTTAAATAAAAGTTTTATGATCATTGTCAGTTTCTGCAAGCTGTAACATGATCTAATTACATTCTTGCAATGAATGTAGTTATTAGAACTATATTTAGAGTTATTATGGACATTTTATGGTTTAGTAGGGTAGTTATAAGCGGTGTTTGTTTTGTATTATTGATGTTTTATCCATGTCATATTGTGAGAAATAACAGTATTGTCTTTCAATAGAGTTGTTTTACAGGCTTTTATCATCTATCCTGACTCAAATAATGGGTTTCTATCAGCAAACACTCAGAATAAAGTGAGATGATCTGCTGATGATCCTGAATGGCTTGTTGAATGAGTGTTGATAGTCTGAGGTTCATCAATATTAACAGATCTGCTGAAAACACTCTTTATTTCATGACAATAGTTCCTGTTTTCACCTCATTTATTATGCTGATGTCTTCAGATCTCCTGTAAATTGAAACTTAAAGCTCATTTCATTGGTGTCAGCAGACTGAGCGGATTTTATGGGTATTCTGTTTATGCTTATAACTGTTTTTCTTACCATTGTTTATACATGGAAGATTTTACTCTATTTATATTCTGTTGTCCACGAGCATAAAAACAAACTCAGTAACTGATATATTTTTGATTTTGCTAGATCAGCTCCTCCCACTGTAATTCAACATCAGTGAAGCTCCTCCCATATCAGTCACATCATCAGTGAAGCTCCTCCCACTGTAATTCATCATCAGTGAAGCTCCTCCCACAGCAATTCACCCATAAATGCTGGAATATTCCCATCAACTTCAAGTGAAGACAAGCATCAGAGCATCAGAGAATCAGGAAGAGCTAAAATCTGTAAAGACTGAGTTTATTAAAGAGGACAGTGAGAACATGAGTGATCCAGAACCCTGCAGAATGAAACACACTGAAGATCCTGAAGAACAAAGAGGTTGGTGTTTATTCTTCATTCATTCATGATGCTGAAGAACATTCATGTTAGAGACATTCAAGCACTTCATCACTTTTAAACAGTTAAACTAAACAGGTTTTCAAACTAAATATAATATGTAGCGACACTGACTTGGCATCCGGCCAGATGGTCTGAATTAGGCGAATCCTGACTTTTCAAACACAGCCCCTTCGTCAGATGAGAAAACAAGAGCTTTTTGTTTTTACTCTTCTGCAAAATGTAAGAACAATGCACAATGTCTAGAAAACGCCCCAGGGTAATTACCAGCGCCACTCTGGCTGGGGTCTCCCTGGCGCATGACACATATATAACAAGCCCTGTATTGTTAGCAAATGATTCGACCAAGTCCCCTGATTTTAAATCTCATGACTTTACACCACACACACACACACACACACAGAGAATCCTACTACAGAAAAGGACTTTTTACCCATAAAGTCACTCTTAAATAGGGTTGGGAATCATAAGAAATTTTCCGGTTCCACCAAGCGATTCCGGTTCCGGTTCCCATTCATTAAAAAATATTAAAACAACTAATAAAAAAATAGTAGTAAGGGAAAAATCCCAAATGAGTTTAACAGACTGGTAATGTCAACAAATTCAACATATTATTAAGCAATTTTTGCAAAAAAAAAAAAAAATTATGAAGGAAAATAAAAATTCTCTAGAATAATTTGGGACCTCTCCTATAGCTTATTGTATAATCTCCAGCAGTGGAGAATACCCTCTCAGAAGGGGTAGAATATGCTTGAACACCCATGTAAGATGTGTGTAGAACAGATTATTTTTAAAATAGTTTTGAATGATTGATTCATAAAGACTACTTGTTTCATTACTGGATAAATCAGCGCTCTAGCAGTTAATAAACAGAACTGCACGCATCTTGCGGAAGAACATTTTTGTCGGAGCTATTTCTCTCTATTTATGTCTATGACGAGTCACGCAGGCACTGGGCTACTCCGCAGCGGCTGCGATCCGCCAGTCCGAGTAGCCTATAAACGCTTATTGCAGGCTTAACGTAGTAATTCAGGATAAGACAAAAACACGGTTAGAAAAAAAGACATTCATGCGCTCATTGTATACATTTTGTAAATTCTTTTCAAAAAATATCATTCATGCGTCTTTAAGAATGTTTTGAAGCATCAGATGTAATCGATACACTCGTTATTTGAAGGCAGCAACTTTCAAAAGGTGATTTACTCTATTTTGGTTGTCGTAGACATCAGTGTTTATACTCTAAACTTTTATCTCAGTACTTCTGTGATTATTTGAATATTTGTAACAGAAATATCGATAGGCCTACTGTTTTTGTAAAGCTGTTTCATATTGACAACTGCTCTCTCTGGGTCAACGACAGCACAAACAGATTTGAATGTTCAGGGGTGAGATTTTTGTAATTTACGATAAGATCGCGTGGCTGTTTGAATCAGGATCTTTTAAAGATTAATCGTGCAGCTCTACTGTCTTTACTACTCTCTATCTCTCTCCATTGATATCTGACGCAAAACGTATTTGAGGAGCGCGAGGGCTATTTTTATGAGGTGAGACCGTCGCGCTCCACTTCACCAAAACAGCGCACCAGAACCGTTTTCGGAACCGAAACTTAGGAATTTCGCACGGTTCCGGTATTTTTTCAAAAACACTACCGGTTCTGGATAAGAACCGGTTCTCGGTTCCCAACCCTACTCTTAAATGTACTAAATATATCCCTTTTGTGTTAAGATGTGTTTGTAAGCCATAGGAAAGCATATATGTCCTATTGTAACATTAATCGAACTGCAAATGCCTATACTAATGCCTAATAACGTATCTTTGCATTGCTACAATGTCTATATTCTATTTTTGATACCTGTGCGATTCTTTTGACCTGATGGAGTTGAATTTCGATAACCAGTTGCAGTAATTTCTATCATTTGACACATTTCATATGTCTTGAGCAAATCTTCCCAAATTCGATCTCACTCATGACTCATTCGAGTGGGCGTGTCTAACAGGACAAAGGAAAACCTTCCGCTCGAAATGCTCTAAGATGATTCGTCCTCCACGCTAAAAGGAGGCGTACACGGGACACTGATGAAAGTCCGAACCTTCAGTTTCCAAACTCTCTCTCTTCTTCGGTCAAACTTCGGGAAAACACCAGCTTCGGACCGGTTTCGGCCACCGTCGTCGGATGCGCCCCTCCGCGTCACTCCCGACCTTTCTTTTCTTTCCTTTACTAAGTTTTATTTTCATATTCGCCTCTCCCTCCACGAGGGAGATGAATTCTGAATCATTTCTTTTGTAACTTCACGTTCGGTGAACCTTCAAAACTTTGCGCGAGTCTGCTCGCCTCGGAAGACACGAGAGAACACGCCTAGCTCCAAAACGCGCCTGCCTCAGCAACACAGCGGACCATGTGCAAGTATAACCGAGCTTTTAATTTCTGCTTACGGTTGTCTATCCCCTTTTCCAAAGTGATTTCATTCCTTGTTGTCTGTCAAAAGGTTACTGTCTGTGATTTGTTGTCTGTGAAGCACAAACGAACAAGACAATTTTGGGTGAATTTGGAGCATGTGGGGGGGCTGAGTGACCTCAGAATGACCACATAATATTATTTTAATATCTAAAAAACCGAAGCAGCACAAACAAAACTTTTTACAGCACAAACGGAGCACAAACGATTGCGTCTATTTTGGGTGAATTTGGAGCATGTGGGGGGGCTGAGTGACCTCAGAATGACCTAAAAATATTATTTTAATATCTAAAAAACCGAAACAGCACAAACAAAAATTGGTGCTTCGTTTGTGCCGGTAAAATTTTCGTTTGTGCTGCGTTGGGTTTTAAAATATCAGAAATTGAATTATAGACGATGACGTCACCAGCCCCCCGGTGGTTGCCTTGGGTGGGGGGCCAACTTCACGCAGGTTATGTACCACGAAGGTATGAGGGAAAATACCACTTAGACTTTTATGTCCTTTCACTTCATATTTCTCTCTTTTAATTATTTTGATATGCTGAAAATTAAAACATTTTCTTTCATTTCAGACCTGATGGAAGTGAAGGAGGAGAGTGAAGAACTGAGTGAAGTGAAGGAGGAGAGTGAAGAACTGAGTGAAGTGGAGGAGGAA
This sequence comes from Abramis brama, assembly GCF_963993115.1. Lineage (NCBI taxonomy): Eukaryota > Metazoa > Chordata > Actinopteri > Cypriniformes > Leuciscidae > Abramis > Abramis brama. The sequence goes on along the minus strand of NC_139963.1, from coordinate 54,229,004 downwards.
CATCATGTCCAACCTGGAGGAAAACCTTTGAGTCGCTCAAAGACTAAAAATAATTTTTTTAAGAAAAGAAAAGCCAAGAAATCTACAACCTGCACTCAGTGTGGAAAGAGTTTCTCAAACACACGTAATCTTGACCGTCACATGAGAGTTCACACTGGAGAGAAGCCGTTCTCATGTGATCAGTGTGGGAAGAGTTTCCCAAGGAAAGATAGTCTAGAGATTCACATGAGGATCCACACTGGAGAGAAGCCGTTCCCCTGCACTCAGTGTGCGAAGAGTTTCATAGACAAACGTATTCTTAAACAACACATGAGGATCCACACTGGAGAGCAGCCGTTCCCCTGCACTCAGTGTGGAAAGAGTTTCACAAGCACAGGTTGTCTTGAGCAACACATGAGAGTTCACTCTGGAGAGAAGCCGTTCACTTGTGATCAGTGCGGGATGAGTTTCACACAAAAACCAAATCTTAGTCGACATATGATGATCCACACTGGAGAGAAACCTCATACATGTGATCAATGTGGGAAGAGTTTTGCACAATCAGGACACCTTAAGGTTCACATGAGGATCCACAATGGAGAGAAAACGTTCACATGTGATCAATGTGGAAAAAAATTTCTTAGGGCATCAAACCTGAAGGCACATCTGATGGTTCATACGAAGGAGAAGCCACATTCATGTCCTGAGTGTGGAAAGAGTTTTTCACTGCTGTATAATTTACAATTACATCAAAGAATTCATACTGGTGTGAGAGAGTACATGTGCTTTGAGTGTGAAAAGACTTTTTCTTCAGCACAATGTTTAAAACTACACCAGATGATTCACACTGGAGAAAAACCGTACAAGTGTTCACACTGCGACAAGAGATTCATTATATCATTAAATCTGAAAACACATGAGAGGATCCATACTGGAGAAAAACCATACAAGTGTTCACACTGTGACAAGAGATTTAATCAGTCATCATATCTAAAAATACATGAGAGGATCCACACTGGAGAAAAACCTTACAAGTGTTCACACTGTGACAAGAGATTCATTCGCTCAGCAGAACTGAAAACACATGAGAGGATCCACACTGGAGAAAAACCTTACAAGTGTTCACACTGTGACAAGAGATTCATTCGCTCAGCAGAACTGAAAACACATGAGAGGATCCACACTGGAGAAAAACCTTACAAGTGTTCACACTGTGACAAGAGATTCAATCAGTCATCATATCTAAAAATACATGAGAGGATCCACACTGGAGAGAAACCTTACAAGTGTTCACACTGTGACAAGAAATTCATTCGCTCAGCAAATCTGAAAACACATGAGAGGATCCACAGCAGAGAGAAACCGCACACGTGTGATCAGTGTGGAAAGAGTTTCACTATTATAAGTCAACTGAAGAAACACATGAAGATCCATGCGGTGGAGAAACCACATCACCGCAGTCTGAGATCACGGTAAGTAGTTCATCTTTATGTGTTGAGTAAGTTAGTTTCTTATCAGCTAGGATGAGCATCATGACATTTTGTTGGTTGATCTAATGTAGGGCTGTGTGATATTAAAACAAAAGTGTGATATACAATACTTTGTTAAATCATGCGATATTCAATATGCTATACGATATTGCTTTAAGTGTGTAAAATAAATTAAAATTATATTTAAATATTTAAAAGCTGAAAATGGTATGACAAATATACACTATATTGCCAAAAGTATTGGGACACCCCTCCAAATCATTGAATTCAGGTGTTTTAATCACATCCATGGCCACAGTTGTATAAAATCAAGCACTAGGCATGAAGACGCTTCTACAAAACATCTGTGAAAGAACGGGTCGCTCTCAGGAGCTCAGTGAATTCAAGCATGGTACCGTTTCCACCTGTGCAATAAGTCCATTCATGACATTTCCTCACTACTAAATATTCCACGGTCAACTGTTAGTGGTATTATTACAAAGTGGAAGCAATTGGGAACAATAGCAACTCAGCCATGAAGTGGTAGGCCATGAAAAAGTCAATAGCTACAGACCTCCAAACTTCGCGTGGCCTTTAGATTGGCTCAAGAACAGTATGTAGAGCTTCATGGATTGGGTTTCCATGGCCGAGCTCTGCATCCAAGCCTTACATCACCAAGCGCAATGAAAAAGTGTGGGATGCCACTGGATTCTAGAGCAGTGGAGATGTGTTCTCTGGAGTGACGAATCATGCTTCTCTGACTGGATTTCCGATGGACAAGTCTGGGTTTGGCAGTTCCCAGTAGAACGGCACTTGCCTGACTGCATTGTGCCAAGTGTAAATTATGGTGGAGGGGGGATTATGGTGTGGGGTTGTTTTTCAGGGGTTGGGCTTGGCCCCTTAGTTCCAGTGAAAGGAACTCTTAATGCTTCATTATATAAAGATATTACGGACAATGTCATGCCCCCAGCTTTGTGGGAACAGTTTGGGGATGTTCCTGTTCCAACATGACTGCGCACCAGTGCACAAAGCAAGGTCTATAAAGACATACATGAGCGAGTTTGGTGTGGAGGAACTGGACTGGCCTGCAGAGAGTCCTGACCTCAACCTGATAAGACACCTTTGGGATGGATCACAGTGAAGACTGCGAGCCAGGCCTTCTCGTCCAACATCAGTGCCTTACCTCACTAATGTGCTTCCAGAAGAATGGTCAAAAATTCCCATAAACACACTCCTAAATCTTGTGGAAAGCCTTCACAGAAGAGTTAAAGCTGTTATAGCTGCAAAAGATGGGCCAACTCCATATTAAACCCTATGGATTAAGAATGGGATATCCTTAAAATTCATGTGCATGTAAAGGCAGACGTCCTGAAACTTTTGCTAATATAGTATTCTTCACATTCTTTTTGGAAAAGAAAGCCTCACTACAACTTCTGAAGTCAAGTCAAATCATCTTCATTTATATAGCACTTTTAACAATGTAGATTGTTTCAAAGCAGCTTTACAGAGATAAACGTATAATTTATGGTAACAGATTGTTTTGGCTTTATTGCGGCTCTTTAGTAAAGTTATTTTCCAGCTAAGGTTAGTTATGATTGATTCGCTTCCGTCGCAACAATCATTTGTTATTAAATTAGGGGCCGCTAAGACGACACAATTCTCTCTACACAGACTTTATTCACATGCGCATTAAGAATTGGTTCTATAGTTATGTGCGTTTGAATATATGTATGCAGGTTTGTAATTCCCTACAAACCAAGCCTAAACAAAGTACTGGTGTTTCCTTATAATTTTGATACAGAATTTTATTTTATTTTATTTTATCAATTCAGGGTAGATACGCGAATCAAGTTTCCCGACAACGCTTTTTCTGTAGAGTGGCAAAGGGATCCTCCATTGGGAGAGACTAGTTGGCACTTCAGCACAGCGTTGTCATCGGGTCCAGTCGAAGGTCCTTCATCAGATCTGGATCCGGCAGGCTGCGGGAAAACCTCGGGATAAACAAAGACACTAAAATTAGCATAGATGCCATTCTTCTTATGATGTAACGAGTACATCAGGATTTATGGGAAGTGTTCCCGGTTCCAGCTGACCTAATCTATGCAGCCTAACATTGAATTATAGAAGTCTATAATGTATTATGTGAAAGCTAGGTCAAAGAGATGTCTTTAATCTGGCTTTGAACTGACAGAGTGTGTCTGCTTCCCGGACAATGGTAGGAAGGCTGTTCCAAAGTTTTGGTGCTAAATAGGAAAAGGATCTACCGCCAGCAGTCGATTTTGATATTCTAGGTATTATCAACTGGCCGGAATTTTGAGATCGCAATAGACATGAAGGACCATCATGCGTTAAGAGCTCGCTCAAGTACTGCGGAGCTAAACCATTTAGTGCTTTGTACGTGATCAGCAATATTTTAAAATTGATGCAATGTTTAATAGGGAGCCAGTGCAGTTTTGACAGAACCGGGCTAATATGGTCATACTTCTTGGTTCTGGTAAGAACTCGAGCTGCTGCGTTTTGAACTAGCTGTAGTTTATTTATTAAGCGTGCAGGGCAACCACCCAGTAGAACATTACAATAATCTAGCCTTGAGGTCATGAACGCATGAACTAATTGTTCCGCATTTGTCAGTGAGAGCATATGGTGTAATTTAGATATATTTTTTAGATGGAAAAATGCAGTTTTACAGATACTAGACACGTGACTTTCAAATGAAAGATTGGTATCAAAGAGCACACCCAGGTTCCTAACCGACAACGAAGACTTAACAGAGCAGCCATCAAGTGTTAGACAGTATTCTAGGTTATTACGTGAGGAAGTTTTTTGTCCAATAAATAGAAACTCTGTTTTTTCAGAATTTAGAAGTAGGAAATTACGAGTCATCCAATTTTTTATATCAGCTATGCATTCCGAAAGTGACCAGCAGTGTTTTAGCATTATGTAAAAAATAATGTCACAAATCTGACAACGTAATATTAACATGAATGTAAAAAATAAACTATTTAAATGCCAACAACTCCTCTTTGGTCAACTTTGTAATATATAGTTATATTAACCTAAAACTTATCATCAAGATTTTGTGAACAAAAACACCTGAAACTAGGGGTTGACAATTAGTAAAAAAAAAAAAAGAAATACAAAAAAATTGCATTCAAGTTTAAAACTGCACCAGGCAATTCACACTGGAGAAAAACCTTACAAGTGTTCACACTGCGACAAGAGATTCGGTCTGTCAGCAAATCTGGATTATGTGATCTAATCCGATATTTTATTTATTTGTTTATTTGTTTGTTTGTTTGTTTATCATGTGATTAGCCTGAGTACCAGAAAGCATCTGGAAGGAGAGGACGGAGAGGACGCCTGTGATCCAGAACCTGCAGAATGAAACATCATGATACTGAAGAACAAAGAGGTTGGTGTTTATTCTTTATTCTTCATTCACTCATCATGCTGAAGAACATGCTGATGCTCACTAGATTTACATTGCTTCAGGCTGAGAATAAAAACATAACAAATTAAAGCACACAAAAAAAAAATTATTGATAATTTTTTTTTTTGCCGAAGAACATGCTGATGAGAACTAGATGAACTAGATTGTTTTTCTAGAACTAGAACTGAGTTATTACTAGCTAGTTACCATGATTCTTACAGTAGTTACTAATGAAAAGCCAATCCTAAAGTATAGAAATCTTCTAATCATACACAAGATATTCACACACACACATACAGTATATGTATAGATGAGCTAGCTAATTATTGCTGTATGACAGCATAGGCTAATTACTGACAGCTTTCTCAAATCTTAAGTCTGCTATGCTATTAAATATTGATAATGTAAATAACCTTGTGTATTCGTTTACAATAGCAGTTCAAATGTTAATGTTCAAGTGCTAGTCATTTGTCCTGCATTAGTTATTGATTTGTTTTGTATGAATTATGAATCTTGTTCAGTAGTTCTCTGGGAAGCATTAAAAAATAGTAGTTATTGATTAGTTAATAGTGAACTACCACTTTCATCTGTGTGCTATTACTTACTAATTTGTTAATAAGAGTTTCTTGTTAGTTAATAGTAGTTACTAGATTGCTAATATTGTGTTGCTCATTTGTTCCTGTGTAGTTATTCATTAACGAATTAACCGTATTCTAAAGTGGTACCTGATTATGTTGATGTTTATAGGTGTTTTGTCGTTCTGAACAGTATTTGATCATCTACCGTTGGAGGCCGATGACGTCACTGCTCGCGCCGTCTTTTCCATCATTCAGTTTCACCGTCGAGTCTTCTGTGGCGTTTCAATGAGGAGGAACTTGAACTTTGAGATTTTATTTTCAGAATGGATCCACAAATGAGCTGTGTCCACAAATGGGGTGTTCAAATACCATACCTCTTTTTTTTTTAGCGAGTCAGCTTCTTTCTTCTCATATTAAATCAAGTCCAATAAAAGGTATCACCATCACTGATAGAGAAATAAATAAAAAAAACAATAGTCGATGACACTAAACTCTTTCTGTGGCTACTGAATTAATCTGGATATGTTCAAGGGCATCTGGTAAATACATTTTGCTAAATGTGAGCTTATGGCCATCAAGGAATGTTCTGAAGCTTCTTCCCACATAGCAAATTTTATCTGTTGTTGTATTTGTTATCCTTGAACTGATTATGAAATTGGCATGATATATTTACCTTACATAATAAATTGTTACATTTGATTTTACTCTGACTTTCTCTGACATTGTTTTCCCAAGTAGATTAAACGGATTTGATTCCTATTTTGTCCCAGTGCAGGGCCAGTTGTGGGTTATTAATTGGCTGAGACTTGGGCCAGTAATGGTCATTGTGTGGCCCTTGTCTTTGATCCAGATCTGGGCCACTACAGGGCCGTCATTCTTTTCGTTATGTGGGCCGAGGGAAAGGGGGTTCTGTGGAACAGAGCTGGGCCAGATCAAATTTCATATGTGGGAAAGTGCATTTATATGACCCAAGGTCACAATCCTGATTTGGATCAGATGATCACTGGACTGATCTGGATCACACTCCTCCCACCAACATTCAACCCTCATGTGTTTTGCCGTGATCATGCTGTGCCATTATTGCCTCACACGGCCTGACTCCGGCTGACAGGAGACATGCCATTGCCCACAGGAGGCCAGCAGTGCCAGATCGAGGACACATTCGGGACAAGACTGCTTGCTATGTGGAGTATTATGGTATTCCCTTGAAAAAATTAGGTTCAGTATTTGGGAATAGCCATTATTAAAGATCAGCACAAAAGGTGTTTACTAAATTTCACCCCAATTGTTGAAAAGGCGAAAAGGAAATTAAAGGAAAGGAAATTAAATCAATGGCTTTTGGGAGATCTTTCTTTAAGGGACAGAGATCTAATTACAAAGGCTGACGGTATTTCTAGACTGACTTATACAGCAATGGCTTTGCATCTGAAAAGACACATTTGTAAAGAGATTGATAAAGTACTATTTGACTTTATATGGAAAACAAAATGCATTGCATAATGAAATTATGTGATGAAAATTGTGAATTTTAAATAATACATTTTAAGTAAATTGAAATCCTTACTCCATTTTGAACTTTATCCCTTCCCATATGCTTTCTAAAGTTGGTAATATTTTCTTCTTGTTTGTTATTATACCATTGACAAAATACCAGTGAAATTATCTGAATTTCATCGCCAGGCATTTTTATCATGGTCCTTAATTTTCAAGCTTAACTTTTTACCGCATAAGTATATGGAACAACAAGGATATGTAATAAATGCAAATCATTGTTTTTGAAATATTTTTTTGACAGTGGCATCATATTGGTAGATCAGTTATTTAATTTAAATGGTTTTCTTTTCACTTACAGTGAGTTTTTTTGCACATTATAAGATTCCTGTTACAGGGGAATATACAAAATGTTTTGATGCAATATGTAGGATTTGAGGGCGACCTAAACACAAATGAATCTTCCTGGTGATTTGTTGAAACATATTTCCACACAGAACTCAACACTCCAGACCCCAAATCAAAAGTCTAATCTAGGGCCCTAAATGGAGTGGGCTCCAGCCAGTCTACGCTAACCAACGAAACCCCCCAGCTACGAACTTTATGGCCATGCAAGCTTCAAAGAGCCCAACTAAAGGCTCATCTTTGTTCTGTGTTGTTTTGGAAACATCTAATATTTGGTCTTCTGGGGCCTGTACCATGAAGGTAGCTGAACAAACTCGGGGTTACAGGATAAGTTTTGAGTTGACAAAACCAAACCGATGCAATCAGGCTTTATTGGTACCATGATGCAGCTCATCAACTTTCTCTGTCAACTCAGGCTTTGATCCTCAAGCTATGATTACTCCACGCGCGCGTGCACATAAAAGAGTGACGTCGACACTGAACAACCAATCGCGGGTCGCGATTTTTCCGCGGAGGAGCAAGAGATAATCATTCATAATTACAATGAATTTAAATATGTATTTCAAGCTCGAAACAATACGGTCTCTGCCGCCAAAGCAAGAGAAGACTGTTGGAGAAAGATTGCTGATTGTTAATGTGTAAGTTAAACAAATACGTTATATATTTATGTAAAATTATGTATGTACAGATGGTGCCCAACCAGAATGAGACTTTTACCGCCGCCGTTCCCGCGGCGGTAAAATTGGGATGTGTATTTGCTGCCTTTTACCGCTGAGTGGCGCTGTAATCACAGACTTTGAAAAGTGTCAGTTTATTCTCTTTATGACGTAATCTGCCGCGGCAGTAATCTGAGCTAAGGTCACAGATAAATTCAAGATAAATATTGTGGTTAAACGAATTCAAATTCATTAAATTTAAACAATGTAGACACACGTTAACATTGTGTGCCCAGTTTTTCTATAATTTAGAAAGGCTATGTCAATAGGTTACTTGTCATTTACTTCGTGTTATTTTAATGTGTTTGTAGATTTATTAACTGAAACATAACAGTGAAATAAATTAAAATAATTTACCGTAAAATTAAAACATTTTCAGGACTTGCAGTTACTAACCGATGTTAGTCGGTTTAAGCATTCTTTGTTATATTCAGAATTAAATAGGCTTACATGATGTTGTTATGATTATCAATTGAATTCTTTAATAAATAATCAACCACAATGCCTATTACTGCCGCAGCAAAAATAAACCAGTCGAATTTCAAAGTCGTTCGCGAAATGACTAGGCTAAACAAAACAGCAGCAACTGCGGCATTTTAAAAGGTAAGTTTCCTATATGTTTATTTAAAAAAAAAAAAAAAAAAAAAAAAAACATGACGCAAGATCTTGTAAAAAAAAAAAAAACCTTTTTCATTATTTGAACAAAAATGAGACTGATTGAATATGTAAAAATATAAACAAACAAAGCAGAGAATAAAACAAACTTTTAGGGAAAAAATATAGGCCTATTATGCTACAACAGAATTGGTTAACATTAATGAAAGCAAAATATGTAAAAATACATTTCAAACAAACTAAAACAAAACAAATTCGTGGCCGAGTGGTAGGCTATAACTTACGTTTCAATAATTCAGATGACACGGGTTCTAATCCCGAACAAACATGGGCTACTTTTTTATTATTAATGCAGAGAGATTTGATAGTTCTAAAATATTGCTACACCATATTGTTTTTTTCTCCTATAGCCTATATTAAATATTTTATATTTATAAAATAAAATTACCATTCATTTCCATTTTACATTAGGGACAATTTTTATCCAACAGAATGGCTGAATTAACATCTGCATAATAATAATAATAATAATAATAAATAAATAAACAGCACAAGGTCTTGTAAAAACACTTTTTTTATAATTTTTTCGACACATAATTTCGAGACAGTAAATTGCCAATGTTAAAAAACATAAGCAAATAAAAAAAGAATATAACAAACTTTTAAAACAGACTATTCAGACGATAGCTCTGTGGTCAATGCATTAACAATAGCCTCTCGGAGCTTCAAACGATCTGAGATCGAATCTCAGTGTAGCCGACAGTGTTTATGTTTTTCCATTCTTGATGCTTAAATATGCATCTGTTTATTAAAGTCAATCATCTTGTTTAATTATCAATTTACAACATAAATTTGCTACATTCCAGTTGAGCCGCTGCAAAGACGACACATCTGATGAAGGAAGACTGTCAGCCGATTGCACCAGAAAATTAAAATGATGAAGCACTCTTTAATCTGCTAAATTATTTTTTTTGTGTGTGTGAATCATTCACGAGATTGAGATGACTGACAGTGATACCCGGCCATAGCAACGGAAGACATTTTTCAAAACAGATCGAACAAATCAGAAAAATACTTTCAATACAGTATTGCTTTCAATTAAAAAATAAACAATGAAAATGTAAAAGAAAAAGAAAATTAATTAAGTTTGAAAACCCATCGCACATTTCAAGGTATGAATAAAGTGTCGGAACAGTTTATTTATTTAAACAGGGTTGCATCGATAGAGTTTATTCCCTTTGTGATGCAAAATAAGAAACACAATCTTATTCTTGCAACATTTTAAATTTCTATTGTCAAAGAAATTGCAGCTAAATTAAAAAATTAAAACGGTACAAAACGAAAAAAGTTCAAAGCAACATAAATTAAGAACAGGCGTTTTTCTTTGCCTCTCTCGCGCTGGATATTTTTTTAGTAAGTTTGGTCTCCCTCACTGCGCGCGGCGGGTCTTTCTCGAAATGAAGCATTTCAGCGTAAAAAACACCATACAGCTGATAATACTGTATATGTCGCTGTGTGTCATCCACACAAATCACGAAAGAAAAAACTGTAACAAATAGCTTTTGTTCCTTCAAAGATACAACATGCCTTGCTGAATTCACCTTACAATAAAACGAGGTGGGTCGCGAATTAAAGAGCTCTGTATCTGCTAAATTGAAATTGTGTGTGGAAAACCTTTAAATACAATAAATAAAACTACAATATACAATTTAATAAGATATAGGGCCTACTGTACATAGACTATGGACTTTTGGAGATTTTGAGATTAATCCTTAAAAGAACTTTGCCTTTGCCTGCTCATCAGGCTGGCTCCGACACTCTCCATATGAAAGACGGAACATTAACACCTCTGTCCTGCACCCCCACGATAAAGCAACTATTGGTTTCTCCAAACCCCCCACAGACTAGCTGAGTTTGCAAAACAAAACAAAGAGTTTGCCACTCGTCGTGGTGTGCCAAAACACTTCATTATAAACTTAAATATTTCTTTCAAAACAATCTCAAAACGCTTTGTGACATTTTGAAAAGCCGCAGATGCATTACTGCCACTGGAACCATGAACGCAAATACTGGTTCTGATTTTATTGTTTGTCGTTTAAACGTCATACATATATTTTAACAGAACTGCTTTTGAAATTACGATTGGAATTTTTATAGGCTACAGAAGTAAAGTCATTGTATAATATTTGTTCCTTAGTGTAAAATGGAAATGCATGGTGATTTTATTTTGTAAATAGGCTATAAGCAAAAAACTATGTTTTAGAACTAGACAAATCTCTCTGCATCAACAATAGACTATAAAATGCATTAATAGGCTAATATAAAAATATCAGTAGTCCAAGTTAGTTCGGGATTCGAACCCGTGTCATCTAAATGATCGTAACGTAAGTTCAACCACTCGGCCACGATTCACTCGTTGCGACATGGCCTAACGTTCCAGTGTGTGTTCGCTCACAAGAGCGAGAAGCGCTCTTCATTCAAATGAACGCGCCGCCGCGTTTGTCGAACACTATCAACATGCCAGAATAAAACCTGGCTTTAGAACAATGCATAGCGTGAGACATAAGGTGTCTCAACTGTACACAGTCTACCCTATACAGTGTGAATTCGTTACAAGGTTTCATTTAATTAAATTAATGTGCAGCAATTTGTACAAATAGAGTCTATAGGCCTACTATACTGTTGTAGCCATTAAATAATCTCATTAAGTATCATATTTGTTAAAATATTATAATGTTATTTTGTTCCATCTATGTTGAATATGAAAAGTGAACAGCACGAGTAAGATAGGATGCATTATATCGAGAGATGGATATGGAGTGGGTCAGACATGATTTTGACCACTTCATTAAGTTTTGTTTAGTAGAAAACCTTTCTTTAAAGTGAATTTCGTTTTCTATAAATTGTATCTTAATTTTAATCAATTTTTCATCAACCAATTGCCTGTATTTAATAAGTAAGAGAAGCAAATATAACAGACACTAATCATGGAGGCGCCCGCGCGGTCACTTGCATTGCACGTCAGCTGGAGCGCATCTCATCCTCCTAACTTAACGAAACTCAGCGTATGCCTCACACAGACATGAGAAATACATCAAATACACAAAGCTTGAAATGTCTTCAAACGAAATAATTCAAAACGAAAATAAAAAGGCTACTCTCTGATTATGTCTTTATGTGCATTGCTCTCTAGGTGCGTTCACTACAAATATGGCGATCGTCAACTTCATCTTTGCAGTCGACACTGTCAGAAAACACTAGTTTATTGATAAAAATCAATGCACGCATCACCGGATTTACAAATACACATCTTGCTTGTTGCACGCACACATATTATGTCGAAAAAACGAAATATTATGTTGAAATAACATTATTATTAATAATACATCTTTTAGAATATTTGATTAAATGCTGATGGTTGCGCTTGTTCAATTTAATAAAATTAAAACTTTAATTGTGATAATTAAAATAATTGAAAATTAAATATTTAGTGGCCAAGTTTTGCTAATTTATTATATAGGCTATTATATGCCTATTGCCTATATTAAGTAGGTCATATTAAGACAAGGCATATATTAAGTTATTTTAGCTGTTATGAGAAAAAAAAATCTAACGAAATCTAAAATCTAATAAATCAAAAAAAAAAAAAATCTAACGCCAATTCAACATGCCAGAATAAAACCTGATTTTTGAACAATGTGTAACGCCACTCGGCCTGGTGTGCCAAAACACTACATTTTAAACTTCAATGTTTAATTCAAAACAATCTCAAAATGCGTTGTGACATTTTTTTAAAGCAGTAGCCTAGCCAATATAGATTAAGGGCATTGAAACCAGGATCTTAACTAAAACGCGTTCCGCGTATTATGCCACACTAGCCTACTCCATGTATTTTTTTTTTTAAGGACTGCTTTTGAAATCACTATAAATTACTATCCGATTGTATCGCTCACGAGAGCTCTTCATTTATCTAATTCCTCAATAGAATAGTAAAAATATTCAGCGTCATTGCTCCTAATATCGTCTCTATTTTTAACTTTTGATTCTATTTTTTCAGTTCTAAAATTGATTCTATCTTTGGTTCTATTCTGTTGTAGCCTTATAGGCCTATTTATATATATGAAAAATATGTCTATTAGGCTTAGGGTTTTATATTCAACCCACTTACATTTTAAAATACGGCAATTGCTGCTGATTTGCACAATGTCCCTTTGCGCCACCTGGCGGTCATTTCGGGAACGACTTTGAAATGCGGCTGGTTTATTTTCGCCGCGGTGATTTCGCCGCGGCGGCTGGCGCGGCGGTAATAGGCATTCTGGTTGGGCACCATCTGTATGTGTAGCCTATACGTGTAATATAGCCTATTAGCCTATAGTCTATTTTTATAATATATAAAAATGTGCATGTACCGGTACTAAGAAAAATTTATATTCATTGATTTTTAGATGCAACCCCAACTCCAAATGTTCTTGGCAGCAGATAAAGACAAAATATAAAAATATAATTCAAAGTGGTGAGTATTTACCACAACCTTTTATTACTTTTGTGAACATTTTATCACAAACACTTGTTTGCAGAAAACAGAAATAAAGAATTAAATTCAGAAAACCAGAATACACTGGTGGAGGAGTTGGCTCTGAGTAGGCAATAAGGGACGGCCGATTATGGATGGGATTACAGGTGCTGTACAATCTGACCCTGGTGCTGGCTCCTCTAAGCAAGTAACACTGGGTACGTGTGCAATACATTACTACTTTTAAGTTTTAAATATGGCTGACTATGTTCTGCAGTAGAGGGAAATACAGTGTCCCTGTTGAAGCCAGCACACATACACACACAGTCTCCCACACAGATGTCAGTATGCAGCAGACAGAACACCAAACATAACCTGCTTTACAACAGTTATGCTTTACATTGGCATATTTTTATTTATTAGGGTGGAGGAAATGATGAAGACACTCTGTCTGTGTGTTCTCAGACAGTTGCTGATGTGAATGCACTGGGCTTTTTATTATGGCAAACATTTGAATGTGTGGCATAAAAAAGGGACTGGCCCTTACACATCTCTTTTATTGTAAGATTTTTCACAACCTGCCCCAGAAACTGAGGCCTCTACCTCAATGGGCTTCAGTGCTTATTAAAGTATCTCAATGGGATAAAACTGATCTCAGTATGTATATAGTTATATAGTATATATATATATATATATATATATATATATATATATATATATATATATATATATATTAGTATAACTTATTTAACCAAGTAACACTTTAGTATGAATATTTATTAATGCAACTTTCTCTTGCTCTCTTTCTCCCTCCCATCCCACAAAACCAATAAAACAGTTTGAGACATATCTGCAGTCAATGTGCTTTTATTAAGTGTAATATTGTAATATTGTAATTGTAATATATATATGTAATATATATCTGCACCAGCTGGGTGGTCAAGTGTGATCGGGTCAGTTTCATCGGGGAGAAGCTGGTTTTATGGTGTTTCTCGCTCCTTTCTACTGGTGGCTATATTGTGCAGAATGGCACATGCAGCCACTATCTGTGATGCCCGCTCTGGTGACTCTTAAGGGCCGAACACAGTTGAAATGTGCCTTTAGGATGCCAAAGGTCATCTCTATCTTCACTCTGGTTTTACTGAGGGCCACACTGAAGCGGTGCTGTGGCCCTGTCTGAGGGTCATGATAGGGGGTTATTGTGTAGGTTTTTCTAGCTCAGTTCAAATTAACAGTGTTTTGTATTGTACCAAATTTAACTTGCTTTCCTCAAAGCGCTGACACAACACCGACTCACGGAAAATTCGTGAGACAAGCACTGGAGCCAGGCCATTTGGCATCCAAACTTGATCATATATGTTCATGACCACAAGTCGTCTGCAGATGAAATGTTTAGTAAATCATTGTTATATCTGTTAATGTTACTATTAATTTAAAGATTCATCTCACAGAAAATAATCATCTCACATATTCACATCATCTCTACCTGAACATTCCCAGCTAACACAAATACGTGACTGTTACGTAACTGCAACGTAATCTGGTGACCAAACTTTCGTCGTGGCGACGTAACTAGTTACGTCGTGGCAACCGGAAAAGTGAAATTCCTGGATTCGTTGTCACGACGTAACTTTGTAACGTTGTCAGTAAGTAACGGCGACGTCATGGCAACGTTGTGGATCGACAGTCGTGTGTTGGTAACCAGTTGGTCATTTTAGTTTTTAATAATATGGGCGGACATGCAGTGGTCTAATTTAACTTGTCCTCATTGGCCCAAAACTATTTTAGAGACTTTTTCAACAACATATAAACAATACAGACTCAAAATTTGGTTAGTTCAGTTCATTTACTATAGAACAAAGCACAAACAGCAAAAACAGTATGCAAACAGGTTATACATTTAAATGAACAAGGTTTTCCCCAAAAGCTTGAACATCTAACTACTCCTACACATCTTCATTTCGGTGGCCCTAATAACAAAGCAAGAATAAGAAAAGAAAAATGCAAGAAAAAAAGAACAGTTGAGTGTTTTCCCATTTAACATTTAAATACACAAAGCAATTAGCACTGAAAGATAGAATCTGTTTAAGAAGACAGTTTTGTTTAAAAATCGCTCATATATTTTTCTAAACATTTTCACAAAGTTATGTTGTGGCAAGTGCATTATTTCCTTTTAAAATAATTTGATAACTTCATGACATGTATCACTATATTCTATAAAACTTATAGTTTGAAATCATTTTTTTGTACATTTAATATTACATATTATTTTGTTTTGGTTCTTCTTAAGTCATGATTACAATATCCATTTTTTAAAGGACAAGTTCACTTTTAAAATGAAAATTCTGTCATCACATACTCACCATCATGTTGTTTCAAACCTGTATGAATTTCATTCTTCTGCTGAACAGAAAAGAAGATATTTAGAAGATTATCAGTAACCAGACAGTTTTTGGGTCCCATTGACTTCCATAGTATATTTTTTTCCTACTATGGAAGTCAATGGGACCCAAAAACTGTCTGGTTACTGATAATCTTGTAGCGTTTATACGCCCACGTATAAATATTATTAATTATTATTCATAACGAATTATGATCAATAATTAATAATTTAATTATTTTCAATTATTTACTGTAACAGAATCAATAATATGATAATTTATCAGTTCATCCAATGAACAGAAAGCATAAACAATTATTAACTCTAGGAAATATAATATCTTCCTGGCCAAGAAAGAATAACCCCCTAACAGTAAATTAAGAAATAGGGTAACAGCATAGGTAACTTTTGATCGAAGTTCAAGACAATAAAATTTGATAAGCACATACACAAGCAATCTCTTTTCAAATACAAACAATACTTTATTGATTATATACTAACACGTACAGCTAATGTCTAACACAAACACACACACACGCACACACACACACACACATTCATACGAGTTGCAGAAAGGAAGAGAGTGAGGAAAGAGTGGGTTTAAGAGTGAAAGGATGAAATCTCACGATTCCATAATGCACTTAGACATGACCTGAACGAACCATCAAACATTAATTTAACCCTTCTATCGTTTTAGGCAGGTTATTAAAGTTATATAAATACACCAGTTTAGCTTTCAGTCTGGAGGTTACTTGCTTGTCTTCTCGTTCCTTTTTGGGAATTCCCTTCGTTGCGTAACAGAGGGTTCCCCCGGGTTCGTTCGTCGGCTGTGGTCTCCTTGTGCATGGATAGATGGGGCGAGAACCAGTCACGTGTGGCTGGCGGTTGCTGATGGTTGAATGAGTCTTTGAAGTTGAAAGCGTGCGTTGCAGCCGCGAATCGTGGAACGAAACTTTGCAGCAAAACTTAACTTAAAACCGAGACTTTCAATCGGAAAATAAAGGAAGACTTAGAAAAGAAAAGAAGACTTAGACGAGAGTAGTAAGACGGCTTGAATGAAACTGTTTAACCCATGTTCTACAGATCTTGATTTGGGTTATTTCTGCTCGTTTGTTACATGGTACTAGTCTGCCGGAACTTAGAGAGCTTAGAGCTTTTAGAGCAGCGAGAGAGAGAGCTTAGTTTTTGGGGTCTAAGGTTTTAACTAAAAGTTTGTCCCCCCTCCTGAAGAGAGCGGACCAATTAGACACTGGCTTTGTCTCATCGTAAATCTGGAGTGTTGGTGTGTTCTCTAACTTTTAAGCAGAGAGGACAGAGGCCACAGTTTAGACATGATTTCTAATTAAAAGAAGATCAAAACATATTACACCGATATCATTCAAGCCATCTTGCTAGTTGTGTTCGTAAGATAGCATTGATATGAAACAGTACACACTGTCATTCACACACCTAATAATTATAACAATTACATGAATTATATGGGATTAAAGCATATCTTATTAGAATATGCATATAAGTGGTGGAAACACACAGGATTATGTAGTTGCGTGATTGTTTGATTGTAAGTCCATTGAGAATTGTTCTTAAATGATTTTATGTAGTTTATTGGTAAGAATCAGTTCTCTGGTTTGAAGAGACAGAACACTGTTTGTTCTGTTCAGAGGTCTTAAGGAGGAGGGGTCAGGAATGCTGTGGTGTCATTTCTGAACCAATTTGTCTTTTAAAAACCCCCTCATATTGACAAGTTCTTCCTTTAGCTGGGCTCATAAAAGTTCTTAGTTGGGGGTTTTCGTTGGTTTGGTCATTAGAAGGGTCTTTTGCAGACTCTGTGGCGCCAGGATGGGTGACTTATGGCTCTGGACTGTGAGGACACTGTCTTTATCTTAACCAGTCCGTAGTTGGCCACAAAGCTAGCCATTGACCAGTTATTTAGTTAGTGTTGGGGGAGGCTCTTTTAAATAGCCAGAGTGATGAGGATCATTTGACGTTCTGAACCAATCTTCTGTTTTGTTCGGCAGGAAGTAGAGAGTTTGAATTAATTTTCTGGAAGAAAATTAGTCTGTGGTTGATTTCTTCTCATTGTCGTTACAATCTTCTAAATATCTTCTTTTCTGTTCAGCAGAAGAAATTCATACAGGTTTGAAACAACATGAGGGTGAGTATATGATGACAGAATTTTCATTTTAAAAGTGAACTTCTCCTTTAACTAGGAAACTATAGGCCTATTTATGATTATTCCTGAAGGCAGAATTAAACCCCCAAATTGTCAGGTGATGGTGCAACTGTCCAAACAAATGAACAGACTAAGAAAACAATTTAAAATGGTGTCTTAATAATAAAAAAATAAAAACTATGCCATCATTTTAGGTTTGAAGCCTTTCATATAATTGTTTTTTTTATAAATATCAGTAGTTTTAAAGCTGTTGAGATAATTGAGAAACTTTTGTCCAGCAATTTGTATATTCTCAAATGTTATGAATTTACAAGGTAATAACAGTAAACATGATAATGCATCATCCAGAGGAGCCTAACTGATCTCTTTGGCAGAGTAAAAAAGTTTGTAGAGCCCTGATAAAATACTGATAAAAACTGCTAATTTCAAGTATGGGTAGGTTGGTGGTACAATACATAATATTTTTGTTGTACCACCTGACATGAAAACTTAAATTAGTTTAAACACTTTAAAATATCATTTAACATCTGAAAATTGTTTAAACACATTGTCTTCGTGAGTGTTGATGTCATTAGAAGTCTTCCCAAGTGAGGCTGGAGCCTGGATCCGAACTGGAGCTGCTGTAATCTCTAGTAAAATATGCTGAGCATCCTGAGATCGAAACAAGGAGACAACAGGCAAAAGATGGTCATGTGCACTTTTTACTATTTCATCACATAGTGCAAGATTATGAGATGTGTTAATTGAATGCTTGGCTAAAGAGATGTGTCTTTAATCTAGATTTAAATTAGGATAGTGTTTCTGGGCTCCAAACATTATCAGGAAGGTTATTCTAGAGTTATTCCCTTACATTCTATTAATAGGAAATCATCTGATATTAATGAGAAAACATGGCCTAACGAGTCAGCGTTTTAATATTTGAATACTATATATTCTTACAATGTAAACGTCCTAAACATTTCTGAGTATTATCAATGTTGAAAACAGTTGTGCTGATTAATTTTTTTTGTGTAAACCAATGTAAGTTTAATCCATTTTCTTTTTTCTCTCTCCAGGATTCATTTTTAAATAGACCCATCATATATAAACAGTAGTTTACACTACTGTTCAAATGTTTGGGTTCAATAGAGTTAAAAAATAAAAAAAATAAAAATAAAAATCATATTTTATTCAGCAAGGATGCATTAAATTGACCAGAAGAGAGAGTAAAGATTTCTGTTTCAAATAAATGCTTTTTTTTTCATTCATCAAATAACCCTGAAAAACACAAAAATATGAAGCTGCACAGCTGTTTTTAACACTGATAATAATCATAAATGTTTCATCTATGGTTTTAGTTTTACTTATTCACTTATTCATATTGCTCATACAGTGTCATTTAAGTTTGGATGTCAAAACTTTCTTAAAATAAATTAAATAAGTAAATGTAAATATGAGAATTAAAAAAAAAGAAGAAAATAACAGATGCATGGTGATATACAGTAAGTTATGTGACAAAATATTGTGAGAAAATGGATATGAAGTTATTTAATGAGCTTCCTCACTTCACCTGTTTCCAACTTCTCTGGCAGCAGCTTTCTTCAGAAATGTTGAAGTCGTGGAGCTTCCCCTCTGTTGTAGAAGGATTATTTTGTTGCTGCTGAAATCACAGAACTATTCTGATCAATTTGTGTTAACCATTGAGCTAGTTTCAGCCAATTTTCTCACTCCATGTTGTGACGTCATCGAGTACGTTTATGTTAAATACATACGTTTATGTTAAATAAATTAGCTCACTTCCAAACTAACTTATTTTTTACAAAACTATCAAAACCTCTCATCTACCCATAAGATGTGATTAAAAGCCTAAACTTTCATATCAAAAGCTCAAGCTATGAAGTTAGCATAACGTTAACGTTACCTCTTCTGAAAACGGTTGAGATGCTAACGGACTTTTTCGAAGACACTAAACCATTTCTATAACGTAAATATTCAACAGAAACATGTCAATTACAAGTAAGAGAAGTGTCAAGAACAGTTGTGTGTATTATTTGTGTGATTTTAGAGACTAAACTCACCTGAAAGCAGTGAAAACAACAGCGAGAGACGGAGATCTGCTGCTTTGTCAGTTGCAGTCAGTGGGGCGGTCTGTCGGTTTCCATGGCAACTCATCTGTTTGAGAGCGACTCGAAGGTTCACGCGCACGCGCCCGCGCCCATTAAAACTACAAAGCCACGCAACATTTATAAACATCTAGAATTATAACCTTAAGGTAATAAACCTTATAAGTAATTACTTTAATAAAATGAACGTCTTTCAAACGTATGGAATACTAAACAAACAATTGAAACAAATAAAATATTTCATAGAAATGCAGTCTGATAAGATGGTAATGAAATTACGGGCCCGTGACGTTGCAGTTCCGTTGCCAGTAAGTCATAAAATTACCAAGTTATTACGAATAGAGTACGTATCTGGAACGTTGTTGGTTATCTTATAACCTTAGAAGGACGTACTAACGACGTTGTGAGTTGGTAATATGATAGTAATGAAATTCCGGTCCCGTGACGTTGCAGTTACGTTGCCAGTAAGTCGTGAAATTACCAAGTTATTACGAATAGAGTACGTATCTGGAACGTTGTTGGTTATGTTATAACCTTAGGAGGACGTAGCCTACTGACGACGTTGTGGGTTGGTAATATGATGGTAATGAAATTCCGAGCATACGACGTTGTAGTTACGTTGTCAGTTAGTAAAGTCATGACGTGACCAAAAAGTACGAATACATTACGTAACTGTTACGTCGTGTGTTAGCTGGGTTATGGCTGTGATAGGACTTCCTATTAACATAATCTGCCTCATTCCTAGAGCAGTGGAGATTGGAGCAATAGACTGCATACATGTTGCAATGACTCTAGGGAATCCTATCATAAGATTAACAGAAGAATAATAAAAAGAAGATTCAAAATAATTCTTAACATGTAGGCTATTATATATTGTATAGTACACTTGTGAAATTTGCTTTAAAAAAAAAGTGTTCATGTGATGTCACCCTATCAATATATCTTACTGGCAATTTTATAAAAGCCCTCTTTTATGGACATGGTCGATAAATGTCCGGGGAACACTAATGAAACTTTTCATGTACTCCTGCAGAGCGAGGACCACCTTGGTTTGACTAACCGTGTTTTCCCCTATAGCTTCTGTGCGTCACCCACCGTGCAAGAATGTACCACTTGCAAAAGAAAACAAAAAACAAACAAAAAAAAAAACCCGCGACGCAATATTTGCGGTACAGTAAGTGCATGAATTCGACGTGTTAAATTCTTTATGTGCGGCTCAAGAAGTTCGCAAAGATAAGACATTACTTCCGCGGAAAATCTGTATCTTTCAAACAAGTAACTATCAGTTAAGGCAAGGGGATTTTGTCTGGCTAAAAACTCTTTCTCTACGAAGTGCTCGTCAAACAATTTGCGCTGAGATGTCCACCGGATTTGGAAGAAAAGGTGAAGTCATTGCAACAGCAGACACTGGGAATAAGTTACGTCACCTATGTTTCTTTGCTCTCAGCTGATTGGTCAAACTTCAGTCTGAGATCTCGAATCCAGAACATAACCTGCCCCGGAGCAGGTTAGCCGTGCAGCGTAAGATACCATGGCAACGAACACCGATTAAAACCGAGCTACTTTCATAGTACCTAAAACCCAGAGTTGGCGGAAACTAAGCTGAAACATAGCTGGCTAGCCACCTAATCCGGCTTTATGGTACAGGCCCCTGGAGAACTACAGATAAGCACAGCCAGGTTTATATAATGCATTGTATATAACATGTTTTACATCATTTAAGAAAGTAATTGAGCTTTATATTGATCAATCTGATTTTCTATGAAGAAAAAAGCAGTTCAAACTTTGAAAATGTGTCAATGTCTTATGTAGTTCTACATTAATCCCCCTAGTGTTACATTTGTTGTGTTTTCTTGTATACTGTAGTATTTGTAACATACTCATCTTTTTTGTTAACAGCAAAAAAACTACCCCCCCCCCCCCCCAAAAAAAAGAAGGGTTCAGCCTTTTTTTTTTTTTTTTTTTAAATGCCATGAACCAGAGCAATACAATGAGACATAATCACTTAAAGTAAAACAAATACAGAATAATAAAGTAAAATAAAATAAGAACAGTGTCAGAGGACAAGAAAAAAAAAAGTATTATAAGGGTTCAGCCTTTGAATTGGGACATCCTTCGTCGCGCCGCTGTGAAGCAATCGCACTTCAAATGCGCCGCCCTCCGGATTGACACACACACACACACACACACACACAGACAGAGCGTCGAGTCTTCTGAGGTGAGGAGAGCAGTTTACGGTATTTCTCATATTTACACAACTTTCAAACACTCTTTATACAGTTTGATTAAGCGACAGACTCATTTCTGTATTGTTTTCATCGATCACAGCGATACTTGTGCGTCTTTTCTGGCGTCTTCCTGCTGAAATAAACATTTAGTGCAGCAGCAGCGAGCATGAGGAGAATATGTTGAGTTCATTCAGACCTGAGCGATTTTGTGTTCGTTTGTGTGATTGTCTCGATGTTTGTGTGAGAACTGTTACTGAATGTCAAGTCAAGAGTTAAAGTTTGAGATCTGTGAGGGGAATGGGACTCGATATCAAGTGTTGCTGCTGCCGTTTTATTTCTACTCTTAACATCTTTGGATTAAATTTGGTATTTATTTACTTTGCATTGTTAAAATAGACTGGAAAAGATACCGCTAAATACTTTACATTGAGCCTATAGGGAGCCACGTGAGACAATTTAAACATGTAAAAAATAATATATACCATGGGCTGCATTGTTTAAATACTCGATTCTGATTGGCTGGAAGGTGTGCAGTAAGTAAGGAATAATTGACTTCAGGCCGTTGAATTATTAGAAAATTCTATAATAAATTTATTAAATAATTCAACGGCCTGAAGTCAATTATTCCGCTTATACTACAGTTACCACACCTCAAAACATTGTTCAGATTATGTATTTTAAGACGTTTGTAAAGTTTTTGTCATTAAAACGCTCTTGTATGTAGGACTAATTTCTTACGCATCTAATCCCATGCCTCCGTTGCTAATTCCAAAACGTCATTTTAGAGTTAGTAACGGAGGTTTGAGCCACTGATAGCAGACTAATGCTGCGGACACACGACTAGCTGACACATTCTCTTACTGTTTTCATCGCAGCATATTTTAAAGGTGCCCTAGAATGTGAAATTGAATTTATCTTGGCATAGTTAAAGGAGAACTCCGGTCAATTTTAACATTGAGCACATTTTTTTGTACATTTGGAGTGCTGTCAATACAGAGAACAACGACAAAAATCGGTGTTGCCTACACCGAGTTATTCTATTTTTAAAATTTGCACCCTGTTGACTTCAATGGGGCAAGTACTAAACCTGCTTTTAGCCTCTTAACATCCTTGATGTGTCATTACAAGTGCACAGAAAATGTGAGTGATTCCTTCTGAGTGAACACGAGCGAGTCTGACTGCAGTAGATGTGAAAGATATGTATAAAAATGATGTTATTTAAGCCAGCGCAAATACCTTTGTTTACATCCTGTTTTTCGGTTGAAGTCCAAAGTAGTCGATTGCCGAGTTCACGCGCGTGATCATAGGTATTAAACCTATGCGTGTGAGACATCGTGGCTTGCAAACGAGCGAACGAAGCATGGCAGTTGCTCAGTGTTTGGATGTACAAATGAACACAAAAGTATTTTTTTAGCTCCTTCATCCGAGCCTCTGGAGAACCAGTGGGTTATGTGAATTTCTGATGTGTAATTGTTCAAGTTCAGACAGATAATCTTTCTCTCAAAGTCGTTCAACACTGTTTATGCATTAGTAAATCGCATTGCAGTGATAAGATCTTCATTCACGCGATCAACAGGCTGTCATCTGCTCAATGCTGGAATAGATCTAAATACTTAAAAAACTTCTCATGATTCGTTAATCCCGATAGTTGTAATAGTAAAAACGTATAAAAGCTATAATAGTAAAAGTTTTCCAGACAGCTCTACATGTAATGCCAGATATTTCATATGCAAGCATGTCAGCCAATCACAGCAGAGGGCGTTTACACTGAAGTCTCACAGCAGACACGCCCCTTCAAACAGAGTGTTCAAATCAGGGTATGAAATCAGGCTAGGAAATATGCCTTTTATTTCTAAATTATAACAAATTTTGATCTAAAAAACATACTAACATTATGAGGGCACCCCAGGAAACATTATAAAATAATAAAATAATCCATTCTACGGCACCTATAAACACAGACTTTGAACACAGACTGAACTCCCTGAACACGCGTTTGGGGTTTGGACATGATCAGTCATAAGTATCAAATTACATTCATAACCGGCCTTAAAGTGTGTCCCCGGCTTATGCAGTTATTAATGCAGTTATTAGAAAGAGATGTTGCAAATAATGAGACAGAAAAGCATGTGCGTCAATATTATTATTCCTTACTTAGGCTAATTCAATTCGTTTTAATTAATTCGTTCATTTTCTATTATTGATAGATGACAGTAGACTAGCCAAATACATTAAACACAAAGCCCCTTTAACAAGTAGACCTATCAATAATTATTTAGCCTATATTCAGTTTAATTTTCTATTGATTATAGATAGGACTATATACTTTATTTATTAAAATTAAACCGCATGTTTACATTGATTGTGAAGCTAGACATTGAAAATTGCAAATCAAGCGCATGGGGCTAAATGTTTTATTGTTTATTGTTTGTTTTTCTTGTTATGAATTGTATCCTATTTTCCTTTATTACCGTTAACTACGCGAAGTGATATGGAACTGTAATGCGGTCAAGACCTGCCTGGAACTACTTTAGCCGTGCGTTTCCCTGAAAATAATGCACACCTTAGAACGTTCGTCAACCAATTAGATTCAAGCATTCAACGGCCCTGTAGTATAAAACCGTTTAATGCACAGGTAGTTCCAGTCAGTTTGATTACATATGAAAACGTTTATTTAGGTAGGCTAAATGGATGATTTTTGCATATCGTTTAATTTGTATGGTGAATATGGCAATTTTGAGAAATGGGCCCAGGCACAAGACAAAATAGAAGACTTTGAGAAGACGTTGAATGACAAAAAGCGGCACAAAGAATTAACAATAAATAAATGACATGATTAGTTCAAATAAAGATTGCCTTGTCACTGTCAGTGTTGCCTGTCATTCATAAATAATTTTAATAAATCCATTAAAGAATCATTAAATTAGCTTAAAGCTGCCGTCGGCAACATTCTTTTGATCATATTCAGTGAAATTGACACTATAATCCGACAGAACAACATAAATAAGGTGGTTTTAGAAAAAAACCCGAGCTTCTAACTCCACCTGGAGCGTATTATTTGTTTTGCAAAAATCCACCGCTCCCGGATCATCGGGTCGAATCAGCGCAGGGGGGTGTGAGATCTGACTGTCAATCACAGGTCGTGCACACGCCACAGATCCCCTCTCCCTCGCGCAGACGCGCACGTTACAAATCACATGCACACGACACGCCTGAAGTTCGCCTGAAGATTGTACGAAGCGTGATGGCGGCAAGAAAATCTACTAACAAGCTTCCAATTCCTCGGTTATTGCTATCTATGGATAGATTAGCCAGGGCAGCCTACCTCCGAGTCCATGGTGTTGATCGATGCTGAAGAGACGGACGCGTTCACAGAAAATCTGGTGCACACGCACTGACGAGCACAACCTCGATGGGAGGTGCTCGCTGGTAGTGGGGGAGGGGCATGAGAGTTGTAAACATTCAAAATTTTGGCTAAGTCGACCCAATCTGCCAGACTTGCCGACTGCAGCTTTAAGCAACGAGGGGACTGTAGCTGCTAGACTTTAGAAGAGACGCACACAGGTAACTCGCGCACGCATCTCTCTCTCTCTCTCTCTCTCTCTCTCTCTCTCTCTGTTCCTTCTCTTTCAGTTCTCTGTCTCTCTCTTTTAATAATGAATTTAAATAAATGTGATAATTCATTCAAATAAAAGCAATCCGATGGCTCTACTTTATTTAAAGCGGACGGAGTGCTAGAACTAACGAGCCTAACTTAAGAAAATAACCGTCATTTTTACACGTCTGTAAAATTACACTGTAAACATCAGTTACAGCTTTAACTGGTTTTTAACTTGGCAAATAACCAAGGTATAAGCGGGATAATCCACGCCTAGCCATGCATTAAAGGATTTTAATGCACAACGTAGAGGCGAAGAACCACCCAACGCGAAGCCATGCATTAAAGAATTAAGAGGTTCTTCGCCTCTACGTCGTGCATTAAAATCCTTTAATGCATGGCTAGCCGTGGATTATCCCTTACATATATAATGAATACAGTTTGCCGTAAACGTTATTGTTTTGTGGTGCTCTTTATTTTAATAAAGGTTTTATGATCATTGTCAGTTTCTGCACATACAAAACTGTAACATGTGTTGTGAACTTATTATTCCTTCATCGAAGCAAAAACCAGGAGACTTGAGATGGATCTTATAAGCAGAAGAGATTTATTCTTCCAAATAGTCTGTAGTTCATCATCATCATCAAGACTAACTCAATACAGTTGCCTTGCAAATTTATAGACATTTAGGGGGAGGGATTTACATTGAGGTTGAACAAAGCATGCAAATTAGGTATACAGGTTAAGGAACCCGCCCCAGACCCCAACGTGTTACCAGTATCAATTTAATCAGCATACCTATTCAAATGCTGATACTGGCCAGGAACTCTGGTTCCACGGGGCATCCCAGAGCCATTAAAGACAAAAGGTGCGTCTTGGGGCTACTGGCTCGAGCCATTAACGACAAAAGGTGACTTATAATAGAGAAAACGGGTCTGAAACTGTTGATACCATTATCCTAACCTTAAAATGCTAACTTCAATGTACTCAACTTTTACTGTTGCAAACTAAATTAAACATTTAATAAATTTGTAATCCAACACATGTTAATGATCTAATTACATTATTGCAGTGAATGTAGTTATTAAAATTTAATTCATATGGACATTTTATGGTTTAGTAGGGTATAGTTATTTACCTGAGTGTCTGTCAAGTGTCTGTGTTTGTTTTGTATTATTGATGCTTTATCCATGTCATATTGTGAGAAATAACAGTATCCTATTTCAATAGAGCAGTTTTATAGGCTTTTATCATCTATCCTGACTCAAATAATGTGTTTCTATCAGCAAACACTCAGAATAAAGTGAGATGATCTGCTGATGATCCTGAATGGCTTGTTGAATGAGTGTTGATAGTCTGAGGCTCATCAGTATTAAAGCTGCCGTCGGCAACATTTTTTTGATCATATTCAGTGAAATTGACACTATAATCCGACAGAACAACATAAATAAGGTGGTTTTAGAAAAAAACCCGAGCTTCTAACTCCACCTGGAGCGTATTATTTGTTTTGCAAAAATCCACCGCTCCCGGATCATCGGGTCGAATCAGCGCAGGGGGGTGTGAGATCTGACTGTCAATCACAGGTCGTGCACACGCCACAGATCCCCCTCCCTCGCGCAGACGCGCACATTACAATATCACATGCACACGACATGCCTGAAGTTTGCCTGAAGATTGTACGAAGCGTGATGGCAGAGAGAAAATCTACTAACAAGCTTCCAATTCCTCGGTTATTGCTATCTATGGAAAGATTAGCCAGGGCAGCCTACCTCCGAGTCCATGGTGTTGATCTATGCTGAAGAGACGGACGCGTTCACAGATAATCAGGTACACACGCACTGACGATGGGCGGGTGCTCGTTGGTAGTGGGGAGGGGCATGAGAGTTGTAAACATTCAAAATTTTGGCTAAGTCCACTCAATCTGCCAGACTTGCCGACTGCAGCTTTAACAGATCTGCTGAAAACACTCTTTATTTCATGACAATAGTTCCTGTTTTCACCTCATTTATTATGCTGATGTCTTCAGATCTCCTGTAAATTGACACTTAAAGCTCATTTCATTGGTGTGAATAGACTGAGGAGTTACTTCTCTTTATGCTTATAGGCTAACTGTTTTTACCATTGTTTATACATGGACGATTTTATACTATTTATATTCTGTTATCCATGAGCATAAAAACAAACTCAGTAACTGATATATTTTTGATTTTGCTAGATCAGCTCCTCCCTCTGTAATTCATCATCAGTGAAGCTCCTCCCATATCACTCACATCATCAGTGAAGCTCCTCCCACTGTAATTCATCATCAGTGAAGCTCCTCCCACATCACTCACATCATCAGTGAAGCTCCTCCCACTGTAATTCTCCAATAAATGCTGGAATATTCCCATCAGCTACAAGTGAAGACGAGCATCAGAGCATCAGGAAGAGCTGAAATCTGCAAAGACTGAGTTTATTAAAGAGGACAGTGAGAACACGAGTGATCCAGAACCCTGCAGAATGAAACACACTGAAGATCCTGAAGAACAAAGAGGTTGGTGTTTATTCTTCGTTCATTCATGATGCTGAAGAACATTCATGTTAGAGACATTCAAGCACTTCATCACATTTAGATAAACAGTTAAACTGTGAAATGGGTACAAATGTTTTTTGTTTGTTTTCAACAAATGGTCAGTAAAGGGAGGTTTGAGAAACTTGAGCAAAACCAGATTTGTAAGTAACGTTGTATAGTATGTCATAAATAACAGAATTTCCCATTCAAATGGGAGCTCACACTTTTAGATAAACAGTTAAACTATGAAATGGTACAAACAGTTTCGTTTTTGATTTTCAAAAATGGTGATTAAAGCGAAGTTTGAGAAATTTTCATATTGATTGTCAACATCAGGTCAAACTAAATATTATTATACCTCTTTTATTTTACATTTAAATCTGGTTCACATTTTCTGCATCCATGTTACCAAAATTTTTTTTTTTTTTTTTTTTAAAGATTTGTTTTTATTAACAAAAAGCTCTTACAAGATGCTAATGGTGTGAAGGAAGGATCCACAGTTTGATACATTGAAAGTCGCATTATACAAAAGGAATATTCACAAATGTATAACCTTACAGACACCTTACAAGGATGATGATTTTCAATTTTGAACATCAGAAGAGAAAACAAAAACAAAAAAGAAACTAAGTAAATAAAATCAATACAAAACAAAAAACACAAACTTTTCCCATCCCACCCTCTTCCCTTGTATGGTTCTCAGTTTCCTTTCATTTATATATCTAAACAGTCTATATACAGTTTATACATCCATCCATCTGTATACATACATACCTATATAAATCTACACGTTATTCACAACAAATGCATCAATGAGGAAGATATACAAGATTAACCTGCAGAGGGCTAATTTGAAGCCGGTTCAGGAGGGCTCATACTAGCATGGTCAGCCAAGTCCAGAGAAGGCAGAATGTCTATGAAGGGGCCCCAGATTTCTCTAAAAGCTGCAGGCTTCCCTCTCACATTATATAATATCTTTTCGGGTATGCAGTACGACACAAGATCATTAATCCAATGTTTTATTGATGGTGAATTTTCAGATTTCCAGTTGATCAGAATAATTTTTTTTACTGCAGTGCTCGCAAGTAAGATAAAGTATTTCTTGTAGTGGTTCGCATTAATAGAGCTTGTGTCCCCCAGGATCCATAGTTTTGGGTCCTGTTCAATTTGACATCCTATTACCCTTGAGGTTAATTCAATGACACGTTTCCAAAATTCTTCTATCATTGGGCAACTCCATAGCATATGTATAAGATCACCATCGGTCACTTTACATCTCAGACATTTGGAGGAAATGTTGCTGTCAATTTTATGTAACCTGTAGGGGGTGTAGTATGTCCTATGGAATATATTAAATTGAATTTGCCTGTGTTTTGTGGAGGTTATCACCGTCTGTGCTTGTTCCAATAGATGACGCCAATCTGCCTCCTCATAACTACAGTCTAGGTCTTTTTCCCATTTCCCTTTTGTAGATGTTTTATTATAAACCGGTAACTTTCCATTGATGATACCATATATAGAAGATATTATTCCTTTTGTTGATCCGTATAATTTGTTACATAGGTGGGTTTCAAGAGGAGTTTCTTTTGGGATATTTGGGAATGTTTCTTTGGATTTCTCCTTAACCCAGTCTCTAATTTGTAGGAATTTGAAGAAACTATCTTTGGAAAGGTTGAATTTTTCATTTAGTTGTTGAAAGTTAGCAAATGTATCATCAATGTATAAGTCAGCAACTGTTTGGATTTCTCTTTCTCTCCACCCCCGCAACACTGAGTCAGCTATGTGGTGTGAGAGGTTGGGATTACCCCACAAAGGTGCCCTTCTAAGAAAATAAATATTTATGTCGAGAAGTGAGTGAGATTATTGCCAAGCAGCAAATGTGTTCAGTATTATTGAATTATTTGTGAGTGTGGCTAAACTTTTTTTTGTGCCTATGAATGGAATATCCTTTAAAGGCATAGATTTCATCTCATGTTGTTCTATTGGGACCCATCTAACCTCACTGTTCTCTGCATGCAGCCAGACCCAAATCGATCTGTACTGAGAAGCAAGATAATAATTCCTAAAATTTGGTACGTTGAGTCCTCCCCTTGAATTTGGAGCCTGTAGAGAAATGAGTTTAACCCTAGGGTTTTTTCTTTGCCATATAAAAGGAGTTAAAATTTTGTTAAGCTCTTTGAAGAAACTCTTGGGAACATTCATCGGGAGACATTGAAATAGATAAATAAACTTAGGCAAAGTGTTCATTTTGATAGTATTAATTCTGCCTATGAGAGACAGTGGAAGATCAATCCATCTTTGAAGGTTAAGTTTGGTTTGTTCCAATAGTTTTATATAGTTCTGCTTAAACATATGCTCATCCGATTTACCAATTTGTATACCCAAATATTTGAAACCAATATTGCACCATTTGAATGGGTCAGTGAGAGTTCTAATATTATTGTCCTGTATATTTAGTGGTAATATCTCACTTTTAGAGTAATTTAATGTATATCCTGAAACTGCGCTATATTCTTTGAGGCATTTTAATAGAGGGGGAACTGATGTTTGTGGATCCAGCTATATATAATAGGAGATCATCTGCATACAGAGAAAGTTTATGTTCATTTATGCCAAATTTAATTCCTGCTATGGAGTTATTAGAGCGGATGGCGATGGCTAATGGTTCAATTGCAAGTGCAAAGAGCAGGGGGGAGCTTGGACAGCCTTGCCTGCATCCCCTGGATAATGAGAAAGTGTTAGATAGAATGTCATTTGTTAAAATATTAGCTTTGGGGGCATTAAAAAGTGTTTTAACATAGTTAGTGAATTTCTCTCCAAATCCCATAGCCTCTAGAGTCTGAAATAGAAAGCTTGGTTCAATCCTGTCAAATGCTTTGTTTGCATCCATAGATATTATTAGCATAGGATTTTGATTTTTTTGAGCAATGTTCAGTATGTGGAGCAGTCGCCGCACATTGTCTGCTCCATACCTGTTTTTAATAAAACCTGTTTGGTCAGCATGTATTATTTTTGGTATAACGTCTTCCAGTCTGAGAGCAATTAGTTTGGATAGTATCTTATAATCTGCATTTAATAGGCTGAGGGGTCTGTATGAGTCACATTTCTGTTTGTCCTTGCCCGGTTTTGGAAGCAGTGTGATTGTTGCGATTTCCAATGAGTCTGGTAATTTTTTTATTTTCTAGAGCTTCTTTAATCATGTTCGCAAGCGGAGTTAATAATTTATTTGAAAAGGCCTTATAATACTCAACAGGGAAGCCGTCTGGCCCGGGAGTCTTGTTATTTTGTAAAGAGTTAATGGCTTGGAGTACCTCTGTTTCTGATATATCTGCATCAAGCAGATCTCTATCCTCATCTTGCAATTTGGGAAGGGTTATTCCCTCCATGAACCTTTTTGCTCCAATATTATGAGCGTCCTGTCCAGTTTTATATAAATTTTCGTAAAAATGTTTGAATTCTAAATTAATGGATGGCGAATTATCAAGGAGTCTGCCGTCCTCTGTTAATATTGAGTGTATAAATTTATCAGATGCTTCCTTTTTAATTTGCCAAGCCAAGAGTTTACTTGTTTTGTTCCCGAATTCATAATAGTGATATCTAGTTCTGGCCATAGCTGCTTCCTCTTTGCTGGTACATAGATTATTATATTGCATCATTGTTTTTGTTAGTGTGTTAAGGTGTTCTTCCTTTTTGGTGGCAATGTATTCCTGTTCCTGCTTTTTAATATCTCTTTCCAATTTGGTTAATCTCTCTCTAATTTGTTTTACCTTGTGGGCACTGTATGATAAAATTTGACCTCTCATATAGGCTTTAAGGGCTTCCCAAATGTTGGCATGTGAAGAGGAATTTGAATTGGTATCAATAAATATTTCAATATTGGTAGTCATATATGAAATAAATTTAGGGTCTTTTAACATGTAATTTTTAAATCTCCACCTGCGAGTTGTGGGCTGTGGAGTATCAACCAACCAGGAGAGTTTGATGGGGTTATGATCTGAGAAGGTAGCTGCTAGATAGGAGCATTCTATCACTGTGGCTATCATACCTAGTGGCACCAGGAACATGTCAATTCTAGAGTGTGTATTATGCATAGGTGAAAAGAAAGAGAAATCCCTCTGGTTTGGATAAAAATTTCGCCACACGTCAATTATGCCTATGTCTTTCATACCTTGGTTTAGTGCTGTTGCCGCCTTTGATAGTGAAGATGTTTTGGGTGATGATCGAACCAAAAGAGGGTTTAAGACTAAGTTAAAGTCTCCACCCACAACACATCGACCCCCAATTGTGGCCAGTTTCATAATCAGATTGTTAAAGAACAACGGGTCATCATAATTGGGCCCATATACAGTCATGGCCAAAATTGATGGCACCCCTGATAAATATGATAAAAAATGGCTGTAAAAAATAAATCTGCATTGTTTATCCTTTTGATCTTTCCTTCAAAAAATTCACAAAAATCTAACCTTTCATTGAAGTAAAAGAACTGAAAGTGGGGGGTAAATCACATTATGAAATAAATGTTTTTCTCCAAAACACGCTGGCCATAATTGTTGGCACCCTGTTATTAAAACCATGTTTGTGTTCCAAACTTACTTATAACGCAAGTAGAGTATTTTAAATAATCTTCTGTGATCTAATTTGGCTTCAGATAAAAAAAAATCAGACAGAAAATATACTATTGGTATAGCATTCTGCACAATGATTCTATATAGATTAGCATTACATTATAAATATAATCTATTATTATAGAAATACCTGGCATGGCTTGAAAAACACAGGTAACTCAAATATCATAGCAAACATGTTTATTGTCTTCAAAACGTCTGTATCTGCAAGTTACAGCGCGATATCTTGTTAGCTTTGTGTATATCAGTGACGCCGAATGTCACATGATTATGGCACTTCTTCATGTGTTCTATATATGGATTATACTGTGCACAGGGCGGCGAGGGCGCCCTCAGGCTATTGGTATGAATTGAAAATACAGTATCAGAGTTATGCAAGCGCTTATAATGATTACATCGACGCATTTGGGTATAAATTCAATAAATATTATTCCTGTCTATAGAAATCTGATGTAAACCTATGAGAATATATCAATATTTCTCCAAATATGCACAGTTTTTAGCTAAAGCCCTGAGGGACGTTGTTTTGTGTATCGCTGTCATGACAACGGCACAGGAGTTTTTTTATAAATGAAAGCGGCTGACGCGCATAATTCATATCAAAGGTATCGACTCATTTTTTCATTTCATAACTCCTGACACAAATTAATAAATAACTGTCGCTATAAGTTTCTCAGAATACAATAGTGGTCAAATACTGAAACTTGAGTCTTATATCTTTTTAATGATGTATAGTTTGTCAAGGTATAACATTAAATCTGATAGTAACTTTGAACTATATATAAAAAAAAACACTTCAGTGCGCCCGCGCACTGGCAACGGTTAACAGGTTAAACACTTTCTGCAACCTCCTTTTGCCAAGATAACAGCTCTGAGTTTTCTTCTATAATGCCTGATGAGTTTGGAGAATAACTGACAAGAGATCAGAGACCATTCCTCCATACAGAATATCTCCAGATCCTTCAGATTCACAAGTTCATGTTGGTGCTTCTTCTCTTCATTTCACCCAACTCATTTTCTATAGGGTTCAGTTTAGGGGACTGGGACGGTCATGGCAGAAGCTTCATTTTGTGCTCAGTTACCCATTTTTGTGTTGATTTTGATGTTTGTTTTGGACCGTTGTCCTGATGGAAGATCCAACCACGGCCCATTATAAGATTTCTAGCAGAGACAGTCATTTTTTATCTGTTTGTATTTGCTAGAATCCATAATACCATGTGTCTGAACAAGATGTCCAGGACCTCCAGCAAATAAATAGGCCCACAACATATAAGATCTAGCAGTATATTTAACCGTAGGCATGGGGTACTCTTCATCCCTGTTTGCACCAAACACATCAGCTGGGTTTGCTGCCAAAAATCCCTTTTTTTGTTTCATCTGACCACAGAATCCGGTCCCTTTTGAAGATCCAGTCGTGTCTGACCACTGAATATGCTAGAGTTTACTTTTGGAGGAGTGAGGATGATTTTTCTTGAAACCCTCCCAAACAACATGTGGGGATGTAGGGGTTGTTTGATAATTTTATTTTAGGCTTTCTGACCCCCAAGACTCAACTAATCTCTGCAATTCTCCATCTGTGATCCTTGAAGAGTCTTTGGCCACTCAAACTTTCCTCCTCACCATCCATTAATACAATATAGACACACGTCCTCTTCCTGGCAGATTTGTAACATCTTTAGTTGATTATAACTTCTTAATTATTGCCCTGATGGTCAAAATGGGGATTTTCAATTCTTTAGATATTTTCTTACAGCCTCTTTCTATTTTGTGAAGCTCAACAATCTTTTGCTGCACATCAGAACTATATTCTTTGGTTTTACTCATTGTGATGGATGATTAAGGGAATTTGGCCTTTGTGTTTCCTCATATTTAAACTCCTGTGAAACAAGAAGTCATAGCTGGACAATTTCATGTTCCTAGTCACCCTGGTGTGCTTAAAAATTTAAATATTAATGGGAATATACCTTAGAGATATTTTTCTCATAAAAAATTCTAGGGGTGCC
Organism: Abramis brama; assembly: GCF_963993115.1. Classification (NCBI taxonomy): domain Eukaryota; kingdom Metazoa; phylum Chordata; class Actinopteri; order Cypriniformes; family Leuciscidae; genus Abramis; species Abramis brama. The sequence continues at coordinate 54,194,148 of NC_139963.1, read as the reverse complement.
AACAATTATGGCCAGCGTGTTTTGGAGAAAAACATTTATTTCATAATGTGATTTACCCCCCACTTTCAATTCTTTTACTTCAATGAAAGGTTAGATTTTTGCGAATTGTTTGAAGGAAAGATCAAAAGGATAAACAATGCAGATTTATTTTTTACAGCCATTTTTTATCATATTTATCAGGGGTGCCATCAATTTTGACCATGACTGTATATTCACTAAGGATATCTTGTTCCTATTTATTTCGCAATCTACAAGCAAAAATCTGCCGTTTTTATCCTTTTCGACTGAATTTAATTTAAAGTTCAGGTGTTTATTAATGAGCAAGGCGACACCTCTTGCTTTTGAGGAGTAGGAAGAGTAGAAAACATTACCCACCCAATCTCTGCGCAGTTTTAAATGCTCAGAGTCAGTGAGGTAGCTCTCTTGGATAAAGGCTATGTCTACATTTTGCCTCTTTAAATATGTCAACATTTTCTTCCTCTTAATTGGTGAGTTGACCCCTCTTATATTCCAAGATATACATGTTAATTTTTACCCATAATATAAGTTCTTCATATGAATGTCTCAAAAGGATAAGTATCATTCTATTCGGCTCTAAGGATGTCTGAATACATTCCTGCATTGCGTTTAGAAGTAGTGAAATAACGAACAAGGATATAATGATAAGACTGATTCTGAACCTGAAAGTAATCTGGATATGTGTGTAAGTAGAATTTCGAGTTTTAGTGAGAAACCATACGTAACCCCAAAACATCAAAATAAAAACCTGCCTGGTAAAACCCCTGAAACAAAAAAACATTAGGTAGGTAACTCTCTTAAACAACAGAGGTGGCTCCAGCAACTGCTGATAATTAAAAACTAGCCACTCATAACAGTTTGTATATGGGAAAGTTTGCAATTTTACAATATTAGAGATTAGGCAGAAATATATAAGGCATAGAGAAGTTGGTTAAATGAAATGTGATCCCATTCTACCATTGTAGTGTAAACCATAACATCATGTTCATTAGCCTGCACCAGGCCCGGAGTGGGTAATCGGGAGAATCGGGAGTATTCCCGGTGGGCCGCTTCACCTTTGGGCCGGTCGAGGATTTTTTATTTATTTTTTCACATTTCAATGTCACATCAGTTACATTAGGCTACAAACGTTCCGCATTCTGACACCGCAGCGCACAACTCAGCATGGGTTGTACCATGTGAGGGAGTTCTCCCCTCCCCTCCTATAGAAATGGTTGGGTCCATAGCCCGTCTTTTCAAAACGTTTTCTCAGGGAGGCTACCGCGGCACCGCCTGCGCCTACTGATAGCTGGGCCGGCCGTAACGGTACGCGTCAGGGAGGATGGATGGGAGGAAGAGGCCAGGAGGTATGGAAGCTTTGTTTCCGCCACAGAATAAAACATTTTAAAAGATAATTGCGACTTTTTATCTCACAATTGCGAGTTTGCATGAGAAAAAAAAATCAGAATTGCGAGATATAAAGTCATAATTGCGTGAAATAAAGTCGCAATTGCATGTTATAAAGTCAGAATTGTGAGATATAAAGTCAGAATTGCCTGAAATAAAGTCGCAATTGCGTGTTATAAAGAATTGCGTGATATAAAGTCGCAATTGTGTGTTATAAAGTCAGAATTGCGAGATATAAAGTCAGAATTGTGTGAAATAAAGTTGCGATTGCTTATTATAAAGTCAGAATTGCAATATATAAAGTCAGAACTGCGTGAAATAAAGTCGCAATTGCTTATAAAGTCAGAACGGCAAGATATAGAGTCAGAATTGTGTGATATAAAGTCATAAAACGTGTTATAAAGTCAGAATTGCGAAATATGAAGTCAGAACTGCAAGATATGGAGTCAGAATTGTGAGATATAAAGTCAGAATTGCGTGATATAAAGTCGCAATTGCTTATAAAGTCAGAACTGCAAGATATAGAGTCAGAATTGTGAGATATAAGTCAGAATTGCGTGAAATAAAGTCGCAATTGCGTGTTATAAAGTCAGAATTGCGAAATATAAAGTCAGAATTGTGTGAAAAAGTTGCAATTGCTTCTTATGCTTCTTATAAAGTCTAAGTGAATTATTATTTAACCTTTACATCATTTGTTAACCCATGGTATTAATACAAACTACACAATAGTACGAGCTGAACTGTTGCTTCATTTATCCAATTAAAAAAAAGTGCTAATTTGGAATTCCACCATGGAAAAAGTGGGCCGGTCTTGGGCCTGAAACTCCCGGGCTGAAAAGTGGCCCCACTCCGGCCCTGGCCTGCACGCAAGGTCTACAGTTTATCATCAGCCATTGTCCCAGTTATTTTGAACACTTGAAGATAACAAGAGGATTAGGCTATCATGTCGTAACTTGAATCACAACCCTTCACATCAGTGTCTATGACGGTGGACTATGTAGGCTACTGCAGACACTTTAGTTAGTTTTATGCTACTCACTTGGGAGATCTTTCAAAAAGCGTTGCACTTCAGCTGGAGTGGCGAAAAACTTGACTGTTCCCTGATGTTTGATGCGAAGTTGGGCTGGGTAGATCAGCACGTATTCCATCTCCTTCTCTCGCAGTATCTTCTTCACGTCACGGAACTCGTCTCTCCTGCGCTGCAGTTCTGCGCTGTAATCTGGGTAGAACGATATCCTTTTGTTCTCGTATGTCATCTCTCCTTTACTTCTGGCCAGTCGAAGGGCTTTTTCCTTGTCTCTGAAGTTCAGGAATTTGGCGATGAGGGGCCGCGGTCTGTCAGACTTCTTCCCGATGAGGTGTGCTCTTTCTAGGGTGACAGGTGAGGTGAAGTTATCCTCACCCAGGATTTGCGGTATAAACTTTTCCAAAAATCCTACAGTATCACGACCCTCTGCTTGTTCCGGCACATTTATTATCCTAATGTTAGACCTCCTGCTGCGGTTTTCTAAGTCGTCAGTTTTGTCTTTGAGATGCGTTGTCAGTTTCTCCATTTCGCCAATACGGTCGCGCATATCTTTAATATTGTCTTTATTAGTACTCACTCGTGTCTGTATCTCCTCAACCTGTTCCGCCAGCGTAGAGAGTGAGGACTCGATTTTCGTTAATGTTGTTTGTATGTCGGCTGTTTTCTTGTCAATATGCTTTGTGAGGTCGTCTTTAGTTTCTTGAATAGCGTCGAGAAGTTTGCTGAAAGATGTTTCCTTTTCCCCGTCCGCCATATTTCTTGTGGTTACAGCGTGCAGGTGTCGCGAAATTTGAGTTGTAGTTTTCTTTCGCTTTTTATGTCGAAAATTGTAGCTTGCCATACAAAAGTGTTTGTAATGGCTTTGCCTCTTGCAAACAAATTAAAGTGATGAGAAGTTAAATCAGGATAAAGGCAGATGCTAGGTACCACCACCGAGAGCTCACGAACACACGTCTGCACTCCTCCGCTGCATCCGTTGCCTCCATGTTACCAAAATTTTTGACATTTCACTCTCTCTCTCTCTCACTCTCTCTCTCTGTGTGTGTGTATATATATATCAGTAAACTGTGTGAACTTTCCAAAATGTCTAACAGGGTTGTAAGCAATTTAACTTGAGCAAAATTTGATTTATAGTTACTGATAAAGTTGTATTTCTCATAAATTCTTGAAGTTATTAATTCTTCTCACAGTAACTTTGGTAACAGGGTTGATAAATGTGATCGACACTGAACTGTTTGTGTAAAAATTTAAACATTTTCTTTCATTTCAGACCTGAGTGAAGTGAACGAGGAGAAACATCATGTCAAACCTGGAGAAAAACCTTTGAGTCGCTCAAAGACTAAAAAGACATTTTTAAAGAAAAGAAGAGCCAATAAATATTTGACCTGCACTCAGTGTGGAAAGAGTTTCACAAAGACACATAATCATGAACGTCACATGAGAGTTCATACTGGAGAGAAGCCGTTCTCATGTGATCGGTGCGGGAAAAGTTACTCAAGGAAAGATAATCTAGAGATTCACATGAGGATCCACACTGGAGAGAAGCTGCTCCCCTGCACTCAGTGTGGGAAGAGTTTCATAGACAAACGTAATCTTAAACTACACATGAGAGTTCACACTGGAGAGAAGCCGTTCACTTGTGATCAATGTGGGAAGAATTTCGCACAGTCAGGACACCTTAATATTCATATGATGATCCACACTGGAGAGAAAACGTTCACATGTGATCAGTGTGGAAAATTATTTCTTAGGGCATCAAACCTGAAGGCACACCTGAGGGTTCATATGAAGAAGAAGTCTCACTCATGTTCTGAATGTGGAAAGAGTTTTTCACTGCTGTATAGTTTACAAACACATCAAAGAATTCATACTGGTGTAGGAGTTCATATGTGCTTTGAGTGTGAGAAGACTTTTACTACAGCACAATGTTTAAAACTGCACCAGACAATTCACACTGGAGAAAAACCTTACAAGTGTTCACACTGTGACAAGAGATTCAGTCACTCATCAAATCTGAAAAGACATGAGAGGATCCACAGCAGAGAGAAGCCGCACACGTGTGATCAGTGTGGAAAGAGTTTCGCCTTTAAAAGTCAACTGAAGCGACACATGAAGATCCATGCAGAGGTTTGTTCAGTTATCTTCTATCTTCACTCATATGAAAAACAATCACAGTCTGAAATCACAGTGAGTAGTTCATCTTTAGATGTTGAGAAACAGACTCGTTAGTTTCTTATCAGCCAGAATGAGCGACTGCACATTTTGTTGGTTGATCTCACATAGGGTTGTGTGATATTAAATAGAGGGCTCCTATTATGCAAAATTCACTTTTACATGGTGTTTGAACATAAATGTTTTTTGGCAGTGTGTGTACACAACTACCCTATATTGATAAAAATCCACCCAGTGCAAATCATAAGTACTGTCTCAGAACAACCCGTTCTCAGATTCGGGGCAAAGTGAGTAGATTTGCACAAGCCCCTCCCACAACTGTTGATTGACACTGCAGTTTTAGCATAGCCCCGCCCCGAGTGAGCTAAACAGTCCAACATTGTTTCGACGCTTGAGAAGCTGTAGACAAAAATGTCTCCTAAGCGACTGAGATGTTTTGTTGTTGGATGTAAGAATGAACATAGCAGTCTTCATTTACTCTCATTGTTACTCTAGGATGGATCTGTACCAACTGTTCGTGATCCAGCTTACAGTCTCCGGAGCGATACTGGTCACGGCAGAAATGAAAGGGAGAGCGCGCTCTTTAATACAGTTCATCTTTGTAGATATGTTGTAGATATGAAGTTTACCAGTTTATTAAGCACCCCCTGAAAAGGTGTGTATAATTTTACTGTTAGTTGTAATGAGTGTTTTGTGTAATTCGCTGTGTATGTTGATGATAATACAAGGGCGTGAGAGAGTTTATGGATCAGACTTTAATCTTCTTAGACGGTGTTTATTCAGTTCTTGCGGTGATTTTCTGGAGTAAAACTGACGCTTCATCTTTTGCGGGATGTACAATAAACTTCATTAAACTCATCAGTATATTTTTGCCCATCATTCGGACTGGGTTCGCTACAGCAGGCTTGTATTAATAGTGGATAAAAGCAGGTAACAAATACGTTATAACCGTAATTAAACTAAACTATACCAGTTCAATCTCCATACAGCATATCCTCTGGCTTTGTGGGCATTATTGTCTGACTCCGGGTCGAAATGAACACACACAAAAATGGCGTGTTTTTCTCAGCCCTAAAAAGTGACAATTTAAACATGCTGTAAAAAATGATCTGTTTTTGTTTTGAGCTAAACCTTCACGTACGCACTCGGGGGCATCAGAGACTTAATTTGCATCTTGGGGAAAAGGAGCATAGTGGGTGTCCTTTAAATATTACAATACAATATTGCTTTAAGCAATTTTAATTTAGTGTTGAGATGTTGTTCATTGAGTGTAGGCCTAGAGATAACAATCCAAATAGCATAGGCTGATATACGGAAAGCATGACAGTAGGAGGTTACCAAATCTGTGTTTGTGTTTAACAGATCAGTTAATGTAAGAATTAGCCTACTATATTTCCGTATGTCTAAAGGCGGTCGCACACCAGGCGAGAAGCGCAGCGCCACATCTTTAAAATTCGAACTCTCTATGAGTGTACATTGTCTCAAATCGTCATTAATGTATAAACTGACTTCACCCTGTGCTGCAATATACATTCAGTTTTACACTCATTTACAGAAATCAGATGCTTGAATGAAAATTGCTGATGTTATCGGATTTTCAGGTGATATTCTCAATTCATTCAGTTAACTCTGAGGTAAAGTGAATTCAGACTGCAGACTAAGCAACGATTGTATTTAATTGTACAGTACAATCATAACATAGTACAGACATGATCTTAATTCCATAATATCCTTAAACAACAATATTGCTGGCCATAAACTGACCGTCCATTGTGCGATACCTCGAATTGTCATAGACGCGACGCGGCGCTGTGCTTCTCGTACGGTGTGCGACCTCCTTTAGATTATTGGCAGCATAAAAAAACAAAACGATGTGACAGCCATGGGCTGAACAATACAAGTTACCGGTAATATCCATTGAGTCTATGAACTAGTTGATATGTTTCTAGTAGTAGAAACACATCAACAAGACAGAATGAAAGCTACCCTATGAAACAACTGCAATCATGTGATACAAAAGGACCCTATTCATCACTATCATCATCACCGCAATCCTCAACTACAAGTTGGCGAATTCCTCCTCTTCGTCGCTCTCCTCCACTTCTCACTCCGGCCTCCGCTAACTCTGCCTGCCTTGCTTGCACTAACAGCTCCGCCCAGATGCGCAGGGCTCTCTTGTGTGCGCAATCTTCTCCATAAAACTGGCTTAAACAGACGATCTGACGGGTTTTAGAAGATTAAATACAACCCGAAACTAAAAAACAGACCGGGCCTCTATTTGAGACCGGCCTTTTTTTATCCAAACCTGTAGCCACACCAGGCGTGTAAAAGAGACGGGCGTCTATTTGGGACTCGGCTATTATTTGAAGTTTTACGGTTTATACTACATATAAACATTGTATTATTTGACCAATTTTAAAGTTTCATAACATTATGTTTCTGAAAGTTATCCCAATCCTACTAAAAGTTTTGAACAGCACAAACTGAAGGTTTGGTCCAAATCAAAACTTGAGTGCAGAGTCAAGTTAAGAGTTATTTATCTCGCATCCTGTCTGTTGGAAATTAAACTTGTTTGTTTTTGGCAGAATTACCAGAAAGCATCTGGAAGGAGAGGACGGAGAGAACGCCTGCAGAATGAAACATCATGATACTGAAGAACAAAGAGTTTGGGGTTTATTCTTTATTCTTCATTCACTCATCATGCCGAAGAACATGCTGATGCTCTCTAGATTTACATTGCTTCAGGCGCAGAATAAAAACATGACAAATTAAAGCACAAAAAAGCATTTTTTTTTTTTTTTTGACATCTTATATAAATTTGAGACTAGAATAGAAACAGTGGATTCTTATGAGACTTTATTCTCCTGAATAATCACCTGTTAATAAATCAACTGTCAATATTTCAATTGTATTTCACCTTTTTTGACCAATTTACCATAAACATTGAACCAATGTATTTAAATATTGAGCAAGCAAGCTCATTGGCTACTGAAACAACCTTGACCAATCACTTTTTAGTGTGTAGTAAACAAGTCAAGTCACCTTCATTTCTGTAGCGCTTCATACAGTACAGATACAAAAGCAGCTTTACAGTGATCAGAAATAATAATTCAGTGATGCAAAAAGTTCAATTCTGCTGTAGAGCAGAATAAGAAGAAAATGGTGTTATTGTTCAGCTGAAGTCAGTTCAGGTCCATGGGAAAGATCATCAATTATTATATTAGTTCAGTTCAGGTATAAAGCAGCTCTGCAGAAAACAGTGCCGTCAAAGATCAGCTCAGTTAAATTCCCGTCAGAAGTACAGTGCAAAAAGTTCAAGACAAATGCAAGGTATTTTGGTGCAGTTCAGAGTATGTAAAACAAAGAATAACAACAACAACAATTAAAATTGTGAATATTTCCATTGTTCCGTCTAAAATACCTGCTTGGAGAAAATTGTGTTTGTACAAAAGTGGCCATAGCAATCTGACGTTCAACAGTTATATAAGCACATTGCAAATAAATAAAAAAAAATTGCGCACAATGTTCTTCAGAAATTCTTCCGTTTTTTCCCCCCCTAGGTAAAACATTTTGAATGTGAAGATCTTTAAATTTGACTTAATTTGACTTCTGGGAAACATGCATGTATCTTCTGTTGCTTGATTGTGCAAATGTTTTCACCCCCGGCTTGTACTGCATCGTGTTTCCTTCTGGAGCATCAGTGAAACTGTGATTTCTTACAGATCACATGTCGGGTCTGCGTCATCTAGAGTTTCATGACCAAACTAGTGATTAATAACACAAATCATCTTCATTGAAATATTAAAATAGAATATTGACATTAAAATAGATCATAATCGTGCACAGCAGTTGTTGACCAGATTTGATGGGATTAAAATGAATATTGAACTCATCTGTGATCTTGACTTTTCATTTCACGTTTGTCTCTCATTTTGAAATCTCACTTGATTTAATGTTTCTTTTAGACCTGAAGGACGTGAACAAGAAAGGGAAAAAATAAGACAAAAAAATCTGTCACCTGTAAATCTGTCACCATTTCACATATAAATTAAGACTGGAGATTCACATGAGAGTTCACACTGGGAAGAAGCGCCTCAGGCTTTCTCTCTGAAATCACTTCTTCTCATTCTGATGAAAGACCATTTAACTGATCAGTGCGGGAAACAGTTTCATTGGGCTTCAGTCCTGAATAAACACCTGAAGATTCACACAAAGGAGAAGATTCATTAGTAATAATACAGCAGAAAAGACACGGCGGTGTGTGTTTCAGTGCTGAAGTCCTTTACTACAGAAGATGAACTGAAAGACCACCAGAAAATTCACACTGGAGAAGAAGGCCATTACACTTTTAAGAGAGACGTGAATCTGTTATTCATTTTTAACTCATTCTTCAACTCTTTTCATTAGAACATCTAGTTTCTCTTCTACTTCTACTCTACCATGCAAATTAAATATATACTTTCAGGTAACACTTTACAATAAGGTTCATTAGTTAACAATAGTTAATATATAAACTAACATAGTCATGAAGTATCCTGATATGATTGCTTTTTGAGCTTTCCATGTTGTTAATTTCTCTATAGAGCTTTTAAATGCCTAATACATTATATTTCACCCACACATGACTGACATTGAATGAGATTGCTGTCTGTTATTAAAAGTTTCACCCTTGATATCCAGTATCATAGGCTATATACATTTCAAAGAGTTTGATCTAGTCAGTTTGATGTTTCATTCACACCATGAGGCTTCATGAAGTCAGAACAATATGAACTTTAAACAACACAGTTTTTACAAAATAAACTGAAATTACTAAACTTTTACTTTCTATTTTTTACTAAACTTTTACTTTCAACTATTACTGTCTGGAATAAAGAGAAGCGGTGTGTAATCCTTGTTGTTATTTTTGAGTAATTATGGGTAACACTCTAGAATAAGGTTCATTCGTCAATGAATAACTAAAAGAAGGGTTCAGCCTTTGAATTGGGACATCCTTCGTCGCGCCGCTGTGACGCAATCGCACTTCAAATGCCACCACCACCAGGTGAGGAGAGCAGTTTACGGTATTTCTCATATTTACACAACTTTCAAACACACTTTATACAGTTTGATTAAGCGACAGACTCATTTCTGTGTTGTTTTCATCGATCGCAGCGATACTTGTGCGTCTTTTCTGGCGTCTTCCTACTGAAATAAACATTTAGTGCAGCAGCAGCGAGCATGAGGAGAATATGTTGAGTTCATTCAGTCCTGAGCGATTTTGTGTTCGTTTGTGTGATTGTCTCGATGTTTGCAGTGAGAACTGTTACTGAATATCAAGTCAAAAGTTAAAGTTTGAGATCTGTGAGTCACAGATCTCAAACTAGACTGTGAGGGGAATGGGACTCGATATCAAGTGTTGCTGCTGCCGTTTTATTTCTACTCTTAACATCTTTGGATTAAATTTGGTATTTCTTTACTTTGCGTTGTTAAAATAGACTGGAAAAGATACCGCTAAATACTTTACATTGAGCATAGGGAGCCACGTACGTGAGACAATTTAAACCTATACATGCAAAAAATAATAATATATATATATATATATATATATATATATATATATATGAATATATATGAATATAGTTTGACATTGTACATAGTACAATAATGTTTAAACATTATTGTTTTGTGGTGCTCTTTATTTTAATAAAGGTTTTATGATCATTGTCAGTTTCTGCACACAAAACTGTAACATGTTAATGATCTAATTACATTATTGCAATGAATGTAATTAGAATGTTGAAAGATATTGAGATTCATTTGGACATTTTATGGTTTAGTAGGGTAGTTATTTACCTGAGTGTCAACAGTGTTTGTGTTATTGATGTTTTATCCATGTCATATTGTGAAAAATAAGAGTATTGTCTTTCAATAGAGTTGTTTTACAGGCTTTTATCATCTATCCTGACTCAAATAATGTGTTTCTAACAGCAAACACTCAGAATAAAGTGAGATGATCTGCTGATGATCCTGAATGGCTTGTTGAATGAGTGTTGATAGTCTGAGGTTCATCAATATTAACAGATCTGCTGAAAACACTCTTTATTTCATGACAATAGTTCCTGTTTTCACCTCATTTATTATGCTGATGTCTTCAGATCTCCTGTAAATTGACACTTAAAGCTCATTTCATTGGTGTCAGCAGACTGAGGGTATTTGTTGGAGACAAATCTGTAGATGTACTTCTGTTTATGCTTATAACTGTTTTTCTTACCATTGTTTATACATGGAAGATTTTACACTATTTATATTCTGTTATCCATGAGCATAAAAACAAACTCGGTAACTGATATATTTTTGATTTTGCTAGATTAGCTCCTCCCACTGTAATTCACCATCAGTGAAGCTCCTCCCACTGTAATTCACCAATAAATGCTGGAATATTCCCATCAGCTACAAATGAATACGAGCATCAGGAAGAGCTGAAATCTGCAAAGACTGAGTTTATTAAAGAGGACAGTGAGAACACGAGTGATCCAGAACCCTGCAGAATGAAACACACTGAAGATCCTGAAGAACAAAGAGGTTGGTGTTTATTCTTCATTCATTCATGATGCTGAAGAACATTCATGTTAGAAACATTCAAGCACTTCATCACATTTAGATAAACAGTTCAACTATTAAATGGTTACAAATGTTTTTTGTTTGTTTTCAACAAATGGTCAGTAAAGGGAGGTTTGAGAAACTTGAGCAAAACCAGATTTGTAAGTAACGTTGTATAGTATGTCATAAATAACAGAATTTCCCATTCGAATGGGAGCTCACACTTTTAGATAAACAGTTAAACTATGAAATGGTAAAAACAGTTTCATTTTTGGTTTCAAAAATGGTGATTAAAGCGAAGTTTGAGAAATGTTCACATTGATTGTCAACATCAGGTCAAACTAAATATTATTATACCTCTTTTATTTTACATTTAAATCTGGTTCACATTTTCTGCATCCATGGGCCAGTTGTTTAAAGGTAAGATGATCGGATTTTGGTTATCGGATTGGATCAAATCTTGAAAATGGGTTGTTCAAAAGGGAAAGAAGGAATCTGAAATCAGATTAGATCATGGAATCCAATCCTAGTTTTAATCTGGATCAAACCTTCAGTTTGTGTTGTTCAAAACTTGTCAATGACTGACATTGAATGAGATTGCTGTCTGTTATTAAAAGTTTCACCCTTGATATCCAGTATCATAGGCTATATACATTTCAAAGAGTTTGATCTAGTCAGTTTGATGTTTCATTCACACCATGAGGCTTCATGAAGTCAGAACAATATGAACTTTAAACAACACAGTTTTTACAAAATAAACTGAAATTACTAAACTTTTACTTTCTATTTTTTACTAAACTTTTACTTTCAACTATTACTGTCTGGAATAAAGAGAAGCGGTGTGTAATCCTTGTTGTTATTTTTGAGTAATTATGGGTAACACTCTAGAATAAGGTTCATTCGTCAATGAATAACTAAAAGAAGGGTTCAGCCTTTGAATTGGGACATCCTTCGTCGCGCCGCTGTGACGCAATCGCACTTCAAATGCCACCACCACCAGGTGAGGAGAGCAGTTTACGGTATTTCTCATATTTACACAACTTTCAAACACACTTTATACAGTTTGATTAAGCGACAGACTCATTTCTGTGTTGTTTTCATCGATCGCAGCGATACTTGTGCGTCTTTTCTGGCGTCTTCCTACTGAAATAAACATTTAGTGCAGCAGCAGCGAGCATGAGGAGAATATGTTGAGTTCATTCAGTCCTGAGCGATTTTGTGTTCGTTTGTGTGATTGTCTCGATGTTTGCAGTGAGAACTGTTACTGAATATCAAGTCAAAAGTTAAAGTTTGAGATCTGTGAGTCACAGATCTCAAACTAGACTGTGAGGGGAATGGGACTCGATATCAAGTGTTGCTGCTGCCGTTTTATTTCTACTCTTAACATCTTTGGATTAAATTTGGTATTTCTTTACTTTGCGTTGTTAAAATAGACTGGAAAAGATACCGCTAAATACTTTACATTGAGCATAGGGAGCCACGTACGTGAGACATTTATTATGCTGATGTCTTCAGATCTCCTGTAAATTGACACTTAAAGCTCATTTCATTGGTGTCAGCAGACTGAGGGTATTTGTTGGAGACAAATCTGTAGATGTACTTCTGTTTATGCTTATAACTGTTTTTCTTACCATTGTTTATACATGGAAGATTTTACACTATTTATATTCTGTTATCCATGAGCATAAAAACAAACTCGGTAACTGATATATTTTTGATTTTGCTAGATTAGCTCCTCCCACTGTAATTCACCATCAGTGAAGCTCCTCCCACTGTAATTCACCAATAAATGCTGGAATATTCCCATCAGCTACAAATGAATACGAGCATCAGGAAGAGCTGAAATCTGCAAAGACTGAGTTTATTAAAGAGGACAGTGAGAACACGAGTGATCCAGAACCCTGCAGAATGAAACACACTGAAGATCCTGAAGAACAAAGAGGTTGGTGTTTATTCTTCATTCATTCATGATGCTGAAGAACATTCATGTTAGAAACATTCAAGCACTTCATCACATTTAGATAAACAGTTCAACTATTAAATGGTTACAAATGTTTTTTGTTTGTTTTCAACAAATGGTCAGTAAAGGGAGGTTTGAGAAACTTGAGCAAAACCAGATTTGTAAGTAACGTTGTATAGTATGTCATAAATAACAGAATTTCCCATTCGAATGGGAGCTCACACTTTTAGATAAACAGTTAAACTATGAAATGGTAAAAACAGTTTCATTTTTGGTTTCAAAAATGGTGATTAAAGCGAAGTTTGAGAAATGTTCACATTGATTGTCAACATCAGGTCAAACTAAATATTATTATACCTCTTTTATTTTACATTTAAATCTGGTTCACATTTTCTGCATCCATGGGCCAGTTGTTTAAAGGTAAGATGATCGGATTTTGGTTATCGGATTGGATCAAATCTTGAAAATGGGTTGTTCAAAAGGGAAAGAAGGAATCTGAAATCAGATTAGATCATGGAATCCAATCCTAGTTTTAATCTGGATCAAACCTTCAGTTTGTGTTGTTCAAAACTTGTCAATAGGATTTGGATAACTTTGATCCAAAAAAACAGGATTATCCTGATCCCAACAGTTCAAAAAGTTTAATCTGGATTAGGGTTGGGCGATATGCTCCATTTTCATATTGTCCTATCATCAGCCTGTGAGATCGGCGATACACGATATTATCGTGAGGGGGGCGGGGCTTACTTATTTGATTATTAACTTGCTTATTTACTCATCAATTTGCTTGTTTTATTACTTTGTTTTAAATGAGAATCTTTTTCTATTTTGCTAGCAAAGGTGGAGTGTTTATTAATAGGCTAAATCAGGTTATTTCCTGGTATAGTGAGGTAAAAAAAGATCCTAACCATTCTTGCATATTTCAACATGTCAGCGGGAAATTTACGGGCACACATTATCCTCTCATGCCGTTACAGATGCAGCATTTTGACTGTAGGCTGCTTCTGCACGAGATCATGAGAACACGTTTAAATTTCTTGGGTCAAGAAAGAGTCGGAGTCTGCGATATGTCCTCCTACCAGTGCTCTCTCTGTCTGGATGCACTTCCCGCGCACCGCACTTCAATAAGCCCAAATAACGCGGGTTTTAAATGCCGGGAGAAATCAGAGGCAAAAATCTAAAAGTCAATCGGTTATAGGCTACACTTACTTACTTATGACTTGACTCTGATAAAGGAAAACGGGTTAATCCGTTTACATGACCACATGCATTGTCAGTTTATTCAGCATAATCGAGTTAATAACGTGCATGTAAACGCGATCATTCCCTGAAAACGAAAGCAGAAACGGACTGCGCTTTCGCTGCATTAACGGCGCGTTCTCTCAGAGACTACGGTGGATATAACGGTAGGCTACAGCATCTTAATTTACTGACTTGATATTTCTCTTGTGGACTTACATTATTGACAGTGAAAAAATTAGAAGAATATTTCTTGTTAAACAAGTTTGAAGTTGCTTGTGATTTTCACAGATGGCAGAGTTTCACAGATGCTTCGTGTAGCCTACTAAAGACTTTATTAGGCCTAGGCGGCCTATATAATTTTATTGATATTATTATTATAATGAATATTTTGTAATTGTACTGTTTTGTAATTGTAATAGTGTTATTAGTGTCATTAAATATTTTGTTAATGTGCTATGGAAACAAAATACTGACGAACAACGATGCCGCGTCTTCATCTTGGCTCTGTATAAGAATGATGCATCTGTTAACAAGCACTCTTGACAATTTGTGAATGGATCACCTTGCAATTAAATTTCGTTGTGGGATGTAGTTTTTTTTAGTCTGTTTTAAAAATATTTTCTTTGAGGAGTCCTCATACGCGCGCGTCGGTGATGTCGCATGTGTGGTTATGTGGTGATGTCGCAAGTGTGGTTATGTGGTGATGTTGTTATGAATTTAGGCAAGGCAAATATAATTGTAGTTCCTAATTAATTTAATAACTATACTAGCTTCATAATAATAATAATGATTTAATACATTAATGGGAAAACGAGCCAATTATCGTATTGATATCGTCAAAGGCATCTGCCATCGGCGATATCTCTGTCTATCGTCGATACACGATACTATCGTCTATCGGCACAACCCTAATCTGGATCAGAATGATCTGGATTTGGAAATCCCATGTTTTGCTATCCAGGATTAGGTAATCCATCTTACTTTTGTGCTGGTTTTTCAAAGCAAAATTGGATTGGATCACCCTGATCTGGATCTAAACTTTTTCCGATTACCAAATCTGGATTACTGGTGATCTACGGAAGCCCCTAAGGGACATGGTCATGTAAAAAATATGAGATGGGGAAAAAAAATATATTTCAATGCTTTTGCGTTCTCTCAGAAAAGTTTCGTATAGCGTTCACCAGAAAAAACTTTTTGTTCGCTTGCAAAGATCTTTTGACTGGTTCATCTCTTATGATTGTGCCAATGTAGTTTACAAACAGTGATAAAACACTTTGAATTAAATATAATATTTTTGTATAATATTTTTTAGAATCCACCTTGAAATCCTACCCCCTGTTGGGATCAGGATAATCCTGTTTTTTTGGATCAAAGTTATCCAAACCCTACTGACAAGTTTTGAGCAACAAAAACTGAAGGTTTGATCCAGATTAAAGCTGGGGTAGGTAGGAATGGTCTAAAAAAACTTATTTTTCAAATTTGTTTAAACTTTATGTATATATCAATACATAATTAAAATGTAAGTACTCTGAAAAAGAAAGTACAAAAATCGAGTGTATGTAGACCTCTAACGACTGTTTTAAAGACAGCTCATTATTCCCATTCAGTCCACCCCCTCCCGTTCTGGGCTCCTTCCAAAGCCACGCCCCCAAAACACATGAACGCGCGACTCCGACCACTGAGCTGGGGTGGGTTTCCCGAAAGCATCGTTGGCCAACTATGGTCGCAAGTTCCGTCGTTACCAATAGAGTTCAATGGACATTGCGATGAACATGCGACCATAGTTGGCCAACAATGCTTTCGGGAAACGCACCCCAGGATGGCTGGAAAACGCATTATTTACCTGAGATGAGCGGAGAGGAAGGAGCGCAGTGCATATAGTGACATCATGTCAGAATCACATGTAATAAAAAAATCTAACTTTATCATGAATATAAACAAATAAGATGTATTTTAGTAGCCTACTCACTATCAAGCTAGCATATCGATATTGGTAAAGTTTAAAATATATATTTTTTGATTCGCTAACGAGCTAGTTATAATAACTATAAGGCAAAGCTAAAAACAGGTTGCATTGATACACGTTTTTCCATTTCCATTAGTTGCACTGTGATGAAGATGAATTTCGTGTAAGATTCATAACATATAGTGTTAGGCCTACTAACTGTTAGCTGTTAAACATGTATTTTGTTATGTAAAGTTCCCCCCACAGCGGAGCCTGCCGTGAGCGCGCAGTCTAGTAAACATGCAGGGTCACCGATGACGGCGGATAAACAGTTATGGCACATTCACTGGTAGGGACGAAATGCTTTACATTGACTGGCCTGCCCATACTTTGACTACAAACTTGGTCCTCAAATCATTACGTATTATGCAATACATGTAATGTAACTTTATAACGTTGCACTCTTTCTATGAGTTATAAATAGCTAGTAAGATAATATAACGGTAACTAACGTTGCAGTAGGCTATGTAAATAATTATTCTAGCGATATGTAATGCTAAATAAGGTTTGCTAGTACATTATTTCAGCAACATGACAAGCCAGTGAATTAGCAGGTTTCAATTGTTGCTTTGCACAGTGCATGACATTTTATCTGTATGTTATGCGGCTAGAGTTTTAACACTGAGTCAATGGGCTCCGACGGGCTTGTTTATCGTCATCGGTCTATTTCCGTTTACCTGTCTTTGTTGTATGAGCAGGTTCCACTCGAGAAATTGCCAGTTTTGGTTGTTTGTCCGCCATTAGCACAGCTGCTGGTAAGGGTGTCACAATCTCGATCTCGATCATCGAATCAAAAAATGTAATCGTTGATGTTGCCACGCCCCATTTGTCACGTCAGCTCGGCTTGCCTGTAATAGGTAAAACTCCTTTTCTCGAGAATATTGAAGCCTTTATTTTAAAACGCATTGCAGCTGCACAGCGAGAGCATCATAGCTCGTCTGAGCGAGCTGGCTGTGTTGCGGCAACTGCACGAATCTATGGCGAGTTAGCAGTGGCGTGCGGTCCAACGGGAGCGCTTGGCGCCCTGCCAACCTCGAGCGGGCCAATTTGGACGCGGCTGAAGTGTATACATTCAGAGAAAACTCGACAAAGGACTTTAGGTTTAAATCGACTGAAGCGAAGTACCTGATATGAGCAAAATAGCACGGCAAGGCAACGCAGTACTCGTTCCCTTATCTCTAAAAGGGAACCGAGGTTACGCAAGTAACCAAGTACATTCCCTTACGAGAAGTACATTCCCTTCTCTCGTACTGCGTTGCAAACGCTGTGGGAACCCAATTTAAAACACCGTGCTATTCGCCTGTGACTACTCTGAGGAGTCCAGGGAGCCCCGGGACTATAATAGGCAATAGATTATATTGTTTAAGTTTCCAATTGACTTAAGATACAGTATAAGTTATTGTTACATTATGTTGTTAATAAACTTTTTAAATTTGACAATGCAGTGTGTGGTACATTGCGAACAAAGGTCAGATATTATTATATTGCATAAAAATGGCATAGTTTGTGCTTTCAAATTTTTTTTTTTAAATCGAGAATCGAATCGAACCGTGACTTTAGAATCGAAAATGTAATCGAATCGAGGATTTGGAGAATCGTGACACCCTTAGCTGTTGGGCACACCGGCAATCTTGATTTTGAATGACGGTATGCGCTGTGCAAGAGAGGGGTGTGATCAGCGCGTACGCGAACTTGATTGACACTGCTAAGACACTCCTCCTGGCTCTGATTGGTTGTTTCTGACCGGGAGCGGTGTATTTCTGCAAATGGCAATAGGACTACTGGGAGGAGCCAGAGGAGCTTGATTTTATCACAGATTATCTGTCTCATATTCTACTGTCAGGACATAATGACAGTTTTAACAAATATGTAAAAAATTAATTTTTACAAAAGTTACCTACCCCAGCTTTAAAACTAGGATTGGATTCCATGATCTAATCTGATTTCAGATTCCTTCTTTCCCTTTTGAACAACCCATTTTCAAGATTTGATACAATCCGATAACCAAAATCCGATCAGCTTACCTTTGAACAACTGGCCCCAGGGGGTAGGATATCAAGGTG
Organism: Abramis brama; assembly: GCF_963993115.1. Taxonomy (NCBI): domain Eukaryota; kingdom Metazoa; phylum Chordata; class Actinopteri; order Cypriniformes; family Leuciscidae; genus Abramis; species Abramis brama. Next base: position 54,175,693 of record NC_139963.1, on the reverse strand, counting down.
GATTCCAGGAAGAAAATGTAGTAAAACTTTAAAATTGGTCAAAAATACAACATTTGTATCATGTAATTTACACACACACTCATATTTTGATTTTGATTATCTTAACTGTTAAAGTAATACATTAAAAGTAGACATAGCCTACATATTAAGCCTTTCGGTAGCCTACTGTAAAGTAAAAAAGAGATTTTGGCGCCATTAAATAATCCCCAAACAGCTGTAAAAATCAAACAAAAATATTATATTTAATTCAAAGTGTTTTATCACTGTTTGTAAACTACATTGGCACAATCATAAGAGATGAACCAGTCAAAAGATCTTTGCAAGCGAACACAGTTTTTTTTGGTGAACGCTATACGAAACTTTTCTGAGAGAACGCAAAAGCATTGAAATATTTTTTTTTCCCTATCTCATATTTTTTACATGACCATGTCCCTTAGGGGCTTCCGTAGATCACCAGTAATCCAGATTTGGTAATCGGAAAATGTTTACATCCAGATCAGGGTGATCCAATCCAATTTTGCTTTGAAAAACCGGCACAAAAGTATTTTAATATAAAAGTATTAGGACTAAATTAAGTAAAAAAATAAAATAATTTTTTAATGCGGTTAAGTGCTCATGGAAGAGATGGGTTTTCAGATGTCTTTTGAATGTTGTCAGGGATTCTGCATTCCGGATGAGGGTGGGAAGAGCGTTCCACCAGCATGGAACTGTGAATGAGAATGTTCTGGAAAGTGATTTTGTGGCTCTCTGTGATGGAACCACGAATCGTCGCTCGTTGACCGATCTTAGGCTTCTGGTAGGGATGCAGACTCGTAGGAGTGAGTGAAAGTGAGCTGAGCCTGTGATAGATCTGTAAGCGAGCGTCAATGCCTTGAACTTGATGCGAGCAGCGTGCGGTAGCCAGTGCAGAGAGATGAACAGAGGAGTGACGTGGGCCCTCTTGGGCTCGTTGAAGACAAGACGAGCTGCAGCGTTCTGGATCATCTGTAGAGGTTTGGTTGCACATGATGGAAGTCCGGCCAGAAGAGCATTGCAGTAGTCAAACCTAGAAATGACCAGGGCCTGGAGGAGAAGTTGAGTTGCATGCTCCGTTAGGAAAGGACTGATCTTCCTGATGTTGTGCAGTGCAAACCGAGCTGTCTTTGAAATGTGATCTGTGAAGTTCAGCTGGTCATGCAATATCACTCCAAGATTTCTGACCGACCTTGATGGGGTGATTGATGATGAATCTTGCTGGATAGTGAAGTCGTGCTGTAGAGATGGATTGGCAGGGAGGACGAGAAGCTCAGTCTTTGCCAGGTTGAGCTGCAGGTGATGTTCCTTCATCCATGCCGAGATGTCCGCCAGACAGTTTGAGATCTGTGCAGCTACTGTGGGATCATTTGGTTACTGATAAAGTTGTATTTCTCATAAATTCTTGAAGTTATTAATTCTTCTCACAGTAACTTTGGTAACAGGGTTGATAAATGTGATCGACACTGAACAGTTTGTGTAAAAATTAAAACATTTTCTTTCATTTCAGACCTGAGTGAAGTGAACGAGGAGGAACATCATGTCAAACCTGGAGAAAAACCTTTGAGTCGCTCAAAGACTAAAAAGACATTTTTAAAGAAAAGAAGAGCCAAGAAATCTTTCACCTGCACTCAGTGTGGAAAGAGTTTCACATGCAAACAAAGTCTTGAGATTCACATGAGAGTTCACACTGGAGAGAAGCCGTTCTCATGTGATCAGTGTGGAAAAACATTTCTTTGGGCATCAAACCTGAAGACACACCTGACGGTTCATACGAAGGAGAAGCCACATTCATGTTCTGTGTGTGGAAAGAGTTTTTCACTGCTGTATAGTTTACAAGTACATCAAAGAATTCATACTTGTGTAGGAGTTCATATGTGTTTTGAGTGTGAGAAGACTTTTACTACAGCACAATGTTTAAAACTGCACCAGAGAATTCACACTGGAGAAAAACCTTACAAGTGTTCACACTGTGACAAGAGATTCAGTCAGTCATCATCTCTAAAAAGACATGAGAGGATCCACACTGGAGAAAAACATTACAAGTGTTCACACTGCGACAAGAGATTTAATATATCATTAAATCTGAAAAACCATGAGAGGATCCACACTGGAGAAAAACCTTACAAGTGTTCACACTGCGACAAGAGATTCAACCAGTTAGCAAGTCTGAAAGCCCATGAGAGGATTCACACTGGAGAAAAACCTTACAAGTGTTCACACTGCGACAAGAGATTCAACCAGTTAGCAAGTCTGAAAGCCCATGAGAGGATCCACAGCAGAGAGAAGCCGTACATGTGTGATCAGTGTGGAATGAGTTTCGCCTTTAAAAGTGAACTGAAGCGACACATGAAGATCCATGCAGAGGTTTGTTCAGTTATCTTCTATCTTCACTCATATGAAAAACAATTACAGTCTGAAATCACAGTGAGTAGTTCATCTTTAGATGTTGAAAAACAGACTAGTTAGTTTCTTATCAGCCAGAATGAGCGACTGCACATTTTGTTGGTTGATCTCACATAGGGTTGTATGATTTTAAATAGGGGGCTTCTATTATGCAAAATTCACTTTTACATGGTGTTTGAACATAAATGTGTCTTGGCAGTGTGTGTGCACAACTACCCTATATTGATAAAAATCCACCCAGTGCTTTTTTTTTAATCCCCATAAATCATAAGTACTGTCTCAGAACAACCCGTTCTCAGATTCGGGGCAAGGTGAGTAGATTTGCACAAGCCCCTCCCACAACTGTTGATTGACACTGCAGTTTTAGCATAGACCCGCCCCGAGTGAGCTAAACACACATGCTAGTCCAACATTGTTTCCACGCTTGAGCCCCTGTAGACAAGAATGTCTCTTAAGCGACTGAGGCGTTTTGATGTTGGATGTAAGAATGAACTTAGCAGTCTTCATTTACTGTCGTTGTTACTCTAGGATGGATCTGTACCAACTGTTTGTGATCCAGCTTACAGTCTCCGGAGCGATACTGGTCACGGCAGAAATGAAAGGGAGAGTGTGCTCTTTAATACAGTTCATCAGAGTTGTTTTGTGGATATGAAGTTTACCAGTTTATTAAGCACCCCCTGAAAAGGTGTGTATATATTTGTTTGCTGTTAGTTGTAATGAGTGTTTTGTGTAATTCGCTGTGTATGTTGATGATAATACAAGGGCGTGAGAGAGTTTATGGATCAGATTTAACCCTCAGACGGTCCTCGGTCATTTCTGACCGATAAATTTTCTGTTTTGAATTTCTAAAAATCACAGCTTCATCGGAATGTTATGAAACTTGGTGACTTTTGTGGCATTAGGTATGTGAATACAAAAAAAAATTGAGGTCATGATCCGAGCATGCTAAGTGGTCGTAAAAAAAATAGTGACGATTTTGGTCTTCGGTCAGAAATGACCGACCCATAGGAAATGAATGGGAAATTGACAAAAAAAAAAAAATTCTCCGAATTTTTGTGTGTACAATCTACAAATCGGCCTCAATCCTAAAAAAAAGTACACCGCTGTAAAGGGGTGACACTCTACAACATCAAGAATACAAAAAAGACACACCCACCCACACACACACACATACACACACACTTTTATACACATAAACACCAATAAATTTTGATTACAAAAAATCTATTTTGAATTTTTAAAAATCACAGCTTCATTGGAATGTTACGAAACTCGGTGACTTTTATGGCAATAGGTATGTGCACACACAAAAAAATTGAGGTCATGATTCGAGCATGCTAAGTGGTCGTAAAAAAAATAGTCACACTTGTGGTCTTCGGTCAAAAATGTCCCCCATAGAAAATGAATGGGAAATTGAAAAAAATAAAAAATAAAATAAAAGAAATAACAAAATGTAATATTATTTTACAAAAAGTGTTATAATTGAATGAATTGCATTTTTTGTTACAAATTCTGTACAAAAAAAAAGTAAATGTGTCCATAAACAGCTGGGGAATTCACATGCCTCTCCATAGAGAACTGTAGATGCCATCTAGTGGTTACACCCTGCTCCTACGCTTTTCCTCCATACTCTCACCAGATGGTGCTAATCTGCTTCAAACATTTTTTTTTTGAAGGCCTAGACTCTATATTAAACTAAAATACTGTATAATTTTTTTTTTTAAAAATACATATATTTATATAAATTTTTTAATTATTTTCAATGGCAAAAATAGACCATAAATATTGCATAAATATTAATAAATTCAATAAAATGATCTCAAAATACTAAATTAAAAAGAATAAATATTATAGAACAAAAATAAATTGCATTGGTTTTACTGGGATGGAGGAAGTTTCATTTTTAGGCCTCCGGTCACTTCTGACCGGGAAGGCCCAGCATGTGACTGGAAAACGAAGACCGTCTGAGGGTTAATCTTCTTAGACGGTGTTTATTCAGTTCTTGCTGTGATTTTCTGGAGTAAAACTGACGCTTCATCTTTTGTGGGATGTACAATAAACTTCATTAAACTCATCAGTATATTTTTGTCCTTCATTCGGACTGGTTCGCTACGACAAGCTTGTATTAATAGTGGATAAAAGCAGATAACAAATAAGTTCTAACCGTATACCGGTTCTATCTCCATAGAGCATATTCTCTGGCTCTGTGGGCATTATTGTCCGACTCCGGGTCGAAATGAACACCGCTACTGAGAGTTTCTGTTTTGATAATATCATTCTGTAAGATGAGATTGTCCTGACACTGAAGCGTGAGCTTGTGAGGCTCCGCCCTCTGTGCCGGCAGCAGCTGCTCATTTGCATTTAAAGGGACATACACAAAAACGGCGTGTTTTTCTCAGCCCCAAAAAGTGACAATTTAAACATGCTGTAAAAAATTATCCGTTTTTCTTTTGAGCTAAACATTCACGTACACACTCAGGGGCATCAGAGACTTAATTTGCATCTTGGGGAAAAGGAGCATAATAGGTGTCCTTTAAATAGTACAATACAATATTGCTTTAGGTGTGTAAAATAAAAAGTAAATAATATTTAATCTGAAAATGACGACCGCGGCCATAACACAAGAGAGGACCATAGACAACTCAGCTCGTACAATAGGGGTTTATTAACAAAATGATATAGACATAACGATAGGAAAATGAACCGGGGTAAGACACAACAAGAGAGCACACAAAACCGCCGCCGAACACCCCGCCCGCCACGCAGGTTTGGCCGCTTAGACTTCTTATGCCAAACACACAGGATCCACAGGTGCCGGCAATCAGTCCCTAATAAAACAAAGACACACATACTCGCCCCCTAGAGGACAAACCGAACATAACATGGAACAAATGAATCACAAATACATGAATATGTAACACCTTCACCCCCAAAAGTGAACCTTCACCTTTTTCATTATCTTTCTAGTTTACACCCCTAACCCACCGGGGACAGGGCATCAGCCACCAGATTATCCTTACCTCGAACGTGTTTGATATCGAGGTCATATGGTTGTATCGTCAGACTCCAACGCATAAGACGCTGATTAGTGTTGCGCATTGAATTCAAAAACAGAAGAGGATTGTGATCACAATACACAACAATAGGATGAGAGCAAGTCAAATAGACCTCAAAATGACAGATGGCGAGGACTAAAGCCAAAGCCGCCTTCTCAATAGTAGAATAATTCCTTTGGGCAGCAACAAACTTCTTTGAAAAGTAACAGACAGGGTGTTCTACCTCATCAGAACCCCTCTGCTGGAGAACAGCTCCCGCACCCACGTCACTCGCATCCACTGCGAAGCTAAAAGGTCTTAAGTGATCCGGTGCCATCAAAACAGGCGCTGAAATCAACAAGGACTTAACATTCTCAAAAGCGCTCTGACACGAGTCTGACCAGTGAAATAACGGCTTAGGACTTAGCAAATCGGTAAGGGGTGAAACCACAGTTGCAAAATTTTTACAGAACGCTCGATAATAACCGACCATCCCTAGAAAGCGTCGCAGTTGTTTTCGATCGACAGGTGATGGAAACTCACAAATTGCGGTAGCCTTTGCCGCAACTGGACGAACCTGTCCCCCACCAATCACTTTACCTAAATAAATTAGGTTAGCTTTACCGAATTCACATTTACTTAAATTGACAGTCAGATTTGCATCTGCCAAACTGGAAAAAACCTGCCTTAGCAAGTTCAAATGCTCATCCCAGGAAGAACTGTATAAAACTAGGTCGTCCAAATAGGCTTCACAACCAGTTACACCAGCCAGAACAGTATTCACGAGTCTCTGGAACGTGCTAGGAGCATTTTGCATTCCGAAAGCCATTACCCTATAATTAAGGAACGCATCAGGAGTTACGAACGCTGAAACCTCCTTAGCACGATCCGTTAAAGGTACCTGCCAGTATCCTTTTAACAAGTCCAGTTTTGAGACGTATGTAGCGGAACCTACACGATCTACACAGTCATCTACTCTCGGCAACGGATAACAATCAGCCTTGGTTACAGCATTTACTCGGCGATAGTCAGTGCAGAATCGATAACTACCGTCAGACTTCTCCACCAGCAAACACGGTGAACTCCAGGGACTAATACTAGGCTCTGCGATTTGATTCTCTAGCATATACTGAACTTCCTTATCCAAAAGAGATCTTTTAATTGGATTAACACGATATGGATGTTGCTTAATAGGTCGAGTGTTATGTCCCACATCTATATCGTGCTCTATAACAGACGTTTGAGTAGGAATATCACCAAACAATATCAAGAAGTTCTTCACCAATTCCAAAACGTCAGTTTGTTGCACAGCAGACAAATGTGATAGTTGACTAGACAATGTTAGTAACACTTCAGAATTTCTCAACCGACCCTCAACTACACATCTAGAAGGTCCCACCTCTTCATACAACGGTTTCTGTACAGCCAAGCATACAGCAGCAGTCAGGTCATCTGTTTTTATGCTGGAAGGAACACATTTCAGAGACTTCTCCATACTCGACTCCCTCTCATGATAGATCTTTATCATATTAATATGGAAAACTTTGGAACTTTTACGGCGATCTGGGAGATGAATAACATAATCACGGTCGGAAAGTTTCTTTTCCACTACATAGGGACCACTATACCGGGCTTGCAGCGACCCTCCCAGCACAGGTAACAAAACCAGCACTTTGTCACCCGGTCTGAAACTTCGTTCTCTAGCTTTCTTATCATACCAGACCTTCATTTTACCTTGTGCTTTCTCAAGATTTTGTTTAGCTAATTCACGGACTCTATGAAGACGGGTACGAAAATCAGTAACGTACTCAGGAAGAGACTTACATTTTTGATCGGATAGCCAACTTTCTTTCAGGACTGTCAAAGGTCCACGCGGAGTATGGCCGAAGACCAAATCAGCGGGACTAAACCCGAGTGATTCCTGCACTACCTCACGTGAAGCAAAAAGTAGCCATGGAATTCCCTCCTCCCAATCTCGTTCTAGCTCGAAACAGTAAGAGAGAAGCATAGATTTCAAGGTCTGGTGAAACCTTTCTAATGCGCCCTGACTTTCAGGATGAAACACAGATGAAAAATTATGTTTAATGTGGAGACGTTTAAGCACTTGCGAAAACATACGAGATGTAAAATTAGTACCTTGATCGCTCTGGACTACTTTCGGTAAACCGAACAGTGTAAAGAACTTAACAAGTGCTTTAGATATCGTTCTAGCCGTTATAGTATGTAACGGTACCGCCTCAGGAAAACGTGTAGTCCCACACATTATGGTCAGCAAGTATTTACAACCGGACTTTGAACGAGGAAGAGGCCCAACACAATCAATGATTATGTGCTCAAAAGGTTCAGTCACCACAGGAACCGGAAACAACGGAGCAGGAGGAATAGTTTGATTAGGCTTCCCAACCATTTGACATGTATGGCAAGTCTGACAATAGCGGGACACATCTTTCTTCAAACCAGGCCAGTAAAAGTTACGCAAAACTCGATGCTATGTTTTTCTTACACCCAAATAACCAGCCGTACCATCATGAGCCACACGTAATATCATGTCTCGATAACCCACCGGAGTCACAATTTGATCAACAACATTCAAGATATCAGACGAGTTAGAAGGCACCCACTTTCTCATCAATATCCCATCTCACTCATCAGCAGTAGCATCGAGAGGTGACGATACAACTTCAGGTGGCACATTTGAACAACTCCACACACTGCCTCCAGCTAAATCGTTTCCCAAGATGAAAGTTACGTCAGGAATGGGCAAAGACGAACGAACACCTACTATCACATTCCCTGACACCAGTGTTGTAATGTAACGGAGTACAAATACTTCGTTACTGTACTTAAGTAGAAATTTCACGTATCTGTACTTTACTTCGCTATTTAAATTTATTTCAACTTTCACTTTTACTCCACTACATTTCCTAGATAAAATGTATACTTTTACTCCGATATATTTCCACAAAGCATCTTCGTTACTCGTCACTACAAAATAAAATCAGAAGAAATGTGTGCGACTGCAATAAGGGAGGTTTGGCGAATCACTCCGCACGGCGCGCGCTCTATTTCAGCGTAATGGTTGTTTGTTGCCATGCCAAAGGAGGAGGAAGCACAACTGAAACCGCCATGGAAGCACAAGCACCTACTGGAGGACCTCCCGTTATCGTAGACGACCACCCTGACACAGAGCTGCCAACTCTCACGCATTCACCGTGAGATACACGCAATTGACACTTTTCACACGCTTTCACGCCACACATCCATTTTCTCACGCACAGAAAAATCGCGAAGCAAAGAGGACACGGAGACCGACAGATTAGACAGAGCAGGTTACTTATGATATAAAAAAAATCTCAGCTTTTTATTACGAAATTCAAACAATAAATACCGTTTTGGCGCTTGTAAATGTGTCGTGACAGATCACTAGCGCACGTGAACCGATCATCTCTACTAGCTAATAGTAAATAAACACGAATGAACAATGTTAAAAGAAACAGTAGGCTACAACTTACCGAAATGTATCATACATAATATCGATCAATCAGTGTTTTTCAACCGCGGAAAGGGTCAGTAAAACACCTGGAGAACAATTATGTCACATAACATTTACCTCAGGAAAGCCATTTGATGACCATAATATAGGCTATAGCACGTTAGTTGGCTAGAAAAAAAAGAGCTATAGAGAGTATTTAGCTAAATATGTGTACTATATTACATATTTATTATATTTTTACTTGTATCATTAAATAAAGTTGTTATTATGATAAAAAACGCATTATATTTATATCTGATAGGGCTCTCTGTATGTTTACAGCATTAGGTGAGATTTTTTTTCTTGAGAAAAATTAATGCCTATCTTGTGTACCTAATATTTATCCAAATTAGTCAATATTGCATATTGTGATGCAAGATTTTTTTTTTTACATCCCAACAACTTCCCCACCCACCCCACAATAAAGCCACAATAAAGTTCACAATCAAAGTTCTAACCGTTTGCTTTAAAAAAAATAAAATAATAAAATAAAATTACTTTTACTTCTACTTCAATTACTTAAGTACATTAAATATCAGAAAATTACTTTTGATACTTAAGTACAGTATATATCAGATACTTTAAGACTTTTACTTAAGTAATGTTCTAAAAGGTAACTTTCACTTCTACCAAAGTCTTTTTCTAGTATGATACTTGTACTTTTACTCAAGTATTGCTTTCCAGTACTTTATACAACACTGCCTGACACCAATTCAGAGTTCAAGTGAACACAGTGTAACGGAACTTCTATAACTCCCATTTCGAAACCTCGAACTAGAGCAAAAGTACCAGTAGCAGTCTTCTCAGACAATGGTAATACTCCCTCCAAAATGAATGACAAAGCAGCCCCAGTATCTCGGAGGATGCTAACTGGCACACACTCATTAGAACTAGACACAGACACAGTTCCACTATTCAGGAATGGTCCATATCCAGCCTTCTCGGGCTGAATCATGAAGTCAGACGAAAGAACAGATTTCGAAAGAAAATCACCTGAAATCAAACCAACAGACTTTGGGTTGGACTTCTTTTTAAGAATGGGACAGTTTGCAATTAAATGTCCAAAAGCTTTACAATAAAAGCAAGCCCTGTCATCATAAGGAACGACTGTTTTATTGCCAGATGATCTTTTCAAACTTAAAACTGATGAAGAAACAGGAGATCGGTCCCACGACTTCTCCTTAAATGCTACCTTATGCGTCAGCACAAAGTCATCAGCTAACATAGCAGCGTTGTGAAGCGTCTCAGCTTTCTGTTCATTTAAATACGTAGAAAGAACAGCAGGCAAACCATTTTTAAAATCTTCCACCAACATCAGTTGTCGCAACTGTTCTCTGCTTTCAGCTTTTTTGGCCGCGCACCATCGATCAAACAATATCTCTTTCTCATGCACAAACTCCACATAAGTCTGATCAGAAAGTTTTACATAATGTCTGAAACGCTGTCTATACGCCTCTGGAACTAATTCATAGACTTTTAGAATTGCTGATTTCACGGTTTCATAATCTGCTGCTTCGTCTATAGTCAAGGCAGAGTAAGCTTCTTGTGCCTTACCAGTGATTACGCATTGCAGTAATAAACACCAAAAATCTGCAGGCCACTTTAAAGTAATCGCAACTCTCTCAAAATGACTAAAGTATTTTTCAACATCCCTTTCGCAAAAAGGAGGAACCATCCTCCGATTTCGTCCCACATCAAATTCAGAGACAGCAGCACCCTTCTTAGTGGCCATTTCTAATTCCATTCGTTTTAATGCAAACTCATGATCCAATTCATGTTTTCGTAACTCTAACTTTGCATTTTCAAACTCCAACTCTTTTTCTTTCAAAGCTAATTCTCTCAAACGAATGGCATGATCTCCCATAGAAGGACCAGCCGTTTCCTCTGCTAAGGGCCTTTCTAGAATACCCAATTTAACAAGATTACTTTTCAGTATGCTCCGCAAAGTTTCCTTTAAATTCCTGTCCTTAGAAGTTATTTCTATTTTATAAAACTCTGCTATCTGCTACAACTGCTCCTTTGTATACAATGAAAGCAATTCTTCAGAAGGAGATTCCTGAAAAATATCCACCACCGAAGCCATTTCAATAATTTATCCGCACTCGAATAAACGAATGAATATCAAACGTACATGCACGTATGCAAACAACTTGCTCTCACTAATTAACGATCATTTACGCAACCAAACAAACGCGGCTAATAAACAAATTGTAACTAACAGCGATCCCACAGAACAATGTATTTACCCTATATGCGAGAGGTCCCGGGTTCAAATCCCGGACGAGCCCCCAATTATGTTACGACCGCGGCCATAACACAAGAGAGGACCATAGACAACTCAGCTCGTACAATAGGGGTTTATTAACTCTTCCGAGTCGCCGATCACGCCGGCGTGATCAAATCACATGACCAGTTTAAGACGTTGAAGCATAAAAACAAAGTCACGTTGAGCGCTGCTGTCCACTTCTGTCGAAAGTGCTGGCTTGAAACTCTATTTTACTTTTTGTTTTGTGTTGATAGACCAAGTAAAAACGGAGATATGATAATTTAAACTTTATATATATTTTTTTTTGAAAATATTGACGCGTCCGTAAAGGAACGCAAGATGGGATGCGACAGGCGTTGCATTTATTCTCATAACTTCGTCGGTTTTTGTCATAAAGCAAAACGGAGAAAAATGTGTGAATCTGCTGACTCTGTTCTTCAGGTTGCACATTTTAGGGAGTGGAGGAGGAGCCAACTGAGCAAAGAAGTGAAATTGTAAGGCGCCCGCGGGAGTCGGGAGATTGACGGAGTAGACAGAGAGACATATATATAGAAAGAGAGAGAGTGAGATATTATTGCTAGTTTTTGGAAAAGTTTGAATAGATTTTGAGAGTAGTTTAGGAGTAGTGTAGATAGTTTAGGTAGTTTAGGTAGTTTTTTGTGGAAGGAAAATGAAGCGAATGTCTTTGGTCTCATTGTTGACAGAAACTGTTTTGAGGAGTAGCACAGATAAATAAAAAAAACTCACCTGATATTCGTTGTAAATAGTTGTATATATAGTTTGATTTTGTGTTTATTTTACCTTTTGTATAGTATATTTGCACTTTTTAGGAACCCCTCTTACTCAAGGAAGGAAAGCCCTGTAATGTAGCTGTCTGTGTAATTGTACATGAAGTGTTTTGTAGAGTTTCTAAGCAAAAAAGAAAAGAAAAAAACGCCTATTGCCACACCTGCTTTTTGCTGTATATAGTTAGATTTTATTTCAATTTTACCTTTTTTATGTTGTATTTGCACTAATTGGGAACCCTCATGCTCTGGGAATGCAAAGCCTTAAATATAGCTCTCTGTATAATTGTGTGCATAAACTTTTAAAAAGTGGCAAAGCAAAAAACAGAAAAAAAACTCTATGGCTACACTCGCTTTTTTTTTTGTAAATCATATTTTTTTTTGTATATAGCTTGATTATATCTGAATTTTACCTGTATATGTTGACATTTACAACTTGTGTTTACATTTTAAACCTTTTAAAATGCTTCATTGAGCATGTTTGTGTTTTTTGTAGTAAAAAAACTATAATTTTTCTATTCGGATTTTGTGTTTTTTGTGTGATTTTGGGTCCAGTATGTTGATACAGTACATAAAAGTGAAAAAATAATTGTCTGTTCATATAGGTGATGTTGTGCTGAAAAAAACAATACCAAACATTGGTATGGTAATTATTTGTTTATGTCGCAAAATAAAAATAAAAAAAAAGTACTCAAAAACGGCCAAAATAGCCCAAGACTCCGAAGAGTTAACAAAATGACATAGACATAACGATAGGAAAATGAACCGGGGTAAGACACAACAAGAGAGCACACAGAACTCACAGTTGTATAAAATCAAGCACTAGGCATGCAGACGCTTCTACAAACATCTGTGAAAGAACGGGTCACTCTCAGGAGCTCAGTGAATTCAAGCGTGGGACCGTGATAGGTTGCCATCTGTGCAATAAGTCCATTCATGAAATTTACTCACTACTAAATATTCCATGGTCAACTGTTAGTGGTATTATAACAAAGTGGAAGCAATTTGGGAAAAACAGAAACTCTGATACGAAGTGTTAGGCCACATAAAATCACAGAGCGGGGTCAGCGCTTGCTGAGGCTCCCAGTGCGCAGAGGTCGACAACTTTCTGCAGAGTCAACAGCTACAGACCTCCAAACTTTGTGTGGCCTTCAGATTAGCTCAAGAACAGTGCGTAGAGCTTCATGGAATGGGTTTCCATGGCCGAGCAACTGCATCCAAGCCTTGCAGAGTGGCCTAGCCAGTCTCCAGACCTGAACCCAATAGAAAATCTTTGGAAGGAGCTGAAAGTCCGCATTGCCCAGCGACAGCCCCAAAACCTGAAGGATCTGGAGAAGGTCTGTATGGAGGAGTGGGCCAAAATCCCTGCTGCAGTGTGTGCAAACCTGGTCAAGAACTACAGGAAACGTATGATCTCTGTAATTGCAAACAAAGGTTTCTGTACCAAAAATTAAGTTCTGCTTTTCTGATGTATACTTAAAAATCATACAATGTGATCTTCTGGATTTTTGTTTTAGATTCCGTCACTCACAGTTGAAGAGTACCTATGATAAAAATTACAGACTTCTACATGCTTTGTAATTGGGAAAACCTGCAAAATCGGCAGTGTATCAAATACTTGTTCTCCCCACTGTACATACAGTACATGCATACAGGCATTCCCTAACAGCAAAGTAAGCCATAATAAAGATTCAGTGAAAAAAAATATTATATTCCGTGAAATCGACAGAATCTAAAAAAAAAAAAACGTGATAAAAGATATTTGGTTAAACTGCCCATCAGTATATATAGGCATTATATTTGCCATCGACCACCCTGCCGTTTAAGATATCGGCATCGGCCATAAAAAAAACAATATCGGTCGACCACTAGTTTGACTATTTTGACAACTGATCGTTTAATGCAATGCAATGTTTTAATTTTTGCAGATGGATATGTCCATACGCGCTTGTTCCAGTCTGAATTTTCTATATAGTACATCTCAAAATTGGGTAATCGTGATTGTTTGTTATAAGATTGTTACATGAAATTTTGGGAAGATTGCCCACCCCTAATTTGAAGATCAATGTACCTCATTCATGAAAAATTTCAAGGGGCATATTTTGTATAGCAATTGTTTACTGTCCACTGTTACATCAGGGTTCACTTTTATGGCCTTCACATTTCTCTGTTTTATTATGAGTTACTGAAAATGAATCGTTTTTTCTTTTATTTCAGAGGAGAATGAAGAATTGAGTGAAGTTGAGGAGAAAAAGCAAGTCATAACTGGAGAAAAACCTATGAGCTGCTCTCAAACCAAACAGAAAGATGTAAAGAAAAGAAGAGCCAATAAATCTTTCACCTGCACTCAGTGTGGAAAGAGTTACACAAACAAACAAAGTCTCGAGCATCACACTGGAGAGAAACCGTACACGTGATCAATGCGGGAAGAGTTTTGCACAATCAGGACACCTTAAAGATCACATGAACATCCACCCTGGAGAGAAACCTTACAAGTGTTCACACTGCGACGAGATTCAGTCTCGGAAAAACATTTTTGTGGTTTTCAGTCCTGAAGATGCACCTAAAATTGCATACAAAAGTAAAGCCCCTTTCATGTAATTTGTTGAAAGTGTTTTTCACTTCTAGAACATTTAAAAGTTCATCAGAAAACACATGCTGGTGTGAGAGAGTACATGTGCTTTGAGTGTGAAAAGATTTTTACTACAGGGAGCGATTTAAAAGTGCACCAGAGGATTCACACTGGAGAAAAACCTTACAAGTGTCCATACTGAGACAAGAAATTCAGTCTGTCAGGAATCCTGAAAACACATGAGGGGATCCACACTGGAGAAAAATCACATCACTGCACTGCATGTGGGAAGTGTTTAAATCATTTATCTTCTCTTTGCAGACATTCAAAAACCATTCACAGTAATTAAATCCTCTACAGGTCCAGCATTTTCAGGTCTGATGCCGCGTCTTCACCAAATGCAACACAATAATGCATCGAGCGATAAAATATCTGGAAAAAAATCTGTATTAACCAGCCATAACCGACATGACAAAGAAACATTATCAAAAGTTTTTACTGTAAGTAAAGTTAATCTTTGAAACCGGCAGTTTCAACTGTGAGATTCAGATCAACTCTAAGGCAGAGTTTCTCTCCAAAGAACAATGTCAAAAAGTTTTATTCTTATATATCATTTTGCTTCATGATATAAATGATATCATTGTGCATGCTTATGAGTTTTATATTATGGTCACTTGTGTATCTCTTGTAGTTTGCGTACTCTTTCATGAAGGAAAGTAAAAGCTTAACTGTTCAGGAAGCTGAGATTTATTTTTAATGTGTTCTTCACTGCTGTTTTTAAAATGACTAGTTATTCTTCCACTTACAATGTATTTAGAAAATCCATATGCAAGATATACTGTCATGTAGCCACCAGAGGGCACTCCACACCAGACTATCATTATTCACTCACAGCTACATTTCCCATAATTCACTGCCCGGACTCATCATCCCTGATTATCACATTCACTTGTGTCTCATTATATTGTTTAGTTCACCCCATATAAGCCTGGTTCACCTCATCATTCCTTGCGAAGTCTTGTACGTTATTCCACTGCATTTCTGAGCATTTCCTTTGTTGTCGTTGTTCCTGGTTCTTGATCTCTGCCCGTGTCCTGGTTTTCCTGTTTCTGCCGCACCCTCTGAATTTGTCTGTCTGTTGGATTGCCTGCCTGTGTATGACCTTTGCCTGGATTTTGATTACGATTCTGTATAACCCTTTAAATAAAACTGCATTTGGATCCTCAACCTTCATGTCTCGGGGCAGTTCATAACAAGGGCTGTGCAATCTAATTTTATTTTCGAGTCTGGCTTCCAAGGATTATGAAAACAAGATGTTTTTTAAGTAAAGCGATATATTGTAGAAAATCTGATGTGTCAGTATATTGGATCCATGCAGTAGTTCTTAAAGGGATACTCAACTTTAAAATTAAAATTCTGTCATCATATACTCACCCTCATGTTGTTTCAAACCTGTATGAATTTATTTCTTGAACAGAAAAGAAGATATTTAGAAGAATGTCAGTAACCAGACAGTTTCTGGTCTCGTTGACTTCCATAGTAGAAAAAAATATATACTATGGAAGTCAATGAGACCAGAAACTGTCTGGTTACTGATATTCTTCTAAATATCTTTCTTTCTGTTCAGCAGAAGAAAGAAATTCATAAAGGATTGAAACAACATGAGGGTGAGTATATGATGACATAATTTTCATTTTAAAGTGACAGCAGCCTAATACAGCTTGAAGCTGTCCATGTCATTAATGGTAATCAAACAACAAAAGAAAAAGAGAAAATCACTCTCTTCCAGAGTATGTGAGCGGAGCAGCAACAATTTCCCCTCCGCGCTCTAAGCATTAAATAATCACTCCGCTCCGGGTTCTCCATTTCCCACTCCTCGCTCACTGATTTCAGAAACTCTACTCCGTCTTCTCTCCCTGAGGAAACCTGCGGCTGAAGTTTTTAAGTATGCTCTGAAATCTCACAAAAGTTCTGTTTATAACATACTGTATATTAAATAAATAAACAAACAAACAATTTTAGGATAATAGTTTCAAAGTGGTTTAATGGAACATTAGTGTGTAAAAAAATGTTCCTGCGAATGTGAAGGTTATGATTATGGCGATAGACATGAGCGGGAGGGCTACTGAATATGATTGGGTGTAGTGCATTTTAAACTTATTTATTCACATGTAATCACTCTCTCACTAATGCATTAAATCATATGTAATCTTACAGTGCTACTTTATCTGTATCTGATTTAGAATGAGCAGAAATCTGTAAGAAATCTAGCGAACCCATAGATAAAATAACTGACAAAAACGCACTGTTATTTTCATCTTTCCAAACAAAATTTGCACTGCACAAAGCAGCAATGATATTTAACTTTTAATGTTGATAACCATGTAATAGGCTTGGCATGGCGTCTTTCTGACTTGAGTGATCCCCCTGTATCAAGCTGTGTGAGCTCTTGCTAAAATGCAGTTATATTTTGCGCCGTTTGCATGAATTGTACTCGTGATGGAGTGGTAGTGGAGCGCTTTTGGAGCGAGTGAAAACCAGGACGTTTGCTCCCGCTCCCATCCGCTCACAAACTCTGCTCTTGACTGAATGACTTTAGTAGCATTAATCCATCAATTTATACAGTAAAGAATGTGCAGTGTTATTTTACATTTGATAAATGTATTTAATTTCTTTACCTTAAAGGTGCTTTATGTAAGAATGAAGGTACTGCAGTCCAAATTCAAAATGTCGGAGACTGTTGTTTCTCCTACTCAGACTCGATGCTCACGCGGGTCGCCAGTTTGAGGACACGCAACAGGATCGAGCGCAATTGACGACGAAAACCGAGGAGACTTACAGACTTTAAGTCATTGAGTTGATTTATCCGTGTTTTAATATGTTCTCGTTCATAGAGTTCATGTTTAGATGGACACAGAGGCTTTTTAGGTTGTGTGGAATCTGCAATCTCTGACCAGTTTGTTTGCTTGTTTCCAAGGCAGTGAGATGCTGTGTTTCCCGCCAACTGGCATCCCATGGTATGGAAATACTATTGGCTGAACTGGCAGTGGGCGGAGTCACACAGACCAAAACAAAACCTGACTGATATCACCGAATGTGTAAAATAACTGGCTGAAGAAGTGTTTTTCAGAAAAACGAGTATGTGAAGCATGTTTCCTAAATATCTGCAGACATGTTATGGTATTTTTATGCTTTAGTAGAGTAAAAAAGTTACATACAGCACCTTTAATACTACTGTTAGACCTTAGTTACCATAGTATAATGGTAATCTTGTTTCTCCACGTCTTCATACCAGTGTATTTACAAATATGTTTTGTTAATTTGTAGCGTTTATACGCCCACGTATAAATATTATTAATTATTATTCATAACGAATTATGATCAATAATTAATATTTTAATTATTTTCAATTATTTACTGTAACAGAATCAATAATATGATAAATTATCAGTTCATCCAATGAACAGAAAGCATAAACAATTATTAACTCTAGGAAATATAATATCTTCCTGGCCAAGAAAGAATAACCCCCTAACAGTAAATTAAGAAATAGGGTAAAAGCATAGGTAACTTTTGATCGAAGTTCAAGACAATAAAATTTGATAAGCACATACACAAGCAATATCTTTTCAAATACAAACAATACTTTATTGATTATATACTAACACCTAACACAAACAAGACTATTGATTATTCTAACAACTAATGTCTAACACAAACACACGCGCACGCATACACACACATTCATAGGCTACAGGTTGCAGACAGGAAGAGAGAAAGAAAGAAAGAAAGAAAAGAAATACACAATAAAGAAATACAAAAAAAAAAGACTGAGTTTGGGAAGAATGAGTTTAAGGGTAAGAGGAAGGAATTCCGAATTCCTATATGCACTTAAGACATGACCTGAACGAACCATCAAACATTAATTTAACCCTTCTATCGTTTTAGGCAGGTTATTAAAGTTATATAAATAGGCTACACCAGTTCAGCTTTTAGTCTGGAGGTTACTTGCTTGTCTTCTCGTTCCTTTTTGGGAATTCCTTTGGTCAGCGTCAAAGGGGTTCGTTCGTTGGTTATGGTCTCCTCGTGCCTGGATAGATGGGGCGAGAACCAGTCACGTGTGGCTGGCGGTTGCTGATGGTTGATGAGTCTTTGAAGTTGAAAGCGTGCGTTGCAGCCGTGAATCGTGGAACGAAACTTTGCAGCAAAACTTAACTTAAAACCGAGACTTTCAATCGGAAAAGAAGAATAACACAAAAGAAAGAAAGAAAATAAGATACGGAAAGGAGATGACTGGAATTAATTCTAACCCATCTGATCTTAATTTGGGTTGATCTGCTCGTCTGTTAACGTTACATGGTTACTAAAACCATCGTCTGCCGTCTCCGTCTTTGTTCTGCACTCGTTGAGAGCTCTTCTGTATCAGAACATTTTGAACGAACTTAGAGAGCGAACTGCCAACCCCCCCAACGCTATGCGCTGGTTTTTAAAGGGTTTTTAAAACAGGTTTGTTACCCTACCAATGAAGTCCTGACTGTTGCTTTGTTTGCAAAGTCATAAATCATGTCTTCCCTGGGGGTTTCTCTAATGAAACTAAAAGACCAGATGCACAGTTTAGGCATGATTTCTAATTATCAGAATATGAAACATTTTACAAAGATTTAATTCCCGCCATCTTTTGAGTCATGAGTATACGATCACATCGAAATTAAACAGTACACATTTTCATTCACACACACCTAATGATTATAACATTTACATGAATTATATGGGATCACAACATATCTTATTAGAATATGCATATAAGTGGTGGAAACACACAGGATTAGGTAGTTGCGTGATTGTTTGATTGTAAGTCCATTGAAAATTGTTCTTAAATGATTTTATGTAGTTTATTGGTAAGAATCAGTCCTCTTGGTGTGAAGAGAAAATAAACTCTGTTTGTTCCTTCAGAGGTCCTAAGGAGGAGGGGTTCAGGAATGTTTGCTGGTATCGATCCGTCTTGCAAAACTATCAAACGTTGACCAGTTCTTCCTTCAGTTAACCAATAAAAGTCTTTGGTTAGCAGACTTTCTGGAGACTGTGGATGATTCATGGTTGGGTAATTTGAATCTGGAATGTGAGGACTCTTGTGTGAGACCTTGGTCTCTGTCTTTCTCTTAACTAATCAGTAATTTGGCAACAAAGCTAGCTTTGACCAGTTATGTGTTAGTGCTGGGGCTGTAATTAGTCAGCCTGGTCGGCGCCTGGATCCTGTGACAAGATGGATGAGGATAGAAGTCCTGACCAAATCTTGAATTAATATTCTGTTTTTAAATAATATTCTGGAAGAAGATTATTTTGTGGTTGGTTTCCTACTCATTGTCGCTACAAATTTGTTTTTCATAATAGTTATTTGTTCAACATGCTGTTTCTTTGCTGTAGATTTTTACATTTCAGAATATAAAGCCACTCAGTTTTTTCATTATTCATTCCAATAAGAAGTACCATATTGTATCGCCTGGACGGGATCACGAGGATTGATTCAGTTCTAAGCTTTTAACCTTTTGGGACCGCTTCATGTAAATCACAGGCCTAGCTCGGATGAGTCTGGATCAGATTGCCCCATTGTCACTTTAGTGGCCTGGCAGAAGATAAACAGAAACACCTTCGTGAGCTTCAAAAAGATCTTAATCAACTCAACTTCACTCCCACAGCAGGCTCGAAAGACCATGTGGCTTGGACACCGGAGAAACACACTCAATACAATATACAGACACAGACATTCTTTTCATTTCACTCATAATTAAGTGATCCCAGAATGTAGTGATGTAGTACTCGAGTCCGGTCTCGAGACCGATTTCTGCTTTCTCGGACTCTCGGACTTGTTCTTACAAAGACTCGGTCTTGACTCGGACTCGACCCTTCAAAGACTCGGTCTTGACTCGGACTCGGCATAGGCGGTCTCGTCCCATCACTAGTCCACTAGAATACATACCACTAGAAAATTTTAATTGACTGTTCGCAAAGACCCGCCCCCCTTAGTTACTGTCGCTATGTCCGACAAGCTACACCGTTCTCACGCCACACCATGTTCTCACGCAGTGAAAAATACATCGCGGAGCAGAGAGGAGACTGACAACACGCTGACAGACAGGACAGACCAGGTTACTTTTCGGTTACTTTTGATATTAAACATATTAAACAAAGTCTCGCCTTTCAAATTTGGTCATTTTTTAAAAGAAATTTAAACAATAAATACCGTTTTGTGGCTCTTAAATGTGTAGTGACAGATCGCTGTAGAGCATCAGTTAAAGCTGCTCGTGAACCGATCATCTCTTCCTTCTAGTTAATTTATAGCCTCAAATAAACATGAACAAACATAAGAAGCAATGTTGTTTTAACCACGGCGTCAGTACACTCCATGTTTCAAGTTCAAATCCTCCCATGTTAACCAACGGACTCGGTCTCGACTCGGACTCGACCCTTCAAAGACTCGGTCTTGCCTCGGACTCGACTGAAACTGAATTTGAAAACCAACGGACTCGGTCTCGACTCGGACTCGACCCTTCAAAGACTCGGTCTTGAATCGGACTCGGCATAGGCGGTCTCGTCCCCATCACTACCAGAATGTGTATGATATATTCCTGTGTGTATGTATGTCCCCCACCATATATCAGCCTATTTATGAGTGTTTAGTTGTGTTAGTCAAAGTCTAAGTGCTTATATTCAAGTATAAGAATGTATCTCTGCTTTAATATCTTCCATATTAATAACCATACCTTCCATGGTATCGAAATAATCCTCTAGTTACACCTTAATTAACGATGTGTAGTAAGTTACGATAAAATGTATTATACTATGTTTACCATCCTTTGGAATAAAAATGACCATAAAATTTGTATACCACCATAAAACATGCTAATTAGGTCATTTAAAGGAGACAAAGGAACGACGCGCTCTCCGGAAGAGCCAAAATAAGGCTGCAAGCTCACGAACCACACCGAGGATCTACAGACATTCTCTCTCTCTCTCTCTCTCACACACACACACACACACACATTCTCGCTCAGCATTTAGATGCGTTTAAGATTGTTTGCCCCTGCCTTAAGGTTAACTGTTTGTGATATGTGCCATTTTTTGATCTTCTCTCTCTTTCTCTCTTTTTTCTTTTTAGATTATTCTGTGTATTCTTTGGTGTCTTATGTTGTTGTTGTAGTTTCATTTATTAAAGATCATACAGTAATATTTCAGTACTGTAGTAATTTTATAAGAATTTGTATACCTCTACTCACAAGTGACAGATGATGCTTTTTGAAATTGTTGCAAATTAAACCCATTGATAAACCTACTGCAATTTCTGAATCGACGGATGCAATTAATCGTCTGAAAATTTCAACAGTTTTTTTTCCAAAGAGTTCTTTTCTAGTAGCGGAGTATGTTGAAAAGCATTGAGAGACCGTCTCTTTAACCCACTCTAACACAAGGTTTAAGTTTTGGATGATATTCAGAACTGATTAGTGATAATGGATTTATACTATTCTTTGATTTTTATAAAGCATTCGACTCTTACTAAAGATCAGCACAAAAGGTGTTTACTTATTGTTGAAATAAAGAAAATTAAATCAATGGCTTATCTTTCATAAGCTGAATATATAAGGGTATTTAAAATGTAATTTTGACTTGAGACTGACATGTGTTTGTTATGTAGTTGTGTTGTAGACTTATTTGTTGTTTGTTGTTATGTGTTGTTTGTTATGTAGTTCTACATGAATCCCCCTAGTGTTACATTTGTTGTGTTTTCTTGTATACTGTAGTTTTTGTAACATACTATTTTTGTTAACAGCAAAAAAAAAAAAAAAAAAAAAAAAAAAACTACCCCCCAAAAGAAGGGTTCAGCCATAGACAGGGTTCAGCCTTTGAATTGGGACATCCTTTGTCGCGCCGCTGTGACGCAATCGCATTTCAAAATCAAATGCGCCCTCCGGACTGACACACATACACAGCGTTTCAGCGTCGAGTCTTCTGAGGTGAGGAGAGCAGTTTACGGTATTTCTCATATTTACACAACTTTCAAACACACTTTATACAGTTTGATTAAGCGACAGGCTCATTTCTGTATTGTTTTCATCGATCACAGCGATACTTGTGCGTCTTTTCTGGCGTCTTCCTTCTGAAATAAACATTTAGTGCAGCAGCAGCGAGCATGAGGAGAATATGTTGAGTTCATTCAGTCCTGAGCGATTTTGTGTTCGTTTGTTTGATTGTCTCGATGTTTGTGTGAGAACTGTTACTGAATGTAAAAGTTTGAGATCTGTGAGGGGAATTGGACTCGATATCAAGTGTTGCTGCTGCCGTTTTATATCTAACTTACTCTTAACATCTTTGGATTACATTTGGTAGGCTATTTCTTTACTTTGCATTGTAAAATAAACTGGAAAGGATACAGCTAAATACTTTACATTGAGCCTATAGGGAGCCACGTGAGACAATTTAAACATATACATGTAAAAAATAATATACATAATGAATACAGCTTGACATAGTAAACGTTATTATTTTGTGGTGCTCTTTATTTTAATAAAGGTTTTATGACCATTGTCAGTTTCTGCACATACTAAACTGTAAGATTTTACACTATTTATATTCTGTTGTCCATGAGCATAAAAACAAACTCAGTAACTGATATATTTTTGATTTTGCTTGATCAGCTCCTCCCACTGTAATTCATCATCATTAAAGCTCCTCCCATATCAGTCGCATCATCAGTGAAGCTCCTCCCAGCTCCCACTGCAATTCTCCAATAAATGCTGGAATATTCCCATCAGCTACAAGTGAAGACGAGCATCAGAGCATCAGGAAGAACTGAAATCTGCAAAGACTGAGTTTATTAAAGAGGACAGTGAGAACACGAGTGATCCAGAACCCTGCAGAATGAAACACACTGAAGATCCTGAAGAACAAAGAGGTTGGTGTTTATTCTTCATTCATTCATGATGCTGAAGAACATTCATGTTAAAAACATTCAACCACTTCATCACTTTTAGATAAACAGTTCAACTATGAAATGGTAAACAGGTTTTCAAACTAAATATATTATCTCTTTTATGTTACATTTAAATCTGATTCACATTTTCTCCATCCATGTTACCAAACTTTTTGACATCTCTCTCTCTCTCTCTATATATATATATATACATGCTGTATCTGTAAACTGTATGAACTTTTCCAAAATGTCTAACAGGGTTGTAAACAATTTAACTTGAGCAAAATTTGATTTATAGTTCCTGATAAAGTTGTATTTCTCAAATTATAAAAAAAATAATACTTAGTTATTAATTTTTTCTCACAGTAACTTTGGTAACAGGTTTGATAAATGTGATCGACACAGTTTGTGTAAAAACTGAGAAAATGGATTGAGATTATTTTATTGTTGATATATATTGAGTTTAATCAATCATTACGGACTCTAGGACACACCTGGTCTCTTTCGCGCACTGTCGCTCACGGACTCTCGGACACACTTGGTCTCTCTCGCGCACTGTCGAGCGTGCTCTCGGGCACACTCGATCTCTCTAGCGCACTGTCGAACGTGCTCTCGGACACACTCGGTCTCTCTCACACACTGTCGTTCGCTCTCGGACACACTCGGTCTCTCTCGCGCGCTCGGACACACTCAGTCTCTCTCGCACACTGTCGAGCGCGCTCTCGGACACACTCGGTCTCTCTCGCGCACTGTCCCTCACGGACTCTCGGACACACTCGGTCTCTCTCGCGCACTGTCCCTCCCTAGATCAAACATTGTATTAACAAAAACTGATATTTAATAATTTAGCCTCATAGGCCTACTGTTTATTTATCAGTATTAGTTATATTCTTACAATTTATGTCTTATGTTCGTGTGTGTGTGTGCGTCAACAATTTTTATGTAAACAAATTTATTATAATAGGTCTATATAATTCCTAAAAAAGTGGTTTGTAGCTTGATGACTATGGGGAAACGTGGGTCCCATGGCTAAACGAGTTGAGAACTACTGGTATAAAGCTATTCAAAACATACAAATATGCTAATTATGATAAACGTTATTAATGAACACAATAACAATTTCAAGGGAATAGTCGACAATTATGATTTTTGTCATAATCGTGCAGCCCTAATACATTGTCAGAAAAATAAACCGATCATCCCAATTACGGAGTCCATCTCATCTGGCATGTTATCAGAATTATTAATGTTTTTGTCTGTCTAGATTATGAATTACCTGTTGGTTATAATAAAGACTCATCACTCATTTCTTTGTAAAACGCACAAAATAAAATGGTGTTACACTTTACTGTGCATTCAAAAACATGTGCAACTATTCTTCTGTGAAACAAACAGAATACAAATTGTGTATTTTTCCAACCATACAAAGGTCTATTTTTATGTGCGTTTACACAGAACTTCTGTCATCATTATCTCCACACAGTGGTAATAATTTAGACGTTTAAGCCCTGAAGACATTTTAAGAATTATTTTTTTTTTAATGAAAAAAACATCAGGATGATCTCATCCTGAGAAACTGCTTATAAGAGAAAAAATTTTTTTTTTTCTTATTAGGGCCCAAGCCCTGAAAGGGCGAAGGCCCTATTGTTTTTGGTAGGATTATTATTATTATTATTATTATTATTATTCTTACGACTATTCAGGTACTTTTGGGGCCCTTAACATGCTCAAACTCTTGAAACGTTGCACACGGGTCAGAACCCGTGGCCAGCAGGGCCGGGCTGAAGCTGGTACCCGAGCATCAACTCGACACCCTGGAACGGGGTCCGAAAACTTGGTCCATAAATCAAACACGCTTGCATGTAATAATATGAAACTCGGTACACATATAGATCTAATCGGGCCGAACAACTTTCACGCTCTAAGTTTTACGCCAGCCCAAAAGGAAGTCGACTATATAGGGTTGTTTGGAAATTTGAAACGCGTCTCCTAGGGAATTCACCCAGTCGCCTCCAAACTCGGTGTGCATGAAGTCAAGACATTGAGGATGAAAAATTGCCAGGGGATTTTTGATATCTCGAATGGTTTGGCCGTGGCGAGGAAACAAATTTATGGCGAATAATGGAAACAGTAAGTGTGCTATAACTTCTGCATATATTAACTGATCTTGATTAAACTTCAGCAGTGTGTTTGTTGTAAGAGGCCGATCACATGGATGTGACTATTGTGAGTCAAAGTTATAGCGCCACCAACTGGCAGCAGGAAGTGTGTCACTTTCAAAATGCTTTTGACAAAAGTGGGGGATTAGTTTTACCTACAGTTTAAAAAATCAATATTTATATTGGTCTCATTGAGCCGGACAACTTTCTAATTTACAGTCATTAGCTCCGACCAACAGGAAGTCAGATATTTTGGTTTGAATGTGGATTTCTTTGCAAAATCAGCCTCTGAATTTTTACCCACTCCTCTTAAGTGGTTAAATAGTCAACCTAACATATAACATATAAAAATGACACTGCTCTGTATAAATTGTCAGTACAATTTGTACCATTCACAGTAAGCACCGCTTCACTGTGATGTTTCCAAGCACATTTTTGCGCGTGTGAAGAGGATGATATTTTTTCCGTCGATATTGGAACATGAGTGAAGTACAAAGCCTATAATAAAGAATAGTTTAGTATCCAAATATATCGCAAATGTTGAAACATTTTGATTCTAATGAAAGGGTTACGTGAGCCCAACACTGCTTACTTTCATTTTTATTTTTACATTAAATTTAAAGGATTTGTTGTGGAATATTTTGAGTGTATCATAAAATCAGAATAAGGTAAGTCAAGTAACATTTTCTGTCTTTTTTATATATATATAGCTGCGAGCAGCGATGAAGGGCCAAAGCTGTCGGCACCGCCACCCAGGTGCCTTTAGGTAACTTAAGGCACTGGGGTTGCGGTGCCACCGGCTTGGGCCCGTAATCGCTGCTTGCAGCTATATTTTTACATTTTTATTTGACATGCATTATCTCAGGAAGTAAACAAGGTGGGAGGACATTTCTTTTTTGGTGAAGTTCCCCTACATGTGAGCTGCATCCAGATCAGATTTTGTGGTGACATCATAGAGTAATCAAAAGTTACAGTATTTGGAAGCCTTACAAAGGAAGTTACAAAGGAAGCCTTTTTGTTTAGCCCTTGACGCCCCTAATGGGCATTTTAAAACTGTTCCTCCATGAGGAATATCTCGTGATCAACGCAATAGATTATATTGTAATCGTGAGAATCTGCTGTATAATGATGTGCCATTTTCTACGATCTGTGTATGTTTCATGAAGGTATGAGCGAAAATACCACTTAGACTTTTATGTCCTTTCTTTTTATATTTCTCTATTTGAATTATTTTGATATGCTGAAAATAAATCATTTTCTCTCATTTCAGACCTGATAAAAGTGGAGGAGAGTGAAGAACTGAGTGAAGTGAAGGAGGAGAGTAAAGAACTGAGTGAAGTGGAGGAGGAGAGTGAAGAACTGAGTGAAGTGAAGGAGGAGAGTGAAGAACTGAGTGAAGTGGAGGAGAAACATTATGTCCAACCTGGAGAAAAACCTTTGAGTAGCTCAAAGACTAAAAAGACATTTTTAAAAAAAAGAAGAGCCAAGAAATCTACAACCTGCACTCAGTGTGGAAAGAGTTTCACAAACACACGTAATCTTGACCGTCACATGAGAGTTCATACTGGAGAGAAGCCGTTCTCATGTGATCAGTGCGGGAAGAGTTTCACAAGGAAAGATAGTCTAGAGATTCACATGAGGATCCACACTGGAGAGAAGCCGCTCCCCTGCACTCAGAGTGGGAAGAGTTTCATAGACAAATGTAATCTTAAACAACACATGAGAGTTCACACTGGAGAGAAGCTGTTCACTTGTGATCAGTGCGGGAAGAGTTTCACACAAAAACCAAATCTTAGTCGACATATGATGATCCACACTGGAGAGAAACCTCATACATGTGATCAATGTGGGAAGAGTTTCGCACAATCAGGACACCTTAAGGTTCACATGAGGATCCACACTGGAGAGAAAACGTTCACATGTGATCAATGTGGAAAAAAATTTCTTAGGGCATCAAACCTGAAGGCACACCTGAGGGTTCATATGAAGAAATCGTCTCACTCATGTTCTGAATGTGGAAAGAGTTTTTCACTGCTGTATAATTTACAAGTACATCAAAGAATTCATACTGGTGTAGGAGTTCATATGTGCTTTGAGTGTGAGAAGACTTTTACTTCAGCACAATGTTTAAAACTGCACCAGACAATTCACACTGGAGAAAAACCTTACAAGTGTTCACACTGTGACAAGAGATTCAATATATCATCAAATCTGAAAATGCATGAGAGGATCCACACTGGAGAAAAACCTTACAAGTGTTCACACTGTGACAAGAGATTTAATCAGTCATCATATCTAAAAATACATGAGAGGATCCACACTGGAGAAAAACCTTACAAGTGTTCACACTGTGACAAGAGATTCATTCGCTCAGCAGAACTGAAAACACATGAGAGGATCCACACTGGAGAGAAACCGCACACGTGTGATCAGTGTGGAATGAGTTTTTCTTTTATAAGTCAACTGAAGCAACACATGAAGATCCATGCAGAGGAGAAACCACATCACCGCTGTCTGAGATCACGGTAAGTAGTTCATATTTATGTGTTGAGAAAGTTAAGTTATGTCTGTTCTGTTAAGTTATTTTCTTATCAGCTAGGATGAGCATCATGACATTTTGTTGGTTGATCTAACATAGGGCTGTGTGATATTAAAACAAAAGTGCGATATACAATACCTTGTTAAATAATGCGATATCAATATGTTATACGATATTGCTTTAAGTGTGTAAAATGAATTAAAATGATATTTTAAAATATTTAAAAGCTGAAAATTATATAACATATACACTATATTGTCAAAAGTATTGGGACACCCCTCCAAATCATTGAATTAAAGTGTTCCAATCACTTCCATGGCCACAGTTGTATAAAATCAAGCACTAGGCATGAAGACGCTTCTACAAACATCTGTGAAAGAACGGGTCACTCTCAGGAGCTCAGTGAATTCAAGCGTGGTACAGTGATAGGTTGCCATCTGTGCAATAAGTCCATTCGTGACATTTACTCACTATTAAATATTCCACGGTCAACTGTTAGTGGTATTATAACAAAGTGGAAGCAATTGGGAACAATAGCAACTCAGCCATGAAGTGGCTGGCCATTAAATAAGTCAATAGCTACAGACCTACAAACTTCTTGTGGCCTTCAGATTGGCTCAAGAACAGTGCATAGAGCTTCATGGTTTTTCGGGGGTTGGGCTTGGCCCCTTAGTTCCAGTGAAAGGAAATCTTAATGCTTCATCATATAAAGATATTACGGACAATTTCATGCTCCCAGCTTTGTGGGAACAGTTTGGGGATGTTCCTGTTCCAACATGACTGTGCACCAGTGCACAAAGCAAGGTCTATAAAGACATACCTGAGCGAGTTTGGTGTGGAGGAACTGGACTGGCCTGCAGAGAGTCCTGACCTCAACCTGATAAAACACCTTTGGGATGAATTACAGCGAAGACTGCGAGCCAGGCCTTCTTGTCCAACATCAGTGCCTTACCTCACTAATGCGCTTCCAGAAGAATGGTCAAAAATTCCCATAAACACACTCCTAAATCTTGTGGAAAGCCTTCCCAGAAGACTTGAAGCTGTTATAGCTGCAAAAGATGGGCCAACTCCATATTAAACCCGCTAAACGCTTTTTTTATTTGACATTTGCATTACCTTGCATTGTTAACATGTCCCCACTAGCGTTGATGTTTGCGGTTGCCATATCTAAATAGCTTAAATTTCCCAAATCACCCACACAGAGCTTTTCTAGTGTTTTACTTAATCTACTTTATATGTGACTAAATCTGTTTCTAAATAAGTTTCACTGCTCTATTTTTTGAAGTTTAAGTTTTTTACCAGTTTTCATGATGTGAATCAGTTGAAAATGACAGCCACTGACAGTTTTCAGTGTGTATCAACAAGTAGACTATTTTTATTTGCAGTACGAATTTGCTGATCGATCTTGATCTGTACTTTGTCTCATTTGCAACCGAAATGTGTCGCTTAGAAGATCTAATGTGAAGATGCATCACAAAGCGTTGATCAAAATCATGCAATTTGTATTGACTTGCTGTCTGATGAAGTTGTCATAGTTGGTTAAATGAAGTCTGATGGTTTGAAATTAACACCCGTCAACCCGCCAAATGCGGCTATAAATTAACTTTGACAGGTAAAACGCTGTCAAATCACTGGCCAATTTGGCATGTTACTATGTTTACTCACTTTGCTGGGGAAATTCGTGTAAGCCAAATCTGTGCGGATTTTGCGCAAATACTCGTGAGTCATCATGATCTATTAAATACAGCATATTGCGCAGAATCTGCGCATTTCTGGCTTACTTGAACACACGTCACTACACAACAAATATCGGTGCTTGTTCACTTCCATTGAAGCAATAGGGTAGATTAAAAAGCAAAGCATTTGGTTAACAGAAAAGACATTGTTATTTTACAACATCCTACATGTTCTTTGTACTGTATTGATCTGTTCACCTAAAACACATTTTTGGTAAAAAAAAAGATGAGAATGAATGAGGGAGGGAGGAGATTGCTGGATGACAGGCTTTTGTTTGAATAAGAAATGAATGTATGAAATCCAAATTTTAATATAGCCTTATATAAATAAGCTGTGAAATTTATTTTTTTGGCTAGTAGAAGTTCTGAATTAGCTGTAACTAGAAGTTTATAACCCTGTTTATATATATATACCAGCTAATATATAAACCGTTAACTGTCTCTTCTCTTTCTCTGCAGTTTCTCAAATGAGAATAATTGTGATTAGTTATCGCGATTATAATTTTGAGCAAAATAATCGTGATTATCATTTTAACCATTATTGTGCAGCCCTAGTATAAATATTTCACATTCTTTTTGGTAAAGAAAGCCTCACTACTGAAAGTGACCAGCAGGGTTTTAGCATTACATAAATAGTAATGTCACAAATCTGACAACGTAATATTAACATGAATGTAAAAAAAATAACTATTTAAATACCAACAACTCCTCTTTGGTCAACTTGGCAATAGTTATGTCAACCTAAAACTTAACATCAAGATTTTGTGTACAAAAACACTTGAAATTTGGGGTTGACAATTAGTTATTTAAAAAAAAAGAAAGAAAAGAACTACAAAAAAATTGCATTCAAGTTTAAAACTGCACCAGGCAATTCACACTGGAGAAAAACCTTACAAGTGTTCACACTGCGACGAGATTCAGTCTGTCAGCAAATCTGGATTATGTGATCTAATCCAATATTTATTTATTTATTTATTTATTTATTTATTTATTAACATGTGATTAGCCTGAGTACCAAAAAGCATCTGAAAGAAGAGGACGGAGAGAACGCCAGTGATCCAGAACCTGCAGAATGAAACATCATGATACTGAAGAACAAAGAGGTTGGTGTTTATTCTTTATTCTTTATTCATTCATCATGCCAAAGAACATGCTGACGTTCACTAGATTTACATTGCTTCAGGCTGAGAATAAAAACATGACAAATGAAAGCACAAAAAAAAACAATGTTTGATTATTTTTTTGCTGAAGAACATGCTGATGCTCACCAGATTGTTTTATTTATATATATATATATATATATACAGGTGCTGGTCATAAAATTAGAATATCATCAAAAAGTTGATTTATTTCAAGAATTCAACTTAACAGGTGAAACTAATATATTATATAGACTCATTACATGCAAAGTGAGATATTTCAAGCCTTTATTTGTTGTAATTTTGATGAATATGGCTTACAGCTTATGAAACCCACGAAATCAAAATCCCAGAAAATTAGAATATTACATGAAATCACACAGTAATTACACAGTGATACCATGGTCATTGAACCAGGTTTTGGTTCTTTTGGCAGTGTGGGCCGGTGCAAATCCTGCTGGAAAATGAAGTCAGCATCTCCATAAAGCTTGTCTGCTGAAGGAAGCATGAAGTGCTCTGGAAATGTCCTGGTAGACGGCTGCGTTGAGTGGACAGCACAGTGGACCAACACCAGCCGATGACATGGCTCCCCAAACCAACACAGACTGTGAAAACTTCACACTGGACTTCAAGCATCTTGGATTGTGTGCCTCTCCATTCTTCCTCCAGACTCTGGGACCTTGGTTTCCAAATGAGATGCAAAATTTGCTCTCATCAGAAAAGAGGACTTTGGTCCACTGTGCTTTATTAAATCCAGAGTCAACGCAGCCGTCTACCAGGACATTTTCAGAGCACTTCATGCTTCCTTCATTTTCCAGCAGGATTTGCACCTGCCCACACTGCCAAAATAACCAAAACCTGGTTCAATGACCATGGTATCACTGTGTAATTACTGTGTGATTTCATGTAATATTCTAATTTTCTGGGATTTTGATTTCGTGGGTTTCATAAGCTGTAAGCCATAATCATCAAAATTTTAACAAATAAAGGCTTGAAATATCTCACTTTGCATGTAATGAGTCTATATAATATATTAGTTTCACCTGTTAAGTTGAATTCTTGAAATAAATCAACTTTTTGATGATATTCTAATTTTATGACCAGCACCTGTGTATATATATATATAACTTATTTGATTTTTGACATTTAATATATTTTTGAGACTGGAACAGCGTAGAGTGCAAGTGACCTGATGGTTTAGGACTGGACCCCTCAGGTCTGGGAGGAAGTGTTTCAGAGCCTGGAGCACCGCCA
Organism: Abramis brama; assembly: GCF_963993115.1. NCBI lineage: Eukaryota > Metazoa > Chordata > Actinopteri > Cypriniformes > Leuciscidae > Abramis > Abramis brama. The sequence continues at coordinate 54,143,293 of NC_139963.1, read as the reverse complement.
ACATTTCTAGACAATTTATATGCCATGAAAGATGAGGGTCCTGCCACAGACCAGCCCGTGAGAGAGGCATCCGTCGTTAGCGTGACGCGATGACAGGGAGCTCCCTGCACGGGCCCTTGGGACAGGAACCAAGGTTCTTTTCACATAACTAGGACACAAAGACATCTGCTGAGTCCCAATTCGCATACTATCCGTCCTAAATAGTATGCGAAACTAGAATTAGTACGTCCCAAATCGTAGTATGTTGAAATGAGTGTTCCAAAGATACCCGGATGGTCTACTATTTCCGGTTAGAATTCGAAGTGCAGATCAATGCACACTCTAACGGCTAATATTGCCCACAACCCATTGCGTGCGGGAGGGAGCGAGGAGCTTTGCGGTGATAGTGGTGATGATGTAAACCTGGCAGTCGGATGCAGCAGTGGAGATGCGCCCTCAGTTTTTAAGTGTAAGAATTCAAATGTTTAACCCTAATAAAAGTTATATTTTATTGTCTCGTAATATTAATGGGTTTATGTTGTGCCAAAAAAGTACCGTGTTTATCTTGTGGGTCCGATGAAGATACTGAGCGCCTCATTGCAGGCTACAAAACAATAAATAAAAAGGCTCTAGTACAGTGTCATGCAAGTGTCTTTTTTATGTATTTATTTTGATGTTTCTGTTTGACTTATTTGTAGTAATACTGTGGCTGTAGCCTACAAATGTTAACTTTATCAGTCCAACCTAAGAATGGTTACTACACTTTTACTATAGTAAAAGCATGGTTCATTTTCATCGGGGTATTTTTAAGTATTATATAAGTATAAGATTAAGTATAAAATACGTTAAACAATAGTTACACTTTAAACTTTAAATATTTTAACTCAGAAAATAATAGCTTTCGTTACACATGCACATGAACGTCAGAACCAGCCGCCTCACAAACGACCTGCGTCTGGTTGATCTACGACGACGCCCTGCTTCACTCCTCAATTTGGTAAAACACATTGTAAATGTATTGTGGAAAAAAAGATGGGAATAGTAAATAAAATTATATTGGACATATAAGAATGAATGAAATGTAAAATGTTTTGTTAACAGTCGAGGTGTGCGTAACTAGGCAACCACGTTCAAGTTCACGTTGCATGACGTCATCGAAGTATGTCCCAGAACGTGCATACTCTTTTGCTACACACTCAAAAGTATGTACTTTTTCCTCACAAAAAAAGTACATACTTTTAGGTCGTAGTATAAGTAGGCGAATTGGGACTCAGCCATCGTGTGACCCTGATCATGCGGAGCGGGTTTCCCCTCGGGGAGAACCCCTTGGTCCTGAGCCACCACCGCAACGATCTCATGTACAACAGGCCGCAAGGTATAACGTTGGACGCTGATGCCATCAGACCTAACAGTCTCTGAAACTGATTTACAGTGAGTGACTGGCTTAGCTTTGCTTGTTTCACAGCTGAGAGAATTGAAGCGATACGAGCAGGAGACAGGCGTGCCTGCATTGTCGTCGAATCCCAAACTACGCCCAGAAAAGTGGTCCTCTGTAGTGGAGATAACACACTTTTCTTGGCATTCAGCCTCAACCCCAACCTCTTGATGTGAGCGAGAACGACATCTCGATGCCGAACCGTCTGATGCTCCGATTAAGCTAGAATCAATCAATCGTCGATATAATTCAAAATGCGGAAGCCCTGGAGTACACTATGTATCTTGTATCTTATGTATCTTATGTAGCTTCCAAAGGGCAGTAGTAAATAAAAAAAAAAAAATAAAAAAAAAGATATTTCAACAAAATAACACATTTTTACATTTTCATCCTGTTCAAAAGTTTTCACCCCCTGCTTTTAATGCATCATGTTTCCTTCTGGAGCATCAGTGAAAATATGTGATTTGCTTAAAGATCACGTCAATCCTGTACCGTCTAGAGTTTCATGATCAAACTAGTGATTTATAACACAAATCATCTTCATGACATTAAAATAGATCATAATTGTGCACAGCAGTTGTTGACCAGATTTGATGGGATTAAAATGACTATTGAACTCATCAGTGATCTTGACTTTGAGCCTCACTTTTCATTTCACATTTGTCTCTCATTTGAAATCTCACTTGATTTAATGTTTCTTTTAGACCTGAAGGACGTGAACAAGAAAGGGAAAAAAGAATGAGAGTTCACACTGGGAAGAAGCGGCTCAGGCTTTCGCTCTGAAATCACATCAGCTTCTCATTCTGAAGAAAGACCATTTAACTGTGATCAGTGCGGTAAACAGTTTCATTGGGCTTCAGTCCTGAAGAAACACCTGAAGATTCACACAAAGGAGAAGATTCATTAGTGATATTACAGCAGAAAAGACACAGCGGTGTGTGTTTCAGTACTGGAAGTCCTTTACTACAGATGATGAACTGAAAGACCACCAGAAAATTCACACTGGAGAAGAAGGCCATAACACTTTTAAGAGAGACATGAATCTGGTATTAATTTTTAACTCGTTTATTAATTGTTTTTTATCAGAACATCTAGTTTCTCTTCTACTTCTACTTTAATGCAAATGCAAGATATACTTTCATGTATCTTTGAAACTGGACACTTTTCTTCTCTTCTTCTCTTGAGATGCTTTGGCTCTTATAAGTCAGTCAGAGAGATCTGTCTCATTCTCTTTCAGTTTTACTTAATGTTTGTATTTGCTTCATGTAATGATTGATTAACCTCAATATATATCAACATCTCGTTGTTATTGTTGTTATTGCTTGAATCAAGAATAATTTTATTTCTGAAACCGGTGAACCTTTCCGTTTTTTTTATTTCTCTATAGAAATTAAATGGCTAATCAATTATATTTCACCCAGACATGACTGACATTGAATGAGATTGCTGTCTGTTTCACCCTTGATATCCAGTATCATATATATAGTTTGTTCAGGTCAGTTGATATTTCATTCACACCATGAGGCTTCATGAAGTCAGAACAATTACTATAAACTTTAAACAACACAGTTTTACAAAATAAACAAATGATTATTGTCTCCATCTCACCACAGCTCTACGCAACTGGAATAAAGATAAGCAGCGAGTAATCCTTGTTATTGTTGTGATTCGTAGATATTTTCTCATTGTGAAAAGTATTTGGCAACTACCGTCTTTGATCAACTACCGTTGGCGGCCGATGACGTCACAACTCTCTTCCCTCATTCAGTTTCACCGCAGAGTCTTCTGGGGCATTTCAATACGGAGGATCTTGAACTCTTAAGTTTTTTTGTTTGTTTGTTTTTTCAGAACAGCTGAATTAAATGAGTTCAATAACTCTGAATAGGCTGACTCTGAGTTAAGCCTGTGCACCACGACTATGTACGTTTTTTTGACTAATATAAATTTTCATGGTATCCCACAGGCAAAAAAACAGAAAAAAAAAGAAAAAAACATGGCAGCAACTACAAATGAAGTATAAAAACATATTATCAACATATATCAGGTAAAGCTTTAAGCATTATGGGGGTCCTATTATGTACTAGAATATGCTTTCATACTTGATTGTTCAAAAAACACATTCTTTTTCACATGTTTTACATTATTATAGCTCTCTCTCAGTCAGTCCCAGTTAAATTTGTGTGTATAGCCTGCATTGTGGTTCTGGAAGCTGTCCTCCGTGAAATATGTGCGGCACACAGATAAACATTTAACCACTTAAGTTCATCAGCCTTTGGATGATCAAATTAATTGTGGAAAAAACAGCATCTCTTTGACATAGCAGCAGCTCATCCAGGCCTTTTTGCATATTCTGTGGGTGGGGATTATTTTAATGAGGAACATTATGATTTCATAAGGTCCCAAAAAATCACGTTGTAGTTCTTGGAAAATGGACTCTGTTCAAGGTACTCTAAACGATGTTTTTTTAGGCCAAAACATTTTTTGTCACATCCAGCAAACATCTCACTATCCGCTAGCTGCCTGTCCCCTGAACACACTGTAAAAAAACGCAGTCTCTGTAGACAGCCCAGGCTCCACAAACGGCAAGAAAAACAAACTGACCCAGCCTGGACCACGAAACATGACAAACAGTGTTCCAGCCAATAACCAACAAGAATGATTTGGGGGTGGGGGGGTTAGTGTGCATGCACATCAAGGGGGGTGTGAGGAGTGGAGGAGAGAGAAGCATGAAGAGGGAAGTTAGCTAGAGGAGCTAGAGTCATGTCCTAACAATGACTAACTGTAAAATTGTATATTCTTAAGTATTTTTATATGGCCGACACATGACCAATGAGACGACGTTCTGATTAACAAAGAATAGGGAAAAGGAGAAGGAATGCGAAGTCCCGAATTTACATCGGAAAAACGTTCAAAATGTGGCGAGAACTCCACTGACCACAATTTTATGACCTCAATGTTTGCTTTAAATGTCAGCTTCAACCACATCGCACATGTCAGCAATAGTGTGGTTCTGGCCTTGCAATTGCAAATTAAGCTGATTTAGGTGAGACATGATATCGCACAAAAAATGCACGAATGCCATCTCTGTGGTGTCGTTCAAAAAACTCAGAAATGTCTCTGCCTTTTGGCTTTGAAGGCTGCTTAAAAATGAACAAAATTAATTTTGAAGTCCACGCACTCTTTCCAGCACACGGTCCTTGCTCTGCCATCGGACATCATTGTGCAGCAAAAGATCATGCCGTTCTGCAGACATTTCCTCCAGCAAGGCTCAGAAAAGGCGATGGTGATGACCAGAAATTGCGCAAAAAAAGTCACAGTATCCATTGTCTCTTTAATTTTTCCAGACAATTTGGCGCACAACACCAAATCATGAATTATGCAGTGAAATGCTATGAGTTTTGGGCTACGTTTACACGTGGCCGGCTATTTTCATAAACGGACATTTCACCCTCTCTGTTTTCAAAAATAACATCGTGCACACCTGTCAGTTTTCAGAAAAGTGTTTGTTTACATATGCCGTTGTTGCTATTTTAGGGATTCTGATTGGCTAAAGTGGGCTTGAGCTTCTCGTTACACTGCCACCTACAGGTTTCGCATACTCTTCGTGTTGGAGGGAGGAGAAGTTGTTGCAAAATTGCTGACTTCCGAGCACTCATTTGTCTCTGCTCCTTGACATAATAGAGCAGCTGTATTTGTAAATGCAAACGGACAAAAAGGGTTTCCACCAACTTAAATGCGACTGCTACTCTGAATGCATCCATGATCACTATAGCCAAATGAAAATGTAAACATAGGTCGCACTTTTGACGCAGGTGCAAGTTCTGTCGCATACTGTGACGTCGGCTGCCTAAAACTAACTTTTCTCAGTTTACTTGCAAACGTGCAAACGAAGTTTTCCAAAATCTCCACTCTGGCTTAGGGTTGAAGAGGAGATGGACACAACACCAAGCATTGGAAGAATATTAAATTCCAACTGGAAAAAGAACAACTGTTGCTTTTGTATTTGTAGGAAATAAAGATGACCAAATAAATTGCTGTAGTGGTGGTTACAGCATATATCTTGGACTATCCTTCCAGGGAAACCAGGTTGTTCATGGGAATTTTCCCATTCATTTAAGTTGCCATCGTCAGCCTAAGTAATCCGAGGTCCGCATGCTCGATATGGACGACATAAGCTGCTTATTCCAATGGTGGCGTGGACATTTTCCAAAATCGCATATTAGCCAAATTGGCCATAGGCCCTGTATGGACACCTCTGGGGGTGCAGGCGCACTGCGGGACGGTCCACCAAGTGCTTTTGGGGTCCGCTAACTACCTATTCTTCACCATAGTCCTCCTCAGTACCACAAAGTGCCTATTATGACCCCTAACCACCTATCCTCTTCTTCATTGCCACGAAGTGCCTATGGTGCCCCCTAACCACCTAAACTTCACCATAGTCTTCCTCATTGTCCACGAGTGCCTATTTTGGCCCCTAACCACCTATCCTCTTCTTCATTGCCACAAAGTGCCTATGGTGCCCCCTAACCACCTAAACTTCACCATAGTCTTCCTCATTGTCCACGAGTGCCTATTTTGGCCCCTAACCACCTATCCTCTTCTTCATTGCCACAAAGTGCCTATGGTGCCCCCTAACCACCTAAACTTCACCATAGTCTTTCTCATTGCCACGAAGTGCCTATTGTGCCCCCTAACCACCTAAACTTCAACATAGTCTTCCTCATTGTCCACAAAGTGCCTATTTTGACCCCTAACCACCTAAACTTCACCATAGTTTTCCTCATTGTCCACGAAGTGCCTATTTTGACCCCTAACCACCTATCTTCTTCATTGCCACGAAGTGCCTATGGTAGCCCCTAACCACCTAAACTTCACCATAGTCTTCCTCATTGTCCACAAAGTGCCTATTCTGACCCCTAATCACCTAAATCACCCTAATCACCAGGGCGAGATCCTTAGTTTCAAGGTTCTACGCTGTTCCCAAGAGTGTGTTTCAGCGGTTCTGCCTGATCCACACATTGTTCAGCTTTCTCCATCCACAATGGTATTTCTGGACCCCAGTGACTGCAGGCAGATCAAGTTTGTGGCTGCCAGGGCCCCCGGGGGCTAAACGGCAAAGCGTCCCATGTACAACTTAACCCATTGATTTTCACAGTTGTTCTGTGGACATTGGGCAACAAGTTTTTTTTGTGTGTGTGTGTGTAGACGTTCCCCTCTCTGTATGTATTCGGGGGCTGTGTGATGCAGCTTTCTATGAACTTTCGGGCCCCTAGCACCTCCAGGGGCCAAACGAGATCCAGTGACACATGCAACTTATTCAATGCGATTTCATAGGTACTTCGTGGACGGTGGTCCGATTGCCCCAAAATTGACACATACGTCCCGTCACAGGCCCCGGGGATGGGTTCTAGAGTTCTGTGTGCACGTCTGCTTGTTTGGCCAAAAAAGACCCCCTTGACCTGGAAGCGCCTGTGAAGTTTGAACTGAATAAGTTGCATGTGGGTGGCCGGAAATACAGAGGTCGGAAGGTTGCAACGACTCCAAATTTGGCATCGTGGTAGTCGAGGTGCCCCCGGTTCTAGATCCTGGATCGCAGGGTTCTAGATCGGTTCCAAGTGTGTCTTTTTGCAGTGCAAAATTCTCCTCACTTTGGTTGATTTGACCTTTGGAAGTTGACCTTTCAAGAGGGTATGTCTGTCTATGAGTGCAAGAGGCCAACCATTCATTTGACCATGTGCTTCGCGAAGGGTGGACAGAAAGGTCCGATTGTCACGAAACTGACATATGCGTCTCATCATGGGCCCCGGGGACGATGTCCAAGGTGCCGTGGCCCTTTGACCTTTTTTCGCGCTAATTGGCCACCAACAGCCTAATAGAATAAGTTGTACGTGGGACGTCAAATAAACAGGGGCCAAAAGGTTGCAGCAACCCCAAATTTGACATGGTGGTAGTCCAGGGGCCCCCGGTTCTAGATCCTGGATTTAATTTTTCATCAGTAAATATATTTCCAAAGGTGCTATTGACATGAAATTTTCACCAGATGTTGGTAACAACCCAAGTAAGCCATACATACAAAGAAACAAACAAAAATAAGTTCAGAAATTAAGTTATGCGTAATAATGTGAAATGACACAGGGAAAAAGTATTGAACACATGAAGAAAGGGAGGTGCAAAAAGGCATGGAAAGACAACTGCTGAAAACTTACTGTAATTAAAAAGCAATCCAGCCCCCTGTCAGTGGACATTAATAACAGCTGGTTCAGTCCCAAATGATGGCCTACAAAAAGGTCTCATTGCCAAGGTGTCACACAAGACACATCTCATGATGGGTAAAGGCAAAGAGCTGTCTCAAGACCTTCGCAACCTAATTGTTGCAGAACATCATGATGGCATTGGTTATAGGCGCCATTCTAAGCTTCTGGATGGTCCAGTGAGCACTGTTGGGGCCATAATACGGAAGTGGAAAGACAATAATTTCACCATAAATTTGCCTCGACCAGTGCTCCTCGCAAGATTTCTGATAGAGGAGTGAAATGAATAATCAGAAGAGTTGTCCAAGAGCTTAACACCAAGTTGTATGGTGTTTTTAGGGTAATGTGCTCTGCCATTTCTCCTCCAAATATGGTGTGTATTATGGCATCCAAACAGTTCAATTTTGCTCTCATGTGACCACACTATATTCTCCCAGTATTTCACTGGTTTTTCCAAATGTTGTGCAGCAAACTTTAAATGAGCTTCAACATGCTTTTTTTTTCAGTAATGGAGTCCTGCGTGGTGAGCGTGCATACAGTCCATGGCGGTGGAGTGCATTACTTACTGTTTTCTTTGAGACAACAGTACCTGCTATCTGCAGGTCTTTTTGAAGCTCTCCATAAGTGATCCTTGGCTCTTGGACAACTCTTCTGATTATTCTTTTCACTCCTCTGTCAGAAATCTTGCAAGGAGCACTGGTCGAGGCAAATTTATGGTGAAATTATTGTCTTTCCACTTCCGTATTATGGCCCCAAAAGTGCTCACTGGACCATTCAGAAGCTTAGAATGGCGCTATAACCAATGCCATCATTATGTTTTGCAACAATTAGGTTGCGAAGGTTTTGAGACAGCTCTTTGCTTTTACCCATCATGAGATGTGTCTTGTGTGACACCTTGGCAATGAGACCTTTTTGTAGGCCATCATTTGGGACTGAACCAGCTGTTTTTAATTTCCACTGACCGGGGGCTGGATTGCTTTTTAATTACTGTAAGTTTTCAGCAGTTGTCTTGGCTTTCCATGCCTTTTTGCGCCTCCCTTTCTTCATGTGTTCAATACTTTTTCCCTGTGTGATTTCACATTATTACACATAACTTAATATCTGAACTTATTTTTGTGTGTTTCTTTGTATGTATGGCTTACTTGTGTTGTTACCAACATCTGGTGAAAATTTCATGTCAATAGCACCTTTGGAAATATATTTATTGAGAAAAATGATGACGTGTTCAATACTTATTTCCCCCGCTGTATGTATACAGTAATAGGCGTTGTATTCCTATAGGTAGACGTGGATCAGCTGATGCGAGCTTGACTAATGTGACCTGCCAGAACTGACGCTATGCTTAATATTTAAATACAGTAAGTTATTACTAATTTAGAATGTACAGTATCGGTCAAAAGTTTGCACACGCTTTCCCATTCTCTTGGATGGGTAGGTGGGTTAAAACTTTTGACTGGTACTGTATTAAAAAAAACATAGTTCTGTGATAACATACTTATTAACATAGTTCTAATAACACATTACTGACTATTAAGGAAATATACTTCACTTTGTCTTTTTTTTGCCTTCTGGCCCCGGGGTCTTGTGGCTTTTGATGAGCCTGTGGTATCAGTGGCAGTAGCTTCTGGAGTGCCGTTGGTCTCAGTGGCTTCTGGAGTGCCGTTGGTATCAGTGGCTTCTGGAGTGGCGTTGGTCTCAGTGGCTTCTGGAGTGGCGTTGGTATCAGTGGCTTCTGGAGTGGCGTTGGTATCAGTGGCTTCTGGAGTGGCGTTGGTATCAGTGGCTTCTGGAGTGGCGTTGGTATCAGTGGCTTCTGGAGTGGCGTTGGTATCAGTGGCTTCTGGAGTGGCGTTGGTATCAGTGGCTTCTGGAGTGGCGTTGGTATCAGTGGCTTCTGGAGTGGCGTTGGTATCAGTGGCTTCTGGAGTGCTGTTGGTATCAGTGGCTTCTGGAGTGCAGTTGGTATTAGTGGCTTCTGGAGTGCTGTTGGTCTCAGTGGCTTCTGGAGTGCAGTTGGTATCAGTGGCTTCTGGAGTGGCGTTGGTATCAGTGGCTTCTGGAGTGGCGTTGGTATCAGTGGCTTCTGGAGTGGCGTTGGTATCAGTGGCTTCTGGAGTGGCGTTGGTATCAGTGGCTTCTGGAGTGGCGTTGGTATCAGTGGCTTCTGGAGTGGCGTTGGTATCAGAGGCTTCTGGAGTGCTGTTGGTATCAGTGGCTTCTGGAGTGCAGTTGGTATCAGTGGCTTCTGGAGTGCTGTTGGTATCAGTGGCTTCTGGAGTGGCGTTGGTCTCAGTGGCTTCTGGAGTGCAGTTGGTCTCAGTGGCTTCTGGAGTGCCGTTGGTCTCAGTGGCTTCTGGAGTGCCGTTGGTCTCAGTGGCTTCTGGAGTGGCGTTGGTATTAGTGGCTTCTGGAGTGCTGTTGGTAGCTTCTGGAGTGCTGTTGGTATCAGTGGCTTCTGGAGTGACATTGGTATCTGTTGGTCTTAGTGGCAGGAGCTTCGGGAGTGCCGTTGGTCTCAGTGGCTTCTGGAGTGCCGTTGGTATCAGTGGCTTCTGGAGTTGCGTTGGTATCAGTGGCAGGAGCTTCGGGAGTGCTGTTGGTCTCAGTGGCTTCTGGACTGCCGTTGGTATCAGTGGCTTCTGGAGTGGCGCTGGTATCAGTGGCAGGAGCTTCGGTAGTGCTGTTGGTATCAGTGGCAGGAGCTTCGGGAGTGCTGTTGGTATCAGTGGCAGGAGCTTCTGGAGTGCTGTTGATCTCAGTGGCAGGAGCTTCGGGAGTGCTGTCGGTCTCAGTGGCTTCTGGAGTGCCGTTGGTATCAGTGGCTTCGGTAGTGCTGTTGGTATCAGTGGCAGGAGCTTCGGGAGTGCTGTTGGTATCAGTGGCAGGAGCTTCTGGAGTGCTGTTGGTATCAGTGGCAGTGGCTTCGGGAGGGTCAGTAGTTTCTGTGCTACTTGTGGCCGCCTTCTGTCTTTGAAAATGAACTTGCAGACAAGACAAACATCACACACAAGAAAAATTAAATATTTACTTATTATAATATTTATAATAAGATTGATTTCTACATTACAGGTGTGTTATGTTATGATTAAAAAGTAAAATTAATTATCCACAGTCTATATCAACAAATATAGTCATCAAGTTCCCAGTCAAGGTAATGCTGTCTCTTAATGTCTGATCAGAGGATTCTAGATTTTCTGCCTACTTTATCTAGCTTGTTGACTTGGCTTAACTGCTAAAGAAAACAATTGAGTGATCACATGCTGCTTTATCCTATTATGGCTGAAAGTAATGCTCATACTTTGCATCAATAGAAAAATAAAGATAATGACACTTGTGGGTTCACATTCCTTTGGGTTCCTTAGGGTTACCAGTGTTTTCAGATTAATCCAGAGCTTCATATTTGTAAAAAAAAGACTTACTCTTTAGCACAGCTTCATACATAAGTTTAACCCTCTGAAGCAAATCAGGATCCAAAATATAATCCCCTCCTTGGATGACATCGGCCACCAAGCTTCCTTTGCGCTTCTTCCCCAAAAGTAGTATGGGGAAAAAATCAAGGGCAGCAAGTTTGTCAAGCTGAAATAAAAACATGGCTGGTGAAACATGTAGTATAGTAATGAATTCCTTGATATGAGTTGTACATTTAATATTCCATTAAACAGTTGTCATGAAATTAATATTTAAATTAAATTATTGTATTCGGTGCATGTTTCCATCAAAATTTGGGGAAAAAAACGTCCTCAATTTAGCAAAAACATTTTACGGTCACTTGAGGTGGTTTTTGTCTTTTTCGAAAAAGAGTTAATGTGCTGAATGGAACTTGGTAACAGCTTTGCCCAAGTTCTGACAAAGAACATTTAAGTCACATCACTGATCAGCTGTTTACGCAGTCAGGCACATTACTAAGCAGGGGAAAAGAAACTAACCAGGAAACCCTCAGTAGCGGCGAGCAAAGAGCCCAGCACTAAATCCTAAATGGGAAACCGCTTGGGCGGTGTTGCTCGGGACCCTGAGTCTTTCTGATCATGGCTCAGCCTCTGGAAGGTGTGAGGCTGGTAACAGCCCCCATAGCGCCGAGGTCCCATCTCCTAAGGGGTGGGTTGTTTGCAGCCCAAAGCTGGTGGAAAACGGGGCGGGTTAGGGACAGCTTCAGTGTGGGAGGATCCCCTCGCGGGATCTTAATTAATTCCCTCCAACCCAGTTGATAGAAATACACATGATATTTGATACTTTTTCGAAACATTTCAAAAGATCACAATTACATGGAAACATGGCTATTGACTGTTAAACTTTACTGTGTTAATTGACTTAAACTTCATAAATTCCTATTAGAATCCTGAACTTTGACCTAACCTTACCAACACATGGCTGCTATTGAGAACAACTGTCCTGTTGTTGTTTTTCTTGACTGACTCCTTCCATTCATTTTTTTTATTTTGAAAGTTGCATCTCTTCGCTGCAACTTTTGCTTTATATGGCTGCAGTTGTTTGCAAAGTGGGCAAGCCTTGTATGCAACACTTATTAGGGTGTTGCACCCTGGGCACATTTTCTTTGAACTTCCTGGCATCTCTAAAATGAAGTAAAAAATTACATTAAAACCTTAATACAACTTGTTTTTGGAACATGAGATCCAGTAACAAGAGGCACAATTATAACGTTAGAATTTTTTAAAACTAGGTTGTTACTATAAAGGGGGTTAGTACTACTGGCTAACCTAGCCACTTGCCAATGCCAACTGTCACGTCACCTATTACGCGGGACGTCCGTATATTGGGCCTAATTGATTTGTCCCATACGCGACGTCCCTTGTCCCGTTTATTGTCTGCTACGCTGATTAACCACTAACTAATAAAACAGCAACAGCAGCAGAGTTGCAAGCACATGTAAAGTCATGTTTTTCCTATTTCCTGTTAAAAGGCATGTGACATTTGTCTGGGGTTTCTCATTCCAGATTTATGCAGTAACGTTAGGCCAAGTTATATTGTTATTACTGACACATCATGAGTCTAATGACAAAGAAATGCATCAATTATAACATTTAAGCAAAACGTGATCATTACTTATTATGAACCTTGTAACTACAAGCAATGGCGACTGAAACAGAGTGGATCATGTTAGAGTTGGAACTTATCGAGGTGGAAAAACAGTTTACATTTTGTGAAATTACTAAAACTAAAATGCAGAAACAAGAGAAGGTGTCGGAAGAGATGGTACGTGCAACCCGTGAATCGGTTGAGGCAGAGTGAGGGGGAATTCTCTGTGCTCGTCTGGCCACTGAGAGACATGGACGAGGATATGCACTTCAGATATTTCCGAATTTCGGCCGGTAGATTCATTGGTTTGTCGTGTGCAGCCATTTATCGTACATCAGTGTACACACAGTATCCCTGTAGACATTACGCAACAGGATGTAGTCATCAAGCACAGTGTCTTCCATGGTGTCCAGGGTATAGCTTTGTGGAAAGCATTGCACAAATAGTTTCTTCCCTGCCCTTCAGTCGCCCAATGGGAAAATATTGCTGCTGATTTTTGTGGAACTTTCCGAACTGTGTTGGCAATGTACGTAGACAGAAAGCACGTCAACATAAAAGCACCACCGCACTCCCTCGCACGTGACATGCAGAAAAAACTTAGTATAAATCGTGCACACAATTTACTATTTCATTCCGTTGATTTGCTAAATCATGCACAAGATTAAAAAATCGAGGAGTCAAATTAGTAAATCGTCCACACAATTAAGTAAATCGAGGGTGTGTGGGACGATTATCAACACCATAAAAGTTTCACAGTCCTGGGTCGACATTTCATTCAGTAACACTAAGCAGTTTTGATTTATATGCATCTTTGATTTTCTGCATCTTTGATTTTCTGCATCTTCTTTACCTGTGTTTTGATCAGGAGATTATGTACTCTTTCAGAAGATGCGTAATAGCGCCTCCTTCCATATAACAGTGAAAACATGGAAAGCCAGAAAATTGTTTCAATGGCGGTGGAAAGAGTTAATTTCCCTCTGGCAGTGGTTCAGTGGTTTATGTTAACAATGGAGAGGTTAATAGAGTTTTATTTTGAACTTAGACTTAAGTATGGCACGATTTTGACCGCGAATTTGCAACAAACCCCTTCCATTCAGACTGCAGGCGAGATAGCGTGTGTTTTCCCCCAATGCCTGTTTGTGCACATTCGATACATGCCTAGGAACATTTTGCACGCACTGGTTTTTCGTAGGAGCGGTCGGAGTGGGAACTACATCCGGTTCACCAAAGCTAATATTTTGGTTTGCAAAATCCGCATATCAAGGGCGCAAATGTGGAGAAATTGCCCAAAATGAGTTAAGTTGTGCTAAGATAAAAATATGTACCAGCTTATTGATTGCTTCTATAGCTATGTTATTCATATAGACTTCATGTGACGAATATTTTTTACGTACTTTGTAGATTTCTGTTTGTAGCAAATTTGCGACATTGGTCCATAACGGCTGGATTGGGCTAATGGCTACATATTATAATAATGCTGTATTTAGATGGTTTCAGCCAAAAAAAAACATTTTTTTTTTATTCACAAAAAATAGCATGTTAGGATATAACACTATAAGAATATATAATGTATGCACTGGAGAAACAAGGAAAGAGTTAAACAGAGTGTAACATGAAATGTATAAAAACTACTGTCAATGTTAGGGAGTAGGAGAGTGTTTTGTTTCTTGCTGTTGTCAAGATTCATTAATTTGTCAATTAAAGTTTTTAAGTTCTAACAACTTTGTGCCATGAATAAAATCTACATACCTGAGATGGGAAAATGTGTTTTATTAATTTTACCATTTTGTAAAAAAAATAAAAAAATTACCCTAAATGCCTGTTGTCACAAATTTGCAACATACCAAAATTTCTATTTATTTGTTGTGCAAAAGTGAAATTGATAATCTCAACATTATTTACCATCTACTTAAAGGCAAAAACACACATCATTTTTTTTTTTATATACAGCTATATAAATTCAGGCGTTAAGGGGTTAAGTGAAGGACACCTGAACTGGATAAGTTCAGTAAATTTGGCAACATATTCACTATTTCGAATTTCCAGGAACAATAACTCATGAGCTAAACGCTGTTAAAACACAAATACAAACTCTTTCCAAATTTTACTCAAAATGTGTCTTCCTCCGCACTGCACAAAATAAATTGATCTACATGCGCAGGCGTTATTTAAAACTTTAAAACAGACAGCATGCCTAGCGGAGTCGTAGTCATAGCGTAAATGGCAATGGAAAAACAATAAATCAAATTAACACCAAAATGGAGGTACAATTAAAAGTATTATAAATGCTTATTTAAACATCAGCAGATTAATATACACATAAGCAGATAAACAACAAGAGTGAGTGTAATTTAATTCCAATTAATTGATTCATTACCATTTTGACCTCTTTCACTAATCTTAAACTCAGATATTACTACAGAAATTTAAAAAGCTTACCTGTTTGGAGGTATTATATAATATATTAGATATATACTAAGATAAAGAATAGAAGAGGTGTTAGTGTTAATGGATCAAGTGTTGCCGAAAAAGATGTGTCTTCAGCCATTTCTTGAAAATTCGGAATTTGACTTTGAATTCTGGAATGACAACAGCTCATTAGCGATGCAAAGTTCGAGCAGTCTCATTGGTTTGAATGAGGACAATGCTTCACAAGGACGATGAGGCATTGAATGGTTCTTTGTTTAAATGAGTTCAAAGTTATTGTTAGATTTGATGTAATTACGTTGACAAACTATATATCATTAAAAAGATCTAAGACTCAAGCTTCAGTATTTGACTTTTATTTTATTCTGAAAATCTTATAGTAACAGTTTTCTCTTAATTTTGTTTCAGGTGTTATGCAAATGAAATGACTCGATACCTTTAATATGAATTAGGACCGTCGACCACTTCTATAAAAATAAAAAAAAAACCCTCCTGTACGGTCGTCATTAAAGCTCTCAACAAAACAATGTCCCTCAGGGCTTTCCAAAAAATGTTTTGGTATGTTTTAGCTTACCTCAAGGGCATCCAAGATGTAGGTGTCTTTTTTTCCGCAGTAGTTTCAATTTTGATATTTTTTTATATTGAAAATTTTGATATTTTCAAACCGTTTTTGTCTGTCAGTCATATAATGCAGGTCTATGGTCACTATCACAAAGAGCATGCACAGAGAAGTCCAAATTAAACAATTCCCCATCGTAAGTACACATTGATGGCCTAAGACACGAAACGAGCGGTTTGTGTGAGAAAACGAACAGTATTTATATCGTTTTTACCTCTTGTACACATACGAGATCATGTCCGGCGCTTACCGGCGCTTGCGCAGACTAAGCCAGAACGAGCGCACACGTCACACACCAGGAAGCGCACGCGCCCTCAGATGTGTACAAGAGGTCAAAACGATATAAATACTGTTCGTTTTCTCACACAAACCGCTCGTTTTGTGTCTTAGGCCATTGGAATTGTTTAATTTGGACTTCTCTGTGCATGCTCTTTGAGATAGTGACCATAGACCTGCATTATATGACTGACAGACAAGAACGGTTTGACCTAAAAATATCAAAATTGAAACTACTGCGGAAAAAAAGACACCTACATCTTGGATGCCCTTGAGGTAAGCTAAAACATACCAAAATTTAATTTTAAAGTGAACTATCCCTTTAAGTAAGACTTGCGTTATAAAGTAAGTTTTGCATGCAAAAACTTGCTCGAAAGTTTGATCAATTATCATTAGATCAATTATCAATTCAGAGATCAGATAATTTAGAAGTATTTACCTGGTACTACACACTACGCACAGATTTCCTGAACCTTTTACTACCTGCTTTTAAATAGATAATTCATAAATGTATCAAATGGTGTTTGCTTATGATCAACATTTGGCCACCTCACTCCTGGCAGATGTAAGTTAGTGGAGAGAGTTCTTCTTTGGTTTCTGTGTAAAGATGCATTTTATTTAAAACCCCTGGCAAAATGATGGAATCACCACACTTAGAGAATGCTCACCCAGCGTTTTTACTTTATAGCAAACAAACAAAACCATATCAAGATATCATTCCATATCAAGTAGAGGAAAAAAGTACCAGACGCTCTGAGACCTTCAAAATGATACCAAACATGAATTATCATGCTCTTTTTAGGTGATATTTGAGCATCTTCAGTTCATGATGCTCAATGAGGAGAATGAGGGGATAGAGAGAGTGGGAACAGAAATCGATGTGGGCAATCAATAGTGAGGCGAGACTCTTCTGTCTCCAACACAGTGCGGTGGGTTGTCTTAGATGTGGTCTTCTTTTATAAAGTGTTTAAATGTTGATTCCAGCAAGAGTTCTGTGTTTCCTCAGAGTGTGGTCGAGTGGGTTCAGCCATTTTGGCACCAGTCTTACACCACTATCAATCGGCACTTACACTAAATGGAACAACATCAGAATCATTCTCTCATTTTGGTGATTACCTAGTTATTTTTTGTTACTGACATTTAAATCAGGCTACTCGTCGAGTCAGCCAAGTAAAATTCTTTCACTTGCACCTTCAAAAAATCCACTTGGCCCAGACAAGCGTTAATGTCGAGCCCTGGCTTCAGCTGACTTTCAAAAGCGAAGCTCGTTCCGTTCTGATCACACGTGTGCGGCTTCTCTCTACTGTGGATCTTCTCGTGTGTTTTCAGATTTGCCGACTGACTGAATCTCTTGTCACAGCGTGAACACTTGTAAGGTTTTTCTCCAGTGTGGATCCTCTCATGTGTTTTTAGACTTGATGACTGACTGAATCTCTTGTCACAGTGTGAACACTTGTAATTTTTTTCTCTAGTGTGAATTCTCTGGTGCTGTTTTAAATCACTCACTAAATTAAAACTCTTCCCACACTCAAAGCACACATGATCTTTTACATGAATATGAATTTTCTGATGTGTACGTAAATTATACAGCACTGAAAAACTCTTTCCACACACAAAACATGAATGTGGCTTCTCCTTTGTATGAACTTTAAGGTGTTTCTTTAGGGCGGGTGCCACAAGAAATGTTTTTCTGCATTGTTCACATGTGAATGGTTTCTCACCGGTGTGGATCCTCGTGTGTTCTTTAAGGTATGCTGATCGTGTGAAACTCTTCCCACATTGATCACACGTGAACGGTTTCTCTCCTGTATGAACTCTCATGTGGTTCTGAAGCTGTGTTGATTGTGCGAAACTCTTCCCACACTGATCACATGTGAACGGCTTCTCTCCAGTATGAACTCTCATGTGAAGCTCAAGATGTTGTTTTTTTATGAACCTCTTTCCACACTGATCACATGCGTGAGGCTTCTCTCCAATGTGGATCTTCATGTGTTCTTTAAGGTGCTTTGACAGCGTGAAACTCTTCCCACATTGATCACATGTGTGCGGCTTCTCTCCGGTGTGGATTTTCATGTGTTGATTACGGTTTGTTATTTGTGTGAAACTCTTCCCACACTGATCACATGTGAATGGCTTCTCTCCAGTGTGAACTCTCATGTGAATCTCAAGATTACGTGTGTTTGGGAAACTCTTTCCACACTGAGTGCAGATGAAAGATTGCTTGGCTCTTCTTCTCTTTAAAAAGGTTTTTGTCTTTGAATGATTTAAAGGTTTTTCTCTAGGTTTGACATGATATTTCTCCTCCACTTCACTCAGTTCTTCACTCTCCTCCTTCACTTCCATCAGGTCTGAAATGAAAGAAAAAAGGAATTATTTTCATTTTCAAAGCATCATAAAAGTGAAAACAATTATATACATTCAATCAACATAATTATCAAAAATAATATCAAAAACGTACAATAGAGCTGCTATTATGACACCAATGTTTAGATTGCCGTTTAATTAATTTTAATATCCACCTTTTTTCCTGACGAGCCTCACGTAATAACCTAGAATACTGTCTAACACTTGATGTAATCAGTTTGTGGCAGTAAATGAAGAGATGTCTTATCGATCAAAAGTTCAGTATGGCGTACCACAAGGCTCAGTACTAGGACCGTTGCTGTTCACTCTGTACATGCTACCCTTAGGAGATATCATTAGGAAACATGGAATTAGTTTGCACTGTTATGCCGATGATACTCAGCTCTATATTTCTTCACGGCCTGACGAAACTTACCAATTCACAAAATTAACGGAATGCATAACTTATATAAAAAAACTGGATTACTAGTAATTTCCTACTACTTAATTCTTGCAAAGAAGTAATATTTATTCACACAACGTTTCGGTCACACGACCTTCATCAGGAGTATACAAATGTTCAAATTCATCTCTTTTAAGATAAAACACATGACTAACTAACAAAGTTCCATCTGTAAACAATTAAGCTCATTAGTATAAAATTAGCATCACATCATAAACAGTTACAGACTATGATAGTTACAACAATCAATAAAGATCTCCCTGTAAGTTAACAAGATCATCTAAAACACATGATCAACACATCGTCATCAAACAGCATCAAAATGTTACAACAATCAGTCAGGCTCCACAGCCACTTAAACTCTTTGTGAATACATAGTAGAAACAGCACATCATTCAAATTGTTACAACAAACAGTCAGGCTCCATGGCCACTCAAACTCATTGTGAATACATAGTAGAGACAACATCACATCATTCAAAACAAATACATCACTATAACATTACATGAAATGGTGCTTCATCGTTCATACCCATAGGTGATAAAGTCTGAAGGGTGTAAATCCAGAACAGTTCGCGTCTCTGTAGAAGTAATTCAATATCTCCACCTCTAGGTGGCAAAGTTACTTTCTCGATCCCACAGAAACGTAAAGAGGTAACATCGTGATTCAAATTTAAAAAGTGTACCGCAACTGGATAATTCATATCTTTTCTTCTGATCGAACTCTTATGTTCACTAATCCTTTGTTTCAATTGACGTGACGTTTTTCCCACATAGCCTATACCACAAGGACAACGTATCAAGTACACAACATGAGTGGAAACACAAGTAATCACAGATTTGATGCTATATTTTTTACCCGTTCTAGGATGACAAAAAAATGATGTTTTAAAAGTATTATTACATTGAGCACAATTCCCACAACGATAATTGCCCTTCTGTATAGGACTGAGTAAACTCTGAGATGCACGAGGACTAACACTTTGAAAACGAGCTTGTACCAAGCTATCTTTTAAATTCCTGGCACGTTTATATACAATCAAAGGAGGATGTCTAAAAATATCGTTCAACTCCGGATCAGAAGACAATAAATGCCAGTATTTTTTAAAAATTGATTTTATCATGTAGGATTTAGGTGAATGTGTTGTAATACAAGCAAAAGAATACTTTCTTGTTTTCTTTGTCTTCTTTTTTAGCAATTCGGACCGTGTCTTTTTAAAAGCTGTATCGTATCCTTCTTCGACCCAATCCAAAGGATAACCTCTGTTCAAAAATTTATTTTTCATGATTTTCGATTTCTCAATAAAGTCGGAATCAGAATGACAAATCCTCCTCAATCTGTAGAACTGACTCTTAGGTAGCCCTTTTTTTAAAAAAGTCGGATGAAAACTGGTAGCAAGTAAAAGTGTGTTACGATCAGTCTCTTTTGTAAACAAAGTTGTAGTCAAAATGCCTTCGTTCTTCTGTACCCACATATCAAGGAAGTGTACTCTAGACGAATTAATTTCGGAAGTAAATTCTAAGTCGTCAACCAAGTTATTCAGATATGTCACAAATTCTCGAGCCTCATCGTGATCACCTAAAAAAATACAAAATATATCGTCAATGTATCTATACCACTTGATTATCTGTGAATAGAAAGGATTCTTGTCTGTATTCAATATATAACTCTCCTCAAAAAAACCCATAAATAAATTGGCATAGTTGGGGGCAAAATTCGAGCCCATTGCTGTCCCACTTATCTGAAGAAAAAAATCCATATCGAAACAAAAATAATTATATTTCAAAAGGTACGAAGCCATCTCGACGATAAAGTCTGATGGTGGATTAGAGTCCTCGCGTAACAAAAGATAATGTCTAAGTGCATTAAGTCCTTTTTCATGTGAGATGTTAGTATATAAACTCGTTATGTCCAAAGTTAATAATAAAGAAAAATCCGGTAAATCATACACCTCAGAAATCTTATTGATAAAATCGGTAGAGTCTCGAATGTAAGATGGTAACGAATAAACAAAAGGTTTAATAAAAAAATCAACATACTGAGATAAAGGAGATAAGAGGGAATTAGTCTGTGCCACAATCGGACGACCTGGAGGATCAATAAGTCTCTTATGAATTTTAGGAAGAGTGTAAAAGACAGGTCTAATCGGATATTGACAATACAAGAATTTAAATTCTGATTGAGATATCCAACCCTCTGTTTTAGCATTTGTTAAAAATGACAATATCTCAGATTGATAAGTATTGGTAGGATCACTGGGAAGTTTTTTATAAAACCTAATATTCTGTAATTGTAAAAGAATTTCATCTTGGTATTTTTTCGTATCTTGGACTACAATAGCCCCTCCTTTATCAGCAGGTTTTATAATGATACTTGGGTCGCTTATCAATTCAGTCAAAGCTCTTTGCTCATTCAATGAAAAATTATGAGAGACTTTTTTACTAGACGAGCAAGTCTCCATCACCTCTTTTTCGACCAAACGACAAAAAGTATGAATAGTGTGGTTAGACACATTAGGGCAAAAATTACTTTTAGGTCTAAAAGGTGTCATAGATGAACTCGACTCTGATTTGGAGAAAAAATACCGTAGTTTCATCTGTCTAAAACATTTGAACAAATCCACTTTTAGACCAAAACAATTAACACCACTAGTAGGCACAAAAGATAGTCCTTTAGATAAAACCACAGTTTGATCATCAGATAGTTCCTTTTCAGAAATATTAATTACCGTCTCTTTGAGTAGCTGCGGGTCCACGGTCGTAAATTTCTTTGAGGCTCTTGAACCTCTTCGACATTTCTTCTTTGTAGTCTCCGTGGAGGGGCTCGTCCGTCCAAAAAAGAAGTCGTCGAAGCGTGTGCACTCGAATCACTGTCGATGGTAAACTCACTCTCAGTGGAATCACTCTGTCTATTGAAAAAGGTAGATCCATTTCTTCTTGTACGATTGCGAAATCGAGCCGTAGCTCCAGATGATCCACGGACTGGTGCGTTGGTCTCTCGGGTAACATTGTCTCTTATGTCAGGCATATCCCATGGGTAAACTTCATTCCGAAGGTAATCCTCTGTATCTCGTTTGTATTTCTTCAGCTTGATTTCTTTCAAATAATCTCGGTATTTCTCAGTAGACAACTTGATCGAAGAAAGAAAAGAATCAAAATCAATTTGGGAAATAGATTTGATCTTTTCTTCGAGTAGGACGATTTTTTCGTGGGTCTCATGAACATCAACAGATACTTGTTCCACAATCAGAAGCATCAAGTCCATAGAACACTTGTTAAGAATCTCGCTCCATCTCTTTAAAAACAGTTTGTTTTGTTTGCACAATGTTGGAGGTTTGGGAATTCTCAGACCGCGTGGGATTCTCTTGTTCCTCCAATATTCGCTCAATGTAGAACCATGCATTTTCAGACGCATTTCGTTATGGTACAGTCTTTCAAGTTGCACCCGGTGTTCATCATGTGGTAAGTTAAAATCCATGGTCTTCTCTGGAAAAAGGATCTTATCCGCATCTTCTTGCGTAAACGCCAATATGTTAGCGCAATTGTCTGTCAAATTATTAATCTCTTGAAAAGTAGTCATGTTTCCTTTGTTGCAAGTCTCAGGGTGCGTAGGATAAAACTCTCAGTCAACAAGCAATAGAGACAGAGTCAATTAGTAAACAAGCTCCATCGCACACCTGCAGGTAATAGGTGCGTAGGATAATAAGACCAGGTGGATCGTTTCAATAGACAAGCAATTCCCGCACACTATCGTAACTTGCAAAGAAGTAATATTTATTCACACAACGTTTCGGTCACACGACCTTCATCAGGAGTATACAAATGTTCAAATTCATCTCTTTTAAGATAAAACACATGACTAACTAACAAAGTTCCATCTGTAAACAATTAAGCTCATTAGTATAAAATTAGCATCACATCATAAACAGTTACAGACTATGATAGTTACAACAATCAATAAAGATCTCCCTGTAAGTTAACAAGATCATCTAAAACACATGATCAACACATCGTCATCAAACAGCATCAAAATGTTACAACAATCAGTCAGGCTCCACAGCCACTTAAACTCTTTGTGAATACATAGTAGAAACAGCACATCATTCAAATTGTTACAACAAACAGTCAGGCTCCATGGCCACTCAAACTCATTGTGAATACATAGTAGAGACAACATCACATCATTCAAAACAAATACATCACTATAACATTACATGAAATGGTGCTTCATCGTTCATACCCATAGGTGATAAAGTCTGAAGGGTGTAAATCCAGAACAGTTCGCGTCTCTGTAGAAGTAATTCAATATCTCCACCTCTAGGTGGCAAAGTTACTTTCTCGATCCCACAGAAACGTAAAGAGGTAACATCGTGATTCAAATTTAAAAAGTGTACCGCAACTGGATAATTCATATCTTTTCTTCTGATCGAACTCTTATGTTCACTAATCCTTTGTTTCAATTGACGTGACGTTTTTCCCACATAGCCTATACCACAAGGACAACGTATCAAGTACACAACATGAGTGGAAACACAAGTAATCACAGATTTGATGCTATATTTTTTACCCGTTCTAGGATGACAAAAAAATGATGTTTTAAAAGTATTATTACATTGAGCACAATTCCCACAACGATAATTGCCCTTCTGTATAGGACTGAGTAAACTCTGAGATGCACGAGGACTAACACTTTGAAAACGAGCTTGTACCAAGCTATCTTTTAAATTCCTGGCACGTTTATATACAATCAAAGGAGGATGTCTAAAAATATCGTTCAACTCCGGATCAGAAGACAATAAATGCCAGTATTTTTTAAAAATTGATTTTATCATGTAGGATTTAGGTGAATGTGTTGTAATACAAGCAAAAGAATACTTTCTTGTTTTCTTTGTCTTCTTTTTTAGCAATTCGGACCGTGTCTTTTTAAAAGCTGTATCGTATCCTTCTTCGACCCAATCCAAAGGATAACCTCTGTTCAAAAATTTATTTTTCATGATTTTCGATTTCTCAATAAAGTCGGAATCAGAATGACAAATCCTCCTCAATCTGTAGAACTGACTCTTAGGTAGCCCTTTTTTTAAAAAAGTCGGATGAAAACTGGTAGCAAGTAAAAGTGTGTTACGATCAGTCTCTTTTGTAAACAAAGTTGTAGTCAAAATGCCTTCGTTCTTCTGTACCCACATATCAAGGAAGTGTACTCTAGACGAATTAATTTCGGAAGTAAATTCTAAGTCGTCAACCAAGTTATTCAGATATGTCACAAATTCTCGAGCCTCATCGTGATCACCTAAAAAAATACAAAATATATCGTCAATGTATCTATACCACTTGATTATCTGTGAATAGAAAGGATTCTTGTCTGTATTCAATATATAACTCTCCTCAAAAAAACCCATAAATAAATTGGCATAGTTGGGGGCAAAATTCGAGCCCATTGCTGTCCCACTTATCTGAAGAAAAAAATCCATATCGAAACAAAAATAATTATATTTCAAAAGGTACGAAGCCATCTCGACGATAAAGTCTGATGGTGGATTAGAGTCCTCGCGTAACAAAAGATAATGTCTAAGTGCATTAAGTCCTTTTTCATGTGAGATGTTAGTATATAAACTCGTTATGTCCAAAGTTAATAATAAAGAAAAATCCGGTAAATCATACACCTCAGAAATCTTATTGATAAAATCGGTAGAGTCTCGAATGTAAGATGGTAACGAATAAACAAAAGGTTTAATAAAAAAATCAACATACTGAGATAAAGGAGATAAGAGGGAATTAGTCTGTGCCACAATCGGACGACCTGGAGGATCAATAAGTCTCTTATGAATTTTAGGAAGAGTGTAAAAGACAGGTCTAATCGGATATTGACAATACAAGAATTGACTGACTGATTGTTGTAACATTTTGATGCTGTTTGATGACGATGTGTTGATCATGTGTTTTAGATGATCTTGTTAACTTACAGGGAGATCTTTATTGATTGTTGTAACTATCATAGTCTGTAACTGTTTATGATGTGATGCTAATTTTATACTAATGAGCTTAATTGTTTACAGATGGAACTTTGTTAGTTAGTCATGTGTTTTATCTTAAAAGAGATGAATTTGAACATTTGTATACTCCTGATGAAGGTCGTGTGACCGAAACGTTGTGTGAATAAATATTACTTCTTTGCAAGTTACGATAGTGTGCGGGAATTGCTTGTCTATTGAAACGATCCACCTGGTCTTATTATCCTACGCACCTATTACCTGCAGGTGTGCGATGGAGCTTGTTTACTACTACTTAATTCTGAAAAAACAGAGATTCTAATTATTGGACAAAAAACTTCCTCACGTAATAACCTAGAATACTGTCTAACACTTGATGGCTGCTCTGTTAAGTCTTCGTCGTCGGTTAGGAACCTGGGTGTGCTCTTGATACTAATCTTTCATTTCAAAGTCACGTTTCTAGTACCTGCAAAACCACATTTTTCCATCTTAAAAATATATCTAAATTACGTCTTATGCTCTCATTGACAAATGCGGAACAATTAGTTCATGCGTTCATAACCTCAAGGCTAGTTTATTGTAATGCTATTATTGGTGGTTGCCCTGCACGCTTCATTAACAAACTACAGCTGGACCAAAACGCAGCAGCTCAAGTTCTTACTAGAACCAGGAAGTATGACCATATTAGCCCTTCTGTCAAAACTGCATTGGCTGCCTATTAAAC
The DNA here is from genome assembly GCF_963993115.1 of Abramis brama. Lineage (NCBI taxonomy): Eukaryota > Metazoa > Chordata > Actinopteri > Cypriniformes > Leuciscidae > Abramis > Abramis brama. The sequence goes on along the minus strand of NC_139963.1, from coordinate 54,117,756 downwards.
ATCATATACATTTTAAAATATTGCTGATTACTTACAAAGCACTAAATGGTTTAGCTCCGCTGTACTTGAGCGAGCTCTTAACGCATTATAGTCCTTCACGTCTATTGCGATCTCAAAATTCCGGCCAGTTAATAATACCTAGAATATCAAAATCGACTGCTGGCGGTAGATCCTTTTCCTATTTAGGACCAAAACTTTGGAACAATCTTCCTAACGTTGTCCGGGAAGCAGACACGCTCTGTCAGTTCAAAGCCAGATTAAAGACACATCTCTTTGACCTAGCATTCACATAATACATTATAGACTTCTATAATTTAATGTTAGGCTGCATAGATTAGGTCAGCCGGAACCGGGAACACTTCCCATACATCCTGATGTACTCGTTACATCATAAGAAGAATGGCGTCTATGCTAATATTCGTCTCTCTGTTTATCCCGAGGTTTACCGCAGTTATACATTTTTAAGCCCAGACAAGTAGTTTTTTTGAGGATTGGTTTGTAAAGAAGGACTACACGCCTGTGCACATATATATTCAACACGCACACCTATAGACTAAACACGTGATGCGCATGTGTGTGGCGTCAGCGTTTTTGAGGTTTAGTTGGGTCATCAATAGCAGTTCCGTGACCGTGGAGAGCGAAGGTTCGTTTTTCACTGGATTTGTCATCTATAAAGGTTAAAGAAAAAAATTAGCCAGGGTGCCCCTCACAAAAATGTGGAGAAATTTTGTGAGAGCCCTATATCCAAAATGGCTGCCATCAGCCAAGCTGGAAATAAACTTTTTAATGGTTTTGCCGACAGTGCTGCATAATACATGGTTTCTGAAACTATTTGGGTCAAGATTGACCTTTACTTTTGGCTTTTTGGCTCTTTAAGGTGAGACACTACAGGTGAATAGGGTAAAAATTTTAATTTTAATAGAGATCACCATGAAACTTCCTGAGATGATTACTAATCCCTCTGAAAACATCTTCAGAAGTGTATAACTGGAAAGTTTGGTGCTACATAGGCTGGGATGTTTGTACAGGAGAATGACAAAAAACTAATTTTGAGAAAACGGCATTTAAATATTTAAAGATTTCGTCATTAGCTTTAAATCCCCTTTGGACATTCACGATTGGTTACTGATAGAAAGGATAAATATTTTAATGTATATTTTCAACGTTTTCTTTATAGCAGTTTGAAAGAACACATATTGAAGGAGTAAACTAGCCCAAAATCTCAAAACTGACCACTGCATGACAAATCAATGTTTTTGCCTGCTGTGTCTCGCCTTAAATGTCAATTTTTCAAAATCGTCATAGAGCCTTAATGTTAGGCTCAAATGAAATCTCTGCTCATACTGAGTTCAGTTATGGATAGTAAAATTACAACATACACATTGGTCATCAGATGTCAGGGGTGGAACCAATTAAAGCAGGGAGACAGAGGAGATTATTTAGCTGTGAGTTGTTTTTATTAACATTTCATTAACAAAAAGACTCTCCATCTGAATCTGTTGAATTTCCACACTGACTCCTCTCATCATCATTGCTACTCTCATCTGAGCAGTCATGAGGTGTGAGCTGCCGGGGCAAGGGGAGCAGGGTGTGACGCACTGGTCGACACTTTCCATTCACTAGTTCCCAGCCGTGACCAATGGGAGAAGGATGCTCTTGCAGGTTGTAATGGAGCTGGCAATATGTGAGGCAGTTTGTCCTTTCCATATGAAGATTCAAAGAGTCATCATCAGGTGGGAGACAGATTGTACACTTATTCTTCAGTTTGTGCCATTTGGAAACTCTGGCCTTCCCGCAGCTCACATCTGCACTCTCAGCATTAATGATGGAGAGGACTAATGCCTTCATATCCGCACTGACTTCATGTTTTAATTCCAGACTCTCACCCACTCGTCCCAGAGCTCTCTTGCCTCAGAATTGATCTTCACCTTCTCCAACACCTTCTTCTTCTCATGCCCATAGAGCCCTGAGGTATGGTCACTGCCAGTGATAACATGAAGAGGTATGATATCTGCAACCTCTTTCGAGAGCATGGCACGGCAGTTGATTAAGGCATGCTTGCGTTTAATCAGCAGATCACCTCTGACTTGCTGCGAGACATAAGCTGCTTGGACATACACATCTGTGTCCTCGCAGTCTAGAACAACAGGTCCAGTGTACTTACTTGCTCTTACCTTTGCATATGCAGAAGAGCTGAATCTGCTTCAGGATGTCTGAAGACATAGTCCCCATTAGCCACGCCAGTGCATCTGACCCACTTGTCTTTTCAGATGATCCTTTTTAAGTTTCTGTAGTCTGACCTTGTTTCTGGAATTAACCATGAGTTGGTTGAATGAATATATTTCCAGCTTGGCTAACGGCGGCCATTTTGGATATAGGGCTCTCCCCAAATTTTTGTTAGGGGCACCCCGGCTAATTTTTTTTCTTTAACCTTTATAGATGACAATTCCAGTGAGAAACAAACCTTCGCTCTCCACGGTCATAGAACTGCTATAGACGACCCAACTTGTTTGTGCAGAACTAACTTTTTTTTTTTTCCTTTCAAGGCTTGCAGCTTGGTACCTATTTCTGAGCGGGCCGGAGCGTGTTGAGGGTTTTCTGTTAGAACGGTGTTGTGTAACTAAGTTAATAACTAACTATCTTTGCAACAGGAGTGAATCAATGAAAAAACTAACTTTAACTGGACAATAACTTTATTCTAGAGCTGCTGTAAAGCCAAAACAATCTCTGTTGCTGTAATTTACTTATTATCACTGTAAAGCTGCTTTGAAACAATCTATATTGTTAAAAGCGCTATTTACATGGTGATTTGACTTGATAAGCCAACTGCGTTTTGAATTATGGGTGGTATTTCCAGTCTGGGGATCTTCCATTCAAAACGACTGAAACAAATAATTTCAAATCATAAGGTTGAGTAACAAATATAGCCTAGATCATCCGTCAATTTGACTCAATGAGCTGTCAATTTTCCTTCATGTTTTATATTCAGACATCATTAGATTAACATAACGCTTGGTATTTTAACGTGACATGTTATAACAAGAATATGGCAAGAGCACATTTTCAGTCACTGCATTCTTTTCTTCCATATTATAATCTTTTTTCCCCTTTATATTCTGCTATAACAGTATGAAAAAGGACAACACATACTGCACATTTGTGGTCTGTTCTCCTGATTTAATTTACGAATATCCCAAGAAAATTACGTTTTATGGGTTATTCATGGTCTGTTGAAAAAGTACCTTGTTGATCCTTTTACACTTTTAAATGTAATTTTATTTCTCAATGGTTGAAGGTTGAGTAGAATAATGTCATCTCATTGTACCCAGTTTTTAAAATGAGCATTTTATTACATTCATAGATCAAGTATTTCACTGGTTGTTTACAGCTAAAACACTGGTTGTAAACACTTAACTAGTGTTGAATTAACAATTTTTAGCATTATCTGTTTCCTACAAGTTTCACTCAACAAATGGTTGCAAAAATAGTGTGAACCAGATATACTATAAATATAAAATTAAGGACCTAAAATAATATTCAGTTTGAAGTAATGTTGACAATTAATTTGAAATGCTCAAACCTCCCTTTACTGACCATCTGTTGAAAGTCGAAACATTTTTGCACCCATTTCATAGTTTATTCATAGTTTATTTCACAGCTGTTGAAGACCCTGTGTGGTGAAAATCAAATTTTAAAGTTATGAAAAATTAAAAATTGATGATCAAATATGAGTTGTAAGGGATAAAATTATTGACTAGAGAGGGACTTTCCTGCTTCAGCAAATCTAAAAGTGATGAAGTGCTTGAAGCTTTATAACATGAATGTTCTTCAGCATCATAAATTAATAGGCATGTAACGATACCGTCATGTCAGGGTTCGATACATATCATGATAATGAACTCACGATACGATATTATTGTGATACTCAGGGGCGTCACTAGGCCCTTTTTAGGGGGGCTTCAACCCCTAAACTTCTGCCCAGCCCCCCTAAAAAAATATTTGATTAATAAATTTTTGCTCGCTTCAGTCCCCTTTAAAAAACTCATTTGAAACGGCGGCAAGCTGCGTCAAGTTTCGGCTCCTCCCCTTGCATGGATTTAGCGCATTTTTCAATCTGCAGGGGCGCCGAGCAGAGCGAACATCAGAGAGCACAAGGTGTGTGTCGTGTGTGCGTGCATTTATTGATAGATTGCTAATGCTATGATATTACATCTGCATCGGTGCAGTTCTTTGTCATAAATGCATTGCAGTTTACATAATGTAGTGTTACTGGAGCATTGGGAGCAACACGGGACGGCTCGGTTTCTCATCCAATACCAATATGTCTCGCTGCGTTCACCTTCAGCCCTTATCAGTGTGATAGTTGTTTTTTATTCCTACAAAAATGAAGCGATTAACACCCATGAAAACATACTTTAGAGAACGATCATGATTTATTTTAATTTACTTTTTAAAATTAAAGACATATTATTATGTATTTTGACATTACATTATGCAGCCATACACAGAAATGATTAAAGACACACATCATTGTCTGAAAGCAGATGGCCCAGAGAGAGAATGTGGAGTTATTTTGTTTTGTATTATTAAATATAGTTTTGTATTAAGTCATAATGAATCAGGAGGAGTGTATCTGTATCATGATACATAAATTAGAGTAAGCGTAGAGTAAAGGGATTTTTGAATTTCTTGATTTATACTATTTATACTAGATTTGTACTTGATTTATAGAAGTGGCGAATTGATAATTCATGTTGTTATTTTTAATAAATAGAAATAGATATAGAACAGATTAATCATATTGCCAATAGACAATTACATTAATACATGGTTTGTCTATATTCTTAATGAATATTAGCTGGTTAGTTAAATTACTTAAAATGACATCAATTTTCACGGGGTGACTTGATGAATATCCAACCGTATTGTTGATTATAAAGGCTAAAAAGCTAAAAAACTAAAATAATTTATATTTCATTGTAGATGGATATACGACATTTTTTCTTGTCTTGCGGGAGTAGGTCTGCAAATGAGCAACAGTCAGGTGAGAATAGAACGTAGACAGCCTCTCACACACACACAATACCACTGTGTTCCCAAGATTCATTTCAGTCATTGAACCCTGACGTTGTTTTAATTGTCTGCCAATTTCCCTGTACATTTTATAAGAAAAAGCAGTGGTATCGTCAAAGGATAAACACAAATGTCCTGACTCCTGACATTATTGACACTCAACAAGAAATGATTAACTGTCTTTCAGTCAACTGAACTGAAATTAATTTTTTGGTTTCTCAGAAAAGTCAGTGCAAAAAGTGAATGAAGTGGAGGCAGAGAAGATTGATGAAGGCACATCAGAGAAAGGGCAAGATCATGATCGAGGTGAGAAAGTGAACAGTTGTTTTGGATAATTTGTCTGGTCAGTTAATAAATACAAATGAAGTTAAGATTTCTTTAGTTACCAAACTATTTTTACGTGATTGTCACAGTACAGGGACAGAGAGAGCATGAAGAAGAGGAAGACATGAGTCAGGAGAGAGAGGACAGACATACAGAGAAACAATGTCAGATGAAGCACAGACAGCAGCTGCACCTTTAGATCAGTGTGACTTAGGTGAAAAGGACACAGGCCCAAAACAGGCAAAATTACACTATTATCCCCAGGAGAACTTTGGCTTACAAAAAAGATCATTCCAGCCAAACTGGTTTCAAACTTTTGCTTGGCTTGAGTACTCGCAGAAGACAGATTCTGCCTGCTGCTTTGCTTGCCGTGTCTTTGGTAAAAACTTAAAGCATGATGTATTTGTGAGTAGTGGATACAAAAACTGGAAAAAGGCACTCAAAGCATTTCACAAACATGAGGGGACTCAGTCACACAAGGATTGTATTGTCTCCTGGAAAAGTTACAAGGCTAGTGCATTACAGGGAAATGTTATACAGCAGATTGAAGCAGCAAATGCTGATGAAATTAGACAAAGAAGGGAGTATATGCGACGTATTGCGGCTGTGACCTGCATGTTGGGGAAGCAAGGGCTACCATTAAGGGGTAATGATGAAACAGCAGAAAGTCATAATAAGGGCAACTTCTTGGAATGCATGGGGCTTTTGCAGAAGTTTGATCCTTTCTTGCAGCATTACACTGCCCCATCAAACAGCACATACCTCTCCCCTGTCAGTCAGAATGAAATGATAGAGTGCTGCTCGAAAGAGGTGACAGCAACTTTTATCAAAGAAATGCATGAGTCAAAAATGTTTGCCATTATGGCGGACGAGGCCAGAGATGGACACACAGAACAGCTAGCAATTTGTGTGAGGTATGTCACTGAGGGAACAGTTAAAGAGAGATTCCTGTCCCTGACAGAGCTGAGAAGTTTCGACGCAAAGTCAATAACAGAGGCATTAGAAAGAAAATTACAAGAAGAAGGAATTGCTCAGTTGAAGTGTGTTGCTCAGACATACGATGGAGCAGCAGTTATGAGTGGAGCAGCTGGAGGTGTTCAGTCTCTTTTCAGGGAGAAGCACCCTGAGGCTATATATGTTCACTGTTATGCCCATGAGTTGAATCTTGTCTTGTGCCACACCTGCAGAGGGATTACTGAGGCCGCAGAGTTCTTTAGCCTGCTGGAAAGTTTGTATTCATTTTTTAGTGTTTCCCTGGTCAGCCACCACAAGTTTAAAGAAGCACAAGCAAAATTAGGATTGCAACCATGTGAACTGGTGCAGCTGTCCAACACACGGTGGGCGTGCCAGCTTCACTCAGTGAATGCTGTGCTTGAAAATCTGCCTGCCATCATTGATTGCCTCTCTGCCATCAATACAGCAACTGCAGTGGGGTTGAAAACAAAAATATGCAAATTCTCATTTGTGTATTTGTTGATTCTTTTCAAGGATCTCCTATCTGTAGTAGCAGGCTTGCACAAATATCTCCAAAAAGAGACCATTGACCTTCCCCAAGCAGTGGCATACAAAGATGCTGTGTGTGACTCCTTAAAGCAGAAACACAGTGATCCCACTGCCGCAGATATATATGCTAGAGCAAAGGCAGTGTGTGAAGATAATGACATTGTAGTTGAGGAGCAACTTTCTGGCCAGAGACAGAAAAAAAAAAGGATGGATGATTTTGTTGTTGAAACAACTTATGGTGCACATAGGAGAATCAGCACAGATGCCGAACAAGTCAAAACAAAGTTACTATATCCATGTCTGGATAGAATGATAACTGAACTGGAGAACCGTTTTTCTGCTGTAAATGGCGCATTGCTTCAAGGTATTCAAGCATGCAGTCCAGTGTCTGAAAACTTCCTGTCTGAGTCACATTTGGAAGAACTAGCACACCATTACAACATTGATTTAAAGACAGAGGAAGTCATGGTAGCAAGGCACTTTATGACACGTAAAAAGCAAGCTGGTGCAGCTCCACAGGACATGGTTTCACTTTATAACCTGCTGGATTCTGAAATGTTTCCATCACTGAAATCTGTCATCCAGGTTGCCCTCACTGTACCTGTTAGCAGCTGTTCGTGTGAGAGGTCTTTCAGTGCTCTTCGCCGTCTCCGCAACTGGCTAAGGAGAACAATGGGTCAGAGCAGGCTCCATCAGCTGGCAGTTATGGCCATCGAGAAAGATGTTGTTGAGCAATTGGACCATGATAAAATTATCAACAGGTTTGCTACTCTTAAGGAGAGAAGACACAGGTTGATGCTCCCAGTGAAAGACCAGTAACTGGGCTGCAAGACTGCTGCTTCTCACCGGCTGCTTCTTCATTTTGGCTTGTTTTTCATTACTTCTGATAGTTAACCACAGCCCCCACTTAATCCATTGTCCAGCCTCATACCTGTGTTGTTTATATTGCTGATATGGATAATCAAAGTTCATGGCTTTTATGTTATTTTCTGGTTAAAATGTTATTTAATTTTGTCAGAAAAATTCCTATCTAAGGTTTGTATGTGAGCATAGAAATGCAAACAGTAAAATGTTGTGTTTGTACTGGAAACATGTGTGGTGTGTTTGTACAGTGAATGAATCAGGAGGTCTTCAAAAAAAAAAAAAAAAAATCGACATTTTCTAGTGGTCACATCCAATAATTATTTTTTTTATTACAGTGTTGTATATGGCTCAGTCAGTACTCCTACTCCCATATATGAAATACAGGGAATACAATGGAATAGTGGATTGCAGTAAGGTTAGTAGCATACCACCCTACCCTAATAGTCAAATAATATTTTTTTAATCATACCCTTATTGGGGGCTGAGCCCCCCTAAAATAAAAATCCTAGAATCGCCCCTGGTGATACTCCAATACATATGTTAAAAGGTTAACAAAAAATGTATTGTTGATTAAAATGCTAAATATCATATTACATTGTGGGTGTAAACGAATAGGCTTGGACTGGATGCTGGAAACCCAATTCACAGGACAATAGTGACACCAGAATAAAAATATTAATTGTGACATGATGGTGACATGATTGTTACACCCCTATGAATGAATGAAGAATAAACACCAACCTCTTTGTTCTTCAGTATCTTCAGTGTGTTTCATTCTGCAGGGTTCTGGATCACTCATGTTCTCACTGTCCTCTTTAATAAACTCAGTCTTTACAGATTTCAGCTCTTCCTGATGCATTGCTGCTCGTCTTCACTTGTAGCTGATGGGAATATTCCAGCATTTATTGGAGAATTGCAGTGGGAGGAGCTTCACTGATGATGAATTACAGCGGGAGGGGCTTCACTGATGATGAATTGCTGTGGGAGGAGCTTCAATGATGATGAATTGTAGTGTGAGGATTTGATCTGCCAAAATCAAAAATATATAAGTTACTGAGTTTGTTTTTAATCTCATGGACAACAGAATATAATAAATGTAAAATCTTCAAAATATAAATGGTAGGAAAAACAGTTGAAAGCATTAACAGACATACACGTACGTATAGTAACCAACAAATACCCTCAGTCTGTTGACACCAATGAATTTAACTTTAAGTGGCAATTTACATCTGAAGACATCAGCATAATAAATGAGGTGAAAACAGGAATTATTGTCATGAAATAAAGAGTGTTTTCAGCAGATCTGTTAATATTGATGAACCTCAGACTATCAACACTCATTCAACAAGCCATTCAGGATCGTCTGAAGTTAACCATCAAAGAAATCAGACATTGACAAGTACAGGAAACATTAGCCTATATTAATCCATATATCATAGCTTAAATAACATTAGGTTATTATTTAGGCTCATTATTTCCTATTAATTATGGTAATGTTATGGTTAAGTGAATGTTAGCAGTTATCACTATAACCACTGCATATAGAGATGTTAAGTTAGTCACAAGTTATTGTTACTTTCTCACATAAACTATTTAGGTCCTCCGTTATGACAAATTTATCACCATCATATTTTAAATATTTCTATTTTCTTCCGCTACAGAAGTCTGCAGCCACGGGCTCCGAAAGAGCAACTCCTCAAAGGCAGCAGCCAATAGAGTGCGGATCGGGACAAATTTTTCTGTCCGAGCCCGGCTTGCGTCCGACAGAGCAGTAACCGAACCCGATCCGAACCCGACAGGCATAAAGATATTTATGTCCGAGCCCGACCCGAGACCGACAGTTAAAATCCCACTTTTTTTCTCATACTAATGACACATGTACATTTGTTTGTGTGGAAAGCCTGCTTTTATTAAGCAACTTAGGAAGGCATTCGGAAATGTCAACAGGATGAGTGCATCAGCGCGCACAGAGCAACAAGCGCACTTAACACAGCCTGCGCGCATGCACGTGTTTCGTTGTCACGGCTACATAAACATATTTCCGCAAACAGGAAGACAGTTATGGTAATATTTTACATGTATTTTAATCACAAAAACGAACGTTTGCATCAAGTGAAAGTATCAGGCACATTGGCTACCTACAATAAGCTGATTTTAAATTTAAAATGTTCAATGCCTTATTGCACTGATGTGACCGAGCCCGACCCGAACCCGAACATAATTTCTAAATATCTGTCCGGGCCCGTCGGGTACCGTCAGGCTCGGGTCGGGTATCCATCATCTAGCAGCCAACCCTCCAAGCTATGTTTGAGAAGCACAACAAGTACCCCAGGGAGTCCAAGGAGGTAAAACGGCTTAACAGGGCAGTACCAGAATTCATCTGTCTGGATCAAGTGCCAGTTTATATAGTGGAAAAAGCTGGGTTCAGAAACCTTATACAAAATCTCGTATGACGTCCCATCAAGGTTTTTTTTTTCATGTACAATGAAATTCCCAAGATGTACAATGAAACAAGATTGATAATCAGTGCACAACTTAGGCCTACACCAAATACATTTTTCTCCTGCACCATGGATCTCTGGACCAGCAGAACTGTGGACACTTACATGGCAGTAACAGTCCAGTTCATTACACAGTCCTCCTGGGAGATGCAGTCCTGGTGTTTAGGGTGCTCTGCATTGTATTCTGATCAAACAGCAGAAGCCCTGGAGGAAATTATCACAGATTCCTGGGGGCTAGATATGGCCAATTTGGCTGGAATTACAACAGATAATGCGTCAAACAACCGCACGGCTTCCAGTGAATACACCTGGATACCCTGTTTTGGGCACAATCTGCATTTGGCAGTGAACAAAGCCATAGATATCGATCGTGTGGCAAGCTGTCTGTCCAGGCTCCGTAAGACTGTGTCAGGCTTCTCCAGATCAAACAAGATGTCTAGACTGCTCAAGGACAAGCAAAAGTCTTTAAACCTGCCACAACATGCATTAATCCATGATGAGCCCACCCGATGGGGTTCCACCTATGACATGGTGGAACGATTCTGTGAGCAGCAGCAAGCTGTCTCTGCTCTTCTGGCTGAGGACCGGAAGAAGTGGCACCTGATGCCCAGGGACACAGACATGACCACTTTCGAAACAGTGAGGGATGTCCTGGCTCCACTCAGTGACTTCACTGATGTCCTGAGTGGAGAGAAAGAAACCACCATATCATCAGTCCTGCCACTTTTCATGTGGAAAATCAAAGCCTGCCTAAAAGACGAGGAAGGCGACCACCCCTTGGCCCTAGAAATGAAGAACAAAATTAGAGGAGATTCTGAGAAAAGGTATGATGATCACAACCTGCAGATGACACTATACACCTCCACATTCCTTGATCCTAGATTTAAAGGTACTTTTGCAACTATGGAGGAGGATATAAAGATGGAACTGCTCCGTAAAGCTGAGGCCGTTCAGCTTCCACCCCACTGTCCAGTGGACCCTAGAGGAGCAGGTGCTGCACCAAAGAGGAAGAGGAGAGCTCTGCACCATAACCTCAGAGAAGAAAGGGGCAACATTCTCCCACACCTGCAACACCCACAGATAGATTAAATGGTGAGTTTGTTGACTACAAACAGTTCAGAGAAATCAGCCCTGCAGAGGATCCCCTGGCCTGGTGGAGTCAACATGAGGCACAACTGCCCATCCTGGCGCAATTTGCGAAGAAGTATCTTTGCATTTCTGCTTCAAGTTGTGCATGTGAACAGGTATTCAGCACATCTGGGAACATCTGCTGTCCGAGACGTTCCAGACTGACTGAGGAACATTTAGAAACGCTAGTTTTCTTGGCCAAGAACTGGAATAAGACAAAGGAACAGAGTAAGAAATGAACATCTGCTGGCCATTCTAGGGCTAATGCTCACTAGAGGAAAAACAACAACTCAGGTTTGATAAGAGATAATGCAGCTAAATTTGATTTGTTTGTTTTTTAAACTGAATGCCATTGCTTTAGCCTAATTTATTTATGTTTTGATATTTAATATTTTGTTCATATGTTTAATATAATTGTTGTTCATATTTTCATTCAAAGTCCAGAATTAAAATAAAGTTCACTGGTTGAGTTTTCTCCTCTGAAAGGAAAGGTTGCACAACTGACAGAATAAGTTACAATATCTGAGATATTGCTGCTAAATTTTATTTGCTTTTTTACCTTGAATGCCATTGCTTAAATTGATATTATTTATATTTTGATATTTAATCTTCTGAGTTCAGAAACATTGTTTAATATAATCGCTGTTCATATTTTTATTCAAAGTTCAGAATCAAGATAAAGTTATTACCGGTAACTCTTATGTTTCTTATGATAATGCTGCTAAATTATATATTTTTTTTTTTACCTTGAATGTCATTGCTCTAATTAATTTTTTATATTTTGATATTTCATATTTTATTCAAATGTTTAATATATCTGCTGTTCATATGTTCATTGATTAGTGTGTTATATGATTAGAATGTTGTCCCGGTTTTAAAATAAAGCACAGCAATGATATTTGAGAGTGTTTCTCCCTTTTCAGGAAAAGTATTGAAAAAGTATCGAAATCGCAATCCTTGACTTGGTATCGGTATCGAAACAATAATTTTGGTATCGTGACAACACTAAATTTAAGGTGGATCTATGCATTTATTCACACGAAAATTCTAGCCATTGACAACATATATTAGACTACATCTCATTAAACGACAAATTAAACCTCATGTAGCCTACTATTTAAATCGATTGCTGGACATCGTAATGTTATTGTACATATCTGATTTAACATTGTATTAGCAACCCGCACCCCACCTGTCCCACCCACTTTTTAAAACAAAGTTACGCCACTGTCCGCAGATCATATCACTTTATTCTGAGTATTTGCTGTTAGAAACACATTATTTGAGTCAGGGTATATGATAAAAGCCTATAAAACTGCTTTATTGAAAGAAAATACAGTTATTTCTCACAATAAAACATGGATGAATCATCAATAATAGAGCTAAATAAATTGACACCTATCTTTGTGAACTTCTACATGCAAATAACCATAATATCCATATAAATCTAAATTCGACTTAATAACAACAATTATGTGCAATAAAGTAATTTGATCATAACCATATTAAAGAATTGTATTTGCAGAAACTGACAACGATCATAAAACTCTTGAAAATAAAGAGTGCCAGCAATATTTAACGTTGCCTGTGTCAAACTTAAATAATAGCTATTTATATTCACATTTATATATAGATTTTAAATTCCCCACGTTCATTACTCATACAGGACAATATAAAGTGTTTAGAATATATCTCAATTTTGACAAGTAAATGAAATCTGCAAAAGATAAATAACGTTATAGACAAAGAAATAAAGGTAAACATGAAAATGGCAACAGCAACTTGGGATCAATTCCCATAACAGTTCTCACACAAACATCGAGACAATCACACAAACGAACACAAAATCGCTCAGGTCTGAATGAACTCAACATATTCTCCTCATGCTCGCTGCTGCTGCACTAAATGTTTATTTCAGAAGGAAGACGCCAGAAAAGACGCACAAGTATCGCTGTGATCGATGAAAACAATACAGAAATGAGTCTGTCGCTTAATCAAACTGCATAAAGTGTGTTTGATGGAGTGTAAATATGAGAAATACCGTAAACTGCTCTCCTCACCTCAGAAGACTCGACGCTAGAAACTGAATGACGGAAGGAAGACACGGCGCGAGTGAGTGGTGGTGACGTCATCGGCCTCCAACGCACGCGCGTACGGGACATCCCCGCATCCATTCTTGAGACTTCATTTGCTCACATCTATTCTGTGTTTTAAGTAGGTACAGGTATAACTACAATAAACATTGGCCAATAGAACTAAAATTACCATGGTAAACCGATAATAAGATATGATTAATGTTAGCATTTAACCCTTTCATGCATGAATTATGATAACCTCAGTCAGGATTTTTTTTCTTATGTGTTTTTATTGCTCTTAGGGCATAATTTTCAGATGTCCACTTGAGTGGACACTGGACAGCATGTGTTTATGGTTTAAACTGAAGAGATATGGTATTAAACATAATACAATAATCAAACAGATAAAGTATGTGTATTTAACAAACTAATCAATAAAATTATATCAAATCTTGTGAAAACTATAAAATATATACAAAACATATAAATGCGAAATATTGCATAAGCAATTGAACTTCAATAAAAAACTACTTTTTGATAGTAATGCATTACAAGTCATATACATTATGTAATCACATAACTTTTTTTGATGTCAATGAAAATTACATTCTAATAATACAAATACATTTATTTATGACAATGACAATGACAATTTATTTGTATAGCACAATTAAAAACAACAGTTGTTGACCAATGTGCTTTCCACATGTAATCCACATAACGTCACAACATTGAATCACATAAATTTCACTTAAGTATACAACATCAGACCACAAAAAAAAATATAATAATAATAATTTAAAAGCACATAGAATCACACACATTTGTAACAAAAAACAAAACAAATGTACTAATCTATTTTAACAGAAACAAGTTTAATCGAAGGCTTTTGATTTACAGTCAAAAAAAGTCACTGCAGATTATTTGATTAAAAGGCTGCAGCGAGGACAGTCTCGGAGAGCACACAGACACGAACTATCCATCCAGGCCACTGGTTGGCGCTCAGGTGTGGCCAGCCGATAGAGATAACACAACATGAAAGACCGGCAACACAGACCCAACACAGACGCTGATAAACACTGAACACATGCGAGTATTAATGCATGAAGAGTTTAGATGCAAAAGCCTCTAAGTGCCATCTGAAATTTTCTTCTAGAATGATCATTTTTTATCAAGCTTGTATATTTAAGTTCAGTAATTTCACTTAAATGACAATTAATAGGTTATTTCCATTGCCATTTAAGTGAAATTGCTTAACTTAAATATACGAGCATGATAAAAATGATCATTCTAGAAGAAAATTTCAGATGGCACTTAGAGGCTTTTGCATATGAACTCTTCGTATATATCCAGTGGTAGCCTACCTCCTTGGACATTGTCAGAAGTTCCAGTCGACTTAGGCTTATTGGAGGAAAAGGAGGTTAATAATAGATCATTACAGGGCTCAGAAGTATATAACAAGCAAATATAAAGAAGGAATTATATTGTATACTGATGCGTCTAAACAGACTCATAAGAAAATGGGATTTGCGTATGTTATCCCTCAATTAAACATTGCATTTGCTAAAAGAATTAATGAGGATTTAGCTGTATATACAGCAGAAATTATAGGAATATGGATGGCATTGATGTGGGTAGAGAGCAAGACCTAAACAAGCTGTGATAGCTTCAGACTCCAGCTCAGCATTGATAAGCCTTAAGCATCTTCACTCTGAGTCTAGACAGGATATAGTGTTTGAAATAATGCAATTAGCAAACAATCTGATTAAGTCTGGTATTGGTACTACATTTCACATGAATTGGCTGACAAATGTGTGAAAAAAGCAGCAGAGAAGCCTGAAATAGAGGTGAATATTAAATACAGTAAAGCTGAAATTAAAAGTATAATTAAAGCAAAAATTTATGGAAAATGGCAGTGTTTATGGGATAATGAAAAGTCTGGAAGACATATAGAATTCAAGGAAAAGTGGGAAAGAACAGGAATACATGTAGAAGTAAGAGTGGAGAATATGTGGTATCTAGAATGAGGCTAGGTCATACAGGATTAAATAGAACTTTATTTATAATGAAAAAACATGTAGATGGAATATGTGAATATTGCAATAGTCAAGAGACTATAGAGCATGTAATTATGTATTGTCCTAAATATCATCAAGCCAGACAAAGATTAATTTCACAACTTGGTGAGAATCAGATTACATTAAATTTGCATGATATATTGCAAAGAGGATCTGGTGAAATTTGTTTTCTTTTTTGAAGATAACTGGGTTATTAAATAGAATTTAACGAAGTGTAGGTCGACCCTTGATCCACACTCCAGTCCAGATGGAGGCGGTAATGCACCGAAAGCTGGTTGCCAACCGCCATATAAAGAAGAAGAAGAGTATTAATGTAACAAACAAAACGAAAATCAAAAGAAACAAAAGACAACTTAGATGAGTGTGTTGTTTTGCGCCACGTGCATTTCTGTCAGCGATGGAAATGGAGTGTTTGGGTGTGTAAAAACCAGCGTGCTAATCGACCCAGCAGGGAACGAGGTAAGATAAGTTGTGTGTGTGTGTGTGTGTGTGTGTGTGTGTGTGTGTGTGTGTGTAAGTAAGTAAGTAAGTAAGTAAGTAAGTAAGTAAGTAAGTAAGTAAGTAAGTGAGTGCTACGCTAACCAACAACAGAGACAGCTAGGTCACTCTTAACAAAATTCAAATTTTCTCATCTTAACTTTCTTTTCTTAACTCGTGAGCTAAACGTTGTAAAAACAGAAATACCACCTCTTTCCTAATTTTACTGAAAACGAGTCTTCCTCCGCATTGGACAAAATACATTGATCTACAGGCGCAGGCGTTATTTAAAACTTTAAAACAAAGACAGCATGCCTAGTTTAGTCGTAGTCACAGAGTAAATAGCAACGTAAAAACAATAATAAATCAAATTAACACCAAAATGGTTGTACGTTCATTTAAACAGAAGCAGAATAATATGCACATAATCATAAACCACTAAAGTGGGTGTAAATTAATTCCAATTAATTAATTCATTACCATTTTGACCTGTTTCAATAATCTTAAATGGAAAACTCAGATATTACTACAAATATTTAAAAAGCTTACTTGTTTGGAGCAGAGCTGTCAAATCTGGAAATTGAAATCAAGTTGATTCTGGAATGACAGCGCATTAAAGTTCCAGCAGTCTCATTGGTTAGAATGAATCACGTCATGATGCTATCTAGTGTACAACTATTTGCACTGTTTTATTGTGACAAATGAGTTCATTTTATTAAGTCACTGTAAAGGCAATTCTCAAAAAAAAAAAAATCTAAACGCATTATAAATAAATGATAGAAATGTATTGCTAAAACACACTATAAATACTGTGAGGTACTTAATTGTTAGCCTGACGTCGTCATACTCAGATTCTAGTCAGAATGTGAGACTGATACTGCTCCATTGAGCTTTGATTATGGGGCGTGTTTCAACCGAACCAGGAATGAAAATGCCTCTGCACTCAATTGGATAGACCTACAACCAATCAGAGCAACAGAGTAAGTGACGTATGTTCTTCATTCATCTTTCCGATCGACAAATGCCTTGATCGCGGTTCTCTGTTCCTCTTTTAAAATGAATGCGTTGTCGTCGATATCTTCTATAACAGAACAGATGCGATGGTGGAATCTAGCCTACACATCTCAATTCTCCAGCGGCAGTCTTTCTTTGTCGTAAACGAATTCAACCCAAGCACTCTTTGGTGACATGGATGATTACATTACTGTTGATGATTATCTGTCCATCATCGTATAAAGCCCACCCTGAATATTTGATTGGTCCGAACAGCTCTGGTTGGAGCATAGTTGCTCCACAACGGACCAAGTCCAGACCGAACTTCCCGACCTCAAATGTTGTGGACAGGGCTAAGTTCGGCTGGCATCCAGGCTACTTAATTGTGGACTTAGACTGTTAAAACAGTTTTTCACCATTGTTGTTTTCAGGATTTTTTGGGCTAAAACGGTGGTTCTGACGCACTGGAGCCACTGAGGTCCTGGCCCTGCCCCTACTGTCGATGACGTACTGGAGCCGCTGAGGCTGGCCCCTCCCCGTATAATATAACAGAGTTGCTTGATGCAAGTAAATGGTGATTTAATTATTGATTTCTATGCTGTTTAAATGGCAGAATATATGATCATGTAACATAGGTATAGGCTTATTTATAAAAAATATTTTTAGTAAATGCACTTAAACTTCCAAAAACCTGTAGAGTGATGGTCTGGGTTCAAACATTCCGACACGCAAAGTAAAGAATTCATGTGACTGGAAAGAAAGTGGGGCATCGTTTTTCGTTGATCACGTGTTTTTCTGAAAACAATACACGCTCCAGCATGGAGCTTCATGAGAAATTGCACTGTGTACTCGATACGCACTTTGAAGCTTCAGTGTAACATCACTATTGTTTCATGCCACGCCATGCTTTTGTTTCATGTTTTTGGATTATTTTGTCAAAGTTGCACTTGGGTTCTCAAGCCTTGCCTCCAGAGGATATCTCTTACAAAACGTAACTTATCTTGTAAATAGTTGTAAAAAGTACTGTAAGTGTGTAGAACAATTTATTTTCAATCAAATGTACAAATTCATTGAAAAGAAAATGACAGAGTAATTTATTACATTTACAAGCCATAACTTTCATTACAAAAATAAACAATATTTTTTTTTGTTTCATTTATAAACTATAACTCACATAAAAATGGTGTATAAGATTCTTAAATTTACAGATTTAAATTCACATAAGAAAAAGTTTATCTAATCTGTCAAGAAGAGAAAACAATAGGCTTGTTAGAGATGAGCAAAATCTGTGCAGAACCGATCACCAGTGATACACATGTCTGTATTACAGAAAAATGATTGATAAACATGTATTTGGAATGGAATTAAATAAGTAGGCTACTTTGGGTGTCTTGTTCATTTTATTTATTTTCATATAAAAGCAACAGAACTTAAATTCCATCCAGTTTATTAGCAACACTGTGCACGAGCATAAATCCTGCGATATTCGTCTTTGATCTCATAGGTGTCTGAGCCACTACAAGAAGAGAGAACTGTCCGGCTTGCCTGCACTTTTTTCACTCCTCCTCTCACTGCAGCTCCTACTCTCGCATACATTTCAGGCGAGGCAAGGCGCATCTCAGACAAGCCTAATCTGTTCATTCTCTCCCTGTTCTCCTGTGATCTCCTCTCCTCTGTCTCTCTCTGAAACTTCATGTCCTCCTGAACTAGCTCCATCAGCTCCTCTCGGTCTCGTTCCTCTCGGCTGTTGCTGTTTCCTCGTTCTGTCCTTCGTGGCCCGGGGAAAGAAGGACAGTAGGAGGGTTGCCAGATCTGTGCAACAAAAGTAGCCCAAAAAACCCATCGGCTCTTCTCCATCGAGAGGCCGAATTCTCCACTTGATTTGTGTGTCTGATGGATGTTTTGGGGGTGTCGGAATGCCAAAATCATACTTGCAGGGGTGGAAATCAACCCGCGGAATTTTTTTTTACTGCTGCAACAACTTAAAAGTAGTCCAATTCCGTGGGAAAACCTCGGACTTGGCAACACTGACGGTGGGCCTAATTAGAAGGATCCTTTGAATTGGGACAGCCTTCGTCGCACCGCTGTGATGCAATCGGCCTTCAAATGCGGCCTTTGGAGGATGCAGCCTCTGAATTGGGACAAAGTTTTTGTTTCTCAGCACATAAAGATAACCTACTTATCATGATCTCAGGCTGTGGTGATGTGGTTTCTCCTCTGTATGGATCTTCATGTGTATCTTCAGGTGAGTTTTAAAAGAGAAACTCTTTCCACACTGATCACACGTGTGCAGCTTCTCTCTGCTGTGGATCCTCTCATGTGTTTTCAGATTTGCTGACTGACTGAATCTCTTGTCACAGTGTGAACATTTGTAAGGTTTTTCTCCAGTGTGAATTCTCTGGTGCCGTTTTAAACAGTTCAGTCTAATAAAAGTCTTCTCACACTCAAAGCACATGTACTCTCTCACACCAGTATGAGTTTTCTGATGTCTATGTAAATGTTGCCGCAGTGAAAAACTCTTTCCACATTCAAAACATGAATGTGGCTTCTCCTTCGTATGAACTGTCAGGTGTCTCTTCAGGTTTCCTGCCACAAGAAATGTTTTCCCACACTGATCACATGAGAACGGCGTCTCTCCGGTGTGGGTCCTCATGTGAAGCTCAAGAATACGTTTGGTTATTAAAGTCTTTCCACACTGATGGCACGCGTACGACTTCTGTCTGGTGTGGATCTTCATGTGTTGCTTAAGATGTGATTTTTGTGTGAAGCTTTTCCCGCACTGATCACATGTGAACGGCTTCTCTCCAGTGTGGATCCTCATGTGAAGCTCAAGACCATCCTTGCGTGTGAAACTCTTCCCACACTGAGTGCAGGTTGTAGATTTATTGGCTCTTCTTTTCTTTAAAAATGTCTTTTTAGTCTTTGAGCGACTCAAAGGTTTTTCTCCAGGTTTGACATGATGTTCCTCCCCCACTTCACTCAGTTCTTCACTCTCCTCTTTCACTTCACTCAGTTCTTCACCCTCCTCCTTCACTTCACTCAGTTCTTCACTCTCCTCCTTCACTTCACTCAGTTCTTCACTCTCCTCCTTCACTTCACTCAGTTCTTCACTCTCCTCTTTCACTTCACTCAGTTCTTCACTCTCCTCCTTCACTTCACTCAGTTCTTCACTCTCCTCCTCCACTTCACTCAGTTCTTCACGCTCCTCCTTCACTTCACTCAGTTCTTCACTCTCCTCCTTCACTTCACTCAGTTCTTCACGCTCCTCCTTCACTTCACTCAGTTCTTCACTCTCCTCCTTCACTTCACTCAGTTCTTCACTCTCCTCCTTCACTTCACTCAGTTCTTCACTCTCCTCCTTCACTTCCATCAGGTCTGAAATGAAATGTGAAGAAAGAAAAATAATTTTATTTTAAAATTAATTTTCAGTACATAATAATTCAAAGAGAGAAATATAAAGTGAATGGACATAAAGGTGAGATCTGATGTAATAGCAGAAAGCAACTGCTATAAAATATTACAACCACTTTTATGCATTTTTATAAATCAATTATACGTCCCCGAAAATTTTCATGACAAATGAGGTACATTGATATTCCAATTATTATTTTTCAAAGCATTATAGGCACAAATACCATGTTTCTATAGTGAGAACTATTAAATATAGTTGATCAACGACACAATTATCTTACGTAATTTTAACATAAAAAAATACAACAGTGCCATAATTCTGACACCAACTTTTAGACTGATATGTCGTTTATTTTACAAAAAAACTTTAATTATTAAAGGGGACCTATTATGCCCCTTTTCACAAGATGTTATCAAATTAAGGCGAGACACGGCAGGCAAAAACATTGGGGTTTTTTTACTGGTCAATTTTGAGATTTTTGGATATTTGTCTTCAATAACATGTCTTCTTTCAGACTGTGGTGAAAAAAAGTCCGAAATACACATTTAGGTCTTTATTTTATTACACTTTGTCTGTTTGCGTCTGTAGATTTCGCGTAAATTCAACAAAAGTTGTCGTTGTAAATCATCCCGCCGATCCGCGATCTCTGTCTGCTCTCTGTCATCACAGGCACGGCTGGAAAGCTCTCTCTTCACTGTACAATGCTGTCGGATCCAAATATGGTCATTTCCTTTTTATCAGCAACCAATCGCGAAAGTAAAAGGGCTGAATGCGCACTCTCATTGGCTGATGATAAATCTTTAAAGCCGGTTTTCTCAAAATGACCTTTCTCTCATACTCCAAGTACGAAATCTCCACTTCAGTAGCACCTATATACACCAAACTTTCCAGTCTTGTACCTAGTTATATTATGAAGACATTTACAGAGGGATTTGTAAATATATTATTCCTAGCCTGATTTATATAACATTTTATTACAAAAAACATGGCGAAAATCATTTTTTTAAGGCTATTGACAGTATATTCTGATTTATAGGATAACAAAAGTAGATATCCATAAATCCCTCTGTAATTTTTTCCCCATCTAATATGTGAACACAATGAAAAAATAATTTTAAATCTGGCTTTATCCAATACTCAGATTTCGTTTTTTAAAATATATACAAATTAGTGCATATTTAATTAGATATTGCCTAATTTGCATATTTAAACATTAAATTACAGAAAACTTGTAATAAATGTTTTTCTCATCTTAATGTAGGTAATCAACTGGGAAAGTTTCATGGTGATATCTGCTAGTTAAATTTTTTACCCCATTCACCTGTAGTGTCTTGCCTTAAAACTGCTTAAAAAACATAGACTCCACTTCATTGATAGTAGCTTATGTTGAACTTTATTCTTGTTCAAACAGACGCTGTATGAAGCAGTACATAAAGTATTGAATGAAAATGTCTCTGAAACATCCGTGTATTATTTGGCAAATATTGCATTTATTTCACTTCAGCTGTGATAAAGTATGAAAACACCACGTGAGCGGTTACTACGGGAACCAGAGAGTGTCCGACTAAATCTCAAAATGATTTCTGACACGAAATTAGTGAAAGACAGTCAGTTATGTCTTAAAGGTATAGCGGAGGATCTTTCCGAATTTTAGATAAGACCCGCCCTCTCCACTTTTTGAAAAGTTTGATTAATTCAATTAGGAGGACCAATAGTATAGGCATTCCACCCGGAAGTGAAAAAATCCTCCGCTATACCTTTAAGGGATAAAACAGACAAACCACATCTTATATTTCATTAGTGCATTAGTGAATATCTCCTGCTGTCCATGATGTCATAGTAACAATCAAACAACAGTAAAGCTGAGAAAGAGAAAAATCACTCACAGATCTTGACTGGAAAACGTTTAGATAATCTTACATACTAAAAGTACGTAATATGTTTATTTGTTCCTCTTTATTATTTACTACTTGCTTTAATGCTTTCAAGCTAAATTAATTAATTTCAATTAAAATTTCAATTGTAATTATTTTAAAAAGTACTAATAATTACACATGTGATTAAATAAATAAAAAGCTGGTAAACTAATTAATAAGAAAAAAAGTAATCGGATCGTGACTCTCAGAATCGGATCGGATTCGTGAGGTGCCTAAAGATTCCCACCGCTAATTAAAATATAGTATTCTGGAAATACAGAAAATCGCACAAATAATGTAGGCTATTGAAAAATTTACATATTTGTAACCAACAGATACCCTTAAGGGCCGTACACACTGGGACGAATATCGGCGCGCGTTATTCACCAGCGTTTTTCAACGCGTTTTTTGTGTTCACACCCAAGCGATTTTCGCTGACGATGAGCTGAGTGAACATGCAAATTCATTCCCTGACATTAGATGCCGCTTAATGTAAAACAGAAATACCTGTTTTTGTAGTCGCTGTCGCGTTTGTCATATAGTCAAGTCAAGTCAACTTTATTTATATAGCGCTTTTCACAATACAGATTGTATCAAAGCAGCTTCACAGTATTAAATTAAAATAGTACATCAATGTTTGTTTCTAGTGTAAAACGTCCGCGTTTGGTAATGCTGATCAATTGTTGATTGATTAATTAAATTAAATTAAGTATCCCCAACTGAGCAAGCCAAAGGCAACAGTGGCAAGGAACCGAAAAACTCCATCAGGTGACCTAATGTAGAAAAAAAACCTTGGGAGAACCCAGGCTCAGTCGGGGGCCAGTTCTCCTCTGGCGTTTATGAACCAGAGACCGGATTTAACTGTAAGATAAAAAGTATTATACGAATGCCTGGCTGAAGAGATGCGACTTTAATCTAGTTTTAAACTGGGAGAGTGAATCTGAGCAACGAACAGTATCAGGAAGGCTATTCCAGAGTTTTGGAGCTAAATGTGAAAATGCTCTCCCTCCTTTGGTGGATCTGGATATCCTAGGTATGACCAAAAGCCTCAAATTTAGTGATCTTAAAGAGCGCGATGGATTATAGGGTGATAGAAGATCCGTTAAATAGACTGAAGCTAAGCCGTTTAGGGCTTTATAAGTCAGTAGCAATACCTTATAATTAATACGGAACTTTATAGGTAGCCAATGCAGTGATGATAAAATCGGTGTTATATGGTCAAATTTTCTTGATCTAGTAAGAACTCTAGCAGCTGCATTTTGGACTAACTGTAGCTTGTTTATTGAGGATGCAGGACAACCAGCTAATAAAGCATTACAGTAATCTAGTCTCGAGGTCATGAACGCATGAACTAACTTTTCTGCATCAGAAACTGATAGCATATTACGTAGCTTAGCAATGTTTCTAAGGTGGAAAAAGGCAGTTTTTGTAACATACGAAATATGATTTTCAAAAGACAGGTTACAGTCTAGTATAACACCCAGATCTTTTACTGTAGAGGATAAAGTAACAGGACATCCTACTATGTTAAAGTTGTATTGTGAGAGGTTTTGTGGGCGTTTTTTTGAACCGATAAGTAGTACCTCTGTCTTGTCTGGATTTAATAAAAGAAAATTACGCGTCATCCAATCTTTTATATCTTTAACACACTCTGTCAATTTAGATAATTTAGCGTTTTCATCCGGCCGTGATGAAATATAGATTTGAGTGTCATCAGCATAACAATGGAAACTAATTCCATGTTTCCTTATAATATTTCCAAGTGGCAACATATATATTGAGAATAATAGAGGGCCTAACACAGATCCTTGCGGCACTCCATAGTTTACTGGAGTTATGATCGATTTTTCTCCATTTAAATAGACAAAATGGTAGCGGTCAGATAAGTATGATCTGATCCAGCTTAATGCTTGTCCTTGAACACCAGTATAATTTTGTAGTCGATCTAAGAGTATTGTATGATCTATAGTATCGAATAGGGCTGGGTATCGATTCAGATGTTACAATTCGATTCGATTTCGATTCGCAAGCTCTCAAATCGATTCGATTTCGATTCTCGATTCGATTTTCGATTTCGATTCTCGATTCGATTTTTCGATTTCGATTCTGAATTAGATTTCGATTCGACTCAATTAATATTTAATACAAATCCTATATTTATTAAAAAAAGAAAAAGAAAAGTGAACATAAGTTTTCAAGTGTTTAATTAATAAAAAGAAATTAAGAGCCACAAACCTGTATATTAAACTCTTTTTATTTTAGGTACACTTGGGTATTAAAACAGAACCCAACTCTATATTTCAAATGCATACAATGAATAGACAGGATTTTGATGCAAGATGAAAAATTGATGCTGAAAATTGGACAAGTCAGAACAGTCGCATGTCTTGATCAAACAGGTTAACAATCCTCACATAAACCCATATAAAAACATTGCATATAATTTTTATCTGTGCCCTTCCTGTCTAACAGCTAGGCCATATACATAAATTGAATAAAGTTATCAAACAGTCTGTGCTGCATTAATTATATATAGAATTATATATATATATATATATGTCCCCTTTGTTATTTGATTAACTTTAACGACAGAGATAATTAGTGGCTACTGTGTACTGTCCCTTTAAGACCAGCCGCTGTTGACAGAGACGCGGATCTCACACGCGCCTCATTCTCTCACGAGTCATAACTCTTCACGTTCATCATAAGACTGCTCTTATGTTATGAAAATACTCAACAAAAAGACATTTTGGCATTATTGTGTGTTTTATTGTTCGTTCAAGCGCGAAAGATAACTCTATTCTGGGCTGTCTTGTGCGCACGCACGATATCATCGCAAGTTTTTCTGTGTCACAGTCAGGACATTCACAGGCAGCGAGATCTATTTTGTCTTGTCGCGTATGAATGGTTTAAAAGCATTTGCATGAATAAGAGCGGGATCATGTAACACTAGCCAAAGGATGACAAAAAATTAACAGATGCTGCATTGCGTTAAAAGCCCAGATTTGTTTATTTCATACAAAATCGCAGCATTTTGCGTCATATAGCCTAATTGCGTATAGGCTTGACATCGCGATTGCGATATGATTAAACGTGCAGCACTAATTGAGGTTATTTTATGATTTAGATAAAACTAACATAAAATCTCACAGCATTAGCTATAAAATTAAGTTTGCAAGCCTATATGAACAGTGGGTAATAGATAAATAAAGATGGAAAAAAATCGATTCTTGGCGTTTGAGAATCGATTTTGAATCGACCACATTTTAAAAAACGATTAATCGAAAAATCGATTTTTTTGCCCAGCCCTAGTATCGAACGCAGCACTAAGATCAAGTAAAACTAATATTGAGATACAGCCTTGGTCAGAAGCTAAGAGTAAATCATTTGTGATTTTAAAGGGGTCATGACATGAGAAACCATGCAAATTTGCCTTGATCTTTTGGTATATAAGAGGTCTTGTACCATTAAAACGTCCTGCAAGTTTCATAGCTTAAGACGTCCTCCCCATTATAAACGAATCATTTATTTAATCAAGCTCTAAATACAGCCTGTTCTGGATCCATGGTATGAAGTGACGTCACGGTACGAAGTGACGTATCAGTCGTTTGCATATGATCGCATCCAGCGTAGACAACTACGCTTCAAGCGCAGCCTCATTTCATCATCGCAACTGTCACGCGCTTCACATGTGTTGTTCAGTCGACGTGCAGCGAGTGGGTCTGTTTACAAGAGGATTGCGATATCACGCAGATGTGCTGTTGTTCCTGGCTGTGGACAAACAACATGTTTGAATAATATATGCTGCTGAAAGATCCAGACGTCAGGGGAAGATGGATGCAGTTTATTTTTTGCGGACGTCCCAGTCACGGCAGTGTTAATTCAAGCGTGTGTTCTCCACATTTCAAGGATGAGTGACAGTTGAGAACAATCGCAGTATGATGCTGGCTTTGCCAGAAAACTTTTGTACAAGATAAGGCCGTGTGGACTATTCTGGGCTCAACAAGACGACACAAACTGTAAGTAATGTAGGCTATTTAAAACTTTTAAACGTTTTAAAACGTTAATTGCAGTTTAATTCATTATGAATAATCACAGTGTTTTTACTTAGTTTAACCTACTTATTGTTTTCATGACCGTCATGCCCCGTAGGCTATTAAAAGATGTAGGCTGTCAAACTGACAAAATAGTTTCACACTTTCTATGTGGACGGGCTGATGCATTCTCAGTTGTCAAAACGTGGTTCATTTACTCTGATTCAGACCATAGACTGTAAAAAAATAGATTCAAGGTGTTTCTCAATGTCAAGGATACTTCCTTGGCAGGACTGGTCCTTCCAAGTCACTTCCTTCAGAGGCTAGGCGAGGCTCCTCTTTAGCATTCGGAGAACACGTAAATGGAACAGGCTAGCAAGTGCACGTCAGTGCGTAATTACGTCAGTGAAAATGAAAAACAGAGCGTTGCTATGGACGCAGTTCTGTTCACTCAGGCAATATAATCGTTTTTAAATCAATAAACTCCTTTTTAATCATATTGATTATTTGACTGTCAAGTGTGTTTAAACAGTGCAGGTCAATTTGACCCATAACATAATGGATGTAATTATTTTTTAAAACAAATGTTTGGTAACGTAAATATATTTACATTTGAAAGCATATTGACCCGTTAACGCTCCGACTCCGTTAACGTCCAACATTTTGAATTTTTTGAACAAGATAGCAAAGCTGCGCGCATAGGATTGTGGGTGATTTGAGAGCGCGAAGGCTACACATATGCATCCTTTCCTGTATATGGGATATTTTTCGAACGAAGGACTAGTCCTTGGTGGAAATTCCGAGGATCCTCGACATTGGAACAGTCCTTAGATGGATGTCGATGACGTAGCATCCTCGAAATTCTGTCTTCCTAGGATCCTTCCTTGACATTAGGCTTGTTTGAGATGCGCCTGGCCTCGCCTGAAATGTATGCGAGAGTAGGCGGCTGCAGTGAGAGGAGGAGTGAAAAAAGCGCAGGCAAGCCGGACAGTTCTCTATTCTCGTAGTGGATCTGACACCTGCGAGATCAAAGATGGATATCGCGGGATTCACGGGATTCACGCTCGTGCACAGTGTTGCCAATAAACTGGATGGAATTTAAGTTATGTTGCTTCTATATGAAAATAAATAAAATGAACAAGACACCCAAAGTACTTGTTATTTAATCCCAATCCAAATACATGTTTATCAATATTTTTTTCTTTAATACAGACATGTGTTTTTATTATTATTCTTTTTTTTTTATAAAAAATTAAATTGCATAACCCAAAGAGATCGCACTGTCAGAGAGTTTAGGAATATTCACACATAACATATACACATAAAACATGATATTAGAGTTTTAAAATCAAACATTTTAAAAGAGAACAATACATCACAGTTGTTTAAACCAATGAGCATTAAGCTGTGTCGTCAGCAAGTCGTTTCCCATCATGCTCTTGATCAGCGCAGTCAGTGGAGAGCAACTGCGCTCGACTGCAGAATCCGACACCTCCGCCTTGCAGTCGCGAGAGTTTTTTGATATATGTCAGCATGACATCAGGGCAAGGCGGACCGCACTCGGACACATTTCTAACCGGCATGCATCTCGCGCTGATCACCGCTGATCGGTTCTGCGCAGATTTTGCTCATCTCAAACAAGCCTATTGAGAAACGCCTTCAGAATCAAACATCATTGCAATCGCCTCGCACGCATCACCCGTTACTATGGTAACGGTAAACACAGCTCCGCAAAATCCATACATTTTGACAAGGGGGCGTTAACAATTGATGCATAGGCACTGACGTTAGCCAATCATAACAGTGGGCGTTAACACTGAACTCTTAAAGGGGAAACACCCCCAAAACAGACTGTTTGAATCAGATGATGAGAAACAGGGTGGGAAAAGGTCATAAATCACTCAATTTTAAACGTTTTTTGTCCAAAAAACTATAGTAATACTTAGGCATGTGCCGGTATCAAATTTTCATGCTGCAATTAATTGATTGAGCTTTTATCACGGTATACGGTATTATCACGATATTTTAATTGCTATAATTATTAAAGGTTAAAAATTAACAAATTAAATTAAATACAATTTGGTTTTCATTATAATAAATTATGACACAAGTAAAAATATAATACAAATGTAATATAGTGCACATATTTAGCAAAATACTCCTCTCTATAGCTATTTTTTCTAGTCAGCTAATGTGTTTGGTCATTAAATGGCTTTCCTGAGGTAAATGTAACGTTATGTGACATAATTGTTCACCTGCAGTTTTATTGACCTCTTTCCGTGGTTGAAAAACACTGATTGATCGATATTATGTATGAGGCATAAATACCTTTCGGTAAGTTGTACTGTATCTTTAAAGACCCACTCCGATGAAAATCATGTTTTTCTAGGTGTTAACATGTTCTTGTGGCATTTTTCTGATGTTAGAGGACATATCTTGAGAAAAATAAGTTCAAAGTTGTATTTCTGAGTATTTCTGCATTCAAATGGCTGTGAATCAGTAGCAGACGCTAAAATGCCAGCTAAAATAGACTGGAGTTGTGACGTAGTAACTCCACTGGGCGGTGCCACAAGCTCATACTCCCCTCCGCCCCCGCCCCCGCCCCCGCCCGCGCCCGCGTGGCTCAGGTTCTGAGGAGTAGAGAAGACGATGGCGGATCAACACCTATGTGCGGTAGCGGGTTGCAATGCTAACTGTACGTTCACACCGCCGCCGACTTGAGCGGCAAAGAAGCTCTGGCCGCCCTGTCAAGGACGCTTGTCAAAAAGTACGAGGAAGCTTGTTGACACTTTGGCCGCTCTGACGTAGCAGCATTCTATGTTCGACCATGGGAGAAGAGAAGTGTCACACCATGAAAAGTAAACAAAATAAACAAGCAATACATTGACACTAGAAACCTTTTATAATGACAGCATTTGTATAACCGTTTTGGTCACATTATTATTTATTATTATTAATAGTGAGTGCGCGCGCGCGGCCGAGGCTCTCTCTCTCTCTCTCTCTCTGCGTTCTTATATGCCCTGTCAAGCGCGCCCTGTTAAACTGGCAGGACTTAAAAACACATGCAAATGATAAACTTTCACTCTGATGGTTAAACTGCAATTAATCCGATAATGATAGGAAACCCAGCAACGGCGATGATCAGATTCTCCTCCGTTTTCTCGGAAGCTCAAGTCGGCGGCGGCGTGAACGAGGGGGAGGGTCGTCTCCGTGCCAACGGCTCCGCCCACAACGCAGAGGCGAATTGCTAATGAGCTACTGCCGCTCTGCTGAAGCAAAGTCCCAGAAAACGGCACAGGTTTTGTGATTTTGGCTAAAAACGGCATAATCATCATTTAAAGACCACTGAGAATGTTTAAAAATAGCTCAAAATATGATCGGAGTGGGACTTTAAATAAAAAGTAACAGAGGATCGGTTTACTTGAACTGAGGCGCTACAGTGATCGGTCATGTCACATTTACAAGCGCCAAAACGGTATTTATTGTCTGAATTTCGTAATAAAATGGACAGAACATGAGAGCTGAGATTTTTTTTCATATCAAAAGTAACCTGCTCTGTCTAGTCTGTCGGTGTCAGTGTCCTCTTTGCTCCGTGATTTTTCTCTGCGTGAGAAAATGGATGTGTGGCGCGAGAGCATGTGAAAAGTGTCGATTGCGTGAGTCTCACGCTGAATGCTTAGAGTTGACAGCCCTGCTTTTAGAAGGGGGATAAATCGTCAGCAGCGTTCCTCCTTCCGCCATGCTTCTTCTCCATGTGAGGATTATTTACATTAACTAGAGTGCGCACTGCGCCGCCTGCACACAGTGCTTCATGTGGGGATTGTTTACATCAGAGTGCGCACGTTTTTCGCGCAGCATATACGCAGTGTTTGTTTAAGCGGTTGATGGAAAATAAGCTAATGCACGTTCTATAAATATAAATTCTGATCTATTATTTTTCACGGTAGTTTGAAGTGCCCGCGATAACAATATCGTGCATATTCATTACCGCGATTTATCGCATTACCGAATACCGGCACACGTCTAGTAATACTATAATTGCACCTAAGGGAACATAATAAAATAAAAGAAAAAACCATGTCATGACCCCTTTAACAAGCGCAGTTTCAGTGCTATGGTGTGGCCTGAAACCAGACTGAAACTTTTCATAGATGTCATTTTCTTGTAAGAAAGAGCCCAGTTGGGCGGACAGAACTTTTTCTAGTATTTTAGACATAAAAGGAAGATTTGAAATGGGTCTATAATTTGCTAGGTTATTTGGGTCTAATTGTGGTTTCTTAATGAGTGGTTTTATAACTGCCAGTTTAAATGTTCTTGGAACATGACCTAAAGATAAGTTAATAATATTGAGAAGAGGTTCTTCCACTACAGGTAACACTTCTTTCAATAGTTTAGTGGGTATGGGATCTAATAAACATGTTGTTGTTTTCGATGAAGTGATACGTTTATTTAACTCTGTTTGTTCTATAGCCTAGTTGTAAAGCACTGTAATCGTTCTTGCGGGGTGATAATCGAGGCTGAGTTATAAGGCGCGATTGAGGATTGAACGTTTATAATTGAGGTTCTGATGTTTTCTATTTTCTCAGTGAAAAAATTCATGAAATCATTACTACTAAACTGTAAAGGAATATTTTGTTCAGGTGACGCTTGTTTATTTGTTAGTCTAGCCACGGTGTTAAATAAAAACCTAGGATTGTTTTGGTTATTTTTTATTAGTTTGCGGAGGTGCTCAGCCCTGGCTGCTTTTAGGGATTTTTTATAACGTGACATACTGTCTTTCCAAGCGATTCTAAAAACCTCTAAATTAGTTTGTTTCCATTTACGCTCTAAATTACGGGTTTCTCTCAGCAGTTTCATATAGTTCTTTATGTTCCGACACCAACGAGACCAGCAGCTCTACGTTCATCTTGCCTTGCATCTTCCTCGTCTTATTTCTTCCCTGCAGTGTAGACGCTACTTGGCGTATATCTTCTTCGTCGTTACGCATGTATGCTCGGCAAGACCGTTTTGTGTTTGAGCACCCCCAAGTTGTGTTTTACTGTAACTTCAGAAGCTCCAGACACGTGAACAAAAGCGCCAATCTCATTGGTTGGATAGTTTTTGACGCAGCGCTTCAAACCAAATTAACGAACCCGAGGCGTTTTTTAAAAAAATGACGCTTTTACGCGCGTGCCGATTTTCACGCCGGTGTGCAAACTCACATTGGCGCCCTTTGTTTAGTCACGAGGCGTTAAACGTCGGCGGATGAACAGGCCTTTAGGGGTTAACAGTTTAGGACCCAAGGACCAGATGTTTGAAAGAAGACCCGGAGTCAGAATTATAAAAAATTGAAGAAAAGTTTTACTGAAGATAGTTTGCAGTTTCATCAGCAGAATTTCAGCTTCAAGACTCACACAGGAGTTCGTAGGCCGCCCCGCTTACAGTAACAAAGATCACAGCAGTTATACCATTTCCAAGGTCTAAGCTACGTCATTGCTTACAGGTTGAATAATTCTCATTGGCTAAGAAATAGATAAACATAGTAATTTCCCACACATATACAGATAGACTGAAGCACAGATTTGGGTTGCTGGGTGCCAGCATGTCTCAAACAACAACTCAGTCAATCTCCAACAATGCTATAGTGGTTCCTTAACCTGTAAGCAAGAAGACTAACACACACACACCGACACACATCTTTTCCAAGGTTGGATTTGGCCAGGCTCTAACTATAAACAGGAGTCTCGTCTCAAAACATCAAGATAAGTTATTTCTCTCAGGATAGGACATTTTATTCTAAATGGAAAATATAGGTTTTAACTGAGAAATGGTCCCTTAAACTATAGACTTCAATGACCCCTATGTGTTTTAACATGTTGAAGACCTTTCTCAAACACAAAACCAGTCCCTATTTCATTTCTGGAAGCTGGGATAAATAGGCAAGCATTGTTATTGCATTCAAATATCAAATACAGACGTTAAAGAATACATGAAAAGAACATTTCAGTAATCACACTGGTAAGCTCTATAACAAAGTAAAATCTCCAGAGAAGTCATTCAGCTCATTTGATATTTAGAAGTAAAAATACTGATTAATGCCTTGATTTTAATCACTCATTACATATACATTGAAGCAGCAGTGGATTCCAATCCACCCCCTTCAAAAGACACTATTGAAGCACGGGGCTGGACTGAACTGATGTACAGGAGTGGAGCTGAAAAATGAGACCAGCTCTTTGTGCCTTAGCATCTTCATGAGAGCCTGAATATCCTCTTGAACAGGAGAATAAGGACTGAATGTCAAACCATGTTTTAATAGCTAAAAAAAGACACCCTGACGGTTGATTCCCCACAAATAAAATAAGGTTTTGCCTGCTCCTTATATTATATTTCCCAACATTTCACCGTAGTATCACCAGACAAAGCAACTGTATTAGCGCAATCCAGAGTGGTCGTCTCAGATTGCGGTGATGTGGTTTCTACACTGCATGGATCTTCATGTGTATCTTCAGGTGAATATTAAAAGAGAAACTCTTTCCACACTTATCACACGTGTGCGGCTTCTCTCTGCTGTGGATCCTCTCATGTGTTTTAAGATTTGCTGACTGACTGAATCTCTTGTCACAGTGTGAACACTTGTAAGGTTTTTCTCCAGTGTGGGTCCTCTCATGTCTTTTCAGATTTGCTGACTGACTGAATCTCTTGTCACAGTGTGAACACTTGTAAGGTTTTTCTCCAGTGTGGATCCTCTCATGTAATTTCAGATGTGATGACTGATTGAATCTCTTGTCACAGTGTGAACACTTGTAAGGGTTTTCTCCAGTGTGGATCTTCTCATGTGTTTTCAGATGTGCTGATATAGTGTGGATCCTCTCATGTATTTTTAGAGATGATGACTGATTGAATCTCTTGTCACAGTGTGAACACTTGTAAGGTTTTTCTCCAGTGTGAATTCTCTGGTGCAGTTTTAAACATTGTGCTGTAGTAAAAGTCTTCTCACACTCAAAGCACATATGAACTCCTACACCAGTATGAATTCTTTGATGTACTTGTAATCTATACAGCAGTGAAAAACTCTTTCCACATTCAGAACATGAATGTGGCTTCTCCTTCGTATGAACTGTCAGGTGTGACTTCAAGTGTGATGCCCTAAGAAATGTTTTCCCGCATTGATCACATGTGAACGGCTTCTCTCCGGCGTGGATCCTCATGTGAACATTAAGGGATGATGATTGACTGAAACTATTCCCACATTGATTGCATGTGAATGGCTTCTCTCCTGTGTGGATCCTCATGTGAACATTAAGGTGTGCTAATTGACTGAAACTATTCCCACATTGTTGGCATGTGAACGGCTTCTCTCCTGTATGAACTCTCATGTGAATCTCAAGACTTTGTTTGTGTGTGAAACTCTTTCCACACTGAGTGCAGGTGAAAGATTTCTTGGCTCTGTACTTTAAAAATTTATTTTTAGTCTTTGAGCGACTCAAAGGTTTTTCTCCAGGTTTGACATGATGTTCCTCCTTCACTTCACTCAGTTCTTCACTCTCCTCCTTCACTTCACTCAGTTCTTCACTCTCCTCCTTCTCCTTCACTTCACTCAGTTCTTCACTCTCCTCCTTCACTTCCATCAGTTCTTCACTCTCCTCCTTCACTTCACTCAGGTCTGAAATGAAAGAAAAACTTTCATTATCAAATTTTCTAAATAATCCCAAAAAAATCTAAAAGAGATATGGAGTGAATGGAGATGAAAAATGATCTCAGATGTAACAGACAACTGCTATAAAATAATACAATAAGTAGTTTTATAAATTAATTATATGTCCCTGAAACTAGAGCTGCACGATTAATCATTAAAAGATTGCGATCTCGATTCAACCCCCCACGCCATCTTAACCCTACATTTCTACAATGCTGCCCAATGATATTCAACGAGATAACGCGCTAGGGGTGGAACCAGGGTTCATACAGATTCTGTAAAAAGAAATTCCAGGACTTCAAGGACTTTAAGCACTACTTTTTTGGATTTCAAGGACTTCAATCTGCACTTATCAAACTATATATTTATTTTATTTTTTACTCAAATTACAGATATACGATATCTAATGTTTCACATCATAGAGATCAATCCATTGACCAGCGCTATCAGGCATGGGAAATCCCCTTAACCATTGAAAGGATAATGAAACTGATTTTTTTCCTATGAATATATGATTGACCTGAAGAATAAAAGTTGTATCATATACTTGCAGTAATATCATGTTCATAGCCATGTGAAATAGCACTATATCTCAGACAAGCTGCAGTGTTAATTTAGTGTGAAACAATTGTATTTTTTCAACAACAATTTTTTTTCAATTAGGGATGCACCGATACCACTTTTTGTAGAATGAGTCTGATACCCATACTTTAATTTTTGGTACTCGCCGATACCAAGTACTGATACTGATACCTGAATTGGCTTTATGCACAACTGCACTACTTCCTGAACTTCAGCCAGCTCTTTTGTTTCCTGTCTGCCATTATTGGACAAACTGATTAATCCAGGTGTGCCTGACCCCAGTAGTCACAACAACAATAATCAGACACACCTGGATTAATCAGTTTGTCCAATAATGGCAGACAGGAAACAAAGGAGCTGGCTTAAGTTCAGGAAGTAGTGCAGCTGTGCATAAAGCCAATTGTCACTGCATTTGTAATTTTTAAATGTATTAGTAGATAAACCAAAAGAATATAAATCATATTAGTTGGCTTAATTTGTTCATTAAATATATATTTATTTCAGTTATTTTCATGCTTAAGCCTGCTAATTTATTTCAGTTATTTTCATGCTTAATTAAGCGCAGAGAGAGAGAGAGGGGCGTGTTTTAGACAGCGGTCGAATGCAGAATTGATTCATCTTCTCCTTGCCCTTAAACGGTCACAAACACAAAATTGTCAAAATACTGGTCTAAATGACCATCTCAGCAAGTATTCTCTTGTTTATGTCATATGTGAACAGCTGAAAAAGAAACGGATATTTGTCAGTGTTTTTCGGTCTGTGTAGTCTGTCTTTAAGTGACAGCACACACTTAATATAATATATATATACTGTTTTCTGTGTCACTGATATTAACAAAACAACAAAATACAGCTTTAACAAAGATTAAACTATATTTAATTTTAAACAGTGACAAATAGTGTTATTTTACATTTAGGCTTAATTATTATTTTCTGTACCTAAATATACTGTTAGACTTTGTAAACTTTGTTATTTAGTATTCATCTCTGCTTGCAATTGTAAAACTCAGTACACATATAGATCAACTTTCGTGCTCCAAGTTTTACGCCAGCCCAACAGGAAGTCGGCTATTATGGGTTGTTTGGAAAACGCTTGCTGTGGAATTTGAAATACTCCTCCTAGAGAATTAATCCGATCCCCTTCAAACTCGGTGTGCATGAAGTCAAGACATTGAGGATGCTAAATTGCAGACGGATTTTTGATATCTCGAACGGTTTGGCCGTGGCGAGGAAACGAATTTATGCCGAGAAAAGAGAAACACAAAGTGTTATAACTTCTGCATACATTAACTGATCTTGATGAAACTTCAGCAGTGTGTTTGTGGTAAGAGGCCGATCAGATGGATGCAACTATTGTGAGTCAAAGTTATAGCGCCACCAACTGGCAGCAGGAAGTGTGTCACTTTCAAAATGTTTTTGACAAAAGTGGGGGGGGGTTAGTTTAATATACAGTTACAAAAATAAATAACTGAAATATGTATATTGGTCTCACCGAGCCGGACAACTTTTCTAATTTACAGTCATTAGCTCTGAGCAACAGAAAGTCAGATATTTTGGTTTGAATGTGGATTTCTTTGCAAAATCAGCCTCTGAATTTTTACCCACTCCTCTTAAGTGGTTTATTTTATTCCCTCCAAACTTTTTCAACATGATGAAAATACATTAAAGATGCTAAATTGTGAACGGATAATAAATATCTTTGTTTTGCTATGGCGAGGGATTAAAGGGGGGGGGGGGGGGGGGGGGGGGGGGTGAAACACTCAGTTTCAGTCAATCTCATGTTAAACTTGAGTACCTATAGAGTAGTATTGCATCCTTCATTTCTCCAAAAAGCCTTTAGTTTTATTATATTTATAAAAGAAAGATAGGCAGTACCGAGTCTTTCCGAAAAAAAAAACCGAGTGGCTGGAGGCGTGCCGTGTCGGCGGAGCTAAAGAATCACGAGCGCTATTCACTGTTTACGTGCTGTGCTTACGCGCTGATAGCTAACACCACACAGACATTTGAAGCAGTTTTACTCACCGCCTGCGGTTCCAACACACGACCGTGAACTAGTGATCGACTGATATATCGGTCGGCCGATAAATCGGGCCGATATTTGCGGGTTTGATGTGTATCGGCATCGGCCGATACGCGGCTTCTGCGTTCGCCGATATTTTTTTCCCGGCATTATTTACAGACAGCCGTCCGCAGGCTGCTCTGTGTTGCTGGAGACGCTGCAGTTCACGCGCAGCCCATGCACTGCCCCTCCCACACAGAGTGCTGGAAGCCTCTTCAAGACAATGGCAAGTTTTAAACTTTCAAAGCATCTTTTAACTGTTTGACTTAGCTGAACTATTGACATACACTTTAAAAGTGGAAACACGTTGCTCTATATATGCGTGCAACTAAGCAAGTTTACTGCTTTTGCTCTCTGCTCGTCGCTCTGGTCGACGGGTGCGCGCGCACTCGTCCGGCAGAAGTGCCTTTAGGACCCTTATAAGGAAATTCCGCTCCAGCTGACATCACACAGACCCATACTCGAAAAAAACTTTCCGAAACTTGTGACAAACCGGAAGGAGTATTTTTCGCACAGAAATGCTCCTTCAAACGTACAACTTAATTTTTGAAACTTTGTCCATGTTTAGCATGGGAATCCAACTCTTTAACAGTGTAAAAAACGCAGTATGCATGTAATAGCATTTCACCCCCCCTTTAAAGTAATGTCACAAAAGGAAACACTAAAAGCCTCATATGTTCTAAAAATTTAATTATACACCATTTATTTCTACATACAATTTTACAAATATCAGAACTAAACCCATTTTATTCTTTTTTTTTTCAATTTAATAATTGTTTAAGTTTAAAAACAGCTAGAATGTTTTTCTAGTCCAAAAAATAAATAAATCATGTCATTCATAGTGCTATACTGCCCTCTCGTGTTCAAAATCAGGTATACTAGGTATGTGACGGTGAGAATATTTTACCATCGGGTTAATCAATGTGTGACACCGCTTGGGGCTTTTGAATCGCTAACTTAAAAACGAAAGTAAAATATGTTCGTCTGCACAGACATTGATAATGGTGCGGAGCAGAGCGAGCGTTTTCAATGAATTCCTATGGAAGCAGGAATGAACTAAAAAACGTTGACTCTGTTCTGCCCGTTCCTCGCCGTGGACGCGCACCGTTATGAATGCCCATGCAGCCGTGAGCATTTTAGTTTAATTTTAAAATTAGCGCCTTTTGGGGGGGCGGATTGCTTGAAATTATTATTATTATTAACACAATGTTGTGTTTACGTATGTGTGCTCGGCAAGACCGTTTTGTGTTTGAGTGCCCCCCAAGTTGTGTTTTACTGTAACTTCAGAAGCTCCAGACACGTGAGCAAAAGCGCCAATCTCATTGGTTGGTTTTTAACGCGGCGTCAAACCAAAAAAACGAACCCGAGGCGTTTTTTTTTTTAAATTACGCTTTTATGCGAGGCGTTTTTCGCGTCGGTGTGCACACTCACATTGACGCCCTTTGTTTAGTCACGAGGCATTAAACGTCTGCAAACAGGCCTTTAGTCTTAAGGCCATTGCACACTGAGTCCGAAATTTTCGTATGCGTTTTTTCGTGTTCGTCAGCCTTAAAATTCGTCACGCACAGAAATCTTGCACACTGAGTCCGATGCGTATTTATTAAACCTTTGCGGGAAAAAACGCAAAAAATACAAAATGGATTCGTCAAGCAGTGAGGATGATTTTGTTGCCCTCCTTCTAAAAAGAGAAAAAGAAAAAGGAAATATTGGGTCCATCCAATCCTGATTGCGCCGAGAGGAAGGAGTTTCACCTCTTTATCAAAGATTTGCGAAATTATCCAGAGCGATTCAAAATTTACCTCAGAATGTCAGTGGAACAGTTTGATGCTTTGCTAGTGATACTGGTGCTACATATTAAAAAGAAGACCACCAATTTCCGTGAACCAATCGATCCTGAACAGAGACTGGCACACACACACACACGGCCGGCGGAAGCGCTGGGCAGACAGAACAGCTGTAGCAGCTATACAGGTTATATTTTATACCCAAATAATACATGGGTTTTGTCGTTCGCTTGTACGGTGGCTCTGAATTGTCAAAACACCATTCAAAATGCTTGCAACGGATGCGAAAAACGCAGAAAATCGAACCTGATCCGAATTTTTTTTTGACGGACGAAAGTTTCGGAGGCAGTGTGCAAGCGTGATTGACATAACGTGAGGTCGTAT
Source organism: Abramis brama (assembly GCF_963993115.1). NCBI lineage: Eukaryota > Metazoa > Chordata > Actinopteri > Cypriniformes > Leuciscidae > Abramis > Abramis brama. The sequence goes on along the minus strand of NC_139963.1, from coordinate 54,078,892 downwards.
TTATTTTTTAACTTGCGAAAATTTCGGATGCGAATTTCGGACTCAGTGTGCAATGGCCTTTAGACCAGTGAAATGAGCTTAAAGTGTCAATTTACAGGAGATCTGAAGACATCAGCATAATAAATGAGGTGAAATGAGGAACTATTGACGTGAAATGGGTAGAACTATTTACTAGTACAACAGTTATCAGTTTAGAAGTATTCATGTGAATTAAACGTGGGACAATGGCCTTCATCATCACAGTATGCTAATGCTGCGAATCAGATGCGAGGGAATCATCATTATGCAGATTGAGGACTGATGTGTCTCTTACACCTCTAATACACATCTGTGCCATTTGCTTCATAGGACAAACACGAGTCATTCTAGAATTGGGGGTTCATTTCGAGTCTACCAGATAAACCCTCTTTAATTTAAAAAAAATAATATAAAAAACTTTTTTGAATCAGTTTTGAATAATAAAACAAATTATATCACACTATCACTAAAAATAATGATTTATGTATATTTAGGAAAATAAATATTAATATTAACTAAATATTAATTTATTATAATTATTATTAAAAGATAAAAGATCCACCAATAAAAGATCCACCAAAGGAGGGAGAGCATTTTCACATTTAGCTCCAAAGCTTATAAGACACTGACATTTCAAATGAAAAGCGGACCTTATACCATTATAGACAATATCATTACATCTTAGGATAGAGCGTTCTTTGCCTTAAAGTCCAAGCTTTCTCCACAAATGTTGCCACACTAAACCAGTCATTACTAAACAACCAGCCCAACATATCCCCTTCAGGTAACCAAAATAAATCAGGATTCTTACATTGAATCTTTTCAAACAAAACATTTCTCAAATCATTATACAAAGGACAGTAAAACATAAAGTGAAATTCATCCTCAACCAAACTCAAATCACAGACAGAACAAAGCCGGTCTTCCTCAGGAACCCCTTTATACCGACCCACTTCCACCTCCAAAGGCAGCACTCCTGCTCTGAGCTGTGCACACAGGGATCTCGGTCTCCTTTTCATATTACAATTCACATAGGGCTCTGTGGAAAAGCAAACCTTGAACTGCACATAAATTCTCAGTTTAGGTTTATTTAACACTTCTAACTCCCACTGCTTTTTATAAATATCAAATAATGTTTCTTTTATAATAGGTATTTTAAATTGTAAATTATTCTGAAACAAATTTTGAGAGTTTACTTTATATGAGATCTCATGAACATCTTTAGTCCAGGGGTGCCCATTGGCTTTATCCCAGTTAAAGACTTTCCTGGTAAGTCTATAGTCAGGTAGGCTCACCAAACGATTCCACAATCTAATCACTTCAACCCTTTGCCTCACCATACAAGGCTCCCAACCCATGTCTCCCTCTACAGCTACCTTAGGGGAGAACCTATGAACACCGAGAAAACAACGTAGAGCTCTATGCTGAACAGAGTTACACTCAGGACTCTCCATAAATCCCCACACCCCAGCAGCATAAAACAACACAGGTGCAACCATAAAATCATACAGCCGCGTGAATATAGGGAAACTCAAATCAGGACATACCTTCATCTTATTAACCACAGACCCCAATGCCCTTCCAGCAGATTCCCCCAAAACTCTCCTGCCTACAGAAAACCTCATATTTTCTTGAAAAACAAAGCCAAGGTACTTATATGTTGCAGAATAGCTCAACAATGATTGACCGAAATAAAATGCATAATCACTTTGACAGGTAGATGGCTGAAATGCACAATTTGTGTTTTCTCTAAATTAATAGTAAGTCTCCATTTGATACACCAATCATTCATAATATTCAACATTTTTTGCAACTCAATTTCTTTTTCTGCAATCAACACAATATCGTCAGCGTATAAAAGAATACTAAGATTAAGGTCTTCAATAGTTATTCCCAGATTTGCCATTTTAATTTCTTGTGCTAAATCATTAACATAAAGAGCAAATAACGTTGGAGAGAGAACATCTCCTTGTTTTACCCCAAACGGAGTAGGAAACCAACCAGTCCTTAAATCATTCACCTGAACACAAGCTACTGGTGCTTTATACAGGGCTTTAATTGATTTATAAAATTTACCATTAATCCCATAATTAATTAATTTATACTCCAGGAGGTCTCTGTTTATCCAATCAAACACTTTTTTTAAATCAACAAAACAAACAAATGTACTTTTTCCCTCCTGTAGCCGTGCTCTCACCACAGATGATAGGACATAAATGTGGTCAATACATGCCCTATTTTTTCTGAATCCATTCTGCTCATCAACCATTATTTGATTCTCTTCAATATACTCGCAAAGCCGATTGTTCAAAATGGCAGAATAAACTTTATAAACTGTACTCAATAAACTTATGCCTCTGTAATTTAGAGGTATTCTAGGGTCGGCCTGAGAAGATTTAGGGATTGGCTTAATGATTGATTTATACCACCCTGATGGAATAACACCACTACAAAAACAACTTGTAAACAAACAGTGCAGAGTATTCAAAAGCTTGGGACATTTAAGAATTTCATTTGTAAGTTCATCTTCTCCCACAGCTTTTTGTAATTTAATTTTTTCAATTACCTTTTGTACCTCCGCCACTGTAATGTCACTGTTTAACAAGTCATTTGTTAAAAGCAGTGGTGGACTAACATTGTTCTCTTCGAGAACTGCCTTGGCCTTACAGGTATTTATAAAAAACTGGTCATCAAACTGATTGGAGCAGCTACTAGCAAACAAGTTGCTATAATCTGCCTCCCATCTTTCCAACACCTGATCAGTTTGAAAGACAGATTCTCCACTCTATGTGATAATTTCAAGTGGGATAGTTTTTTTCTTCTTAGGCCCAAGCTTATTTATTTCTTGCCAAAAGTATTTAGAATTACTATTATGAAACTGTTCCAACTGAAGAACTTTCCCCCTCCTATAGCTCCTTTTGTAAGCTCTGAGCTTTTTATCAAATTCAGATTGACCACTTCTAAAAGCTCTATATAACTCCTGCCTAGAGGAGGGATCTTTACATTTCAAGTATTTTTTCTCAGCCATACGAAGACTTTGCCACACACTCTGCAGTTCATTATTCCAGTATGGCTGTTTGATTTTATACTGCCTTTGTTTAGTTCTACTATGCATTTCACTTTTGGGTCCGTATTTACTAATTTCCTTATTTAATACCATACAGAGACGTTCATAACAATAATTCATATTATCCTGTGTTTTTTCTCCAAGTTGTAATTCCTCTCTTATGACACTTAAAGCATTATCACAAACTTCAGAATCAAGAAAATTATCATGCAACTTTCTTATCAACCTTTTAGTTTGTAGACCAAACTCGATATCATTCCCAACACACAGAATCTGCTTTGTTTGAAAACACAAATAAAGCACAGAATGATCAGGAAGCTTACATCTATCATCTATCATATCAATCCCCTGTAGCCCATTTTTGTCCACCAGGTCATGAGGGGTAAAAACACTAAACATAGGGGTGTCCAGACTTATGCACCATGTATTTTAAGGTAGAACATTTATTTATTTACGATACATTATTCATTCACAAAGAAAATTGGTGTCCTTAAAGGTTGTATTTTTCCTAATTTTTTTAATTAATGCATTAAGTTCAATTTCCAAAAGATGATTTTTTATTCCTCTTTTTAGTCAACTTTAGCATGGGTGTCTAAACTTATGCATAGCACTGTAATTTAATTAATTAAAAAAAATAGATTTTGTGTCTGTCCATACGTTCTGGTCAACTATGTTACACACACACATATATATATAACCTCCAAAGCATTTGTAAAAAAAAAAAAAAAGCATGTGACTTGCAAAAGGAACTTTTTTTAATCAGTTTTGAATAATAACACAAAAATATATCACACTATCACTAAAAATAATGCTTTATCTATTTAGGAAAAAATAATAATGGGAAATATTAACTAGGCTAAATGACTCCCACACCAACTATTATTGACTGTCTCTGCCTCCTGATTCATACATTCAACTTGAATTATGATGAAACAATTAAGTCTAATTTTCTGGTCAAATCTGTTATAAAACAAAAAAACTCCAAAACATTTGTAGAAAAAGCATGTGACTTGCACCAAGGGATATCACTTCCTCTGGCGGGAAATTCTGGAAAGCAGTGAAGTATGTCACTATTCTTCTCTCATTCATTTGTAAAAAATGTTTATGATACACCAATAGTAGATTAATTATTTGTCAAATCTATTATTGTGATATTGCAGTGAATCTTTCATTCACTTTAAAAAAAACGATAATATGGCGGAAAACCCCATACAATTCTGTTTTTAGACATGCCATGTGGTATCTGGTTTGAGGTTAGTTTTTTTTAACTAAAGTACAAAATGGTGGAAAATGTTAACTCTGTTATCGTCAACCTAATTTGTCTATAACAGAGTTGACAGATTTTTCCGTTAGTACACTGATGTTCAGTATTAATATTTTACATTTTACAAGTTTAAGATCAGCAAATATTGAAAATGTTGAATTTAAAGTGCATTCTTTGAAAATAAAAAAGTTTAACAGAAAAAAAATCTTACTTTTTGTTTTTTCCTCTACTTGAAACGCTTATTCCCACTACATACTGATCTACCAGTGTGTTCTAACATGTTTTGTCTCTTCTGACAGCTTATGAAATGGAAGCTTGTTTCCGCCACAGAATAAAACATTTTTAAAGATAATTGCAATTTTTTTATCTCACAATTGCGAGTTTATATCTCGCAATTCTGACTTTATTTCTCAGAATTGCGAGATATAAAGTCAGAATTGCGTAAAATAAAGTTTTTTTTATTTTTATTTTTTTTACATCAGAATAGTTTAGGCCTATATCTCACAATTCTGACTTTATAACATGCAATTGCGACATCATGCAATTCTGACTTTATCCCCAATTGCAACTTTATTTCTCAGAATTGCGACTTTATATCTCGCAATTGCGACTTTATTTCTCACAATTCTGACTTCATATCTTGCCATTCTGAGGAAAAAAGTCACAATTCTGACTTGATATATCGCAATTGTGAGAAACAAAGTCCGAATTGTGAGATGAAAAGTCGCAAATGTATTATTATTTAGTGGCGGAAACAAGCTTTCATACAATTCTAGATACGGAAACATATGTTAAAGAACAAGAAAAACTTTAAAGGGATCAGATTACTAACAACAGAGTCAGATAAATGCTCATTCTCCTTCTGCTTTTTAATCTATTGGTTCAAATTAGCACTGTAATCCTTCAAGATTTACAAAATATAGTGTTCAGATGCAGCTGTTAAAGGGTTGATCAGCTTTTTTTCGAAGGCTTGAAAAAAAGAAGATTTTTTTCATATAATTTACCTTTATTCTGCACCGCGTGTCCCTCCTCGTAAACCGATCTGATGATGATTTCCTGGTTATAGCCTCTCCCTCAGAAATACACGACGGGCTCTGATTGGTCAGCTTGGCCCAGTGTGTTGTGATTCGCTTACCGCCTAGTTCACGCTGTCCGGAATCGTCACGCCGTTACCATAACAGCAGATGCATGTGCTCCGGTGTATTGTAAACACAGGTAAATTTTGCCTTATCAATTTCAGCCCGAATCAGATTTAGAGAATATTATTGGAGAGGAATCGAGCAGAGCTTGTGCACGAACGGCTGTTACAGGACGTTTCAGAAAGAGCATGTAATTATGTATTGTCCTATATCATCAAGCCAGACAAAGATTAATTTCACAACTTGGTGAGAATCAGATGACATTCAATTTGCATGATATTTTGCAAAGAGGATCTGGTGAAATTAGTTTTTCTTTTTTGTTTTCTTTTTTGAAGATAACTGGGTTATTAAATAGAATTTAACGAAGTGTAGGTCGACCCTTGATCCACACTCCAGTCCAGATGGAGGCGGTAATGCACCGAAAGCTGGTTGCCAACCGCCATATAAAGAAGAAGAAGAGTATTAATGTAACAAACAAAACGAAAATCAAAAGAAACAAAAGACAACTTAGATGAGTGTGTTGTTTTGCGCCACGTGCATTTCTGTCAGCGATGGAAATGGAGTGTTTGGGTGTGTGAAAACCAGCGTGCTAATCGACCCAGCAGGGAACGAGGTAAGATAAGTTGTGGACCTGGAGGTGAACACACACAAACTCAGAGACACACACACGCACACCTGGAGATTGAGGAACAAATTACGTTTTAGTCGCATAACATCGGTTAATGGAAACGCCGTCATTTCGCAATAGTTGTAACGTTAATTGATATTTAGAAAAAAAAGAATCGCAAAAGTTTTGCGCGAAAACATCTCGCGCTTAACATCTAGTTTTCGCGCTTAACATCTAGACAACTTCTCAGAGTTATGTTGAGCAACAGTGTTCATTATACTAACCATTCAACTCCGGATTGATTCTGGAATCTTCGCTGGGGGAATAAGCATTAAGCACCGGCAACAATCCGCCCTCTACATGCTCATGTTTTGATTCAGATCGTGCGGTAAGAGAAGGAGGGGCTAGTCGTGCCTCCATTGTCAGTTTGTGAGAGAGGGGGAGCAAGCAGCGCGAATAAAATACAATTTTACCCATATTAAATAGTTAAAAAATCTGAATCAATCCGTGGCGGTCAGCGTTGATATGTGGCGGGCCGCCACAAATTAATGAATGTATGGGAAACCCTGCACATAACCATAAACCACTAAAGTGGGTGTAAATTAATTCCAAATAATTAATTCATTACCATTTTGACCTGTTTCAATAATCTTAATGGAAAACTCAGATATTACTGCAGATATTTAAAAAGCTTACTTGTTTGGAGCAGAGCTGTCAAATCTGGAAATTGAAATCAAGTTGATTCTGGAATGACAGCGCATTAAAGTTCCAGCAGTCTCATTGGTTAGAATGAATCACGTCATGATGCTATCTAGTGTACAACTATTTACTTTTTTATTGTGACAAATGAGTTCATTTTATTTTAAGTCACTGTAAAGGCAATTCTCAAAAAAAAAAAAAAAAAAATCTAAACGCATTATAAATAAATGATAGAAATGTATTGCTAAAACACATTATAAATACTGTGAGGTACTTAATTGTTAGCTTGTCGTCGTCATACTCAGATTCTAGTCAGAATGTGAGACTGATACTGCTCCATTGGGCTGTGATTATGGGGCGTGTTTCAACCGAACCAGGAATGAAAATGCCTCTGCACTCAATTGGATAGACCTACAACCAATCAGAGCAACAGAGTAAGTGACGTATGTTCTTCATTCATCTTTCCGATCGACAAATGCCTTGATCGCGGTTCTCTGTTCCTCTTTTAAAATGAATGCGTTGTCGTCGATATCTTCTATAACAGAACAGATGCGATGGTGGAATCTAGCCTACACATCTCAATTCTCCAGCGGCAGTCTTTCTTTGTCGTAAACGAATTCAACCCAAGCACTCTTTGGTGACATGGATGATTACATTACTGTTGATGATTATCTGTCCATCATCAGATAAAGCCCGCCCTGAATATTTGATTGGTCTGAACAGCTCGGACCAAGTCCAGACCGAACTTCCTGACCTCAAATATTGTTGGCAGAGCTAAGTTCGGCTGGCATTCAGGCTACTTAATTGTGGAGTTAGACTGTTAAACAGTTTTTCACCATTGTTGTTTTCAGGATTTTTTGGGCTAAAACGGTGGTTCTGACACACTGGAGCCACTGAGGTCCTGGCCCTGCCCCTACTGTCGATGACGCACTGGAGCCGCTGAGGCTGGCCCCTCCCCATATAATATAACTAGAGCACATTCGCATCAGTTCGCCGCTCAATCGCGGGTTACCGTCAGTACTATTAGTTACTACAGACTACAGTTTGCTAACTAGCTATGCCTTCGTCACGGAAATGCGTATTACCTGGATGTGATCACGTACAAAACAGATCGGTGTCCTTATTTAAATTTCCGAAAAACTATCATATCAAGAAGAGTTGGATTAATTTTGTGAAGAGCCACCTCGATGGAGAGCTGAGGATCACCTCCAACACCCGCCTCTGTAGTGATCATTTTACACAGGATAGTTTTATAAACTTTCGTCGGAGACAACTGGGATTCACTGATAATCCGCTGTTACTGGTGAATGGGGCCGAACCGACTATCTACCGTCTCGGCCTTCATCCTCCCGTCCCGCCGACAACTGGAGCCATCATCGGCAGTGCGTACCCACCAATGAGTGTAAGTTGCCTGTTATATGTTATAAATATAGTAGGTAGTCCACAGTAACTCTACTAAATTCTGCAACCCTCTAACATGATTTGCTTGTTTATATGCATCACTATGATTCCTTAGACAAGTAATTTCAGCAATTATCTGTTCACAAAGCAGTCCATTCCAACGACAAGAGAGACAGAGTGCCAGTGTGACAAAATGCAGAAAGTCACCCGAGAAGTTGGATGTCAGACAGATCTCTTTGTGGGGAAAACGACTGTGGCCACACAACTGTCTAAAAATACAGGTATGTTGAGAGATCGAGTGCCTAGTTTGTCTTTTTTAAATTTGCACGTGTTTTGTCTTGCTTGTTTTCACATTCAGTAGATTTTAAACTATAACATCGCTAAAAAAGGGTGCGCACTGCCACACATACACAAAGAGAGATGCGTGTTTCAGAGAGCGCACAAACTCCGAATTGAATACTCAATACAATTTTTATATATATATATATATATATATATATATATATACAAAAATGTAATAATTAAATGCAAAAAAATAAGTAAATAACTAAATATATATATATATATATTTAGTTATTTATTTTTTTACATTTAATTATTACATTTTTGTACCTGAAATTAATAGTTAAACCTTCCTTTATTTGTAACTTCGATATACTATTATTGTATTTATCTACGCTTGTAATTCATGTATTTGTTTTTATATTTTACTGATTACTTGCCTTTAATAATGTTTTAACTTTATTAGCTAGACTAGTATTTTTGCTGCTGTATCAGAGTAAAGTGGGCTTTAAGTATGAAATAATTTTTTTTTGCAAAATTATCATTTGTGGCTCAAATCCGTTGAACCACTATCTCACACTAATGAACACAGACAGTAAGGTTTTCGTAAAAAAATGTTACTTACAGTAACATTCTGATGAATATCATGCGTGCTGTATGACAGTGGTCCCCAAACCCCCGGGCCACGGGCCGGTACCGGGCACAGAAATAATAAATAACTTACCGTATTTTCAAGACTATAAGTCGTATCAGTCAAAAAATGCGCCATGCAGAAGAAAAAACATATATAGCTTAAGTCGAACTGGACTATAAGTCGCATTTATTTAGAAATTTATTTCACAAAAAGAAAAACAATGTTACAGACGGGACAGTTCTCTGTAATGGACGTGAGCGCTCTGAAAGCGGCACTAAAAGACTGCTTTAAAGCTTTCACAGAGACCTCAAACAGAAAGCACAAAGCCTGTCTTTAAATTTAATTTCGTTTTGTATTAATTGTATCTTAATTTTAATCAATGAACCAGTTGCCTGGATTTAAAATAGATAATCACGACACGGAGGCACCGGCGCGTGAACTGGAGCTCGTCTCATAAATTAACCGAAACTCAGCGTATAAGGTAGCCTACTTGCCTCAGAGACCTGAGACATATAAGAAAGCTTGAAATGTCTACTTTTAAACAGAACAATTCAAAATGAAAGAAAACAGACTGCTCTATGCTTATGTAATCCGTATGAAATGTGTATTTCTCTCTGGCGCGTTCACTATTGCGAAGATCGCGAGTCAGCACCGTCAACTTCATCTTTGCAGCCGACACTGACACAGAAAACACTTGTTTATTAATAAACAATTAAAATGTCTCCTTGCTGTATTTTACATATTCATAATCATTCATTTTGCCGGTTCGTTGTGACAGCTTTTAGGTGCTTTATTGGCAGCGCCACCATTACATGTTACATGAACGCATCACCACCGCATCAGCACCGAAAACATGGAGATTTTTTTCTTTTGGGGGGCATTTTGTGTGTTCAGGCTTTCTCAGTTGTCTTTAGGCACGATGTACAGGGACACTGCTAATAAAGTTGCGAGTAGACCTACACATTGGATTCACGTTTATTATTATATTTAAAAAAAGTACCCCAGTTTTTATGCTGCTCGTATCATTTTATTTTGTTGTATTTATCCGCCACACCTTAAAGGTCGGTCAGTGAAAATATTGTCTGATATTATACTGGTCCATGGCGCAAAAAAGGTTGGGGACCGCTGCTGTATGAAATCTTGCAAGGGCAGAAATGTTTTTTAAAAAATCTGTTCTATAGCTCCAACTCTCTCACAAATATAAACACTATACCTAAAGAATTCCTATTACTATCCTTATTTGTGTATATATTTTCCAGATTCTCAAGCTACGGTAGCCACTAAGAGTGTTGCTCTGGGCAACACCACATCCAAGCTTCTTCCGCTCTGCTCTTCAACTGCACTTAAGCGGAAAGCAGGATCACCTGATAGACCACCAAAGCGTTCTCTCTTGGAGTTTCCTTCTTTTCAGGAGTCTGTAATCGGTCTCAACATGGTAGATCCTGATGACACCAATAGTGAACAGTAAGTTAACTTTATTCCTTATAGATCTTTGTTCCTATTATGTTATATTAACAATCTCTTCCTCAACATTATTTTAATTGATGCTGATGTGATTGTTGTGTTATTTTACTATGAAGGTGAGAAATTAGAAATAAAACACTTTGTAACAAGTCTTTTTTTTTTTGTGGATAGAGCACCGACCAAGCCACCACAGGACATGGTGAAATACTTGATATATGAGGAGTGCCTGCTTGAGCTTTTTAAAATCTGCCCCAACTGCTCAAGAGTCTGCAAGGTGATCAAATTTGTAAAAGGAACATTCCTTTCTGTGACCCAAAAGTGCCTCCACCAGAGTTGTTCATACACAAGAGAGTGGAAGAGTCAACCACTTCTGGGCAGCTCTCCAGCAGGGAATCTGCACCTATCAGCCGCTGTCTACTTTACTGGCTCTTCTTTCATCCAGACTAACAAGGTTTGTAAAAATAATGACATTTATTTTTAAAAAGTTTATAAGGCCAGTGCATCACATAGTGCTACAGTGGGATGTAGTCATAGGCGTCGATTTTGGTGGGGACTTCAGATTTCGTCATGAGTCATTTTGTACCCACCACTTTTTTAATAATAATAATTGGACTTTGGGTTAGATTTTTTTGACAGTTTTCAGTGGTTATGAGAGAGAAATTTGGTGATCGTTGTTTAGGTACATTAAACCACGTAAAGCTTTTTCACGCTAGGACTTATAAAGCCCATGAGAACCGTGGGGAGTCAACCCACAGCCGCTCCGCTGTCCTGCTGAAAATGTGAAGCAGAAACGCTTAAAGGATTAGTTCACCCCAAAATGAAAATTTCCTAATAATTTATTATTATTGATCAGCTCAATCCGAACTATTGAAGGTAAAAAGTCTATAAAATATATATATATTTTTTTAAATGACCTATCGTTTCGCTAGATAACAACCAGCTGTGATCGCGTACAGCCCATTTAAACACTTCAAAGACTTTTGAAACTGCATTGATTTGGACTTAAAAACGATGGTAACCAATGAAGTCCATTGTTAGACGAAAAATCCAGAAATGTTTTCCTCAAAAAACATAATTTCCCTCCCACTGAGGAAAGAAAGACATGGATATCTTGGCTGGCATTGGGGTGAGTAAATTATTAAGACATTTTAATTTTGGGGTGAACTAATCCTTTAATGTCAGATAACGTCCATAATAATTGGACTTTGGGTTAAATTTTTTGACAATTTTCAGTGGTTTTGAGGAGCAATATGAGAGAGATATTGGGATCATTGATCGTTGTTTAGGTACATTAAACCACGTTAAGCTTTTTCCTTACAATAGGCTCTAATGAAGCAGAAACGCTTAATGTCAGATTACGTCCATAATAATTTGACTTTTGGTTTGATTTTTTTGACCGTTTTCAGTGGTTATGAGGAGCAATATGAGAGAGAAATTTGGTGTAATCATTGTTTAGGTACATTAAACCTTGTCATGTCATATTGTCAACATGGTACTTATGAAGCAGAATAGTGGGTCATATGTCTAATGCTTTCTTCTTTATAAAATGAGTCGGACATCACCACATTTTTGTGTACATTTTTATTTATTTACATTAGTAAGCTACAGGACATCGTCTTTCAAAACATGACCTGCGCGAAAGAGAAAGAAAAATGAATGTGTCATTGTACCCAGCACTTCCGAAAATGCACTGCCAAATGCGTCTTTGTCCCCAGCACATTTCAAACCAAACTGACGAATTTTACTTTGCAGGTGCTCAATGCAATGCATGTGAGAACCATCAGCAGAATGACACATCGGAATCATGTGCGCAACTACATTCTGCCTTCTGTGCTGCATAAATGGCGATCACACCAGAGCGACCTGCTTGAGGGACTAAAACAGTGCGAAACTGTATCTCTTGGTGGTGATATGAGAGTTGACAGTCCAGGCCATTGCACAAAGTATGGCTCATACTCCATGATGGATCTCAGCACAAACAAAATTGTTGATATCCAGCTTGTACAGGTAAATAGATTATAAAAACCAAGTATTTGCCTGGGAAACTCTTGGGGCATTTTGAGAAATTAATTAAAGTTCAGACTTTAGAAGTCTGTATTTAAAGAAATGTTATGTCTGTTTATGATACACAGAGCAATGAAGTGGGAAGCAGTGTACGTATGGAAAAGGAAGGGCTCATCCGGAGTCTGGAATTTCTCGAAAAATCTGGTGTCAAAGTAGCTTCCCTGGTGACAGACCGACACACCCAGGTTCAAAAGTTTGTCCGGGAACAGAAACCAGACATTGACCACTTTTGTGATGTATGGCATTTATGTAAAGGTAGGATAATTCTGAAAATGTAGTTTATTGATTATTTTTCGTGCAGCTAATCCTGTGAACCATTAACACCCAGTGTAGAATAAATGTATTACATATTTTTAAACTGTTCTCAGCACTCACCAAGAAGATGAATGCCATGTCCAAGGAGAAAGACTGCAACAAGGTCAAAATATGGCGAAAGAGCATAAAAAATCACCTCTACTGGTCCGCATCTGGTTCATCAAATGGAGAGGAAACAGTGGCAAAATGGACCTCTCTTCTTAACCACATCCAGAATGTGCATGTCCATGAAAATCCACTCTTCCCCAAGTGCCTCCACCCTCCTTCCACTGACAAAAACAAGTGGCTGAAGCCCGGTACGCCACTATTCAATAGCAGTTATGCTAATCCTGTAGTATACTCTCAGCTGCTCTGCACTCATTTTATGTATTGGTTATTCTCTGTCCTCCTCTAGCAACAAAGGCCATCTACAAGCTGGAGAAGGTGCTGATGAACAAGCGTGTTCTTGGTGATGTGAAAAAGCTGAGCCCTCTCCACCAAACATCTGCCTTGGAGGGGTTCCACAGTGTGATTCTGCGGTTCGCACCAAAAAACGTGGCCTTCTCATACTTGGGGATGCTTTGCAGGTAAATTGTATAGTAATCATGTTGTCAATATTGTATAGTAACAGCACTTTACCAACGGCCAAGCCACACTGTCTACATGAGCGGCATGTGTGCGCAGCAGAAGCTTTTCATTTTGGCGTCCATGTTAACAGATTAGACAGAGTTTCCGGGGGGCATTAAAAGGCATTAAATGGATTTTGCGAAAATTAAGGCAATTAAATGGCTTTAAAAGCATTAAATTTGAATCCTACAGGCATTAAAAATTGATTATAGTTTTGAAAAATTTTATCCAGACATCAATAGCTGTATTAGTATCAGTGATACTGACCTTCATTCACATAAAGATGCCATTAAACAAGTATTTATTAAATATGAAGAGTTCAGATGTAACTACGGCTCTTTGTAGTAAATGCCGCTCCATCTGAAAGCAGGTGAAGGCGATTTACTACTAATCAAGGAAACAGCTTTACTGACGAGATGCGCCTAACAATGTCATGCAATATATTGCCCAGCCCTACTATTAGGCTATTCGTACGGAGATGAGTATGAAGTTTCCCAACAACCACACGCTCAAGCACTTTTGCCAGGAAGGGTAAATTAGAAATGGGTCGATAATTAGACATGTCAGTGATATCGCTACCAGCTTTTTTTAAGAACTGGCGTAACTGCAGCCATTTTTAGAGCAGAAGAGACATTCCCTGTAATGAGTGAGGCTTTTACAATGGTAGTGATGTGGGGTAAAATGACAGGCAGACATTTTTTCAAAACAGTCGTAGGGAGTGGATCAGGTATGCAAGTAGTAGAGTTCATAGACAAGACAAGTTTAGAAATAAAATTAGAGTCAACAGCACTGAAACTTGAAAAAACAAGACCAGAGAGATTAGGAGGATGCAACTCAACAACCTCAGGAGCAACCTCACAAGCAATAGCGTTATGGATATTCTCAATTTTAGTTGAAAAATAATTGAGAAATGCATTACACTGCTCAATGGTGGAACAGTTAAAGTCACTCTGAGGTTTGATTAGATTATTGACTGTTCTAAACAGAATGTTGCTACTAATAATAGTAGAATAGTAGAATAATATGCCACTTTTGCAGCTTTGAGAGCATTATGATACTCAATCTGATGCTGATTAAATATTAATCTATGAACTGTTAGACCAGATTTTTTATATTTCCGCTCTATCTGCCTGCCTAACGCCTTCAATTTGCGCAACTCAGATGTGTACCAGGGAGACGATCTCTTAAAAGACACAACACGTTTTTTTCAGAGGAGCAAACTCATCCAGAATAGATGTAAGAGCAACATTATACTGGTCAATAGAGGCTGCAACTGGTAAATCACCCATAGTATAACTAAGGAGATCAAGATCAATATCACAGATTTTCCTGAAACTGATAACACGTTCTTTCACATTCTGCAAAGAAGGAGGAGTCAGATTGAACGTGAAGCTTGATAAAAATGATCATTCTAGAAGAAAACTTCAGATGACACTTAGAGGCTTTTGCATCTGAACTCTTCATATACATACATACACATACACACATATATATATATATATATATATATATATATATATATATATATATATCTCTGTGGTTAGTCTTGGGTCATGTATGGCATTAAAAATAAAAAAGGCATTAAAAAGCATTACATTTAATTTGAAGATAACTGCAGAAACCCTGTTAGAGCAGCCACACAGGTAGAGAGAGGGGCATTGTGGCCATGGCGTCATTATGTTGGAGTAATACCATACAAATCCTCATTTCAGACTGTACCTGGCTGCATTGCATTTCAATGAAAAGTCTGGCCATACCCAAGCGAGGACTGCAGCCGGAGAACTGCAGTTCAAAATTAAATTTCCCAAGGCCAAAAGAGGGGAACATGTGGTGTCCATGCCGAAGACCAAATATTCTACTGGTTAGTTCATTCTCAGTTGTCTTTTGCGATCTCCATACTAACATATACATTATTCTGCATTAATGCATTTACCCCGCTGGCAAGATTTTGGCACCACTTGAGTGACAAGGTGTAGCACATTTGCCAGTTTGACAAGCAGTAAAAACACAATTTCTATTGCAGTAACTTTTTAAAAGAAGTTTTGTCAAATCAGATTGTTAACAGAGACCATATGAATGACTCAAACTATATGCTTTGTGTTCTCGCCTGTGTTTTAGAATATGTGACTGAGCTTACGGACATCCTCTTTAATGAGGTGATCCAGGACCCTGCACCCTATGTGGCTGATATGAAAGCAGTGGCTGTTCCTGGATTCCTGTGTTCACAGTATGAGCAACCTGGGAAATCCGACGCAATTCCTAGCCATGTGTCCAGGTTCAGCTGTCCAGGTTGTGAGGGAACAGCTCTAACACACAGTGATCCAACACCCATCTAAGTCCACAATCCCTTTTTAATCAATCAGCTGTATTCTGCCAACATGTAAGTCACCATTCTCCACCATACTATTCGTGCCCTTACTCAATTTTGTTATTTTGGTAATATATAAAGTACATTAGGTCTTTCACAATAATTACATTATCGACTTGTTGCACAATATATATGGACATGATAGTCCAGGTTTGACAGTAAGTTGTGACGTATTACTCAAAAACTGATTGACAGCTGTCCAAAATGTCTATGAAATGTATTAAGTGTATTGAATAATTGTGTACATAGCACATCACCAAACAAGTACAATATAAAGATTTTTTACATTTAAATGGGAGGTTTAAAGCCTGCGTACTCCCCATCTTCATCCTGGTACTCCTGGTGAATACAGAGCACAACACAAGAAGGTATGACTACCCTGTTGTGCTTTCCCAAGTATTCCCAGCACCAGCACAACAAAACATCTGTAGGCCAGGTAGCGAGCACGACTGTAATGACAAGATGAAAACAAAATGTCATGTCACATGATACAATTATATTTATAGGTTTGTTTTGGGTCGGTGGTCTTCTGTCTGATAATTGCAATAAAAACTGACATTGTGAAGTTGATATCAATATCTGGTGTCTTTGTACAACAAAAACACCCTTGGGCTTATTTTTCCTCTCCTGTTTGGTCAGGTCTAACAAAACGGGACCCCAGAATATGACCGTTTGATTCATCAACCTGCAGTCTGCCTCAAATCATTCATGTATACATTAATAAACATCATTTCGTGATTTGATTGCATAAATAATGTGACTTGGTTCTTGTGTCCTTACCAGTTTTTGAAAAACACACATGGCATTTGTGTCAGGAGTTTAGTTTGATTCCTCTGCTTGTTTCTCTTCTCTCTCTTTCATGTGCACTTTCGCACAGCTGAACTCATTCTCAATCAGCGTTCTCTCTCCTGCTCTTCTCACACCTGTTTCCCATTTGCCCTAATTTTCTGGCTATTTAGATCTAGTGTTCTTTTCCCCTCTTTGTCGGTTTATTGTTTGTTCGTTCATGTCCGTTTTAGGGATGGGACGATTACCGGGTTCACGATAAACCACGATAAAATGTACTGACGGTTAGTAATATCGTTTAAAATTTAATTATCATTAAAACCGTGTTTGATTATCGTGATTTTATATCCTGTTCAGCCAGCAACAGTCTGATGCAGGCGCAGCGGCAGCGCGCAATGTTATTTTTTATTCAAGAAGGAATTGCGGAAGGCAGTGACCGTGCTCGGGAGATTTTTCAGTCTTTTAAAATAATCAATTCTGAGGTGTGGTCATATTTTGGCTTTAACAAAAGTCCTGAGGGAAACTTAATCGAGGATGGTCACCATGTCAGCAGAACATGCACAAGAAGTCGCTGCAATAGGGGGAAACTTCAGATCTGCCGAGTCGTCTTGTGTGACCATCACCGACTGTTGTATAGCGAATGCAAGGCAAGTTAACTTTGACCTTAATACCAAAACTACGTCTGGGCAATAATTGGGCATAAAATGTTGTTTTAAGTTGAATTATTTTATATCAATCACTTGAAATAGCCTAAACGTGAAGCTTCCGCAAAGAAAAGTTCGCAGCAGGCTTAGCCAAAGACAAATAATAAACAAAGTTCAAACAAGACTATTAAGAGTGACATTTAAGGGATAATAATTTATTCATTATACACGTTTTACCACATAATTACGGGGACATTGAATTGAGATAAATGTTTTAAATCTTATCTGTTTATAAATCCATTATTACAGCGTACAAAACAATCGTTCAGACAAAATGATCACAACAATATTATCAAACTCTGTAAACAATAAATCAACTCTGATTTAATTTTCAATACAATTAAAAACGGAGACGCAAGACGGCAAGTTGTAGCCTATTTGAATGAAACGAGAAAGCGCGTCCGTTGTGATACATGTTGTAACGTCTGTCAGAGAGTTTGAAGTCTGCCCAGATGAAGAATACATGACAGTGCAAATGAACTGGTAGTTCAACGAGACTTTTATAGATGTTTTCTCTCAGTTAAGCACACTCTTCATACATGTCGAAGAGCGAATGTTAAAAGGGAAAAGAAAACACTCTAAAACACGCGACAAATCAAAGAGCAGTAGAGCGGTCATCTTCCTCTTTGCGCGAGCATTCTCACTCTCAATGTGCGTGCGTGCGCGCTCACATAAAAACAGCATGCATACAATAACGTACGCCATAAAAGAAGTTATCTTAAAGGCACATCAAAATTCATGTCATGAACACTACTTAACACTAGGTGGCCGTTACAATGGATGTGCGCTGTGTTATAATGCGTTGCTATTGACAACCGTCATTATAAGGAAGGAAATGCCTTAAAAAGTGTATAGAGCTGCTTGTTTTAGTTGTTGTTTGTTGATTTTCAAATATAAAACATGTAAAAATGTCTTAAGTGTGAGCATCAACTCTTTTTAAACACTTTCATCTCGTTTTAACAAAACCGTGATATTATTGATAATTGTGATGATTTTGGTCACTATAATCGTGATATTAAATTTCCATACCGTCCCATCCCTAGTCCGTTTTCAGTCTTTTCCAGCATACACTACCTGACCGCTTCTACCTGTGCCTTTCATCCTGCCTGGTTACTGCCTGGTCCTGGATAACGGTTACCTATTCTGCGTCCGCCAAGACGGACGGAGATCGGCAGACAGCCTGTGTTGCATTTCATTCTTTTATTTCAATAAATCATTAACCAGCTTTTGCTCTTGGGTCTTTTTCGAACTGTGACAATTTGATCAGCACAAATGTAATTTCTACACATTCATCTACTAGTTGTGTATTCATACTTCTTAATGATCATTGTGGGAGACACATTTGTTTATCTTATTTACAGTTTAATTCATAGTGTGACTAAAGATAATCACATACATTTGAGTTGTCAATTCTATATTATAAACAATCGTAGAGAAAAGTTATCTGAACAATTTAGACCATATTCTGTTTTTCAGCTTGTGTGTTGCAATAATAATATTCAGCAGTCCATTCTCTCATATGCATTTATGCACAGTGTTTTCATACTTAATATAACAACCATGATGGCTGTTTGATCTGTGACTATAAAGTGTAAAAATGTTTTATTCTATGTTATTTATTGCTGCCAAACTTTGAGCATCGTGACTTGGCAGATGTTGTTTATGCTCAAACATCAACATTACACACTAAAGTTAAAAAAGTGAAATCAGTATCAACCACCACTTTAAAGAGGATTGTTCCCCAAAAAATGGAAACAGTCATTATTGAACTATTGAACAAATTGAACTATCACCATATTTCCTCTAAAAATGTTTGCTTCCACTTTAGACATAACCAATTCTGTTTACGTAAACCTTGTGTGTATTTGACAGAATTAGAGCAACGAGACTCGAAAGATAACTTAGTCCAGTGTCCAGGTGCTGTTTAAAAGGCTATTAGTTCCTGAGCTTCGGGTGTTTGTACTCAGAAAGGCGCACGTTAGAACAGCGCATCAGCACGCAAATGGAATGTTTAACTGGCAAGGCTTTAAAGCACATACAAATAATGAACTTTTGTGAATTACAGTGTCCCGTACCTCTGCATTAATGTGTGATGTGTATGTATGTCGCGGTATACAGTATGTTGAGATGGAGTCGCCAGAACTGCAACTGATGGAATGCACTGTAACACGATACTACGATATTTCTTCTAAAGCATATCGTGGAGACATTTTAATTGTCCACGATCAAAAATCGCAATATCGCACACCCCTACCACAGGGGGACTTCAAGTATGGGATGGGTTGTTGAATGTAATGACATTTTACTGAATCGTTTAAATTAGTTTGATTAATCCTGAGCCTTGAGCATCTCTGCTCTTGATATGTCACTGATGAACATCTTTGGATTTAATGAGAAAAAAAGAAAAGAAAAAGGGTGGTTTAGGATCAAGAACTTCTTGCACGCATAACAAACGTTCTACCAAACCCTTAGAACTCACAAATACTAATAACAGATCTCTTCTTCTTCTTCTTCTTCTTCGGCGGTCACTCAAGACGAATTTGACTGTCCTCTCTGTCGGGTCGCCTTATTTGTGGATCCTCATGTGGCTGTAAAGGCCGATCTGTGATCCTCAGATTCTGCTGCAATGTGGGCATTGAAAGGTTGAGGTGGTGTATGGTGGTGGAGCCTTTCTCTCTTTGTCCTTGCGGTGTTGTCGCTCTGCATCTGCGGCACGGCGGAGTTCTGTTTCGTGGTGTGCTGCACCTTCCTGCACTGCTTTTCTCCAGTAGTCCCTGTTAAATGTGAGATTCTCCCAGTCGTGGACGTGATGTTAAACTTTTTCAGGCTGGTCTTGATATTGTCCTTAAAGCGTTTCTTTGGCCCACCAGGGGCACGCTGTCCTTCTGTAGGAGCCATGTAATTGCAAAGTCATGTGACCAACTGATAATGGGAGTGTCATTAATTAAGTGGGTTAAAACACCTGTTGTGTGTGTGCGTTCACATGGAAGAATGGGGTGAGTGCTGGAGCACATATTTTGTTGACCGTGCAAACCTGTACAAAACAACGTTTAAGCTTTCAAGGAAACGTGTCACAAATGTCATTCCTCCACTCAACTCCTTAGCGGTCTTTGGATTGTTTTCATGTGCCGCTACAAGTTAGTCAACAAAATTGTTTGTTTGAGAACGTGAAAGCGTCTACGTTGGATTCAAGGAACAGGCCCTCACGCTTTGACTGGAAGGAAAGGAAATGCAGGCTGCGCAGCGCTGACTGAAGGAGATTCACACAATTGGACTTCCAAAGCAACAGGACGTCTTTGGATATGTTTGCTGCTAACAATCATCAAACAATTGGACGTTCAAAGCAACAGGACCGATAACTTCGGATATGTTTGCTGCAGTTGAACTGGTAAGACATTGGGTTCTTACGAATTTGCTTGTGTTCGCGGATGATTCGAAATGGTTTGGCAGTTTGTTTACGATTTATACAGGGCGGTTGTTGTGTTTGATGAATCGCGGATGATTCGAAGTGGTTTGGCAGTTTGCAGTTTGTTTACGATTTATGCAGCGCGGTCGTTGTGTTTGATGAATCGTTGGTTAGACTGCTGGGCTTTTGCGAATCTATTGGAATTGAGGCATCCATTGATATGCGTTGTTTTGGATTGTGTTCGCTTGTTTTGGGAGGTGTCTAGGCGTGTCGTATTTAGACGCGCTGTGTGCGTGCTTCAGTCATGAGTGAAATTGAAACTGGTGCAGATGTTGAACTTGAACAGGACAAATGTAAAAGAAAAGTTCACCTCACAGCAAAGGCTTTGACTTATAAACTTGAGCAACTTCAGAAAGAACGAAAAAGAAATGTAAATGTGATTAAAAGTTCTATACCAACCATCAAAGAACTCATGCTGAAAAATGAGAACGTTTCAGCCGTACAGTCTGAACTTGAAACTTTGGTGCAAACTTTTAAAGAGACAGTCAAGCTTCATGATACAGTGATCCCATTATTGCCTATTGATGAGCAAATCAAACAAAATGAGTGGTTTTCAAACATCTATAAACACAGTGATGAATTTATAAAAGAGACCAATAAATGGATAAATGGAAGTGAGAAGTCAAGTGATGATAACCAGGATCAACAGTTGAAAACAGCGGAATGCACTTCGAATGATCCAAAAACCCAGAAAGTGTATCAAATTTCCATGCAGAATCAAGACGATATAAACCCAAGTGACAGTATTTCTAATGTTGGAAGTAAAGGATCAAGTCAACGTAGCGCTGCCACAAGACGTTCAACCACATCAACAACTTCTTCAGCTCGCATTAAGGCAGAGGCTGATATCGCAGCTTTGTTGGTACGTCAAAATTTAATGAAGGAAAAACACTCAATTGAAGAAAAGGAACAGAACTTAAGGAAACAGAAAGAGGATTTTGAGTTGCGAATGGAGATTGCTGCAACTATGGCAAAAGTGAAAGTGCTTAAAGGTTCTAGTGTGCATGGTAAAAGTGACATGACTCATCGTTCTGATGGAATGAATTCCTACTTTGATAAAGGACAACCGGTAACACAGACTCTCAATGCCAATGCAAATTCATTTACTCCTAGAGCTGAGACACAACAAATTGTTTCTTCTACGGGTGGTGGCAATGAAGGTGCCAAGCCAAAGGGGAATGTTTCTAACACAATTTATTCCCAGAACATATCAAAATTAAGTAAAACAAATCCAAGTGGTTCTGTGAATACTGGTCCAGGAAATAGCGATCAAGTTCTCCATATTTTGGATAAACAAAATGAAATAACATCGTTACTGATTCAACAACAGTGTTTGTCATCTTTACCAAAAAGGGAAATTCAAGTGTTTGATGGAAACCCTCTGCAATATCACGCCTTTATGAAATCCTTCGAAAGTTGTGTGGAGCGTAAAACTGAAAGCCCTAGCGATCGCTTATACTTTCTTGAACAATATACCAGGGGTCATCCAAAGGAGATTATAAAAAGTTGCCAGCATATGCCTGCCGACTGTGGGTATTTAAGAGCCAAAGGTTTATTACAAAAGCATTTTGGTGACCAGTATATAATTGCATCTACCTATATGGAAAAGGCTCTTTCATGGGCGAGTATCAAAAGTGAAGATGTCAGAGCTTTACAGGATTATAGTCTGTTCTTAAGAAGCTGTTGTAACTCCATGGAAGATATTCAGTATTTTCACGAGTTGGATACACCCTCGAATATGTTGACAGTGGTGAAGAAATTACCATTCAAATTGAGGGAAAAATGGAGATCTGAAGTTTGTGAATTGCAAGAAGCTGTCCAACAAAGAGCTACCTTCAGCGACATTGTTAACTTCGTTGAAAGACAAGTAAAGATAATGACTGATCCAGTTTTCGGAGACATACAGGATGGTCCAGTATTTACAGGTAGTAAATTGTTGAGCAAAAGCAAGCCTCAGTCTTATCTTAAATCTAAAAGAAGCAGTTTTGCTACTACCGTTACAGCAATGGAAAGGAAATTAGAAATTGGAACCAACAAAAAGGAAATAGTTGTACCCAACAACAAGAATTGTTTGTTTTGCAGATGTGAACATGCCCTGGAGTTGTGCCCTCTATTGGAAAAGAGGAGTCATGGTGAGAAGATTGCATTCTTAAAGGAGAATGGCGTTTGTTTTGGCTGTATGTGCATAGGGCACATCAGTAGAGATTGTAGAAATCGCCTTTCATGCAAAGTGTGTAATCTTAAACACCCTAGTATACTTCACATTTACCCAAGAGCCAAGGAGACCGATTTAAAACCTGTCAGGAGACAAACAGACACTGTAATGGGCAGTGCTCCAGAATCTGTTGAGTCCAGTGGATTTATTGGGGCTGGTGAAGTTGAATGTAAACTTTCCATAGTTCCTGTGCAAGTGAAATCTAGAAAAGGCAATAAGACTGTGATTACTTACGCTTTTCTGGATCAAGGTAGCTCTGCAGTATTTTGTACACCAGCATTGATGAACAGACTTGGTCTTTCAGGTAAAAAGACTAATATTCTCTTGCGTACTATGGGGCAGGAGAAAGTCACAACTACCCATGTTGTTTCTGGATTAGAGGTGTCTGGTTTGAACAAAGATGACTTTTGGGAGTTGCCTGATGCTTATACTCAAAATACTATGCCCGTGAACAGTGGAAACATCCCAAGACAAAAGGATCTGCAGGGATGGCCACATCTGAAATGTGTGTCTCTACCTGAAATTGACTCTGATGTTGAACTGCTTATAGGAATCAATGCCCCAAGGGTTATGGAGCCGATTCAAGTGATCTGCAGTGTCAACAACGGACCATATGCAATAAAAACCAGGTTGGGATGGACAGTAAATGGTCCATTAAGAGGAGATGGTGGTGATCAGTCTGCCTTTGAGTGTCCTGATGTTACGGTCAACCGGATTTCAATTTCAAACTTGGGAGAGCTTTGGCAGCAACAATTCAAGGTTGATTTTCCTGAGTGTAACAAAAACGAACAAGTTGGGTTTTCAAGAGAAGATCACAAATTCATTGAGATGGTAACAAACTCATTAAAGCTTGTAAACGGTCATTATACTATTGGCTTACCTTTGAGGAATAAAAATGTTTGTATGCCAGACAACAGGACAATTGCTGAACAGCGTGCTCTGAACCTAAAGAAAAGGTTGAAAAAGGATGTTTCATTTCATTCTGAATATTCTGTTTTCATGAAAGACCTTATCTCTAAAGGTTATGCAGAAAGAGTGCCAAAGGAGGATTTAAGACGTAGCGACGGGAAGGTATGGTATATACCCCATCACGGTGTCCATCACCCACGAAAGGGAAAGCTTCGGGTTGTCTTTGATTGTGGTGCTACATTTCGAGGTATATCTTTAAATACCCAACTGTTACAGGGTCCGGATCTCACCAGTTCATTGATCGGAGTGATATCCAGATTCAGGAAGGAAAGAGTTGTGATCACAGCTGATATCGAAGCCATGTTTCATCAGGTGAGGGTGCCAAAAGATGATGCAGATATGCTGAGATTTCTTTGGTGGCCTGATGGTGACCTTACTAGAAATATGGTTGAGCATCGTATGGTTGTGCATCTCTTTGGAGCTACTTCATCACCCAGTTGTGCCAATTTTGCCCTCAGAAGGTGTGCTGAAGACAACAAAGACTTCAGCAAGGAAGTTACCGAAGCAATCTTGCATTGTTTTTATGTGGATGACTGTCTGTTGTCAGTAAATTCAGAGGAAGAGGCCGTTTCTCTTTATCATAACCTTGTTGCTATTTGTGCGAAAGGAGGTTTTTCATTGACAAAATGGATGAGTAATAATCGAAATGTTTTGGCAAAAATCCCAGAGGAATTCAGAGCAAAAAATGTGAAGGATTTGGATTTGGAACAAGATTTACTTCCAGTGGAAAGAGTCCTGGGAGTTCAATGGTGCATACAATCTGATGCCTTCAAGTTTAAGATTGTGCTGCAGCAGAGACCTCTGACCAAAAGAGGGATCCTGGCTACCATGAGTTCTGTCTATGATCCTTTAGGAATCCTGTCTCCTGTGATTCTATATGCAAAAAAGATCTTGCAAGATCTGTGCAGGAAGAAATTAGGCTGGGATGAAATTATTCCTGCTTCAAATGCTCAGGAGTGGATCAAGTGGTTGGATGGATTGCGTGAATTGGAAAGCTTCAAAATCGATAGATGCTTTAAACCAGTGGATTTAAGAGAGGTGAGCACAGCACAATTACACCACTTTTCCGACGCAAGTGAAGATGGTTATGGAGTAGTTTCTTATCTGCTTTTGCATAATGTTGACTCACAAGCACATGTCGCCTTTGTAATGGGGAAAGCTAGAGTAGCTCCTTTGAAGATAGTATCTATACCTCGAATGGAACTTATTGCTGCAACACTGGCAAGTCGAATGGATTCATTGTGGAGATTAGAACTGTGCATGGACCTTCAAGACTCTGTCTTCTGGACTGACAGTACTTCTGTACTTAAATATATCAAAAACGAAGTCTCTAGGTACCGTACCTTTGTTGCTAACCGAGTTTCGGAAATCCTTAAGGTGTCTCGATCATCACAATGGCGGTATGTGAATACTGCAATGAATCCAGCAGATATAGCTTCTAGAGGTTTGAGAGTGGAATCGTTCCTGAAGAACAAGAATTGGGTGCTTGGACCTAAGTTTCTTCTTTTGCCTGAACAGGAGTGGCCAGTTAATCCTATTGACCAGGGGGAATGTTCACCAGATGATCCAGAGTTAAAAGCGAGTGTCACAGTCAATGCTGTACAAATAGAAGAGAATAAGGATGTTACAACATACTTCATCCAGTACTTCTCCTCGTGGATCCATTTGAAGAGGTCAGTGGCTTGGATCCTCAGATTTAAGCAGTTGCTGTTCAATCTAAGTCAAAGGAGGAAAGCACTGAGTATGTCTTTAATACAATCTTGCATGGATGAGAACCAACAAAGACAACATTTGAAGGAGGAAATGGAGAAAATCAAGGCACAATGTGACAGAAGTGAGCTTTCTGTGGTAGAACTAAAGAGAGCTGAATTAGCGATAATTCGTCACTGCCAAAGAAAAAAATACTCAGATGAACTCTCAAGCTTGCAAAAGGGAGAAAATGTGAAAAAGAACAGTCACATTTATAAGCTTAATCCTATCCTTGAAGATGGTGTTTTAAGAGTTGGCGGACGTCTGAGTAGGGCAGTTATGCCCGAAGAGACAAAACATCCCGCTATACTTGCTAAGGATTTTCACATCTCAGACATCATTCTTCGACACATACATCGAGAGGTGGGTCATGGTGGTCGAAACTACATGCTGTCAAGGTTGCATCAGAGGTACTGGATACCTGGTGCCAGTATAGCCATAAGGAAGATATTGTCCAAGTGTGTGATTTGCAAGCGTTTGCAAGCAGCTCCAGGGCATCAACAGATGGCAAACCTACCTTTGAATAGAGTTTCTCCAGATAAACCTCCATTTACGTTCGTCGGAGTCGATTGTTTTGGACCCTTTGAAATTAAGAGCAGGAGAAGTATTGTGAAGAGATACGGAGTTATCTTCACATGCTTAGCCATTCGTGCTATTCATATTGAAGTTGTACAATCGTTGGATACTGATTCCTTTATTAATGCACTGCGACGATTTATCGCCAGACGCGGACAAGTCTTGGAAATGCAATCTGACAATGGTACAAATTTTCTTGGAGCGGAACGCGAGTTAAGGCAAGCTATTGAAAGCTGGAACCAATCTCGGATCAACAACATGCTTCTACAGAAGGGAATAAAGTGGATTTTTAATCCCCCAACCGGTTCCCATCACGGAGGCATATGGGAAAGAATGATTAGGTCTGTAAGAAAAGTTCTTAATGCCACCTTAAGAACACAAAACCTTGATGAAGAAGGCCTTCATACAGTTCTATGCGAAGCTGAAGGCATTATTAACGGACGTCCCATTACTAAGGAGTCTACAGACATCAATGATCTGGAAGCACTGACACCCAATCATTTGCTGCTGTTAAAGACTACTCCATCATTACCACCAGGGATCTTTCAAAAGGAGGATATATATGCTCGTCGTCGATGGAAACAGGTGCAATATATATCAGATCTGTTCTGGAAACGATGGACAAAGGAATACTTGCTTCAACTGCAAGAGCGGCAAAAATGGTCATCTCCATCTCGCAACTTCGTTCCGGGTGATATTGTGCTTTTGGTCGATGACTCAGCACCACGTAATTCATGGATAACTGGAAAAGTGATTCAAACATTTCCAGATAATCAAGGCTTTGTTCGTCAAGTGAGACTTCAGACTAAGACAAACTGTTTGATTAGACCAGTGACGAAAATCTGCCTTCTGCAAGAGGTGGATATTTGAAATTTTTCCTGAAAGGGAATTACTTTTAACACAGACATGGACTTATTACACGTATCACATCGACGCACCACATACTTCTCACCTTACATCGATGGTAAATTCACTCTGTGCCGACACTCTGTTATGGACTTTACAAAGACTCTGTATTGAAGAATTGATGTGCAAACATTTATGATCGATGTAAAAAATATTCTTTATGTACTTTGAGATCTTGTATTTATAAATGTCTCCTATGTGTATTTAATATAATTATTGATTTATAATAATTAGTGGCTGGTATGTAGGAGCCATGTAATTGCAAAGTCATGTGACCAACTGATAATGGGAGTGTCATTAATTAAGTGGGTTAAAACACCTGTTGTGTGTGTGCGTTCACATGGAAGAATGGGGTGAGTGCTGGAGCACATATTTTGTTGACCGTGCAAACCTGTACAAAATAAAACAACGTTTAAGCTTTCAAGGAAACGTGTCACAAATGTCATTCCTCCACTCAACTCCTTAGCGGTCTTTGGATTGTTTTCATGTGCCGCTACACTTCTTTTAGCTGGGAGTGCAGGATCTGCTTTGGGAGACGGTTGTTGGGCATGTGGATGACATGTACTGTCCATCAGAGTTGGTGCTGCATTATGGTGGTAGTGATGCTGGGCATATTTGTTTCCTCCAAAATGCTGGAGTTTGTACGTCTGTCTTCCCAGCTGATCCTCAAGATTTTTCTGAGGGCTCTTTGATGGAATCATTCCAGTGCTCTCAGGTGTCTGCTGTAGGCGGTCCAGGATTCCGCTCCATACAGTAGAGTTGGGAGAATCACAGCTCTGTAAACCAGGACCTTGGTTTGAGCCCTCAGGTCTCGGCCATCAAAGACTCTTGTCCTGAGTTTGGCATAGGCTCCACTGGCACAGCCCAGACAATGGTTAACTTTAGAGTCTATATCAGCTTTGGAAGAGAGAATGCTGCCAAGGTAGGGGAAGTGGTCCACGTTTTCCAGAGTGATGTTATCCACTTTGATGATGGGCTGGAGTAATGGCTGGTTGGGTGGTGGTTGATACAGAACCTGAGTTTTCTTGATATTCAAGGCCAAACCCAGGGCTCTGTATGCCTTGGCAAGGGCATTTAGGATGCTCTGGAGGTCTTCAGGGGAGTGTGCTGCAATGGCTGAATCTGACTGGGGAGTGCCTGCCCAAACCTGCCCCTGTTGCCACTTGCTGGTCGCCATAGGACTTTATCCGGGGTGGTAGGGTGGATTCCTTTTGTGGAGGACGCCTGTGCGTGGCGTTGTTTAATGTGTGGAGGCTGGTGCATAGACAACCACCACACAGTCCTTGGCAGGTCTGGGTCAGGATCCAGTGGCATGGAGTCCAAGACGACTGGGGACCCATCACTGCTGCAGCCTTCATCCGCCTTTCCAGTCGTTGTGATTCTCCACTTAAGTCAGCCATCATCCTCCGCCTGTTCCAACGTTGAGGTCTTGTCTTTTTTTTCAGGGTGTGCTCCCTTAGCCTTTGCCACTATAGGCTACCCCACAAGGCAGTGGGACTATTTACTCATAGCTGGGGCTGTGGTTTGTGGGTGCCAGGGCATGTCCACTGCTTGGTGGGCCTGCTCAATGCGCCTCTGGGACCAACTGCTGCTCCGAGATCCCCTACAGTTCAGCCTGGGTCCGTTAAGGCCCAGTTACCGTGTGTGGCCGCAAGGAGGCACTGTAGGAGTCTTGACGGAGGAGAGGCTTATGCACTCTGCTCCTCTTTTTGCCCTTGCACAAGGGCTAGTCAGTGGAAGTAGCTGTAAGCAGAATGTAGCAAGCAGAAGTAGCATGCAGCATGCAATATCTACTAAACTACAGGCACTACTTTCCCAGTATTACTGCACTGACGCATCACACACACCCTGTGTGACAACACACACACACACACACACACACACTATGTATTTATTCACTAACATGAAGAATCACAGGACTAACCACATATTGTATTATAATAAATGTGAGGCTAAAACTATCGCATTTAACAAGTTCTATGTCGATAAATAAAAATTTGATTTCTGGATATTGTGATGTTATTTTTGTACACACACTTTGTGTTTTAATGTTTTATGAGGGCATATACATAATGGTTTCAATACTGTACAAACTGTATATTAAAGGGATAGTTCACTTTGAAATAAATTTTTGATATGTTTTAGCTTACCTCAAGGGCATCCAAGATGTAGGTGTCTTTGTTTCCGCAGTAGTTTTAATTTTGATATTTTTAGGTCAAACCGTTCTTGTCTGTCAGTCATATAATGCAGGTCGATGGTCACTGTCTCAAAACACAAGCACAGAGTCCAAATTAAAACAATTCCCCATCGTCCAAATGAAACAATTCCCCATCATAAGTACACATTGATGGCCTAAGACACGAAGCGAGCGGTTTGTGTGAGAAAACGAACAGTATTTATATCGTTGTTATCTCTTGAAAACAGCACACGGCCAAATGATCTGACGGCGCGGGCGGGTATAGATATATACATAGATGTCGCCTTGGCTACGGTTTCGTTCCAATGAACTGCAGTAGCGAAGGCGACATCTAGTGTATACATCGGGCGGGTATATACACTAGACGTTGCTTAGCTACAGTTTCGTTCCAATGAACTGCAGTAGCCAAGGCGACATCTATGTATATATCTATACCCGCCCGCGCCGTCAGATCATTTGGACGTGTGCTGTTTTCAAGAGATAACAACGATATAAATACTGTTCGTTTTCTCACACAAACCGCTCGTTTCGTGTCTTAGGCCATCAATGTGTACTTATGATGGGGAATTGTTTCATTTGGACGACGGGGAATTGTTTTAATTTGGACTCTGTGCTTGTGTTTTGAGACAGTGACCATCGACCTGCATTATATGACTGACAGACAAGAACGGTTTGACCTAAAAATATCAAAATTGAAACTACTGCGGAAACAAAGACACCTACATCTTGGATGCCCTTGAGGTAAGCTAAAACATATCAAAAATTAATTTCAAAGTGAACTATCCCTTTAACTCCCCTTACACTAAACCTTCCCATCACACAATTTTTTGTTGAATTTTTACATTTTCAAAAAACATAATTTAGTGTGATTTATAAACTTTTCCTCATGGGGACCAAAGTTATTTTCCACAAAAAAAATTGTGAGAAATAACAGTATTGTCTTCCAATAGAGCTGTTTTATAGGCTTTTATATCCTGACTCTGTTCCTAACAGCAAACACTCAGAATAAAGTGAGGTGATCTGCTGATGATCCTGAATGGCTTGTTGAATGAGTGTTGATAGTCTGAGGCTCATCAATATTAACAGATCTGCTGAAAAAACTTTTATTTCATGACAATAGTTCCTGTTTTCATCTCATTTATTATGCTGATGTCTTCAGATCTCCTGTTAATTGACATTTAAAGCTCATTTCATTGGTGTCAACTGACTGAGCTTACCATTATTTATATTGGAAAGAATATACACTATTTATATTATATTGTCCATGAGCATAAAAAACAAACTGTAACTTATATTCTTTTGATTTTGGCAGATCAGCTCCTCCCACACTGTAATTATTCATCAGTGAAGCTCCTTCCACAACAATTACACCATCAGTGAAGCTTCTCCCACAGCAATTACATCATCAGTGAAGCTCCTCCCACATCAGTTTACCAACAAATCCTGGAATATTCCCATCAGCTACAAGTGAAGACGAGCAGCAATGCATCAGGAAGAGCTGATATCTGTAAAGACTGAGTTTATTAAAGAGGACAGTGAGAACATGAGTGATCCAGAACCCTGCAGAATGAAACGCACTAAAGACACCGAAGAACAAAGAGGTTGGTGTTTATTCTTCATTCATTCATGATGCTGAAAAACATTCATGTTAGAAACATTCACATTTAGATAAACAGTTAAACTAGGAAATGGCTGCAATTTATTTTTTTTACAAATGGTCAGTAAATGGAGGTTACATATTGATTGTCAACATCACGTCAAACTAAATTTAAATATTTTAACTATTTTATTTTACATTTATTTTATATATCATTCACAATTTGCCAGAATTTTGTATATAACAAATAATAATTCCAAAAGTACAAATTTACAATATACTCCATTTTACTGCACAATGCATTTTTAATATTAATCATGTTAGATAGTTGTGTCATTGATCAAACATATTTAATAGTTCTCACTACAGAATCATGGGATTTGTGTCCGGCTTACAAGTGTTCACACTGTGACAAGAGATTCAGTCAGTCGTCACATCTGGAAACACATGAGATGATCAACACACTGTAATGCCTAACAGTTATATGTACTAAATAAAACATTACCGAACGTTATGTGCACACAATGACTGTCTATAATGTTTTAGAAATAATAATTGAAAGATCAGTGTACCTCATTCATAAAAAGTTTCAGGGACATAATATTAATTTATAAAAAGGCATAAAAAACTATTCCCTCCATCTCACTCTCTTTGAATTACTTTGATGAAAAATTAAAATAAATTTGAAAATGAAAGTTTTTCTTTAATTTCAGACCTGATGGAAGTGAAGGAGGAGAGTGAAGAACTGAGCGAAGTGAAGGAAGAGAGTGAAGAACTGAGCGAAGTGAAGGAGGAGAGTGAAGAACTGAGCAAAGTGAAGGAAGAGAGTGAAGAACTGAGTGAAGTGAAGGAGGAGAGTGAAGAACTGAGCAAAGTGAAGGAAGAGAGTGAAGAACTGAGTGAAGTGAAGGAGGAGAGTGAAGAACTGAGTGAAGTGAAGGAGGAGAGTGAAGAACTGAGCAAAGTGAAGGAAGAGAGTGAAGAACTGAGTGAAGTGAAGGAGGAGAGTGAAGAACTGAGCGAAGTGAAGGAAGAGAGTGAAGAACTGAGTGAAGTGAAGGAGGAGAGTGAAGAACTGAGCAAAGTGAAGGAAGAGAGTGAAGAACTGAGTGAAATGGAGGAGAAACATCATGTCAAACCTGGAGAAAAACCTTTAAGTCGCTCAAAGACTAAACAGACATTTTTAAAGGAAAGAAGAGCCAAGAAATCTTTCACCTGCACTCAGTGTGGAAAGAGTTTCACAACCAAACAACGTCTTGAACGTCACATGAGAGTTCATACAGGAGAGAAGCCGTTCACCTGTGATCAGTGTGGGACAAGTTTCAGGCAATCATCATACCTTAATGTTCACATGAGGATCCACACCGGAGAGAAGCCGTTCACATGCCATCAATGTGGGAATAGTTTCAGTCAATTAGCAAACCTTAAGAGTCACATAATGATCCACACAAGAGAGAAGCCGTTCACATGTGATCAATGTGGAAAAACATTTTGTAGTGCATCAGACCTGAAGTCACACCTGACCGTTCATACGAAGGAGAAGCCACATTCATGTTCTGTGTGTGGAAAGAGTTTTTCACTGCTGCATTATTTACGAAGACATCAGAAAATTCACACTGGTGTGAGAGAGTACGTGTGCTTTGAGTGTGGGAAGACTTTTAATACAGTGAACTGTTTAAAACAGCACCAGAGAATTCACACTGGAGAAAAACCTTACAAGTGTTCACACTGTGACAAGAGATTCGGTCAGTCAGCAAGTCTGAAATCACATGAGAGGATCCACACTGGAGAAACCCCTTACAAGTGTTCACGCTGCGACAAGAGATTCAGTCGTTCATCACATTTGAAAACCCATGAAAGGATCCACACTGGAGAAAAACCTCACAAGTGTTCACACTGTGACAAGAGATTCAGTCTGTCAGCAAATCTGAAAACACATGAGAGGATTCACACTGGTGAAAAACCTCACAAGTGTTCACATTGTGACAAGAGATTCAGTCGTTCAGCAAGTCTGAAAATACATAAGAGGATCCACACTGGAGAGAAGCCGCACACGTGTGATCAGTGTGGAAAGAGTTTCTCTATTAAAAGTCGCCTGAAGATACACATGAAGATCCATGCAGTGGAGACAGTCTCCACATCACCATAGTCAGAAATCACAGCAAGTAGTTCATCTTTATGTGCTGAGAAAAAAAAGCCACTTTTTCACCTTCGGAAAAGGGTCCAGTTGTGTTTCCACTTGAGCCTGGTTCGGTACGGCACAATTACAAGCCGTTCTCGGCCCTGAACTCTCAGCACACTTGGCTAACTGTGCCGAACCGGATGGTAGAATGTGTGTAGTGACCTAGCAATTTGAGTGATGCAAACACAAAGTTATCATAAAATTAAATGAAATAACATGGTTCCTGTACTCACCAACCATGTTATTTTTCAGATGTGTTTTGTCCATAGGAATGTTTTTCACTGCTGTAAATATAATTAGCTTGGTTGTGGATTATTTTCATGATCAATTTCATCAATTAGTTCTTGCAGCCCTAGTTAATCAAAGTTTGTTTTGATCATCAAAAACAATTTAAGAAAATTAAACATCGTTACTGAAGAAAAAAGAGGTTGTTGTTTATTCTTGATTCCTCATTCATTCATCGAGATTTACATTATTTCAGGTCAAGAATATAAAAAGACATTTTTGGGATCCAAACACTGGGTTGTTATGTCTGACCCAGGATCTGGGTTACACAAAATATACCCAAACTCTATAAAAACAACCCAAAAAATTGACCTAAAAGGCTTAAAGGATAATTCCGGTAACACTTTGTAGTTTATTTTGTCACTATTTTGTAGTTTGTTTTGGATGAACTAGAGTGGTGGACAAAGAAATTTTGACAATGGTTCCTTTCTCGACTTTTTTACTATTTTAGAATTGCCCATGACCGCTTTAGAATGGGAGTCTATGGCCATGCACAAACATGTCCTTAAAACAACCCTTAACGTTCGTTTTCAAAACTGTGCAACTCACCTAGTGGTTAGTGGTGTATGCAGAGTGGTTAGATAGACATGCGGGTTCTTTAGGGACACCTAATCTGTAGTTCCGATTCAAAATGTTCAAGCGTCGAACTAGACGCGAATTTGACGCTCTATTCGCGTTTGGTGTGAACGCATCATAATGAACAGGCTGCGATGTGAAGATTGCAATGCTGGAAATGTGTGTGTTAGAGAGAGAGAGAGAAGCACGGGCATGATCGAACAGTGGAAATGTAAAAACATACTCCGTCATTTTGTTCATACAGGACATCATTAAAACTGCAAAGTGTTTAGCCTACTTATATTTGTGTAAAACACAACATTGTGCTTTTGTCAAACTGTAACATACAACTGTCACCCAACCAAAATCACACGCACGCTGTTTAAAAGCAAAAATTCTCTCATCACTTCATCATATTGTATTGGTTTTCATTTCTTGTCCTAAAACAGAGCAATAATCTGTTTATTTTTAAGTTACACATTCTACATTGATTAAAAAAAAAAATCAAATGTTTTTTTAATGGTAGTATTATTTTATACAGAAATAAATTATTTATATTTCAGATGAGAATTAAGTTCAAGTTTATTAAAATTTTAAGGAAACAAATACATTGATCTGAAATATAGCAAATTAATTTTAAATTCATTCAGGTACAATTACCAAACATATCTCAAGGTCTGAATAAAGGGTGGCAGTCTTTCATTATCAACTGTTGTTGTGGACTATATACTGGAGAAGTATTTGTTCTCCATTTGAGTGAGATGTTTTTATGTGGCTAATTGAGTAAAGTGCTTCCATATATTTTATTATTATTAGTATTAGTTCAAGAATAAAATAAAAATATCGGATTGATATCGGTATCGGCAAATAGCCAAAGCTGCGGCATCGGTATCGTATCAGAAGTGAAAAAGTGGTATCGGGACATCCCTAATTACTTATTAGGATGTCCTGTTACTTTATCCACTACAGTAAAAGACCTGGGTGTTATACTCGATTGTAACCTGTCTTTTGAAAATCATATTTCGTATGTTACAAAAACAGCCTTTTTCCACCTTAGAAACATTGCTAAGCTACGTAATATGCTATCTGTTTCTGATGCAGAAAAGTTAGTTCATGCATTCATGACCTCGAGACTAGATTACTGTAATGCTTTATTAGCTGGTTGTCCTGCATCCTCAATAAACAAGGTACAGTTAGTCCAAAATGCAGCCGCTAGAGTTCTTACTAGATCAAGAAAATATGATCATATAACACCGATTTTATCATCACTGCATTGGTTACCTATAAAGTTCTGTATTAATTACAAGGTATTGCTACTGACTTATAAAGCCCTAAACGGCTTAGCTCCAGTCTATTTAACGGATCTTCTATCGCCCTATAATCCATCGCGCTCTTTAAGATCAATAAATTCGAGGCTTTTGGTCATACCTAGGATATCCAGGTCAACCAACGGAGGGAGAGCATTTTCACATTTGGCTCCGAAACTCTGGAATAGTCTTCCTGATACTGTTCGTTGCTCGGACTCGCTCTCCCAGTTTAAAACTAGATTAAAGACGCATCTTTTCGGCCAGGCATTCATATAATATTTTTAATCTTACAGTTCAAACTACAATCCGGCCTCTAGTTCATAAATGCCAGAGGAGAACTGGCCCCGACTGAGCCTGGGTTCTCCCAAGGTTTTTTTTTTTCTCCATTAGGTCACCTGATGGAGTTTTAGGACACCATTAGGTCACTTGATGGAGTTTTTTCGGTTCCTTGCCACTGTTGCCTTTGGCTTGCTCAGTTGGGGATATTTTGGGGATATTTAATTTGATTTTATCAATCAATAAATTCCACTAGAAACAAACTTTGTTGTATTATTTTAATTTAATACTGTGAAGCTGCTTTGATACAATCTGTATTGTGAAAAGCGCTATACAAATATACTTGATTTGATTTGATTTGATTTGCTTTACTTTTCTCTCTGACCTTTTTTAATCTAATGGGTGCAACAATATCCAATTTTCCAGAGAGAATGGTGCTCATAGTGCTAGTTAATTCCTCTAATTCATCTGTTTGTTTGGGTTCACTAAGCAGCTGAGACAGATCAGATAAGCAATTTAAAAAATGATCTATGGTGGATGGAAGGATTGTTCTGCCTGATCGATAACGTGGCACAGCATGTTATATTACAGGAGTACGTAATATGCAAGTTACCATGTAATGGTCAGTGACATCATCACTTTGTGGAATGATATCTATATCGGTTGGATCGGTTCCATGTGATATAATTAAATCAAGTGTATGATTAAAACGATGAGTTGGTCCGGTAACATTTTGCTTGACCCCAAAGGAGTTTAATAAATCTGTGAACGCAGCCCCTAACACCTCATTTGGATTATCTATGTGTATGTTAAAATCTCCAACAATTAATGCTTTATCGACATTGACTAATAGGTCTGAGAGAAAATCTGTAAACTCTTTTAGGAAATCACCATAAGGCCCAGGCAGTCTATATACGGTAGCCAAGGCTAGAGATAATAGGGAAGTTTTTCTAACATCAAAGAGCGTAACATTTAGTACAAGTACTTCAATAAACTTATAACCCGTTTTCTGAGTAACATTGAGAATATCTCTATAGATTGTTACAACACCGCCGCCACGACCAATCAGACGGGGCTCATGCTTATAGGAGTATCCTGCTGGGGTAGACTCATTTAGACTGAAATAATCATTTGGTTTAAGCCAGGTTTCAGTAAGGCAAAGTACATCGAAGCTATTATCTGTGACTATTTCATTTACAATAACTGCCTTAGGTGTGAGTGATCTAATGTTTAGAAGACCTAGCTTTAGAAATTGTTTTTGTTTACTAGTAGCAACATTTTCTGTTTTAATAACAATTAGATTTTTCCTAGATCCTGCAGTAAATTTATTATTTGATCTCACTAACGCCGCCTTCACACTGGCAGTTGAAATCAGCTCCGTAATACGCAATACGCCCCCAGCGGACGTTGTACTACACCGTTGAAAAGCGTCGGAAGCAAATAGAACAAAAATGCCGGAGAGATTAACGGTTGATTTTGTCAGTGTCAGAATGTGCAATTCTGTATGATCTCTCTGTTGAGGGGGTTAGAGACAGGCTGCTGCGTGGAGGAAAGTTCCCCAGGACGTTGACATGTCAGGTCGGCTAAATGTGATATAGTGGTATATAGGGCTTTTAATTGTATTAACTGCCCTAATAACGTTAGAAAATCATGAAAATAAAAAAATGACATTACAACTTATCGTTATAAAATCATTATTTATTTTATTAAAAGTTAAGAATTCAGGTTTGTTTATCAGTACCATAGCAACGCTAACTTCCGCTGGAATTGTCGGATAGGAACCGTCCGTAGCCTTTCGCAAGAGTTAAATTTTTTGAACGCATCCGGATGACTAACGGACACAATTTTTTTCGCACCGCACTTGTTCGGACCCGCTTCGGACCCATTCGCATGCGGTCTGCGAATCTCCATAGGAAATGAATGACTTCCGGTCGTTTTGTAGCCGTATCGGAGCTGATTTCAACTGCCAGTGTGAAGGCGGCGTAAACGAGGAATAGACACAGTTTCTATGCAATGTTCTACACTAGTATTTATATCAGTTAAATTGGTGCAGCAGAGACTTTGATTTGGACTTTTGGTTACAAGGCAAAAGGTATTTAACATTTTGGAGATGTTATTGAACAGAAGATCCGCTCCGAATCTGCTTGGGTGTAAGCCATCAGCACGGAAAAGCCTGGGACGCTCCCAAAACAGATTCCAATTATTTACAAAGAGCAGTTTCTGCTCATTGCATTATGACATTAACCATTCATTTAGCGTGAATAATCTACTAAACTTTTCTTGTCCTAGTCGGTACGTGGGAAGCGGTCCTGACACAATTATCGTTTCAGACGATGTGCTGCATACCGTATCGATCAGATTACTGAAGTCTTTCTTCAGAACCTCCGTCTGGCGCAGCCTGATGTCATTCACTCCTGCGTGCAAGACCACAGTTCCGACGCGCTTGTCACCGTTCAGAATCTCTTGAACGCGAGCAGCGATTTCAAAGACACGAGCAGCAGGAAAGCAGTGACTGTGCACCTTACTTTTACCTAACGTAGCGTGTACGTGCCGAACGATGGAATCGCCGATGATCACAGCATCGCGTTCTGTTTCGCGAAGAGGGGAGAAGCGGTTTTGGGTGGATATCTCGAAAACCGGGAGGGTCAGAGAGAGTCTTCTTGGTCTAGACCTGACTCGCGTCTTCCGCTGCGGAACCATCCAGGCTTCGTGGTGGCGTGTTGGAGCCGGAGTGAACGAGACCATGGCTGATCGCGACCTCGGCGCTCGGGACCGATGTTGAGAAACGCACGGAGTAGACAAGGTCGGAGTTAACGAGTTAGTAACGTTAATCACTGATTTGTGTGCATTGGCGCGTGATGTATCAAGAGCTAAACGCTGGTCTATCAGCTCGGCTTGTCTCACTAAAAGGTCGTGGATCTGTTTCTCAACAACTTCCAGCTCAGACTGCAGTGCGTGAAGCTCAAATGTGTCCTCACCAGCACCAAAAGATAGACAACTTGCATCTGATATATTTGCCATTTTAACAGATGGACAGTAAGTTAGCAATGATACCAGTGATGCTATCGATATTAATACTAATTTATTACTGAAGTCTTGGATATAATCTGTCTTTTTAGTGGTACGGGTGTAGAGTAGACGCACGATAGGCGAAAAAATGTTTGTTTGTAAGTGAGTGTGGAGAAGACGCGTTCAGCCATGATCCCCAGGAGTAACCTTTAAGAGTATCCGGCGTTAGATCACTAAAAGGCTTGAGACGCGTCTGCTCATCAGTCCGCGTTGTAACTATGAGGTTTGAGCAGCAGTGCTTCTTAGTGAGGAAAAGAAGAAAATGTTTGTTGTAAGTGAGTTTAAAGAGAAAAATCAAGAATCATAAATCAAATCGATGGAGCTCCAAAGACAGCAACGCGTTCAGACGCGACGCATGCGCATTCCAGCCCTAAATTAATACATGATTAAATAACTGTATTTTTTCTATGTACATCTCTGAAATGCACTTTCTGTAAAGCTGCTTTGAAACAATATGTATTGTGAAAAGCGCTATACAAATAAATTCATTTATTATGCTGATGTCTTCAGATCTCCTGTAAATTGACATTTAAAGCTCATTTCATTGGTGTCAACTGACTGAGCTTACCATTATTTATATTGTAAAGAATATACACTATTTATATTATATTGTCCATGAGCATAAAAAAACAAACTGTAACTTATATTCTTTTGATTTTGGCAGATCAGCTCCTCCCACACTGTAATTATTCATCAGTGAAGCTCCTCCCACAACAATTACACCATCAGTGAAGCTTCTCCCACAGCAATTACATCATCAGTGAAGCTCCTCCCACATCAGTTTACCAACAAATCCTGGAATATTCCCATCAGCTACAAGTGAAAACGAGCAGCAATGCATCAGGAAGAGCTGATATCTGTAAAGACTGAGTTCATTAAAGAGGACAGTGAGAACATGAGTGATCCAGAACCCTGCAGAATGAAACACACTGAAGATCCTGAAGAACAAAGAGGTTGGTGTTTATTCTTCATTCATTCATGATGCTGAAGAACATTCATGTTAAACAGTTCAACTAGGAAATGGCTGCAAAAGTTTTTTTTTAGGAATGCACCGATGCATTGGCTGAACATCGGTAACGGCCGATATTTGCCTTGTTAACTGCCATCGGCCATCGGGAAATAAAAATGACATTCGCCTATATCACATGGGCGTCAGTTTGGTTTGAAATGTGCTGGGGACAGAGACGCATTCGGAAGTGCATTTTCAGAAGTGCTGGGTACAATGATGCATTCATTTTTTTTCTCTCTTTCGGGCAGGTTATGTTTTGAAAGACGATGTCCTGTAGCTCAGGCACGTCCCCACTTTTCAACAGGCCCACTCAAAACTTTCAAAAAGAAAAAAAAAATTTAAAAAACAAATAAGCTCATAATTTGTGCTAAAATAGTGTAGTTTTAAAAAACTGGTTATATTTTGATGTTTCTGCGCAAGTTCAGCAGACAGTGAGGTTCGGGTTTGTTCCGATCAGAGCTTGTGAGTGGAGAGCGCATTTCTGAATATTCCGCTCCGCTCGTTCATTCCGCAGGGTCGCTCGCTCAACCCAGATGTCCTGTTGCCTGGTTCGAAAATATGTGGAATAAGGGCTGCTTCCGACTAAAAGTTTTTTTCTAGTCGACTAGTAGGCTAGTTGTTCATTTAAGTCATTCGTGGACAAATCGCCCCTTTATATTAATTTAATTACTTATATAGCCTACAGGATAATGAGCGTTTACAAGCGCACGACCGCACGCATAAAGCTTGCCACAAAGAACCGGTAAAAGTAATGATTATGAATGCGTCTAAATGTGTCTAAATACTCTGTGAATGTGAATGTGCATTATACGCTGAGTTTCGGTTCATTTATGAGACAAACTCCAGTTCACTCGCCGGCGCCTCCATGTCGTGATTCTGCTATATTTAATTCTTATTTATTAAATCCAGGCATTGGTTCATGAAACATTGATTAAAATTAAGATATAATTAATTTAAAACGAAATTCAATTTAAAGAAAGGCAGCTGTTCTGTTTGAGGTCTCTGTGAAAGTTTTAAAGCAGTCTTTTAGTGGCGCTTTCAGAGCGCTCACGTCCGTAACAGAGAACTGACACATTGTTTTTTCCCTCATAAATGCGAACACGAAAAATAAAATGAATATTATAATGTTTTTTTGTTGGGTCAGACAATGATTACCAAATTTCTCTCTCATATTGCTCCTCATAACCACTGAAAAAGAACTTGTCATAAATAAGGTTATAACTAATGTCAACCAGAAAGTGACATTAAAGGTTGTTTTTGTTTCATAAATTGGTCTGATTGAATTTGTGCTCATTCTAGGATAGTGTGATCAAGAGCCGAAAGACTTGTATGTTTCCGTGGCACAAAAGAAGGAATAAATAACAAAAAAAAAAAAAAAACATCGGCATCGGTCATCAGCCAAGTTGTTATGTTAAACATCGTAATCGGTATCGGCCCAGAATTTCCCAATCGGTGGATCCCTATTTTTTTTTAGATTTTTACAAATGGTCAGTAAATGGAGGTTTCATATTGATTGTCAACATCAGGTCAAACTAAATCTAAATATTTTAACTGTTTTATTTTACATTTATTTTATATATCATTCACAATTTGCCAGAATTTTGTATAATTCTTTATAACAAATAATAATTCCAAAAGTACAAATTTAAAATATACTTCACTTTACTGCAAATAATTTATGTTCTTTCTCAAAGCAAACTTCATTTGAGCTTGTGTTCACATGCGTATGAAGTCTGTCATGATTCCTGTCCTGTGTTTCCCTTGTCTTGTGTGCCCTTTTGTTATTTCCTGTTCTGTGCCATGTTTTGTAGTCCTTTGTAGTTTTTCATGTTGATTAGTCTCCCCAGGTTTTTCTAATTAGCCACACCCCCTTGTTATCTTGTTTAGCTTGTTTGTCCCTGTGTATTTATAGCCCCTGTGTTTCACGTGTTACTTTGTCAGTTGTTGTACATGTAATGGTTGCCTCTGTGATTCCCTGGTTTTGTTCCTTTGAGTTCCGTGTTCATGTTTCTTGTTATTTTATTAAAATACCCTGCGTTTAGATCCTCGTCTTCACCTGTCTTCCTCAGCACATTACAGAACAACTGACCAAGCTATGGATCTAGCAGGTATTATCTGGAACCCATTGAGCAAAATTTGTTCAATTTATCAAGATGGTCGCAGCATAGAAAATTATGTGGAGGAGTTCCTTTTTTATAGTCACCTCGTTCCTGGTAACGATGCTATGCTAAAGGACTGTTTTTGGAGTGGACTGGAACAGGACATCAGCCTAAATTTACCAGAGGAAGACCCCAGCTGGACCCTGGTACAGTACATTGACTTTGTCCTGCAGTTTTGTGGTTCCCCCTTCACTGTAGGGGAGGTGGAGAAGAGTCAGGTCACGTCTGCCGAGCCTGTGTCTTCAGACAAGATGGCCGACGCCGAGCCTGTTCACGTCACGTCTGCCAAGCCTGTGTCTTCGGACAAAATGGCCGACGCCGAGCCTGTTCACGTCACGTCTGCCGAGCCTGTGTCTTCGGACAAGATGGCCGCCACAGAGACTGTTCACGTCACGTCTGCCGAGCCTGTGTCTTCGGACAAGATGGCCGCCACAGAGACTGTTCACGTCGCTTCTGCTGATCCAGAGACTGTTCACGTCGCTTCTGCTGATCCAGAGACTGTTCACGCCGCTTCTGCTGATCCAGAGACCGTTCACGTCGCTTCTGCTGATCCAGAGACCGTTCACGTCGCTTCTGCTGATCCAGAGACTGTTCACGTCGCTTCTGCCGATCCAGAGCTTCACCCCAGTCCAGCCGAGCCTGCACTTCCCGCCAGCCCAGAGTCTCCTTCACCGCTGGTCCCGTCCAGCCCAGAGCCTTCACCGCTGGTCCCGTCCAGCCCAGAGCCTTCACCGCTGGTCCCGTCCAGCCCAGAGCCTTCACCGCTGGTCCCGTCCAGCCCAGAGCCTTCACCGCTGGTCCCGTCCAGCCCAGAGCCTTCACCGCTGGTCCCGTCCAGCGCAGAGCCTTCACCGCTGGAACCGCCCAGCACAAAGCCCTCATCGCTGGATCCGCCCAGCACAAAGCCCTCTTCGCTGGATCCGCCCAGCACCGAGCCCTCTTCGCTGGATCTGCCCAGCACCGAGCCCTCATCGCTGGATCTGCCCAGCACCGAGCCCTCATCGCTGCCCAGCACCGAACCCTCATTGCTGCCCAGCACCGAGCCATCTCTGAGACCCGGGACTTTCCCCAAGTATTTTTTGGGGGGGGGCTACAGGCCTCCATCCTGGTCATTTGAGAGGCCACGGCCACCCGAAGGGTCTTCTCCGCCGTGGCCGCCCGAGGGGTCTTCTCCGCCCTGGCCGCCCGAGGGGTCGTCTCCGCCCTGGCCGCCCGAGGGGTCGTCTCCGCCCTGGCCGCCCGAGGGGTCGTCTCCGCCCTGGCCGCCCGAGGGGTCGTCTCCGCCCTGGCCGCCCGAGGGGTCGTCTCCGCCCTGGCCGCCCGAGGGGTCGTCTCCGCCCTGGCCGCCCGAGGGGTCGTCTCCGCCCTGGCCGCCCGAGGGGTCGTCACCGCCTGAAGGGTCATCTCTGCCCTGGCCACCTGAAGGGTCGTCTCCGCCCTGGCCGCCTGCACTGCCTGCTCCGCCCTGGTCGCCTGCACTGCCTGCTCCGCCCTGGTCGCCTGCACTGCCTGCTCCGCCCTGGTCGCCTGCACTGCCTGCTCCGCCCTGGTCGCCTGCACTGCCTGCTCCGCCCTGGTCGCCTGCACTGCCTGCTCCGCCCTGGCCTCCTGCACTGCCTGCTCCGCCCTGGCCTCCCATACTACTGCAGTCTCCAGGCCCTCTTTCACTCCACGGGCCTGGCCCTCCATCCCGCCCCTCAGTTCCACCTCCGCTCCACCACCCTCCTGAAATATTTCCGGAGCGTCTGGAATCCGCTCCTTAAGTGGGGGGCTATGTCATGATTCCTGTCCTGTGTTTCCCTTGTCTTGTGTGCCCTTTTGTTATTTCCTGTTCTGTGCCATGTTTTGTAGTCCTTTGTAGTTTTTCATGTTGATTAGTCTCCCCAGGTTTTTCTAATTAGCCACACCCCCTTGTTATCTTGTTTAGCTTGTTTGTCCCTGTGTATTTATAGCCCCTGTGTTTCACGTGTTACTTTGTCAGTTGTTGTACATGTAATGGTTGCCTCTGTGATTCCCTGGTTTTGTTCCTTTGAGTTCCGTGTTCATGTTTCTTGTTATTTTATTAAAATACCCTGCGTTTAGATCCTCGTCTTCA
Organism: Abramis brama; assembly: GCF_963993115.1. Lineage (NCBI taxonomy): Eukaryota > Metazoa > Chordata > Actinopteri > Cypriniformes > Leuciscidae > Abramis > Abramis brama. The sequence goes on along the minus strand of NC_139963.1, from coordinate 54,034,862 downwards.
CCTGTCTTCCTCAGCACATTACAAAGTCAATGGAAGAAGTAGTTTAGTCTGACCAGTACTCAATAATTAACACAATAATTAATATCTAACCCATGTTTTTAATAACATAAATTAAATACAAATCTAAAAGTTGGTGTCAAAATGTGACAGTATTGTGTATTTTAATATTAAAATCATGTTAGATAGTTGTGTCATTGATAAAACATATTTAATAGTTCTCACTACAGAATCATGGGATTTGTGTCTGGCTTACAAGTGTTCACACTGTGACAAGAGATTCAGCCAGTCGTCACATCCAGAAACACATGAGATGATCAACACACTGTAATGCCTAACAGTTATATGTACTAAATAAAACATTACCGAAAGTTATGTGCACACAATGACTGTCTATAATGTTTTAGAAATAATAATTGAAAGATCAGTGTACCTCATTCATGAAAAGTTTCAGGGACATATTATTAATTTATAAAAAGGCATAAAAACTGTTCTCTCCATCTCGCTCTCTTTGAATTATTTTGATGACAAATTTAAATTTAAAATTTGAAAATTAAAGTTTTTCTTTCATTTCAGACCTGATGGAAGTGAAGGAGGAGAGTGAAGAACTGAGTGAAGTGAAGGAGGAGAGTGAAGAACTGAGTGAAGTGAAGAAGGAGAGTGAAGAACTGAGTGAAGTGAAAGAGGAGAGTGAAGAACTGAGTGAAGTGAAGGAGGAGAGTGAAGAACTGAGTGAAGTGAAGGAAGAGAGTGAAGAACTGAGTGAAGTGAAGGAGAAACATCATGTCAAACCTGGAGAAAAACCCTTGAGTCACTCAAAGACTAAACAGAGATTTTTAAAGAAAAGAAGAGCCAAGAAATCTTTCACCTGCGCTCAGTGTGGAAAGAGTTACACAGCCAAACAAAGTCTTGAGCGTCACATGAGAGTTCATACAGGAGAGAAGCCGTTCACATGTGATCAGTGTGGGACAAGTTTCAGTCAATCATCATACCTTAATGTTCACATGAGGATCCACACCGGAGAGAAGCCGTTCACATGCCATCAATGTGGGAATAGTTTCAGTCAATTAGCAAACCTTAAGAGTCACATAATGATCCACACAAGAGAGAAGCCGTTCACATGTGATCAATGTGGAAAAAAATTTTGTAGTGCATCATTACTGAAGTCACACCTGACCGTTCATACGAAGGTGAAGCCACATTCATGTTCTGTGTGTGGAAAGAGTTTTTCACTGCTGGAATATTTACTAAAACATCAGAAAATTCATACTGATGTGAGAGTGTACGTGTGCTTTGAGTGTGAGAAGACTTTTACTACAGTGAACTGTTTAAAACAGCACCAGAGAATTCACACTGGAGAAAAACCTTACAAGTGTTCACAATGTGACAAGAGATTCGGTCAGTCAGCAAATCTGAAATCACATGAGAGGATCCACACTGGAGAAACCCCTTACAAGTGTTCACGCTGCGACAAGAGATTCAGTCGTTCATCACATCTGAAAACACATGAGAGGATCCACACTGGAGAGAAACCTTACAAGTGTTCACACTGTGACAAGAGATTCAGTCAGTCATCATCTCTGAAAACACATGAGAGGATCCACACTGGAGAAAAACCTCACAAGTGTTCACACTGTGACAAGAGATTCAGTCAGTCAGTAGATATGAAAACACATGAGAGGATCCACACTGAAGAGAAGCCGCACACGTGTGATCAGTGTGGGAAGAGTTTCTCTATTAAAAGTCGCCTGAAGCGACACATGGAGATCCATGCAGTGGAGACAGTCTCCACATCACCATAGTCAGAAATCACGGCAAGTAGTTCATCTTTATGTGCTGAGAAAAAAAAGCCGCTTTTCCACCTTCAGAAAAGGTTCCAGTTGTATTTCCACTTGAGCCTGGTTCGGTACGGCACAATTACAAGCCGTTCTCGGCCCTGAACTCTCAGCACACTTGGCTAACCGTGCCGAACCGGGATGGTAGAATGTGTGTAATGACATCGCCACTCAGGATTGGTCACTCTGTCTAAGTGACGTAAAAGCAATTTGAGTGATGCAAACACAAATTTATCATAAAATTAAAAGAAATAACATGGTTCCTGTACTCACCAACCATGTTATTTTTCAGATGCGTTTTGTCCATAGGAATGTTTTTCACTGCTGTAAATATAATTAGCTTGGTTGTGGATTATTTTCATGATCAATTTCATCAGTTAGTTCTTGCAGCCCTAGTTAATCAAAGTTTGTTTTGATCATCAAAAACAATTTAAGAAAATTAAACATCGTTACTGAAGAACAAAGAGGTTGCTGTTTATTCTTGATTCCTCATTCATTCATCGAGATTTACATTATTTCAGGTCAAGAGTATAAAAAGACATTTTTGGGATCCAAACACTGGGTTGTTATGTCTGACCCAGGATCTGGGTTACACAAAATCTACCCAAACTCTATAAAAACAACCCAAAAATTGGACCTAAAAGGCTTAACCTGGGATTTGGGTAGAAAAAATTGGCCAAGATTTTTTAGTGTGTAGTGATGGGGAAAACTACGCTTTTCAAAGGTTCGAATTAGTTGGCGTTCGAAACGCCACACGCTGGTCAGAACAGTGTACATGCAACAAAAACTCAGGCCAAACATGCATAAAAATAACTTTTACAAACCATTTCAAATGTGTTATTGAAGGTAATCAATCAAATGCAATCAACAAATCATCTAATATCATAATTATTAAGTATAATATGTGGTTTTAATACATTTTCATAGCTTGTTTTGTTTGTTCCATGGATTGCTCAGCTAAACAGGCGAATAAGAGACTATCCACTACTATAATTATTTTTAATTATACAAATGTCTCATTTAAATGTCTACTAATGTTTCAAACTGATCAGAGATCAGGTAAAACCCATAGACACTTGTTCAATGGTTCGCTGCATGATGTGTTCACAGAGATCATTGACATTTAAAACATTTTGAAACGTTATGAGGCAACGAAGCCTTGTTTACTTCGCAGTTTGATACACACTCCGAACCTCTGATTTGAAAAGATTCATAAAGTTGTATGAGCTTTGTGAAGAAGTGTTTCGAAATCGCCCATCACTACTTTAACTACATGAGTAAAACATGATTAGCAAGTTATTTGGATAAAATAGACCATTGAAACTCACTTGATTTGATGTTTCTTTTTAGACCTGATGGACGTGAACAAGAAAGGTTAAACAGAAGCCACAAAATCCTGCCCTCAGTGTAAAAAACGCTTCACCTGTAAATCAAGTCGTAAGATTCACATGAGGCCATCCTTAAAAATATTTTGGTTTGCAGTAACAGCAAAAAAAAAAGAAAAAAAGGGTCGGTAGGTAGGTATATATTTTTTTATATATATAAAAAATAATATAAAAAAGTTTTTTTTTTTTTTTTTTATTAAAAAAAAATCGGGGTCTGGGGTGGGGGGGGGGGGGGGTTGTTGGGGAGAGAGAGAGTGAACGAACATTTTTCACCGATGTCTAGGGGCTGTTTACACCAGGCCACTTCATGCGTTTTCTCAGATCGGATTGCAATCTGATTTATCAAAACGATTCCATTTACACCTGGTTACATAGGCTAAATGTGTGTGTTTTTTGCGGATATAAATCCGATCTTCAATTCCCGCTATATGCAGATTTAGGAGTGCACGTCATCGAAAGCAACAGTTATGAGACGCATTATTTTATTGATCATCAGCTAAAATTTCTGAATCAAAGCCCGCAATAAGAGAAAGCGGAAACAGCCCTGGTAAGATCATTTTGTTTCTTTACATTTAATGAAGATGATTGTGTGTTAAGCGTCTGCGACTTACTTTCACTTTGATTTGCGATAGCACGTTGATGCTCAGCTTCATCTGCGGCGATGCGTGTTGCAGTAGCGTCGTCATATCTGACAATAACATGACATATAGCCTATAACACGCTCTCACATGTTTATTTTTTAATAAACCATATTCAACAACATATAAAAATGAAATAATCTTTAGAGTAAAGCCGCAGCCATCATTACCAAGCGCGAACCATTGACAGTGAATGAAACGAAGCGAACTTAGCCTACAGACCGTATGTGATGCGGAAACCAATGGTGTAGGCTAAACATAATCATAGATGACGCGCCACGGGTTTTTATTTAAAAGAAAGAACGTAGCTTATGTTTGTATGTAGGTCTAGGCAATTTATATTCACAATACTTAATAACTATTATTTTATTGCATTTGTATTAGTTGTTTGAAGAGTTAAAAAAAAAAATCGGTCGGTCTTAACGCAAGTTTACAACCGGCAAGTCGGTCGGACTAAAAGGGAAAAAAAATAAATAATTGGGTCGGTGCTAAATTGACAGGGTCGGTCGGGTTACGGCAAACAAGAATATTTTTAAGGATGGCCTGAGAGTTCACACTGGGAAGAAGCGAAATGCAGGAAGTCCTTCACTACAGACGATGAACTGAAAGAGCACCAGAAAATTCACACTAGAAAAAACCTTTGGAGGCAAAGTTCAGGGAGCCGAAGAAGAAGCCATAACATTTTTAAGAGGGACATAAATCTGATATTAATTAACTCGCTTACATTGTTTTTTATTTGAACATCTAGTTTCTCTTCCACTTCTACTCTTAAATGCAAACACAAGATATACTTTCATGGATCTTTGGACACTTTTCTTCTCTTCTCTTGAGATGCTTTGGCTCTTATGAGTTTGTATTTGCTTCATATTAATTAAACTATTGACTAATTTTATCAACATCTCATTGTTATTGTCCACTTTCTTATTTTCTACTGATTCTGCTTGAATCAGGAATAATTTTAGTTCTGAAAGTCATGAAGTATCCTGAAATATCCTGATATGATTGCTTTTTGAGCTTTCCATGTTTTAATTTTCTCAATAGAGCTTTAGTAAATTATATTTTACCACACACATGACTGACGTTGAATGAGATTGCTGTCTGTCTACATTATTAACTCTCTCTAAGTCGTCCTCAGACGAGCCTTCCATCGTTGCCTCCAGTCATCCCGATTCTCCATGCATCTGGCCAGTTCGTTGGTGCTCTGGGCTCCTGCATCCCTCTTGAGTATGTCCACATATGTTAGCGTGGGACGTCCTCTTGACCGATGGCCATGCGTTGGTTCCCATAGCACCAGCTTGCTGGCCGGCAGCTCTCGATGCCTTCGGCAATGTCCTGCAAGTCTCATTCTCCTCACAGCAATCTTGTTGCTCACTCTTGGTACTCCCTCATACAGGATTTTGTTGGTTACATGCGCACTCTTGCTGATGTTAAGCACTGCACGCAGCATCCTGGTGTAGCACCCGTCCAGGGACTTCTCTAGGGTTGGATTCAGGGTCCAGCATTCACTGCCATAGAGGAGAACGGACTCTACCGTCGCGTAGAAGAAACTGAGTTTGATTTGGCGGGAAAGGTTGGAGTTCCATACACTGTTCATGCCGTTCAGGGCCCTCCATGCAAGTGCCTTCCTCACTTTTAGATCTTGCTCAGTTGAGTTGACACATGCGCCCAGGTATTTGAAGTCCTCAACTTCTTTCAGCACAGTGTTTCCTGCTGTTATCAGAGGTTGATGTTCTGGTGGAACGTTGTAGGTCATGACCTCAGTTTTCTTTGCATTTACCCTAAGGCCAACCTTGGTGCACTCTAGCTCTACCCTGTGTAGTAATTCCTGTGCTTGTTCCATGTTGTCGGAGAGCAGACTGATGTCATCCGCATAGTCAAGGTCTGTCAAGACTACTGCCGGGTGTCGACTTGACTTCCTTGGTGTCAGCGTGAAGCCAAGTTCCTGCTCTCGCCCACTGATTGCCTTCTTGAGCGCAATAATCAAGGACTATGATGAAGAGGAAGGGGGCTAGTGTATCCCCTTGCATAACTCCAGCCAGGATGTCAAACTCCTCGCTGTTGCCATCTGGGGTCACCACCCTGGCCCTTGTTCCTGAGTACATGGACTCTATTGCCCGGAGTAGGTTCGGAGGAATTCTGTATGCCTTCAGGATCTTCACCATCGTGCCTCGGTGAATCGAATCAAATGCCTTTTTGAAGTCTATGAAACATAGGACTGCAGTCAGGTTGTCTTTCCTCACCTCCTCTATCAATCTCCTGAGTGCCAAGATCTGGGCTGTAGCAGTTCGCCCTTCTCGAAAGCCGTTCTGATTTACTCTCAGGTGAGGGTCGATTGCTTGCCGGACCCTGTTTAGAATCATGCGGTTGTAGATTTTCGCAGTACTACAGGTCAGGCTGATGCCTCGGTAGTTGTCCGGCTTCGAGAGGTCTCCGGATTTGTGCACTGGCACGATGTTTGATAGAGACCACATATCATGCAGCAGAGCAAGGTTGCAGAACTCTAGAATGATGTCATCAAAATCACAGTTCTTCAGCACCTCTGGGGGTATGCCATCCGGACCAGCGCTTTTTCCCACTCTTACTGTGGCTTTTGCCCTGACGAGCTCACCGAGTGTGAAGGGACCATCGTTGACGTTCAGGTTTGGGAGGTCTGATGGTATTTCCTCTTCCTCAGCTGCGTCTGCTGTTTCTCCCAGCAGCCTTTTGAAGTGGCTTGACCAGGTCATCACCCTCTCTTCCGGGCTGTGTCCCTTCACCTGTCCCTCCTTGGTCCTCTTCCGCCCCGTCATTTCATTGATGACCCTCCAGGCCTCCCCATACTGCTGTTCCCCTTGCGCCGCCTGCACCCTCCGCACTCTTTCCATCAGTTCTTCCCCTTTGATGGCATCATAGGTTCTGAAAAGAAACTGTTTGGCTTCGTTCAGCTCGCTTCGCCTCTCCGCAGTTGGTTCCCGCTCAAAGTTGAGGCGGGCTTCCTCCACCATCCCACGTGCTGCTATGACCTCTGGGTGTTTTGATCGCAGGGAGGTTCTGACTTTCTCCATCTTAGGCACGCACAGTCTGGTCGCCTCCTTGTTCACAGTGACGAATCTCCTGTATTCGTCGCTTGCCTCCGCTCCCCTGTCCAGCTGCTGGAATCGTCTCCTCACCTCTTCTGTGTATCTGGTTAGAAGGCCAGGGTCACTTGAGAAAGCTTTCCAGTTATACCGGATTTTGGGACTTGGTTTGGGGACCCTGAGGCTCAGGCGAACTCTCATTGAGACCACGCGGTGGTCTGAGCCCACAGAACTAAAAGTGCTGTATGGCTCAGCATTCATGATGGAGTTCCTCCATTTCTTCCTCACTAGGATGTAATCTAGCTGCCGTAGCGTTCCTGAGGCTCGGTCCCGGAAGGTCCACCTCTTTCCTGTTCTCTTCCGGAAGATGGTATTTGCCGCCAGTAACTCGTGCTCCGTGAGGAAGGCTGTGAGGTAGGTGCCGTTGTGGTTGGTAGAGTCGTGGTAGGGGAAGGGTACGTCCTCTGGTCCAAGCCTCGCATTGAAGTCCCCAAGAATTGCCAGGAAGTTGTGCGTTGGGACGCCGCGGACCGCTCTTACAAGGTCCTCAAAGAACTTCTCCACCTCGTCAGATGGCGCCACGTTGGTGGGTGAGTACGCGACTATGACTGTTGTTACTGGGTTACCCGAGAACTCTGCACACATAATCCTGTCGGTGTGGTGGTAAACCCGACGTAGAGCCTTACGTGCCCGTGGGCCCAGCATTAACCCTAGCTCCGAGATCCCCTGCAGATTAGCCTGGGGCCTCGCGGAACCCAGTATCCGTGTGTGGCCACGTGGAGGCACTGCAGGAGTCTTGGTGGTAGAGAGGCTGTGTACCGGCAGGAGGAGGCTTACGCACTCGGCTCCTTTTTTCACCTCCACTAGGGGGGCTAGCCGGTGGCAGTAGCTGAAAGCAGAGAGTAGCAAGCAGGAGCAACATGCAGCACACATCATGCAACATGCACTGACTACAAGTACTTCTACGCACTACTGCACATGACGCATCACACACACCCTGTGCAAGCACACACACACTAAACAGTTTCACCCTTGATATCCAGTATATTCATTTCATAGTTAGTTCAAGTCAGTTTGATTTTTCATTCACACCATGAGGCTTCATGAAGTCAGAACAATTACTATTAACTTAAAACAACACCAGGCCCGGCTCCAGCTTTGAGATGTAGGGTGGACCAAGTGAATTTCCTAGTTTTAACATTATTGATTTTTATCCCATAACAAAACTTTATTTTTATTTCATAACAAAAGAGGCAGGTCTTGATATTTGCAGGGCTCAATACAAATTCACTGGACCCACCACAACAAAAAAAAAGAAGTTTTTATATACAAGTATTTTAATAAATATAAAGATAAGGTCAAGGTCAAGTTTATTTCTATAGCACCTTTAAACAACACGAACGTTGACCAAAGTGCTTAACAGTTACATCACAAAAACACATACATTACAGACAGAGCATATCAAAAAGAATTCAAACCAAAAACAAAGATAAAACCATATGTAGAAAGATTAAAAACCTGGCAACATCACAAAGACTGCAACCATCTAATATTTCAAAAATGCATACAGCATTTAAACGTGTTGTTTTAATATGCTTGATCAAAAAGATAAATTTTAATTGATGTTTTACAAACATTTATTGTCGGAGAAGCTCTAATAGATAATGCGAGTGTATTCCAAAGTCTTGGAGCATAAACTGAAAACCACCTATCACCTTTAGTTTTCAGACGCGATTTTGGGACGTTTAATAATAACTGTGATGACGATCTAAGTGATCTTTTGAGGAGAATATGAACTTAAAAGTTCAGATATATAGATAGGGGCCAATCCGTGAAGAGCTTTGAACACGTCAGTTAAAGACCTTAAAATCAATTCTCTGTTTCACAGGAAGCCAATGGAGAGAGGCCTGGATAGGTGAAATATGTTCCCTCTTTTTTGTCCCAGTGAGGAACCGGGCTGCCGCGTTTTGGATGATCTGCAATCGTGAAAGTGATGACTGACTAATTCCAGCATACAAGGCATTACAGTAGTCAAGTCTTGTAGAAATAAAAGCATGTATTACAGTCTCCAAATCCTTAAAAGTGAGAATGTGCTTTAACTTACAAAGACGCTTTAATTGAAAAAAGCTCGCCCTCACCACAGAATTTATCAAACTTATATATAATATAATTTGTCAACTCATGTCACAGTAAAAAAAATTACCCCTAGATTTTTGACACAAGTGTGATTTTTTTTAACTGAAAATTGCCCAAGAAATCACTGTATGTGTCCGTTTGAGGTTTAGAGCCTAATAGGATAATCTGTTTTTTTTTTTTTTTTCATTTAATTGGAGAAAACTTTCATCCATTCATTCTCTAATATCCTTTAAACATGCTAACAGTGAAAATACAGAATCGCTGCCAGAATCTAGTGGTAAATAGAGTTGGGTGTATCGTCTGCATAGATGTGATAGTTAATCTTATGATACTCAAAGATTAAATGCAGTGGAAGCATGTAAAGTGAGAACAGAACTGGACCCAGGATTGAGCCCTGTGGCACCCCGCAAGTTATTGGCACTGAGGATGAGGAAAATTCTCCAATTTCGACAGATAAACTCCTGTTTGAAAGATAAGACTCAAACCACTGTAAGGTAGTATCACAGATGCCAACCTCATGATTTAACCTTTTCAGCAGAATGCCATGGTCCACGGTGTCAAAGGCTGCTTGGTACCCTTCTTCACCATGGATGTTACTGGAGCACAGATCTTACTGTAGTCGCGGATGAACCTGCGATAAAAATTGCTCTTTCAGGGGTTGAGGCTTAGGCCAATTGATCACAGCTTCCACTTTACTTTGATCCATTGAGATGCCATCCGGACGGATTACATACCCAAGGAAGTGCATGGATTCTTGATGGAATTCGCATTTCTCCAACTTCAGGTATAGCTGGTACTCACGGAGGCGTTTTAGAACTTTTCACCTGTAGGATGTGTTCATCGTGGTTGGAGGAGTAGATCAGGATGTCATCAATGTAGATGATCACAAACCGGTGGAGCATATCTCGGAAGATCTCATTCATGAAGCCCTGGAAGATCGCTGGACTGTTGGAAAGGCCGAAAGGCATAACCCGATATTCGTAGTGCCCCGCAGGAGTGATAAAGGCCGTCTTCCACTCGTCTCCTTCACGGATACGAACCAGGTTGAAAGCACTTCTCAAGTCGAGTTTGGTGAAGATTTTCGCCGAACGGAGCTGTTCAAGAGCAGAAGGCACCAGTGGTAACGGATATCTGTACTTGACTGTAGCAGCATTAAGGATGCGATAATCAATACATGGACGGAGTCCTCCATCTTTTTTCCCGACGAAGAAGAAACTCGAAGCGGCAGGGGACGTAGATGGTCGAATGTATCCTTGGCGTAAAGCTTCCTCCACGTACTCCTCCATGGCCTTCTGCTCCGGGATGGACAATGGGTAAACTTTCCCATGCGGTAGAGTGGCCCCAGGCAGCAGGTCAATTGCGCAGTCCCATGGCCGGTGTGGTGGAAGAGTGGTGGCGAGTTGCTTGCTAAACACGTCCTGGAACACCCGGTATTCTGGCAGAATCTTGGGAGGTGCATCTGTGGCCGGACTCTCGATGGAGGTTGAACCCAGGATGGCAGGAAAAGTGGATAGAGACGGAGTAGTTGAGTTCTTCTTGACGGGACGTAGACAATGCAGTTTGCAGTAATCACTCCAATGGCGTACCTCCCCAGATATCCAGCAGATGTCAGGCGGCACCGGAGTCAATTAGAGCTTTCGCTGGAATCGAATGTTTTCGATAGGCGAGTAATACTGGTGTTTGCTTCAGGTTAGATACTGGAAATGGTAGTTCAACTGTACTCACCGCCGAACGACTGGGACGAACGGGACATTCAGCCCGGTAGTGTTCAGAAGCTCCACAGTAGAAACACAGGTTATTGGTACGACGCCGATTACGTTCAGCTGTAGTCAGTCGTCCTGAGTCGACTTCCATAGGCTCTGGTACTGGAGGGCTTACGGGCGCGGAGAGGCGAGGAGATCGTGCAGAGGAATTTTGGAAGCAAGCAGTGCGGTGTTGGGCTATGAGTATTGAGCGTTGGATGAGTTTTTCAATCCCGATAGCGTCGTCATAAATGGCCAGTTGTAAACAGATGTCTGGGTTGAGCCCTTGACGATAAGCTGTCATCAAAGCGATTTCATTCCATCTGCTGCTTGCAGCGATCGTCCAAAACTTCAGAGCGTAATCTGAAACAGAAGAATTGCCTTGTCGTAGGCGAAATAACTGATCATGAACCGATATGGCATTGGATGATTGAGAAAATACAGTATTAAAATGATCAAGGAACCCGTTGAAAGACTGTAATGCTGGTGCGTTGGAATCCCAGAGAGCTTGAGCCCAGTTCGCCTTGAGCCTTGACCTGTGAGCAGGGAAATTATGAAAGCAATTTTGGATTTTTCGGAAATGAACTGAACAGCGTTTACCTCCATGTATAATTTGCACTGTAGAAGAAATCCTTTGCACTCTCCGTCGCCCGAATAATTAGCAGGTTTGGCCATGGGACTTACTGAGGCAGGTCGGTAGTTTTGAAGAGCATGACGAAATTCCATAAGAGTTTCTTGAAGTGTCGGTTGCTGGGTGACGGCTGCGTGAACAGCGGCACTCCGAGAGGCATCGGAGGATGACGCGGAGATCTCAGAATCCGAGGGAGCTTGCAAGGTGTGTGGTCCGGTCTTCTGTCACAACACTGTATGAACGAGGACACAGAGATAACGGTAACAAAGGTTTATTTATACACTGTATGCAACTCCCGATAGCAAGGAAGCATGAGAGGTCAAACTCAGGGAATATAACGTTGAACTTAGAGTCTCTGGAATGCATGAAACAGAAATAGTCACTCTGGACACAAGGCTGGAATACGTGAAGCTTAGCTAGCGGAGACAACAGGTATGGTCTTGATCTCGGGTTCCAGGGTAATCACCGATCACAGATGCTGCCTGAGAATACACAGAGAGATACTGAAAGTCTTGAACTGGAGAATACTTGCGGGATATCAAGGTCGTTTTGGAATCAGACTGGAATGGAACAGCGCTGGGAAGTCACAGACGTCTAAAGACGAGACCGGACAGTGAACTGTGAGAAGACTGGGGTTTATATCCAGAGTCAGCATGATATGTGAAGTGATGAGGTGCAGGTGCTGTAAAATCAGAATTTGGGTGATTGTGATCGGTACCAGGTGTGCTGAGTTGACGTTGGCTGAGGTGTATTGAGTGACTCCTTGACAATATTTTTGTACACACACTTTGTGTTTTCATGTTTTATGAGGGCTTTCCATATACATAATGTTTTTTATACTGAACAAACAGTTTATAAATCACACGAAATTATGTTTTTTGAAAATGTAAAAATGCAACAAAAAATTGTGTGATGGGAAGGTTTAGTGTAAGGGGATTGCTGATTAAACTGTTTTCCTCATGGGGACCAAAGTTATTTTCCACAAAAAAATTGTGAGAAATAACAGTATTGTCTTCTAATAGAGCTGTTTTATAGGCTTTTATCATATATCCTGACTCTGTTTCTAACAGCAAACACTCAGAATAAAGTGAGATGATCTGATGATGATCCTGAATGGCTTGTTGAATGAGTGTCGATAGTCTGAGACTCATCAATATTAACAGATCTGCTGAAAACACTCTTTGTTTCATGACAATAGTTCCTGTTTTCACCTCATTTATTATGCTGATGTCTTCAGGTCTCCTGTAAATGTACACTTAAAACTTATTTCAGCGTATTTGTTGGTTGGTTACTCTAAGTAGCCTATGTTTATTTATTTTTACATGCTTTCAACTGTTTTTCTTACCATTATTTATATTTGGAAAAAAATACATTATTTTATTCTGTTTGTCCATGAGCATAAAAACAAGCTCAGTAACTTTTATATTTTTCATTTTGGCAGATCAACTCCTCACACTACAATTCATCATCAGTGAAGCTCCTCCCACAACAATCACATCATTATGGAAGCTCCTCCCACTGTAATTCTCCGATAGATGCTGGAATATTCCCATCAGCTACAAGTGAAGATGAGCACAATGCATCAGGAAGAGCTGAAATCTGCAAAGACTGAGTTTATTAAAGAGGAGACTGAGAACATGAGTGATCCAGAACCCTGCAGAATGAAACACACTGAAGATCCTGAAGAACAAAGAGGTTGGTGTTTATTCTTCATTCATTCATGATGCTGAAGAACATTCATGTTAGAAACATTCAAGAACTTCATTACATTTAGATAAACAGTTCAACTGTGAAATGGCTACAAAAGTTTTTTTTTTCTTTCTTTTTTTAAACAAATGGTCAGTAAAGGGAGGTTTTATATAGATTGTCAACATCAGGTCAAACTAAATTTAAATATTTTAACTGTTTTATTTTACATTTATTTTATATATGGTTTATAATTTGTAACAGTGTTACCAGAATTTTGACCTGAATTTTGTGCTTATTTTTTTACAAACATACAAAAAATAATAATCATTCCAAAATGTAAAAAATTACAATCTACCCCGCTTTACTGCAAACATTTGTGTTCTTTCTCGCAGTGAAATTCACTTGATCTTGTGTTTCTTGTGTCCCACTTTCACATGCGTGAAAACATGGGATTTGTGCCTATAATGTTTAAAAAATAATAACTGGAAGATAAGTGTACCTCATTCATAGAAAGTTTCAGGGATGTTTAATTAATTTATAAAAAGACACATTATTGTAATATTTTATAGCAGTTGTCTGTTACATCTGGGATTATTTTTTCTCCATTCACTCCATATTTCTCTCTTTGAATTATTTTGATTATTTTGAAAATTTGAAAATTATTATTTATTTTTTTCATTTCAGACCTGATGGAAGTGAAGGAGGAGAGTGAAGAACTGAGTGAAGTGGAGGAGGAGAAACATCATGTCAAACCTGGAGAAAAACCTGTGAGTCACTCAAAGACTAAAATGACATTTATACAGAAAAGAAAAGACAAGAAATCTACAACCTGCACTCAGTGTGGAAAGAGTTTCACACGCAAACAAAGTCTTGAGCATCACATGAGAGTTCACACTGGAGAGAAACCGTTCACATGCAGTCAATGTGGGAATAGTTTCAGTCAATTAGCACACCTTAATGCTCACATGAGGATTCACACCGGAGAGAAGCCGTTCACATGTGATCAGTGCGGCAAAACATTTCTTAGTGCATCACACCTGAAGAAACACCTGACAGTTCATACGAAGGAGAAGCCACACTCATGCTCTGTGTGTGAAAAGAGTTTTTCAGTGTTGTATAGTTTACGAGTACATCAAAGAATTCATGCTGGTGTGAGAGAGTACATGTGCTTTGAGTGTGAGAAGACTTTTGCTACAGGGAGTGATTTAAAACGGCACCAGATGATCCACACTGGAGAAAAACCTTACAAGTGTTCACACTGTGACAAGAGATTCAGACGCTCACAACATCTGAAATCACATGAGAGGATCCATAGCAGAGAGAAGCTGCACACGTGTGATCAGTATGGAAAGAGTTTTTCTTTTAAAAGTCACCTGAAGATACACATGAAGATCCATACAGTGGAGAAACCACATCACCGCAGTCTGAGATAACAGTAAGTAGTTCATCTTTATGTGCTGAGCAACAAAAGCTGCTTTTCCACCTTCAGAAAAGGTTCCAGTTGTGTTTCCACTTGAGCCTGGTATGGCACAATTACAAACCGTTCTTGGCCCTGAACTCTCAGCACACTTGTCTAACCGTGCCGAACCGTGATGGTTGAATGTGTGTCGTGACATCGCAACTCAGGATTGGTCACTTGTCTGTTGCCTGGTTACCAGTTTCTCTGTTGCTGGCTAAGCGACATAAAAGCAATTTGAGCGACGTAAACACAAAATTATAATAACATTAAAAGAAACCACATGGTTCCTGTGCTCACCAACCATGTTATTGTTCAGAAGTGTTTTGTCCATAGGAATGTTTTTCACTGCTGTAAATTGACATGATTGAGCATACACAATTAATCTTTAATTAGCTTGGTTGTGGATTATTTTCATGATCGATTTAATCTATTAGTTCTTGCAGCCCTAGTTAATTAAAGTTTGTATTGATCATGAAACATCATGATACTGAAGAACAATATAAAAATACATTAAATTAATTGATTTTGTCATTTTAGATGAATTTGACCCAGGAAAAGCCTAAAAAGCAGGTGAACTGGGAAGTCTGAAGGCCTTTTCACACTAAACACAAATGTTTTGTTCAAGCTGATTTTGAATAGAAAGAGAAACATTCATGCTGGGCTGGAATATTCAACCGCTAATGATGCAATGCTCTTTTCATCAGAAAATATTTCTACTATTTTATTTGTCCTCAAAGACAAGTTCTGACCAGATATAAACTTTGAGCTGTTGCAGATACACATTTAAGAGCATTTGGTGGCACTAGTGAAACCAGCATTAAATATTGGAATTACTTTAAATACATTTCATGGACAGTTTGAACTACCCTTTGAAAAACACTGGGTTAAATACAACCCAATTTGATTTGTATATTGGCCAAAATATGCCATGACTGGCTCCATCACTACTTTAACTACATGAGTAAGACATGATTAGCAAGTTGTTTGTATAAAATAGTCCATTAAAACTCATTTGATTCAATTTTTCTTTTAAATCTGATGGACGTAAACAAGAAATGAAAAACAGAAGGCAATAAAATCGGTCTCCTGCTCTCAGTGTAAAAAACGCTTCACATGTAAATCAAGTCTGAAGATTCACATGAGAGTTCACACTGGGAAGAAGCGGCTCAGGCTTTCGCTCTGAAATCACATCAGCTTCTCATTCTGAAGAAAGACCATTTAACTGTGATAAGTGCGGTAAACAGTTTCATTGATTTTCAGTCCTGAAGAAACACCTGAAGATTCATAGCCTGGTAATACCAGACTCTGCTACTTCACTTTGCTTCGTAGACAGAGTCTGGAATAGCATAATAGAGAAGTGTTTTCTCTCTCGCGGGGGGCGCTTGTCTGAAGTTTAAAATCATTGGTTACCCGTAAGCCAATCACATAACGTTTGGTTATGGCGTGTGTTATGTGCATGCTCAGCAGCATCTAACTTCCACTGTAAACACATGTATGATGCGAAAACAAAACCATCGAGCGAAATACCGGAGTGAACATGGCTGTGCGCGACTTTTGCAGATTATGTGAAGTAAAAATCTACGCATCCATGGTACAATCAGCATCTACGTCACGGCTCTCAGCCCGCCCTCTGTTCGTTGATTGGCCCGGCTGTTTTCAGGCCGGTGGAAAACTGAAAGATACGCTGCTATCTCAGACTGAATACAGAAGCGAAATGAAATTGAGCGGAAGTAGGAAGTCTGACGTGGTCAGGCTAGAAGATTCACACAAAGGAGAAGATTCATTCATAATATTACAGCAGAAAAGACATGGCGGTGTGTGTTTCAGTGCTGAAGTCCTTTACTACAGAAGAGGAACTGAAAGAGTGAAACCAGAAACTTCACACTGGAGAAGAAGGCCATAACACTTTTAAGAGAGACGTGAATCTGATATTAGTTAACCGGTTGTTTATTGTTTTTCATCAGAACATCTTGTTTCTCTTCCACTTCTACTCTTCAATGCAAACACAAGATATACTTTCATGTATCTTTGAAACTGGACACTTTTCTTCTCTTCCTCTCTTGAGATGCTTTGGCTCTTATAAGTCAGTAAAGAGAGAGATATGTCTTATATGCTTTCACTTTTAATTAATGTTTGTATTTGCTTCATATAATTATTGATTAAACTCTTTACTCATTTTATCAACATCTCATTGTTATTGTCCATTTTCTTATTTTCTGCAGATTCTGCTTGAAGTCATGAAGTCATGAAGTGTCCTGATATGATTGCTTTTTGAGTTTTCCATGTTTAAATTTTCTCAATAGAGCTTTAGTAAATTATATTTTACCGCACACACGACTGACGTTGAATGAGATTGCTGTCTGTCTACATTATTAACAGTTTCACCCTTGATATCCAGTATCATATATTCATTTCATAGTTTGTTGTAGTCAGTTTGATGTTTTATTCACACAATGAGGCTTCATGTAGTCAGAACAATTACTATGAACTTAAAGGGTTAGTTCACCCAAAAATGAAAATTCTGTAAGTAATTACTCACCCTCATGTTGTTCCAACCATGTAAGTCTTTCGTTCATCTTCGGATCACAAATTAAGATATTTTTGATGAAATCTGAGTGCTTTCTCACTCCTCCATAGGCTTTCAGAGGGACCCACTCCCACTCTTTGGGAGTATTACCGCCATCTACAGTACAAGATGACGTCCCGACATTGCCGGAAGCGCAAAACGGTCTGTTTGTAAGCACGCTGTATGTAAGCATAGACTGTAAAAAATAGTATGTAAGCTATTGAATTCGACACTTATTGTGATTTAGGTCTCGATGATGTCGGGACGTCATCTTGTACAGTAGATGGCGGTAATACTCCCAAGGAGTGAGCAGCCAGTAACAAGCAGTAGTAGAAGAAGAACGCCGTAATCTCAGTTCTCGCGCATGCGTCCTGGCGCTCCCGTGAACTCTCGTCAGAGGCCCACATTGAAGAACACTAATAGTTGGATAAAGTCGTTATTTTTGTTGTTTTTCCGCACAAAAAGTATTGTTTTCACATGATAAACTTAATGTAGAGCCACTGTAGTCACTTGGACTATTTTACTGATGTGTTTCTAACTATTCTGGGCCGGCGAGTTTGGGTCCCTCTGAAAGCCTATGGAGGAGTCAGAAAGCACTCAGATTTCATCAAAAATATCTTAATTTGTGATCCGAAGATGAACGAAAGACTTACATGGTTGGAACAACATGAGGGTGAGTAATTACTGACAGAATTTTTATTTTTGGGTGAACTAACCCTTTAAAGTTCTTTAAGTTCTATGAACTTTTTTCATATCAAACTATGTTATGCCCTTAACTAAGACGAGTTGATACATACCTCTCTCGTCTCAGTGTGTGCACTCAATCGCTCTGGCGTGCGGCGACACTTTGATAGCACTTAGCTTAGCCCAGTTCATTCATTAGGGACCAAACAGAGATGGAGTTAGAAGCGACCAAACACCTCCACGTTTTCCCTATTTAAATACAGTTACACGACCAAGTATGGTGACACAAAATAAAACGTGGCGCTTTTCTGAGCGGGTAAAAAGGATAACTATAATGTATGGCGGATTAGCACTTGAAGTTGGAAGCACTTCGACTCAAGTCACGTTGGTTCTAATGACAGAAGTGAGAGGGAGAGGATTTTTCAAGCGTGACTTTTTACTGCGCAGAGTTGAAGTGCTCCCAACTTCAAGTGCTATTCCTTAAAAAGGAACCGGTGTGATCAGTGTGAAGCATATGAGACTGCCGTAAAGCAAAACATGGTAGGCCAAAGTGATGAATACCATCAAACAAAGCATATAGCTAGGGCTGGGTACCGAGTTCGATACTTTTTAGGTACCGACCGAATTGCCTTGATACTATCGAGTATCGAAAAGTACTCGAGTATCGAGTATCGTTTTTCGGTACCAGATTTCGATACCTAAGGGGTTAACTCGTCAACGTCAGTGCTCAAACAAATACATATGAAATTCACAACGACACGCCTAAAGGCCAATTTATACTTCTGCGTCGGACCTACGCCGGAGCCTCTACGCTGTAGGCAACGCGTTGGTTTTCATTTATACTTCTGCGTCATTGTCCGCGTTCACGCGCGCAAAGGGAGCATGTGAAACCCGAGGGAGCGGTCCTAGTAGACCAATCACAGTGCTTGCGTCCGCGTAGAGTTGACGCGTTGTTACATTTTTGGAGAGGTGCACGCCAGGGTACGCCGAAGGGTACGCGCACTACACACAGCCTACGGCGTAACACACAGTAGCTACGGCGTAAGTTCGACGCAGAAGTATAAATTGGGCTTAAAGTCGCTCACGCACATACACGCAAACTCTACACACACGAGACGCGCGGAACTCTCTGCGCACATACTCGTATGAGACGCGCGCACGCACACAAACTGTCCACGCACATTCTCTTATGAGACGCGAGCACACACACAAAACTTGCGCACATACTCAATGAGACGCGAGCACACACACTCACAATACCCTAAAGATGTGGAAAAGTCGATCAAAAGTGTGGCTACATTTCTCCAGGCTCGATGCCAACAGCGCGCGATGCAGTATTTGCGGTAAAATAATTGCTGCAAAGACGGTACCGCGACAGATATGATGAAGCCCTTGACAGTAAACATAAGAGCAGAAAGTTGCTCCGTCTTTGACTGGTAAATGAAGAGATACCTTGTTGATCACTCTGCCAGTGTTTATATTGCAATAATGACCTACTGAATGTATACTGCCGTTCAAAAATGTGTTGGTCAGAATTTTTTTTCAGTAAGGATGCATTAAAGTGATCAAAAATGACCTTAAAACATGTGTAATGTTACAAAAGATTCCTGTTTCAAATAAATGCTGTTCTTTTGAATTTATTCATCAAAGAATCATAAAAAAAATGTATCATAGTTTCCAAAAACTGTTTTCATATTTCTGAAGGATCATGTGACACTGAAGTAATGATTTTGAAAATTCAGCTTTGACAACACATGAATAAATGACATTTTGAAATATATTCAAATAAGATTTTAAATTGTAATACTATACCACAATATTACAAGTTTTACTGTATTTTTGATCAAACAAATTCAGCTTTGGTGAGCATGAGCTCTTTATAAAAAAATATTTTGTACCTTATGTATATGTATAAGGAATATTTTGTTCCTTTGTGCTTTTTTGTTCATTTGTGCACTGACTAAGGAGCATGAGTCAAACTGAAAAAAGAATACGTTTTTCTGAGGTAATGTGTTATGTAATCTTGTTAAAATGGATTTCATAAAATTGGTATCGAAAAAAGTATCGTTCAGGAACCGGTATCGAAATCAAGGTATCGGTATCGGTATCTAAATTTTTTGAACGATACCCAGCCCTACATATAGCTGACAAGACGGCAATGCGCCAAGAGCGCCAAAAAGACAGAGAGGATAAAGATACTCAAACTGTTTTGACCTACAAAATGTTATTTCATGTCCACGTGCCGAAATTAACTCTTTTTTTCTACAAGCGGAAACTTAACTTGTATAATCTTACTGCTCACTGTTTGCAGACTAAAAAAGGCTACTGTGCTTTGTGGACAGAGGCAATGTCAGGTAGGGGAGGAAATGATGTTGCAAGTGCACTAATGAAAATATTAGAACGCGTTGTACATGATCATCACTGAGATGATTACATGGAGTGATAGTTGTGTGAGCCTCAGAACAGAAATTCCATAATAGCCTTTGCTATGGCAGATTTCCTGACAAGGCATCCTCAAATTAAAAAGATAACAATGAAAAAAATCAAACCTGTAAAGCACAAAGGAAAAGGTAAGATTTCACATTTTAGTTTTTTTGTTGGGGCAGTTTGCACTATCCATAACAATCACTACAGACTGTAATTATTAATTAGTCCTTAGTGATATTGTACTATACTGCATTATGCTGACGGGTGAAACAATGCAATATGAATTCTTCCTCTTCAATTAGAACTCACTTTCGAATTCAATACATTTCATTAATGCAAAACTGTCAATCACCTACTATCAATCCCACCCTTTTTTGCTAATCTGGGATGTGTTTCCCATAAAACGGCGTAAACTCACTGCTTATCTACCGTAGTAAGATGCATCGTTGAAGAAATCAACTAGCTTGGCGCGCCCGGGTGGGAGTTTTTATTCTAAATCTAAAGTTCATTTAAATTTAGAATAACTAATAGAATAATTATTTTCTGGAGTTGTGCAGAACAATAACTGGCTCTATTCACACATGGGCTCAAGCGAACATTAGCGGATATTGGCCTTCTCATACAACGTTAACATTACAGCTCCTGCGGTCAATGTCTAACGTTAGATTAGTTGCCGGTTGCGGTGCATGTGAGAAGGGAGCTTTAATTTATCCAAGCACTTTGACTAACTTTGTTAGAGACAAACGAGCCATATCACAATACACTCATTAAATTTACCTTACATCACAGTGAAATAATAACAACAAAATTAACTTTGCATTTGTCAAACAGAGGCAACATTCATATTGTGATAGTCTGGTTTGGCTATAGCTTTAGCTAACACCCGCACAAACACAGTTGTCTGTAAAGTAATAGCCTAGTTGTCCATCCTGCCACTAAACATAATATTCATGTTAAAAATTACACAATTTCGAATGCTTACCGTGTCTAAAAGTGATTTCCTGGGCCACAGACCGTCTTGACGTCTTCACATTCGAAGCGAGAAATGGCGGATGGAAAAACGCTGGCTGACGCGAGCAAGGAGTTAGTTGATGTGATGGCATGTGGTCATGTGACATGAAAAACTCTGGTTTGAAGTAAAAATACTATTTAAGTCAAATTGTTGCTTTTAATTTTGTCTAGGCTGTTTGTTATTTGCTGTAAGGAAAACTGAACGAAACGGGTTTAAACCAGAAACCATGATTTTCACTTAGTCCATTATAAAAATGCACTTTAAATAAACGACACAGTAGTTTCACTTTTTTCAGTGTAGTAAATATAATCTGGTAGATGAGCCCGTCTACAGTTTGATAGAACAGTTTGTTCTATCAAATAATATTTTGGTTATTATTTTACAAAAACTAGGTGATGAATTGAATAAACCTGTAGCTGTAATCAAAAGAGGAATTTTCAACTTTTTATAGAAATCAGCACAAAATTGTGAAATTTCTTTTGGACTATCAGATATAAGTCCATTAATCTGTAATCTATGAATTGTCTTATGACTGCAATTATGTCTCTCAAGTTTAAAAAGTATATAAAAATAAGATGAATTTTGTTCACCGTGCTCCAACGCTGCCTAGATCTAATAAAAGCTCCTTCAGCTTTGGTTCTATGGAACGTGCCTATGACGTCACCGCGTGCTCGCGCCATCTCTTCCCTCATTGAGCGTCGAGTCTTCTGAGGTGAGGAGAGCTGTTCACGGTATTTCTCATATACTCAACTTTCAAACACACTGTTTGATTAAGCGACAGGATCATCTCAGTATTGTTTTCATCGATCACAGCGATACTTGTGCGTTTTTTTCTGGCGTCTTCCTACTGAAATAAACATTTAGTGCAGCAGCAGCGAGCATGAGGAGAATATG
The DNA here is from genome assembly GCF_963993115.1 of Abramis brama. Taxonomy (NCBI): domain Eukaryota; kingdom Metazoa; phylum Chordata; class Actinopteri; order Cypriniformes; family Leuciscidae; genus Abramis; species Abramis brama. The sequence continues at coordinate 54,012,711 of NC_139963.1, read as the reverse complement.
TAGAGTTCATTCAGACCTGAGCGATTTTGTGTTCGTTTGTGTGATTGTCTCGATGTTTTGAGTGAGAACTTACTAAAAGTCAAGTTAAAGTTTGAGATCTGTGAGGGGAATTGATCTCAAGTGTTGCTGTTGCCATTTTCATGTTTACCTTAATTTCTTTGTCGACATTTATATTTGGCAGATTACATTTACTTAATGAAATTGATGTCTATTTTAACACTTTAATGACCCTGGCCTGTATGAGTAATCTATGTGGGAAATTTCAAATCTATATGCATGGGAATACCCAGTAAACACAGCACGTTCCCCTAACGTTCCCATATGGTTCCCATTTGGTTATTTTTTGAGAACCAAATAAGAACGTTCTAGGAACGTTATCTTTAGGTTTTCTTTTTATGACCTATAGAAAACCTTCCCAGAACGTTCCCTGCAGGTTATTTTTAGGTTTAATTTTTATAACCTTAAGAGAACGTTCTGGGAACGTCCCGGCAGGTTGTTATTTTATAACCTAAAGAGAACCTTCCCAGAACGTTCCCTGCAGGTTATTTTTAGGTTTTATTTTTATAACCTAAATAGAACGTTCTGGGAACGTCATATCATATCAAATATCAAATATCATCACATCTGAAAACACATGAGCGGATCCACACTGGAGAGAAGCCGCACAGTGTGGGAAGAGTTTCTCTTTTAATTGTCACCTGAAGCGACACATGAAGATCCATGCAGTGGAGAAACCACATCACCACAGTCTGAAATCACAGTAAGTAGTTCATCTTTATGTGCTGAGAAACAAAAGCTGCTTTTCCACTTTCGGAAAAGGTTCCAGTTGTGTTTCCACTTGAGCCTGGTACGGTACGGCACAATTACAAACCGTTCTTGGCCCTGAACTCTCAGCACACTTGGCTAACTGTGCCGAACCGTGATGGTTGAATTTATGTAGTGACATTGACACGCAGGATTGGTCACTTGTCTGTTGTCTGGTTACCAGTGTTTCTGTAGCTGGCTAAGCAACATAAAAGCAATTTGAGTGATGTAAACACAAATTTATCATATAATTAAATGAAATAACATGGTTCCTGTGCTCACCAACCATGTTAATTTTTATTATTTTTTTCAAAATGGAATTGTGCACTTTTAATTCCCTTTTTAAGCTTTTACACAATAAATAGAAGTACACATTTTTAGCGCAATTTTCCAACGGACAAAATTGCGATTGTTAACTCATGTTCTGTCTGTGCGCACCAATCTTGCACTTCTATCTACTCCTAAACCAGACCACCTAGAGACTTCGGGTTTTCGGCATTATGTTAAGGAAGGTCTAATCTCGGGAATGCACAAAAAAAAAAAAAAAAAAAAAAAAACGGAAAAGATTTACTATCTCTTAGTGTTGTGATCCCATGAGGTGAGAAAATTGCCCTAAAACACTCACCGAGTTTTATTACTTGTTTTCTTCTGTATACGTCCCCATAACTTCTAACAGCTGACTAATAATACATTAATGCCAGTATAACAGTGTTATGATAGAATAATTTCACACTTTACATCTATTCAGATCCACTTTCAGACTACAAAGCTTGTATTGCAGAGAAGTCATGGATTTACTATTTACTGCTTGCAAACCCCAGCCATTTAATGCAGCACCATTATCAGACTCGGCACACAACTGCTCGGTTTGCCGGTCATTTATGCAACCCAAAATAAAACAAATTACACAATGGAGCTGCTACAATTGCCACGGTGTATCACTCATCAATGCTACAGGTGTATAACAGGACTAAGATGACCACTAGGACCACGCTAATACAGTTGCTTTGTCTGGTGATACTACGGTGAAATGGTGTGAAATATAATATCTACGAGGAGCAGGCAAAACTTTATTTTATTTGTGGGGAATCAACCGTCAGGTTTTCTTAGCTATTAACACATGGTTTGACATTCAGTCCTTATTCTCCTGTTCAAGAGGATATTCAGGCTCTCATGAAGATGCTGAGGCACAATTTATTTAGCTCCACTCCTGTACATCAGTTCAGTCCAGCCCCGTGCTTCAATAGTGTCTTTTGAAGGGGGTGGATTGGAATCCACTGCTGCTTCAATGTATATGTAATGAGTGATTAAAATCAAGGCATTAATCAGTATTTTCCTTCTAAATATCAAATGAGTTGAATGACTTCTCTTGAGATTTTACTTTGTTATAGAGCTTACCAGTGTGATTACTGAAATGTTCTTTTCATGTATTCTTTAATGTCTGAATTTGATATTTGAATGCAGTAACATTGCTTGCCTATTTATCCCATCTTCCAGAAATGAAATGGGGACATGTTTTGTGTTTGAGAAAGGTCTTCAACATGTTAAAACACATAGGGGTAATTGAAATCTATAGTTTAAGGGACCATTTCTCAGTTAAAGCCTATATTTTCCATTTAGACTAAAATGTCCTATCCTGAGAGAAAGAACTTGTTATCTTGATGTTTTGAGACGAGACTCCTGTTTATAGTTAGAGCCTGGCCAAATCCAACCTTGGAAAAGATGTGTGTCGGTGTGTGTGTGTTAGCCTTCTTGCTTACAGGTTAAGGAACCACTGGCATTGTTGGAGATTGACTGAGTTGTTGTTCGGGACATGCTGGCACCCAGCAACCCAAATTTGTGACTTGGAAGGTCACGACGTGCCTAACTTCAGGGTCCGAGTGTCAGCGGCATAATCTATGAAGATATGCTTCAGTCTATCTGTAGCCTATATGTGTGGAAAATTACTATGTTTATCTATTTCTTTGCCAATGAGAATTATTCAACCTGTAAGCAATGACGTAGCTTAGACCTTGGAAATGGTATAACTGCTGTGATCTTTGTAATTGTAAGCGGAGCGGCCTACGAACTCTGTGTGAGTCTTGAAGCTGACTTCTGCTGATGAAACTGCAAACTATCTTCAGTAAAACATCTGGTCCTTGGGTCCTAAACTGTTAACCCCTAACACTTTGTATTAGATGTTGAGCTTGTCTGAGGTCGGTCTAAGACTCTGGAAAAGTGATGAGTTAATAGCAGCGCTACTGCAATCCTGGATTAGGTTCTTGTTGCAGTCACCAAAAGCTGGAGCAGCAGACATTTTGGGATGCGAGACCTGCCCGGTCAGAACGAGGATGTCGCTCAAAGCCACAGAACTCATGCTGTTCACTGAGATCTCGCTGACGGGGGAATCTCTGGATACAGGCCTGACATCCATGGACTGGACCCCATCAGAGAGATCATCCACCCCGCTGCTCTTTGCCTCCAGTGGCTGAAGGCATATGATTGGAGATTCAGATGTTGCCTTTGGTGGATTGTTAATCACTGTATTACCTCCAGTTTCCAAGGGAGATGGTGAGATAGACTTGGATACAGAAATGGGGGATGGGACTTCTATCTGCGCCTCTTCTTTCTTTTCTCCATCTGGGTTTCTTGTTCTTTTCATAATCTCCTCAATACGCTTCTTCCTTTGCAATCTTTCCTGCTCCTCCTGAATTTTCCTCTTGCTCTCTCTGGCAGCGCTCCTCCTCCTGTCTCTGTCTTTTCTCCTCCGCCTAGCTGCCTGCACCTGCCGCTGTCTCCTCTTCCTGCTACCTCTGGAGCTCCTCAGCCCTGAGCCTCTCCTCTTCTAGTCGTTGCTTTTCTTCGTCGTCTCTCTGCCAGGGGAAGGGGGGTATTGATCTAGCGAGACTAGGGACTGGATGCAGCTCTTACAGGACCTTGATCTTTTCGGTGTACTAGGGTTCTTTTGGGTAGAAGAACTTTGGGTGGGTGTTCATTTAACACCGTTGTATAAAAGGCTCCTGAAGAAAAGAAGACTTCTATTGTGGGACTTTTATTTTGATAGTTATTTTAGAGTGCAATACCCGGTGTTTCCAGAGGGAGGCACTGTTGTTATTGTTTGCTGTCAGCTGCGTCAATATACAGTATATTCCTGAGAGAATGGCAACTGCTCACCTAGAAGTTTATTCCTGTCTGTTATTTGGATGTTCGTTGGCGTTTTGGTGTTTAAGTATTAGTACATGACCATAAAGTAAGTTTTCTCTGATTTCTCTGTTTTAACCGTGTTTTCAGTGGATATTGAGCTTTGTGCATTTAAATGTGCATGCCCGGACATGTACCGATTCATGTGCGATCGTCTGACAGAAAACTAATACGTGATTTATGCTAGATATAGTCAAATGTGACAGTTTAAGTTATATGTCTGTAATCTGTTAACTAATTATTCTGCAGAAGAATTATCCAGTATTATTTCCTTTTGATTATACTAATTTCGGAAATTAGATTGTGTGGTGATGCATCTGGATTCATTAATATGTTAATGCCAAAGCCATTTTGTTACCAGACCAATAGTTTTATTGTCCTCAATTGCTCATCCTATGCATATTGTGAGATTTAACTGTGATTTAGAGGTAATACTGAATATGTTAGTATTCTTAATTAAGAAGTGACTGATTCATCTGTGAAATGTACACATTTATACTTTTACTAATGTAATACGTTTTTTGTGTTATTTTAGACTAATATTCAATACACTTCGGAAAGAAGCAACAGTCTCCTCATTCTTTGTGTCCTGACCGACACCCAGGGGTGTACACTGCTACTAAGTAGAACTAGAGCCTAGCAGTATCCTTTCCTCTCCAACAACCGTTGTATTAGCTTTCTCATTCACACACAATGCATGTCGTTAAACTGACTTGAAACAGTTGCGTTTGGCTTAACTCAATATGTTCATGTTGAAAGAACATGTTTCAGTTAAGTAGGCCAAAAATAACATTTGATGCTTGCTCAATTTACTTAAGTAAATGGAGTTAATCCAACACGATTCTTTTCAACCATTTTACTTAATCCATTTGAGTTGAGATTACATAAATGAGTTGCTAAAATAGCAAAATAGAAAACTAGGAACAGGATTTCCCCTTCCCATCATGCTAGGCACAGGACTGGATAGAGGTGTACATTTTTACAACTTTTAAAACTTTTATTTTATGTGTTTTTTTTTTTAATCAAGATTAAAAATTGGTGACTTGTTCATGTTTAATGTTCTTTTATGTTTATATTTGAAAGAGTTTCTGATATGTTAGTGTTTTTGGAGGTACCATTGTGGTGAGGTATAGACTATGTGCTTGGGGTGAGGACATGCCTACAACAATTAAAGTGGTTTTAATACTAATAAAAACAACTACTTTAGGCATGCATTGATGTAGCAAATGCCTAACATTAAGAGACTTTACGGAGTAAAGATGGTTTTCTTATTGGATAACATTTGTAAAAGTTGTACAAATGCATTCACTAAATAAAAGAATCAATTAAATAATTGGATTATTTGTTTGATATTAATTTTAGGATAATTGAACTTAATAGTTTTGGACAAAATTAAGAATGTTAACCTGTTTCTACTAAATGGCATTGAATTAGCCTTATGTAAAAAACTTAAGTCTACTGGAATAAACAATGTTAATTAAATGCCATAACCCAGTTGTGTAGAGCATGTTGACATAAAAAGTTAAGTAAATCCACCATACATTTTTGATTTTCCAACAGAATTTTGATTAAAAATTACACGGTCAAAACATATGCCTGAATTGTTCACAATATGTCCGTAACATGTACTTAGAAAAGGATAGATAGGATGGAATTTCTTTTTGTGCAGACTTTAAGGCGAGACACTACAGGTGAATAGGGTAAAATTTTTAAATAATAGATATCACCATGAAACTTCCTCAGCTGATTACTTACACAAGTAAATAAAAAAATGTATTACAAGTTTTAGAAATTTGTATATTTAATTAAGCAAATTAGGCATTATCTCATTAAATATGCACGATTTTGCATATATTTTCGGTAGATAGATCTGAACATATGATAAAGCCAGGTGTAAAATTCTTTTTTCATTTTGTTTACACACAAGATGAAAATAAAAACTCAGAGGGATTTCAGGATATATGCTTTCATTACCTAGGAAATCAAAATATACTGTCCATAGCCATAAAAAATAGATTTTCGCCATATTTTTTTTTATTAAAATGTCACATAAATCAGGCCAGGAATGATTTATTAAAAAAAACCCTCTTAAAATATCTTCAGAACACTGCTAAGTGTATAACTGGAAAGTTTGGTGTACACAGGTGCTACATAGGCTGAGATGTTTGTACTGGAGAATGACAAAAAAACGCAAAAAACTCATTTTGAGAAAACAGCAGTTAAAGATTTAAATAGCTCAAAATGAGAAATCGTCGTTAACTTTAAATCCCCCTTTGGACATTCACGATTGGTTACTGATAGAAAGGAAATGCCCATATTTGGGTTACATAGCGTTGTGCAGGAGACTCAGAGCTTTACAGCGATACCGGTCATGACAGACTTCAGTAAACAGACGGAGGCTCACGGAGCTCTGCGTGTCGCGTTTGAATGCTAACTTCCTGGTAAATTCGGGAGAAACTTAATGCCGCAAGTAAACAAAATGTAATAAAATAAACATCTTAATGTATATTTTCAACGTTTTCTTTATAGTAGCTTGAAAGAACACATACTGAAAGAGTAAACTAGCCCAAAATCTCAAAACTGACCACTGCATAAAAAATCGATGTTTTTGCCTGCTGTGTCTCGCCCTAAGTTAACTTTTACCAAGGATTAAAATGTTAAAGTTCAGTCCCTGAAACGTTTATTAAATTGTATCTATAGTGAAATTAAAACAGAATGTACCGATTGTAGAGTCCTGCATGGGTTAGGGTACCGGCGGGTGACCCGCAAATTTTGCTCAAACGGGGTAAAAAATATCCAACTGTGTTGGATACGGGTCAGGTCGGACACAGGGGAAACAGGGTTTAAAACAATCACATGCAAACGTAAAAATATATGTATATTTTTAGGAACACATCTACAAAAATATTCCTGTATTTCAAGTTGATAAAATAATATAAAATCCACATCAGTTTATTTGTGCCCACACGCCATGCCCTCCCAGGATCTATAACGTTACCTAGGCTACTTTCACTTTTAAAAAATTCATCATAGCGCGATCTGCTTGTCGTCGAGATGGATGCTGAGGAGTTGAAGAAAAGAATAGCTAGTGGAGATTGTAAAGTTGTCGACAATATGTCATCAAAAGTCAAGTCCAGTGTGTGGGAGAAATTTGGAGTTATCTGAAGAAAACAATATTGTGAAAGGCTTTGCTGAATGCATTTTTGTGTTGGATAGCTGCAAATGTGGAACTTCATCGCTGAGGAAGCACGCAGATAACTGTGGTAACAAACCAAGCTGTAAGAGCCACATGGGGATTAGTTCATCTGAAATAATAATTTAGTAAAAATAATAAGAAAATATTTCATGAAAATTCATAAGTATTTTTTGGTTTAAAATGCATATTTAGTAATGTTTAGATCTAATTATATTTAATTATTTTGAGCTTCCAATCAGATCGCACTACGTCATAACGCAAGCGATTGGATGTATTTTGTTTCAGTTTTGAAGTTAGAGACGTTGGAAGCAACACAGTTTTTTGACCGTGCGTACCATGTCTATGTAACAGTTTTTGTTTTATGCTTTTGAAGTAAACATTTAAAAAGAAGATCGTGGTTTGCTCGTGTTTCAAATACTGGTTACAATTTGACTGACTTCAAAAGGTTGTACAGAAGAATTAGACGCAAATAGGTGCCACTGCCACTACATAGTCAAAAAACTCGCTAATAACGGCGCTGGATTACCTGGATAACGAGGAGGACGTGGTTAGCTTGTTGTCGAGGAAGCAGCGGATTGGACTTTAGCGCTACAAACAAGACACAGAACCGGGTCAGTTTTGCTCAAGAGACCCGCGACGGATCGACATGCACCAATCGGCAGCTAACGGTTGGTCGACCTGTCAGTCAACAAAGAAGTAACGCTGCGCGCCAAAGTGAGGACTTTTTTCTTCAAAGGACGTGATACGGACGCACGAGGATAATGAGTGAGTTTTGAAAAAAAAAAAAAAAAAAAAAAAAAGGTAGATCAACTTCTCCCTGTAAAACGTATGCTTATTGCAAGCTCTGATTCAGTCAATGTGGAGTTATGGCGATCTTTAAGAAGTTGTTTTGCACTCGGTTTATCTAGAAAAGTACCTTTGAAGAAAGTGTTTGAAACGTTTGCATACAACTAAAGCATTAACTCTGCTATTTGTAAGATGGCTGAGGAAGATGAACAAAGATGTATTGAGGATACAATGAAAAAGGGAAGGTCACATAAGCTGACAGAGAAGGCATTAGAAGAGAGATTGCAGAGGTGCATTGCACTGAGAAGAAGAACATTAGGAACTCTGACAAGCAAAAAAAAGGAGTTGGAATCAATGATGAGTGATGCTCAAAATTTACAAAGGGTGAAAAACATGATGGAAAATGACTTTGCAACATCACTAAATGAGTTTAATCGTCTCAACAACGAAGTTGCAAATCTTTTGACTGAAGATGAAAAAACAGCTGATCAGGAGATCTGGTTTGAACCTAAAATGGCAGTAATTAGAGGATTTATGAAAACTACAAAAAATTGGATTGCAGCTGAGTATGAACCCATACTGCCAGTGGAAAAGGTGCTGCAAGAAGAAAATGTGGTTGATTATCTGCAAGAAACTGTTAAACCAAATGACAGTGTTTCACAAGTGGGGGTCAGTGATGTCACACATGCCAGCACACGTGGATCACAAATCAGTCGCACCTCAGCTGTGTCACGAGTATCGTCAGCAAGAGCTAGACAGGAAGCAGAACATGCAGCCCTGCTCGAACGTGCTGCAGCACTAAAGAAAATGCAACAGCTTGAGTTTGAAGCAGCTAAAATCAAAGCTGAAAAGGAAGAGTTAGTGCTGGAAACTGCGTTAGCTGAGAGTAAAGCAAAATTAAGGGTGCTTAAAGAGTATGAAAGATCTGAAGATGGTTTAAGTAGCTATTCGGCAGTACAAAAGCTACAAGGTGGACACGTGAAGGAAAGAACTAGCATTTTGCTTCCACAGCAAGCTAATACAAACGTTCATGTTCAACCACAAACTCAGCACTCCCGAATACATCAATCTCAACCGGTCTCCAATTATGTGTCCAATGCTCAATCTAACAGAGGTGATGACATAATAGCGGTTATGCAAAAACAGAATGTAATCACTGAGCTACTAGTAAAACAACAGCAGCTATCTCATCTACCAACCAAGGACATTCCTGTGTTCAAGGGTGATGCGCTACAATACAAATCTTTCATGAGGGCGTTTGAGCATGCAATAGAGCAGAAAACCAGCAATGATCAAGACAAATTGTACTTCTTGGAACAATTTACGGCCGGTGAACCTCAAGAGCTTGTTCGCAGCTGTGCTCATATGATGCCAAACAAAGGCTACTGCGAGGCGAAGCGACTACTTCATAAGCACTATGGGGATGAATTACGAATTGCCAGTGCGTACATTGACAAAGCACTCAAATGGCCTCAAGTGAAATCTGATGATGGGAAAGCATTGAGCGCCTATGCAATGTTTTTGATTGGATGTCGCAATACTATGGAAGACATCGAATTTTTAGAGGAGATGGATAACCCAACCAACTTACGTACAGTGGTGTCTAAGTTACCATATAAACTGAAAGAACGTTGGCGTGCTGAAGCTTATGACATAAAAGAGCGAAGAGGCAGAAGAGCAAGGTTTGCTGATTTGGTGAGTTACATAGACCGCCAAGCTAGAATAGCGATGGATCCCCTCTTTGGAAATATCTCAGACAGCCGCCCAATCTCAAGTGGAAAGATTGACCAAAAAGAAAAGCCTCAAGGAAAGAGAGAGGTCCGTGGAAGCAGTTTCGCAACAAATGTTTTCACAGAAAGCAAAGGGCCTCAAGAAACGCATGTTAAGCCAGCAAATTCAATTAAAACTGTGAGTGCCTTTGAGAAGCCGTGTTTGTACTGCCAGCAATCACATACCCTTGCCTCATGCAGCAAAATCAAACACCAACCACATAAGGAACGTGTGGATTTCTTAAAACTGAAGGGCTTGTGTTTTGGATGCTTAGTTCCGGGTCATCTTAGCAAATTCTGCAAAAGAAGAATTGAGTGTAAAGAGTGTGCTTTAAAGCATCCAGACATTCTGCACATAATAAAGGAAGAAGGTTCTGTCTCACCTGAAAAGAAAGATGGTCGTCATGGAAGTGAAGTATCTTGTGCTCAAGTTTCTATTTTGCAAGAGTCCTGTAGCCTCACAGGGGCCGGAGAAGCAGAATGTGTGCTGTCAATAGTACCGGTGAAGATAAAATCAAAAAGGAGTGACAAGTGTGTTGAAACATACGCCTTTCTGGACCCGGGAAGCACAGCAACGTTCTGCACAGAAGACCTGCAAAGGAAACTAAACATTAAAGGGAAACCGACACGAATACTTCTTAGCACCATGGGTCAAGACAAATCAGGAGAACAGAAGCTCATGAACAGTTTCGTCATATCAGACCTGGAAGTGTGTGGGCTGGAAGATACCAAGTTCATTGATCTACCTAAGGTGTTTACTCATAGCAACATACCTGTTCACGTCGAGAACATACCTAAAAGGTCAGATATCCAGAAGTGGCCTTATCTCAATGAAGTACGCTTGCCAGAGATAGAAGCTGATGTAGGCCTGCTTATTGGAGCTAACTGTTCAAGAGCAATGGAACCATGGCATGTTATTAATGCTGAGGATGGAGGCCCTTATGCTGTGAAGACTGCCGTTGGCTGGGTTGTGAATGGGCCTGTAAGAAAGGAACTGAATGATGCAATGAATAAAGCGCCTACCTTTTCAGTAAACAGAATTTCTGTGATGGATATTGAGAAGCTGCTGGTCCAACAGTATAACACTGATTTTCCAGAGCGTAACTACGATGACCGAGAGGAGATGTCTTGTGAAGACAAACAGTTTTTGCAGTCTGTGCAGAAAACCACAATTTTTGAGAACGGGCATTACAGCATTGGACTGCCACTAAGAAATGAGAAGCTCCAAATGCCAAATAACCGTTGTGTGGCAGAACAGCGCATAGCCAGTTTGCTTAGAAAGTTCAAGAAGAATCCTGAATTTTTTGAAGAGTACAAGAGCTTCATGGAGACCATCATTGAAAAAGGTTACGCTGTCCAAGTTCCAGTCCATCAGCTGAACCGTGACGACAACAGGCTGTTTTACATACCACATCATGGGGTGTATCACCCGAAGAAACAAAAGTTGCGGGTGGTCTTCGACTGCACAGCTTCGTTTCAGGATAGGTCTCTGAATAGCGAACTGCTTCAAGGACCTGACTTAACCAACACGTTAGTTGGTGTGCTTTTAAGATTTCGTGAAGAGCCAGTAGCTATAATGGCAGACATCGAGTCGATGTTTTATCAGGTCAAGGTGCTGGAGCGTGACGCAGACCTACTCCGTTTTCTTTGGTGGCCCAACGGCAAGTTGAACGAGCCTGTGGAGGAATTCCGAATGACTGTGCACCTCTTCGGAGCCACTTCTTCACCAAGTGTTGCCTCATATGCACTAAAAAGAACTGCTGAAGATCACAAGGCTGATGTATCTCCAGAAGCTGTCCAGACAGTTCTGCACAACTTCTACGTAGATGACTGTCTGAAGAGTGTAGCTAAAGAAGAAGATGCAGTGACCCTGGCTAAAGATCTTCGTACCCTGTGTGCCAGCGGAGGATTCACTTTAACAAAGTGGATGAGCAATAACAGGAAGGTGTTAATGACAATCCCTGAAGTGCATAGAGCCAGTGAAGTGAAAGACCTTGATCTAAGACATGACGCTTTGCCAGTCGAGAGGACCCTCGGTGTACAGTGGGACACAGAAACTGATACTTTCACTTACAGTATGAAGCTGCAAGACAAGCCGATGACCAGAAGAGGCATTTTATCAGTCGTGAATTCTATCTACGACCCCCTTGGTTTTTTGGCTCCGGTCATCTTGCCCGCTAAACTCCTGCTGAAAGATCTTTGTAAAGAACAATATGGATGGGACGAGAACATTGGCGGAAAACACGCTGAAGTTTGGAAAAGATGGAATGAAGATGTCAGTCATCTCTCTACCTTCCATGTGAGCAGGTGTTTGAAGCCTACAGATTTTGGATGCACTACAGCAGCACAGTTACATCATTTTTCAGACGCTTCTGAGTCTGCATACGGCACTGTGTCTTATCTGCTGCTAGAGAATAGCCAAGGTGAGAAGCATTGTGCATTCCTCATGGGGAAGGCAAGAGTGGCTCCACTCAAACTGGTCACCATTCCCAGACTCGAGTTGACCGCAGCAGTTGTCGCTGTCAAAATAGACCGGATGTTACATCAAGAGCTTCAAGTTCCATTGCAACAATCAATTTTTTGGACAGACAGTACTACTGTGCTCAGATATATTGACAGTGAAACTGCTCGTTTCAAAACCTTCGTTGCGAACAGAATCTCGTTGATTCGAGAAGCAACCAAGCCATCACAATGGAAGTATGTCAGAACAACGGAAAATCCTGCAGATCAAGCCAGCAGGGGCCTGAAAGCTAAAAGTTTGACACAAGGAGGAACCTGGATCAATGGGCCGGAGTTCTTGCTGAACAATGAATGTGATTGGTCGGAACAGCCTGTGCGAAGAAAGGAAAGCCTTCAAAATGATCCGGAAGTCAAGAATGGAGCTACAGTCAACATGATCAAAGTTGAAGAAAATATGGAACCAATCGACAAACTGATCAGCTATTACTCAGACTGGCATAAACTAAAAAGATCAGTGGCCTGGATTTTAAAGGTGAAGGAAAATCTGTGGAAACTGAAAGAGGAAAGAAAGGAAATATCAAGAAAAATCAGGGAAACTGAAAAAGACCCTGAAAAAGCAAGATCAAAATTAGAACAACAAATGAAGAAATTCAAAGCAACAGAAAAGAAATCGCTTACTTTGGATGATCTGGTTGTCGCAGAATCGGAAATAATCAAATTCAGTCAAAGACAGCAGTTTGGAGAAGAAATCAAAGTACTGGAGAAAGGTAAACAGCTCAGTCGCAGCAGTCAGCTGTTTAAATTGGATCCGATTCTTCAAGATGGCACGTTAAGGGTTGGCGGAAGACTCAACAAGTCTGCCATGCCAGAAAACGCTAAACATCCAGCAATTATTTCAAAGCACAGCAGAGTTGCTACATTGGTTTTGAGAGATATACACCAAAGAACAGGACACTGCGGACGCAGTTATGTCTTGGCACAACTGAGATGCAGGTACTGGATCCCACAAGCCAATTCTGCAGTTCGAAAGATAATCAACAAATGTACAGTGTGTCGCAGGATTAATGGAAAGGTTGGTGAACAAAAGATGGCAAACCTGCCTGAAGATAGGCTCTTGCCAGATAAGCCTCCTTTCACAAATACCGGTGTTGATTTCTTCGGGCCGTTTGATGTCAAGCGGGGCCGGAGTACAGTCAAAAGGTATGGCGTGATGTTCACTTGTCTCACTCTCAGAGCGGTGCACATCGAAGTTGCAGATAGCCTTGACACAGACTCTTGCATTAATGCAATTCGTCGCTTTATGTGCAGGAGAGGTCAAGTTACCATCATGCGTTCTGACAACGGCACAAATTTTGTGGCCGCTGAAAGAGAGTTGAGAGAAGCCATTCAACGGCTGGATAATGACAAGATTGAAAAGGCCTTGCAACCAAAGGGAATAAAGTGGATATTCAATAGCCCAGCTGCTTCGCACCAAGGCGGGGTTTGGGAAAGACAAATTCGGACTGTGCGAAGAATCCTTAACTCCCTTCTGAAAGAGCAAGCAGTGAACGATGATTGTCTTCTGACAATAATGTGTGAGGTCGAAAGCATTATCAACGGTAGGCCGCTTACAACTGTTTCAGATGATGTGAATGACGTAGAACCTCTAACACCCAATCATTTATTGCTGTTGAAATCTCAACCCAACATGCCTCCAGGGATTTTCAGCAAAGATGAAATGTACACAAGAAAGAGATGGAAGCAAGTTCAATATCTTGTGGATTTATTTTGGACTAGATGGACGTGTGAATACCTTTCACTTCTTCAGGAACGCCAGAAATGGCTAAAGCCAAGAAGAAACTTCATGACAGGAGATGTCGTGTTACTAGTGGATAGTTCTTCCCCACGGAACTCCTGGCTCATGGGAAAGGTAGTTGAAACGTTGCCGGATTCCAGTGGAACAGTAAGAAGAGTCAAGATAAAGACCAAGACCAACACTCTGGAAAGGCCTGTAAACAAACTGTGCTTGTTGGAAGAGGCGATGTCTGAAGAGTGAAGAAAGAAGAAACAAGTTGATAGTTTATGGACATTTAGAAATGGTTTGGCTCTCAGTGTTTAAGTTTATAATTGCTTAGTCTTCCTGCCTAATCAATTAGGGGCCGGGTAATGTAAGAGCCACATGGGGATTAGTTCATCTGAAATAATAATTTAGTAAAAATAATAAGAAAATATTTCATGAAAATTCATAAGTATTTTTTGGTTTAAAATGCATATTTAGTAATGTTTAGATCTAATTATATTTAATTATTTTGAGCTTCCAATCAGATCGCACTACGTCATAACGCAAGCGATTGGATGTATTTTGTTTCAGTTTTGAAGTTAGAGACGTTGGAAGCAACACAGTTTTTTGACCGTGCGTACCATGTCTATGTAACAGTTTTTGTTTTATGCTTTTGAAGTAAACATTTAAAAAGAAGATCGTGGTTTGCTCGTGTTTCAAATACTGGTTACAATTTGACTGACTTCAAAAGGTGGTACAGAAGAATTAGACGCAAATAGGTGCCACTGCCACTACACAAGCAGTTCTATCGAACAGTATTTTTCAAATTTAACACTGTTCAGTATGTGTGGTGTGCAGGGCGTATTTGAACCCAAAATTGTCAGATGTAGGCTAGACGAAATTGCATGGCAGATATAGTGTTGTAGCCGCGTCTGTTAGGCTACTCAGTTTTGTGGTAACCTTAGCCATGTTCTTCATGTATCGGCCTTTTGACAGCTTCAGCTGAAGTTGTCCTTGTGTTAATTGTAGTTATAACTTCTGTATGACCTGGCAATAGAGATGTGACGGTGATAATATTCTCCCACCGGTTAATCGACTTGTGACAACACCGGTATTACCGGTTTCATCATGGGGGTGGGGTGTATAGAGTGATGTACATTTTTTTTTACATGCCGTCAATTCATCATTCGTATTGAGTTTGATTGACATGCGATCTGACCAATCAAATTCCACCATTTTTGTGCGACAAAGCAGTCAGAAGAGTTATTGATTAACTTGGGTTGATTTGAACTTGGCAATCTGTCACAACACATTAAAGAGCCAAAAAACGGTAGGCCTATTTTATTTTTGTTTGACTGACCAAATTTGAAAGTTGAGACTTTCTTTCATATTAAATATGACCTGCTTGGCTTTCAGCGCGTTGTCAGTGTCCTCTATTTTTCACTGCTTGAGATCATGTTGAGAACAATAACGCCCTATTTGAGGGTATAGCGCGATTTCGGATTAAACCACAGTGTTTGAATGGTGGGTTCGTTATTATTCTTGAAAAACGCAAACGCTTATATTAAACATAAAACGTTTATTAAAAAGAATAAGAATACACCATGTAAGGTTACATGTCAGCACTTCGTGAATGGACAGCGACTCTTAAGTAGCAGGAACGCGTTCTGGCGCATTCATGTTAAGTGCATTTTTGGGAAACGCGCGTGGAATTGCGGCGTGTGACGAGCGTAACCTTGCACATAGAGAACGCTCTTAAGAGCTTAGATACATCGTTATCGGGAAACATGGCCCTGGTCTCCGCACTAGCCTAACTGTAAACTATGAAAGCCATGTGACCGGCCAACCGGTAAAAAATAAAAGAAAAAATACATTAAAGAAACTATTCCCTCTGATTTTGTTTCATTAATAAATTTTGACTAATCGCAGCAGTCTCGCATTCGTTTAGAGCTTGTGTGAATTTAACGAACAACCTCGTTTCAACAGGAAACGACACATGAAATTCACTGTGCTTTATGAAGAGTTTTTCTTTTGCGTGAAAAGTTTGCCGGAGATGTGTTAAAAGATTCATTCATGCACACAAGAGAGTGCATTCATGGTTATTAGGCTACCGGTATACCAATCCTTGTTCAAGGCCGAAAAGAGAACTCGATACTGACGCGCGTCTTTTTCGTGTGTGTGTGTGTGTGTGTGTGTGTGTGTGTGTGTGTGTGTATGTGTATGTATGTGTGCGTGTGTAATAGGCAGGACTTACAGCGCGGCCTCTTGTTTTGTCACGCTTGAATGGTTGAGCATGATCATACAACGCTAGTCAACTGGTGGCAGAAAATATGGATACTGCGTAATTGCTTTAAAAAAATGTTTGCGGTGCTGCGAGGGCAAGTGATGAAACCGGTGTTGCGTCTGAACACCGTGTAACACCGGTAACACCGACTATCGCGCCAAGCCTACCTGGCAATAAACATTTTTTTTAATTGTGTCTATAATGTGATTGGCTAAACTGATTTTATTTGGGTGCGGGTCGGGTGTCGGTTCTATTTTAAGCGGGTCGGGTCTGGTCGGGTGCGGATTTTAATTAATAATTGCTGTTGACGGATAACGGGTCAGATGCGTTTTGAAGCACTGCGGGTGCGGATTTACAAAATCGGACCCGTGCAGGATTGTATATAACCCTACACATTGACTTTTAAAAAGTAGTCTAAATTCTGAATAAACACATTACTTCTGTAAGATTCTTTGAGTTGTGAAAATTGGATCACGGTTAAACAAAAACAAACAAACATATGGGCCCTGTAACGATCTGAAACTCAAGTATCAAGCGTGAAACGCAAGTAACTTTGTGGGCGGGTCTTGGGCGCTGTTGCTATTATACTGGCGGGATAAATGACTCTTGCGCCCGACGCAAATCAAAAATGGGTTGGTCTGAAGTAGCTTCATTATTCATAGGTGTGGTTTGGGCGTAACGTGAAATAAACCAATCACAGGTCATTGGGAGAATCAGGGAAACGCGCCACTCAGTGCTCCTTATAGCCCCTCGATGGGAGAACCAAACGTGGTTCCCAGAGATAATGCGGCTGGCAGACTCAGCCCCATGGCCGATCCGTGTGAGAAGAGATCTCCTCTCTCAAGCCGGCGGTTCGATTTGGCATCCTCATCCAGAGCGCTGGTCTCTGCATGCATGGATAATCAACGGATACATGTTGCCTTGCCAGAAGGGGTCGTGAACACGATCACGCAGTCTAGAGCTCCATCTACGAGACGGCTCTACTAAATGGTCTGTTTTTAATAAATGGTTCACAGACAAAAATTTCGACCCACAAACTTGTGGGGTTTCGTGGGTGCTTTGCTTCCTTCAAGAGCTGCTGGACATGGGCAGGTCCCCCTCCACGCTCAAAGTGTATGTTGCAGCCATTGCAGCGTTTGCTGAATCGATGCACGACCAAGCAATAGGAAGGAACGAGCTCATCATCCACTTCCTCAGAGGAGCCAGGAGGATGAATCCCCCGCTGCCCCCATCGGTTCCTATTTGGGATCTTTCTTTGGTCCTGGAGGCCCTGAAAGCTTATCCCTTTTGAACCTCTAAATACTGTGGATCTGAAATACCTCATGCTCAAAACCGTTTTTCTGATAGGCCTGTCATCAGTCAAACACGTGGGTGAATTACATGCGTTATCCGTTAACGCCACATGTCTCGAGACTCTTAAGTCATTCTCAAACTGAGACATGGTTATGTCCCCAAGGTGATTGGCATTCCTTTCAGAGCGCAGGTCATTTCTCTCTCAGCTTTACCGGCATCCGGCAGCGAGGTCGGCAGTAACCTCCTCTGTCCGGTCAGAGCACTGAGAATTTACATCACGCGCTCCGCCGCCTTCAGGCGCTTGGAGCAGCACTTCGTTTCGTTTGGTGGGCGCACCAAGGGTCTCGCCGGACTCGAAACACAGTCTGTCCAGATGGATAGTGGACGCTATTGCGGCAGTTTATGCATTTAAAGACCTGCAGTGCCCTTTGGGCATCAGGGCTCATTCCACCAGAGGCATGGCCTCATCGTGGGCTTGGTCCAGCGGGATTTCTATTCACAACATTTGTATGGCAGCAGGCTGGGCCTCCCCCTCTACATTTGTTAAGTTTTATAACCTGGAAGTTCCCGCTTTGCAGGCTAAACTTCTATCAGTCTATTCTATACAAGTCGTGTGTATGCCCTGCCCAGATTGATCATGTGCAGGCTATTTTCACTTCTCTCCTGGTTGAGCTGCACTATTGTAGATTTAAAAATCATGGTTTCCCCCATTATGGTTGAATCATGGAAGCTCGGGCGGGCCCAGGTGTCACCGTGTCGAATTTGGGGCCCCTGGGACCTTTCTATAAAACTCCAACTCGCCAATTAAATGTTAGAGGCTGAAAATGTCAGTTTTAGGCTTAGGGTTAGGGAAAATGTTTTGCCTTCGCTCTAGAGCCCTGCGCTTTCGGTATGTCGCTTTGGGCGGGCCCAGGGGTCACCGTGCCGAATTTGGGGCCCCTGGGACTTTTCTATAAAATTCCCACCCACCCATTAAATGAATGCGTTTGCCACAGTGGTTTCACGGACAACGCTTCGAAAGGGCTGATCGATCAGGGGGCGCCACCAATCGGACACATTCCACTAACTTTCAAGTGATTTCAGTGCTTAATTTTGCTCACATCTAGTTTTGATATTTGGTGTCTGATTCTCAATACATATGACAAAGGAACAGAAATGTATTCATATGTATTCATTTAACTGTTTTTAGCTCAACGGGACATTTGCCCAATATAGTGGGTTATTGTAGCTGGGAAGGAATACATGAAAATCATGAAGATTGGGCACTTCTGGAAAAGTTTTTGATTTTTGGCAGGGTGTTGGGTATGGGCCTAAGTTTTAAAAAATCCATGGATACAAGTTGGGGTGCCCCCCCTACTTGGCAGTTATCCATAAAATCCAAATTGGCCCCCGCCGAAAAGAGAAAAGGTTATATCTCAGCTTCCTTTAGTCTTAAATTGTTGTATAATGTAATTTTTTCTGCTTTGTTTGATACAAGAAATCCAATTCTGATATATTATTCTTATTTTAAGTCCATTTCCATGTTAAATCTATTATCATAGTCATATTTAGCTCAAATAAACTGTCAATATCTCTGAAAAAGTCACATTGAAATATTACACAGGGCCCTAGACCCATATTTTTACCTCCAAGGTATGCTTTTCTTTGTTGATTGGACAGGTCACTATCACTATAGTGTCAAAAATCACATGTTGTGACCAAAAGGACCATTGTTGAGGCTTTAAATTAACACAACTTCAGAACTATGCCACAGTGAAAAGTTATGGTAGGCTTTTCACCATGTTAAGGATTGCTAATCCAGTTAATCCAATAATTTGCTACAGCTAATCCAATCAACCTAACGGTTCAACGTCTAGAATGAAAGGTGAGAATCAGTGATCTGACTAATTTAAAATACAATAGAGAAAACAGGACTGGCAGGAAAGGAGACTCTTGCTGGAGACTCAATAATCATCTGAAATCAGTCTACTAAACTTTATCAGTTTATATACTATTGCAGTGGAAAACTAATTAAACATTTAATAAATTTGTAATCCTACAGGATCAATGTGACATTTTAGTCAAATAACAACAACAAAAAAATATAAATAAATTACATACTTAAACATCATGTATTTATTAAAAAAAAAAAACTCTTCATCATTATTAGTACAGCCTCCCTCACACTTGCACAATGTGGTACAGTGAAGTCCAGCTCATTGGCACTTACAGTTGCTCTTACAGGCAACCACACAGCCACAGTTGAGGAGGAGAGCATCCCTTGCTGACATCTTCCAGATCTGTCCAATATGGCACCCAGGGCACACTTCCCATGCTGGAATAAGGCATGCTGGGTCGGGGGGATTGAAAATGGTTCATTACTCGAAGCTTCATTCAGATAGAAATTGCAGCACCATCTCCTGGTGAAGTAAATGTAATGCAACAAAGCTGACAACCATAAAATGCAAGTAGGTTTAACCATTTTTACCATTTAAACCACTACAGAATTATTTTTGTATTGTGTTTGTTTGGGACATATTCCATTAGGATTTAATGCCCCCACCAATAGAAACCAACACATATCAGTAGAGACCCACAGAGACCACTATAATTCCCATTATAACCAATAAAATTCCCATGAAAACCATTAAATCCAATAGAATTTCTGTAATGGTTTCTAGTTTTTTTTTTTTTTTTTTAGCAGGGCAGTATCATGTGTGAAAGCTTTATCTTGTTTAGCTATGGGAAGCAGAACTCTATAACTTGTTAACTGGGGGGACTGATATTTTTGTATGTTGAAAAGGATGTGCTTTGTAACTGGTTGTACTTGTATAATTTAGCAGAGGGTTTTTGAAGTGTCTGTCTTTGATGCATGTTTTTATGTAACAATGTTCATATGTTCTCTAATTACTACTAAAAAAAAAAAAATGTGGCAGAGGGTGTGCTTTGGGTACATGCAGAAGGCTTAGGCAAAGTGTTCATTAAATGGTATGTTTTTTATTCAGAAATATTATTTTCTCCACAGTCTTTGGTGAAAGGCGATTTTTTTTAACAATTTCACCAGCTTTAGAGAATATCCCCTCGCATGGAACAGATGATGCAGGAGTACACAAAAACAGTTTAGAAAGCTGGTATAAATGAGAATATATTGCTTTGTGGGTGGACCAGTAGGCAAGGGGGTCAGCAGAACGCTGCAGTGGGGGATCGGTCATGTAGCGCTGGACCTCTATGGTTGCATCTGATGTTGCACTTTTGTTCCTCCTTGCATTACTTGCATTGTTGTCCAGCAGCTCCCAAATATTCACCTCATCTGCAAGGGAAATGATAAACGAATCCATGTTATGAGTAATGAATAGTTTTAAGTAACCTTCTAGGGTTTTTACTTTACCTTGACCTGTAGTTTCAAGATTTTGTGCTGTATCTGGCTGTGCTGAGTGGCTGGGTGTTTGATGAGCCCTTAAAATCACAAATCATAAAAATGAACGAGAATTTAAAATAACAATTAAAAGAAAATAATTGTGCTTTTTTAAAAAAAAAAAGTGTTTAAAAACATCCACACAGAAATAAAACTGCCTTAAGTTAAAATTGTTAAAATTGCAGTCAGTGTGAAGCAGCACAGAGATGCAGAGTTAAACAGATGTGTGCAGATGTTAGCACATAACGTAAAAGCAATCCATTGTACTGTAGTGCTCCATATCATTCACTACATATGTAAAAATATTTGTATGCAGAAATGTCAAAGAACTAACCTTATTCGGGGAAATAAGTTTAAAGTGTTCCCAACCTTGGGAACGACTTCTCTTTCTCGCTGGCTCCATCACAACTCTGAAATAAACTCAATCCACTCTCCTCAACAATAACGCCAATCCAAACACCGACTACTACAACCCACGGTGTTGCCATGGTTTGGCTTCACTTTTATAAGAAATACAGCTGCCAGGTTTCAAACCTATCAACACTGGATTGGGCTGCCAAAGCAGTCAGGTGGTTCACTACAGGAGTGAACCAGTGTGTTTGCTTCAGAAGTCATTTTCACGTGACTAGTGACGTAATGATACAAGCTCCGAAGCAGTGGTTCATTGCAAGGACCGTTTGAGTTTGAAGCAAGCTTCGGAGCGTCGGTGTCAGACGTAACATCACTAACACTAACCTCTGTGTCATTGTTCTGCTGTCTCCAGGACTCCTGTTCGATTCCCTATTGCCTGTGATCCTGCACATGTGTTCTCCCGAGCTTCCAGGTTTTCCTCCGAACTTGCTTGCTATCGACCGCATCTGAAAGAGAAAAGACAAGTATTAATGTACTGTGACTGCTTGACATCAACCCATCCGAAGTGAAAGTGCTTACCTGGTTTCAGTCCCGCATCGAGTTATCTTCACAGAATCTACACTTGAATTCAATGAATACTCACCTTGCACTCTTGTCACCTTGAATAAAGCTGTGTTTGGATTCACTTACCTCTGTCTCCTTTCCTATATCCTGACACTCCCTCAGTTTTTCCAACATCACCTCTCTCTGTGTTTCATATTTTCTACAAATCATGATTACATGCTCTACTGACTCCTCTTCTTCACATGACATCCCTCACACAATCCTGGCTGATGTTTTCTTATCATCTTAAGGGTTTTATTTAGTGTACAATGTCCCAAGCTTAACCTCGTCAACACTATTTATTCTCTCCGATTCCCACTTCCCACCCAATCTCCTTTGACAGTACTTTGAATTTGTTCTGTCTCCCTTTCTCCTCTCTTTCCCACCTTTCCTGCCATCTTTGATTTATTTTCTCCCATTAATACTTTTAACCTCTGCTTTGCTCATTTTTACGTTTGTAAACCGTGTTTTCCACCAAAATAAAAGCTTGATGCAGTTTCCATCAAAATAAAAGATCATGTGCTTATCTCTTTCCAGTATAGAAATTTGTACAAAACAATTTTTTTTTCAGTTTTCAACTTTATTTTTCAGTGCATTTGTTTTACAATATATGGCTATTACTGTCATGGGATATGGGTTGGAGCTTTTAATTTTGAACTCTCAAAGTGCACTAGATTGATGAATTTAACATTAAAATGCACAACATTTTCTTACCCAACGTCCACCCACCAAAGATTTACCAAAAATCCTGTGAGAAATACTGGAATTGCTATGCCACTGCAGCTTATAGCTTGTTGTTTTGGATTCATCCATGGGCGTCGGAACCATTGTATATGGGTGGGACAGGACCCACCCACTTTTTAAGATCAATGATATTATACCCACTCACTTTTAACGTCTCTAATTCAGCGCATTTGTCTGTTCGCTTTTCAGAGCGCCGTCAGTCAAATCCATTCCACTTGAGGAATTAAAATAAATATTTTTTTTTAATTAAAATTAATAAATTAAACTCCATTTCCGCTGAATCGCTACATTATATTTCTCAACGAGCCGCAACTGACGAAAGTAACCGCCCGTTGTACCTTTCCAGTCAAATATTGCGTTGCAAACATAACAGCTTTAAGTTGTCATTGCTGGCAAATGACCGTATTAGGGATAATCCACGGATAGCTGTGCATTTAATGCACGACGTGGAGGCAAAGAACCGCCCGACGTTAAGTGGAGTTTAGTTTACTTAATTAAAAGGCACCAGAATGAAATGGTAGGCCCTAACATTTTTCTGGGGGAGGACCCACCCACTTTTTTTTTTCTTCTGACGCCAATGGATTTATCATTGTGGAGTATAGTTCAATTATATTATTTTGTCTATTTTGTGCTTCACTTGAACAAGTTCCTTTCACATTTAGTAAATGGACTGGAGTCACTTCAGTTCTAAAATAATAATAATCGAAGGCTACTAGTAAATATGCGAATCTGCGTGGCCCTGATTGGCTGCGGGGTGTCCCGTATGCGCGTGCTGGAGACCGATGACGTCACCGCTCGCTCGCGCCGTTTCTTACCTCATTCAGTTTCAGCGTTGAGTCTTCTGAGGTGAGGAGAGCAGTTTACGGTAGGCTATTTCTCGTATTTACACAACCATCACACACACTTTATACAGTTTGATTATGCGACAGGCTCATTTCTGTATTGTTTTCATCGATCACAGCGATACTTGTGCGTCTTTTCTGGCGTCTTCCTACTGAAATAAACATTTAGTGCAGCAGAAGCGAGCATGAGGAGAATATGTTGAGTTCATTCAGACCTGAGCGATTTTGTGTTCGTTTGTGTGATTGTCTCGATGTTTGAAGTGAGAACTGTTACTAAAAGTCAAGTTAAAGTTTGAGATCTGTGAGGGGAATTGATGGGAATCGTTCCCAAGTGTTGCTGTTGCCATTTTCATGTTTACCTTTATTTCTTTGTCGACATTTGGCAGATTACATTTACTTATTGAATGTATGTCTATTCTAACACTGACTTTATTGCCCTGTTTGGGTAATGAACGTGGGCAATTTATATAGATCAATACTATTAATGAAGTTTGACACAGGAAACACATTTTCTTTATTTAAGAGTTTTATGATCATTGTCAGTTTCTGTATACAAATGTTAATGGTGGAATTATTATTATTCATTATTTCAATTAGTTTTTATAAAGTCGAACTATATATTCACATGTTATGGTATTGTAGTTATTTACCTGTAGAGGTTCATAAATATGTTATCTATTTAATTATTTTGTTTTATTATTGATGAATTATCCATGTAATATTGTGAAAAATAACAGTATTGTCTTTCAATAGAGCTGTTTTACAGGCTTTTGTCATATATCCTGACTCAAATAATGTGTTTCTAAAAGCAAACTCTGAATAAAGTGAGATGATCTGCTGATGATCCTGAATGGTGTTTGCAACGCCAAGGTCATGGGTTCGATTCCCAGGGAAAGCTAGAACTGATAAGAATGTAAATGTGTACCTTAAAATACAATGCAATCGCTTTGGATAAAAGTGTCTGCCAAATGCATACATGTAAATGTAAATGAATGGCTTGTTGAATGAGTGTTGATAGTCTGAGTCTCATCATTATTAACAGATCTGCTGAAAACACTCTTTATTTCATGACAATAGTTCCTGTTTTCACCTCATTTATTATGCTGATGTCTTCAGATCTCCTGTACATTGACATTTAAAGCTCATTTCATTGGTGTCAGCAGACTGAGGGGATTTGTTTTTTACTATGTAGCCTATGTTTATTTCTGTTTATGCATTAAGGTGGCCCTTATTTTTCAAGTTTTGATTTATAATTGTCTGACCCCCTCAAGTTGTTCCAATACATGAAAAAATAATTCAGGCAAAATATGAGCTCATTTGAACAATATTTAGAGGTGGCTCGATGACGTTGAAATTTTGTATAATCAGTTATTATGCTCAATTTGTGATAATTACCACTTGCCTAATTTTATCTAAACTATTTAAATTACATACTTGCTTATTTATAACGAAGCCACTTTCACAGAAATGCGTGGTGTTAAGAAACTCTGAACTATTGACTTTGAACTGTGCAAACTTAGTCCAGGCAAAGTAGCGTTTTACGACAGACTAACTGTAAAATAATTTTTTGCAGCTTAGATAATTTCTATGAGGTGTCCAGAACAACATACTAAGTCTAAGAAATCCTAGTTGAGTAAATGTTAAATTCTCATCAATCCGAGATGTGTGCCAATAAGGCCAGGCAACAATACACCCCAATGGGGCTATTTTTTCCTTTACTCCTATCAAAATGAAACTTTACACAATGAAAGTACCCATGAAAAGTTTTTTTTTTTGTATTACAAGTTTCTTTGAAAATGTATTTTAATATGCAAATGAGCTATACACTAATCGAATATGCCCAAAATACACCCAAATAGGCTTATTTTTTTTCCTTTACTCCTACCACAATAAAACTTTACATAGTAAAAGTATACATGAAAAGTAACTTTTTTTGTATTACAAGTTTCTTTTGAAATGAATTTGAATATGCACATGAGTGCCACACTTATTGAATATGTCCTAATTTGCATATAGGCAGAAACACCATTCATATGTATGACAAATACATCGACCCGATCTTCATCCAATCATCCTACTGCCAGTGGGTGATGGCAATGCTGCTTTTAGACTGGCCTCTAACCTGAAAACTGCCTGGTTGGTAGTACCTGCCATGGGTATAACCCCCACTGGTATAGTCTTCAGGGTCGGTAACAACAGGTAACAACAACATGGGGAGGTTTCTTTTTAATTTTATTTTATTTTTTTCTTTTTTTTTCTTTAACTAGATATTGCTGTTGCTAGCTTCTCATAACACTGCAAAGCTACTTTACAAACGGTAGAAGTCTGATGTGTGGCCCGGCTAGTCTGAAATACTTGCTAACTACAAAAAGAGAAGCAGTTTTGGTGTTTGGCAAAATTATTTTAAAGAGCTGTAATGTCTGGAAAGTGTGTCTATCTAGTTTTTCATCTGTCTTCTGTGTGAGAGTGAATCGTTTAGTTGGTAAGAAAGACTTCTGCCTGTAATCTCGTAATCTTACCAACAATACCAATCATTTGTAAATCTACCAGCCCAAAATTTAATCTCACCACATTACTAATGACTAAGATGGCTATTCTGACTTTCTTCTGATGTTATCTGTGGGGGAATGTCATTAGGTAAGGCTTGTACGCAAAAAAAAAAAAGAATTTAGAAAGCAACTGGAGGCAAGATTGTGCAATCAATTCTTAAGGTCAATATAAGTCTTTTTGTGGCAAGTGACCCAGGTAAGTGTGGCAAGTGACTTCAAATGTATTGTGTTTATTCATAGGTTAACTTACTGAATGGACATGAATGTGTTAGTTATTTGGCCCCTGTTTTTTCTACTTGTGACTTTATGGTTTCTTGGCCATAAGTCAATTAGGCCTAATGTTGAGCTCATTTGCATATTTAAAATAGATTTTTCAAAGAAACTTGTAAAACAAAAATGTTACTTTTCATGTATACTTTCACTGTGTAAAGTTTTATTGTGGTAGCAGTAAAGGAAAAAATTAAGCCTATGCGGGTGTATTTTGGGTAGCCTATATTCGATTAGTGTATAGCTCATTTGCATATTCAAATTCATTTTCAAAGAAACTTGTAATACAAAAATTTGACTCTTCATGGGTACTTTCATTGTGTAAAGTTTAATTTTGATAGGAGTAAAGGGAAAAAAATAGCCCCATTGGGGTGTATTGTTGTCTGGCCTTATTGGTACACATCTCAGATTGATGAGAATTTAACATATTTCCTCAACTAGGATTTCTTAGGACTTTTAGTATGTTGTTCTGGACACCTCATAGAAATGATCTAAGCTGCAAAAAATTATTTTACAATTAGTTCTATTTTTGGCTCCAAAATTAGTTACTTTGCCTGGACTAACTGTGAAAAGATGCGTATCATCAGTTATCTTACAATAGTCAAATGTATGTTGTGTAAGATATATTTGGTTAAGTAATTAATATAGTACTCACATTGAACTGTGATCAAGTAATAGGCTATCTGATTTGATGCATTCTGCAAACTGTGTATAGTATTGAATACAATGCTCAATGCTAAACGTTTTAGAATGAAGAATTTTGCTGACTTGTAGAATTGCCTACAAAAACAGTGAACTTTGATGTGCTTGAGCTACCTCTAAATATTAATATTTTTGCCCCATTTTTTTCTGGGGTGTTTTTAGCATAAATGGAACAAATCTAGCGGGTCAGGCTGCAGAAAAACGGAAACAAAATGTTTTTGTACATTTAAGGGCCACCCTATTATGCATTCAACTGTTTTTCTTACCATTATTTATATTTGGAAGAATTTACATTTATTCTGTTGTCCATGAGCATAAAAACAAACTCAGTAACTTTTATATATTTTTGATTTTGGCAGATCAACTCCTTGCATTACAAATCATCATCAGTGAAGCTCCTTCCACTGCAGTCACATGGTCAGTGAAGCTCCTCCCACAGCCATTCATCATCAGTGAAGCTCCTCCCACAGCAATTCTCCAATAAATGCTGTAAATTCCCATCAGCTACAAGTGAAGACGAGCATCAAAGCATCAGGAAGAGCTGAAATCTGTACAGACTGAGTTTATTAGAGGACAGTGAGAACATGAGTGATCCAGAACCCTGCAGAATGAAACACACTGAAGATCCTGAAGAACAAAGAGGTTGGTGTTTATTCTTCATTCATTCAAGCACTTCTTCTTTATTTTACATTTATTTTATATATGGTTTATAATTTGTAACAGTGTTACCAGAATTTTGACCTGAATTTTTTACAAGCATGTATAACAAATAATAATCATTCCAAAATGTAAAAAATTACAATCTACTCCGCTTTACTCCAAACCTTTGTGTTCTTTCTCGCAGTGAAATTCACTTGATCTTGTGTTTCTTGTGTCTCACTTTCACATGCGTGAAAACATGGGATTTGTGCCTATAATGTTTAAAAAATAATAACTGGAAGATAAGTGTACCTCATTCATGGAAAGTTTCAGGGATGTTTAATTAATTTATAAAAAGACATGAATTATTGTAACATTTTATTGCAGTTGTCTGTTACATCTGGGATATTTTTTTATCTCCATTCACTCCATATTTCTCTCTTTGAATTATTTTGATTATTTAGAAAATTTGAAAATTAGTTTTTCTTTCATTGCAGACCCGATGGAAGTGGAGGAGGAGAGTGAAGAAATGAGACAAGTGAAGAAGGAGAGTGAAGTGAAGGAGGAGAGTAAAGAACTGAGTGAAGTGAAGGAGGAGAGTGAAGAACTGAGTGAAGTGAAAGAGGAGAGTGAAGAACTGAGCAAAGTGAAGGAGGAGAGTGAAGAACTGAGTGAAGTGAAGGAGGAGAGTGAAGAACTGAGTGAAGTGAAGGAGGAGAGTGAAGAACTGAGTGAAGTGAAGGAGGAGAGTGAAGAACTGAGTGAAGTGAAGGAGGAGAGTGAAGAACTGAGTGAAGTGAAGGAGGAACATCATGTCAAACCTGGAGAAAAACATTTGAGTCGCTCAAAGACTAAAAAGACATTTTTAAAGAAAAGAAGAGCCAAGAAATCTTTCACCTGCACTCAGTGTGGAAAGAGTTTCACATGCAAACAAAGTCTTGAGATTCACATGAGAGTTCACACAGGAGAGAAGCCGTTTACATGCAATCAATGTGGAAATAGTTTCAGTCAATTATCATCCCTTAATGTTCACATGAGGATCCACACCGGAGAGAAGCCATTCTCATGTGATCATTGTGGCAAAACATTTCTTAGTGCATCAAACCTGAAGACACACCTGACAGTTCATATGAAGGAGAAGCCACATTCATGTTCTGAATGTGGAAAGTGTTTTTCACGGCTGCAATATTTACAAACACATCAGAAAACTCATACTGGTGTGAGAAAGTACATGTGCTTTGAGTGTGAGAAGACTTTTACTGCAGCAAACTGTTTAAAACGTCACCAGATTATTCACACTGGAGAAAAACCATACAAGTGTTCACACTGCGACAAGAGATTCAGTCTGTCAGCAAATCTGAAAACACATGAGAGGATCCACACTGGAGAAAAACCATACAAGTGTTCACACTGTGACAAGAGATTCAGTCTGTCATCAAATCTGAAAACACATGAGAGGATCCACACTGGAGAAAAACCTTACAAGTGTTCACACTGTGACAAGAGATTCAGAGACTCATCATCTCTGAAAACACATGAGAGGATCCACACTGGAGAAAAACCTTACAAGTGTTCACACTGTGACAAGAGATTCAGTCTGTCAGCAAATCTGAAAACACATGAGAGGATCCACACTGGAGAAAAACCTTACACGTGTTCACACTGTGACAAGAGATTCAGTCTGTCATCAGATCTGAAAACACATGAGAGGATCCACACTGGAGAAAAACCTTACACGTGTTCACACTGTGACAAGAGATTCAATCAGTTAGTAAATCTGAAAACACATGAGAGGATCCACACTGGAGAAAACCTCTACAAGTGTTCACACTGTGAAAAGAGATTCAGTAACTCATCACATCTGAAAACACATGAGAGGATCCACACTGGAGAAAAACCTTACAAGTGTTCACACTGTGACAAGAGATTCAGTCAGCCAGCAAATCTGAAAGCCCATGAGAGGATCCACACTGGAGAGAAGCCGCACACGTGTGATCAGTGTGGAAAGAGTTTCTCTTTTAACAGTCACCTGAAGCGACACATGAAGATCCATGCAGTGGAGAAACCACATCACCGCAGTCTGAGATCACAGTAAGTAGTTCATCTTTATGTGCTGAGAAACAAAAGCTGCTTTTCCACTTTCAGAAAAGGTTCCAGTTGTGTTTCCACTTGAGCCTGGTACGGCACGACACAATTACAAACTGTTCTCGGCCCTGAACTCTCAGCACACTTGGCTAACCGTGCCGAACCGTGATGGTTGAATGTGTATCGTGACATCGCAACTCAGGATTGGTCACTTGTCTGTTGTCTGGTTACTAGTTTCTCTGTTGCTGGCTAAGCGACATAAAAGCAATTTGAGCTACGTAAACACAATAAACACAACATTATAATAAAATTAAAAGAAACAACATGGTTCCTGTGCTCACCAACCATGTTATTTTCCAGATGCGTTTTGTCCATAGGAATGTTTTTCACTGCTGTAAATTGACATGATTGAGCATACACAATTAATCTATAATTATCTTGGTTGTTGATTAGTTTCATGATCGATTTCATCAATTAGTTCTTGCAGCCCTAGTTAATTAAAGTTTGTATTGATCATGAAACATCATGATACTGAAGAACAAAGAGGTTGGTGCTTATTCTTGATTCCTCATTCATTCATCAAGATTTACATTGTTTCAGGTCAAGAATATAAAAAGACATTAAATTAATTAAATATTAAATTATTTTGACATAAACTTTCTTGATTTAGTCATTTTAGATGAATTTGACTCTGGAAAAGCCTAAAAAGCAGGTGAACTGGGAAGTCTGAAGGCCTTTTCACACTAAACACAAATATTTTGTTCAAGCTGATTTTGAATAGAAAGAGAGACAACATTTTCTCGTCTATCGTGCGTCTACATTACACCCGTACCACTAAAAAGACAGATTATATCCAAGACTTCAGTCATAAATTAGTATTAATATTGATAGCATTACTGGTGGCGTCGTTGCTAACTTACTGTCCATCTGTTAAAATGGCGAATATATCAGATGTATGTTGTCTACCTTTTGGTGTAGGTGAGGACACATTCGAGCTGCACGCGGTGCAGTCTGAGCTGGAAGCTGTAGAGAAGCAGATCCGTGACCTTTTAGGCCGGTGACACACTGGATGCGTGGCGTAAGCATCTCAGCTGCGTGGTGTGTCCGTTTTTATTTCGGCTCCCATGTTAACAGGTTAGAGCTTGCACACTGCCTGCGTGACACTCAGGCGCGGCGGTTGCCGCGCGGAAAACGCGTGCATGCTAGAAATAGAACCGACGCCTATTTTTCATGCGACACGCAAGCGTCTTGGAAGCGTTTCCATGCAAAATTGAATAGGAAAAGATGTTTATATGACATTTTGACACGAATACATATTAATAAATATGTATTCGTGTCAAATGCTTTCCTGGTGCTCGTGTTTTCGATATCGCTGCGTGGGTACCCAAGATCTTGAACGGCGACGAGCGCGTCGGAACTGTCATGCTGCACGCGGGAGTGAACGACATCAGGCTGCGACAGACAGAGGTCCTGAAGAAAGATTTCAGGAGCCTGATCGAGACGGTACGCAGCACATCGCCTAAAACAACGATCATTGTGTCTGGACCGCTTCCCACGTACCGACAAGGGCATGAAAAGTTTAGTAGATTATTCGCGCTAAATGAATGGTTAATGTCATGGTGCAATGAGCAGAAACTGCTCTTTGTAAATAATTGGAATCTGTTTTGGGAGCATGCTAGGCTCTTCCGCGCTGATGGCTTACACCCAAGTAGAATCGGAGCGGATCTTCTGTCGGATAACATCTCCAAGATGTTAAACACCGTTTGACTAGTAACCAAAAGTCCAAATCACAGTCTCTGCTGCACCAATTTAATTGATATAAATACTAGTGTAGAACATTGCATAGAAACTGTCTATTCCTCTTTTAGTGAGATCAAATAATAAATCTACTGCAGGATCTAGGAAAAATATAATTGTTATTAAAACAGAAATTCTCGCTATTAGTGAACAAAAACAATTTTTAAATCTAGGTCTTCTAAACATTAGATCACTCACACCTAAGGCGGTTATTGTAAATGAAAGTCACAGATAATAGCATCGATGTACTTTGCCTTACTGAAACCTGGCTTAAACCAAATGATTATTTCGGTCTAAATGAGTCTACTCCACCTGGATACTGTTATAAGCATGAGCCCCTTCTGATTGGTCGTGGCGGCGGTGTTGCAACAATCTACAGAGATATTCTTAATGTTACTCAGAGAACAGGTGACAAGTTTAATTTGTTTGAAGTACTTGTACTAAATGTTACGCTCTCAGATGTAAGAAAAAAAATCCCTATTATCTCTAGCCTTGGCTACCTTATATAGACCGCCAGGGCCTTAAGCTGATTACCTAAAAGAGTTTGCAGATTTTCTCTCAGATCTATTGGTCAACGTCGACAAAGCATTAATTGTTGGAGATTTTAATATACACGTAGATAATTCAAATGATGCGTTAGGGGCTGCGTTTACAGATTTATTAAACTCCTTTGGGGTCAAGCAAAACGTCACCAGACCAACTCATCGTCTTAATCATACACTCGATTTAATTATATCATATGGAACTGATCCAACCGATATAGATATCATTCCACAAAGTGATGATGTCACTGACCATTACATGGTAACTTGCATATTACGTACTGCTGTAATATGTCATGCTGCGCCGCGTTATCGACCAGGCAGAACAATCCTTCCATCCACCATAGATAATTTCTCAAATTGCTTATCTCAGCTGCTGCCTGAACCCAAACAAACAGATGAACTAGAGGAACTAACTAGCACTATGAGCACCATTCTCTCTAGAACATTGGATATTGTTGCACCCATTAGATTAAAAAAGGTCAGAGAGAAAAGTAAAGCACCATGGTACAACAATACTACGCATGTTCTAAAGAGAGAAACACGTAATTTAGAGCGTAATTGGAAACAAACTAATTTAGAGGTCTTTAGAATCGCGTGGAAAGACAGTATGTCAACCAAAACAATCCTAGGTTTTTATTTAACACCGTGGCTAGACTAACAAATAAACAGACGTCACCCGAACAAAATATCCCGTTACAGTTTAGTAGTAATGATTTCATGAACTTCTTCACTGAGAAAATAGAAAACATCAGAACCACAATTGCAAACGTTCAATCCTCAATTGTGCCTTATAATTCAGCCTCAATTATCACCCCGCAAGAACAATTACAGTGCTTTACAACTATAGAACAAAAAGTGTTAAATAAACTTATTACTTCATCTAAAACAACAACATGTTTATTAGATCCTATACCAACTAAACTACTGAAAGAAGTGTTACCTGTAGTGGAAGAGCCTCTCCTCAATATTATTAACTCATCTTTATCTTTAGGTCATGTTCCAAGAACATTTAAACTGGCAGTTATAAAACCTCTCATTAAGAAACCACAATTAGATCATAATAATCTAGCAAATTATAGACCCATTTCAAATCTTCCATTTATGTCTAAAATACTAGAAAAAGTTGTGTCCACTCAACTGGGCTCTTTCTTGCAGGAAAATGATATCTATGAAAAGTTTCAGTCAGGATTCAGGCCGCATCATAGCACTGAAACTGCGCTCGTTAAAGTCACAAATGATTTACTTTTAGCTTCTGACCAAGGCTGTATCTCAATACTAGTTTTACTTGATCTAAGTGCTGCGTTCGATACTATAGATCACACAATAATCTTAGATCGACTACAAAATTATACTGGTGTTCAAGGACAAGCATTAAGCTAGTTTAGATCATACTTATCTGACCGCTACCATTTTGTCTATTTTAATGGAGAAAAATCGATCATAACTCCAGTAAACTATGGAGTGCCGCAGGGATCTGTGTTAGGCCCTCTATTATTCTCAATATATATGATGCCACTTGGAAATATTATAAGGAAACATGGAATTAGTTTCCATTGTTATGCTGATGACACTCAAATATATATTTCATCATGGCCGGAAGAAAACGCTAAATTATCCAAATTGACAGAGTGTGTTAAAGATATAAAAGAATGGATGACGTGTAATTTTCTTTTATTAAATCCAGACAAGACAGAGGTACTAATCATCGGTTCAAAAAAACGCCCTCAGAACCTCTCACAATACAACTTTAACATCGTAGGATGTCCTGTTATTTTATCCTCTACAGTAAAAGACCTGGGTGTTATACTTGATTGTAACCTGTCTTTTGAAAATCATATTTCGTATGTTACAAAAACAGCCTTTTTCCACCTTAGAAACATTGCTAAGCTACGTAATATGCTATCAGTTTCTGATGCAGAAAAGTTAGTTCATGCATTCATGACCTCGAGACTAGATTACTTTAATGCTTTATTAGTTGGTTGTCCTGCATCCTCAATAAACAAGCTACAGTTAGTCCAAAATGCAGCTGCTAGAGTTCTTACTAGATCAAGAAAATATGATCATATAACACCGATTTTATCATCACTACATTGGCTACCTATTAAGTTCTGTATTAATTATAAGGTATTGCTACTGACTTATAAAGCCCTAAACGGCTTAGCTCCAGTCTATTTAACGGATCTTCTATCGCCCTATAATCCATCGCACTCTTTAAGATCACTAAATTCGAGGCTTTTGGTCATACCTAGGATATCCAGATCAACCAAAGGAGGGAGAGCATTTTCACATTTGGCTCCGAAACTCTGGAAAAGTCTTCCTGATACTGTTCGTTGCTCGGACTCGCTCTCCCAGTTTAAAACTAGATTAAAGACGCATCTTTTCGGCCAGGCATTCATATAATATTGTTAATCTTACAGTTCAAACTACAATCCGGCCTCTAGTTCATAAATGCCAGAGGAGAACTGGCCCCCTACTGAGCCTGGGTTCTCCCAAGGTTATTTTTTTTCTCCATTAGGTCACCTGATGGAGTTTTAGGACACCATTAGGTCACTTGATGGAGTTTTTTCGGTTCCTTGCCACTGTTGCCTTTGGCTTGCTCAGTTGGGGATATTTTGGGGATATTTAATTTTATTCTATCAATCAATAAATTCCACTAGAAACAAACCTTGTTGTATTATTTTATTTTAATTTAATACTGTGAAGCTGCTTTGATACAATCTGTATTGTGAAAAGCGCTATACAAATATACTTGATTTGATTTGATTTGACTTGGAGTTTTTTCTGTTCCTTGCCACTGTTGCCTTTGGCTTGCTCAGTTGGGGATATTTAATTTAATTAAATCAATCAATAATACTATTGATCAGCCTTACCAAACGTGGACGTTTTTCCACTAGAAACAAACCTTGTTGTGTTATTTTGATTTAATAATGTGAAGCTGCTTTGATACATTCTGTATTGTGAAAAGCGCTATACAAATATACTTGACTTGACTTGACTTGACATTCGCCGCTGCTGTAGACTGTGCTAATAAATACAGGTAACAAAGTATAACTATTGCAATGCGATGAAAGGGTAGTTTGATTTCTAACATTATTCTCTCAACAGACATTTACATCGGTAGTCTGGCGTTATAATTGATTTGCTTTTGGTGTACTGTGGAGTGGGTAAAACTGTTTTTAATGGCAGGCTAGCATATACCGTTGACTCGCGCTAGCCTAGCACCGGTGAACTATGCAACTGGAAGGACTGGGTGAAAATTTTTGAAAACTGTCTCTACTGATAAATAACACACAGGCTAACTTGGAAATGAGGTCCGATGTTCAAAATCCTGAACCACCCCTTTAAAACTTTTAACTTTTAGCTATGTGTAGTTCAATATATAGTGTATCGGGGGAGAGGACGTCTTTTACACGTGCATTTATAGTCCATCATGACCCTTTATGAAATCCTTGTGAAATATGCAAAAGCTGTGCTTAATCCTTGCATGGTTAATACTGCAATAATTATTTTAATTGCCCAAGTAGTTTTTAAGAGGTTGTGAAGATGTCCACTGACGTCCTTTACACGTTTAGTCAAGGCTGTGAATAGACGAGAAAAAAGCAAGCAAGACAGAAAAAAAACCCCAGGAATTATCTTTATGAAATACACGATTTGTATACAAAGTAAATATATTTACTTTATCTTGTTTAAATAAATTATAATCACAAAGTGCCTAGTGTGGTTAAGTTTCAACCTGTTGTACCTGATGTATTCGTTGTTATTTTTTTTTATGGAATGTATGCATATACATGTAAAACAGAAATATATCTGGTCACCATTTATGTCTGAGTTGGATGTAATTGCCAAAACTGTGCTGCCAAGATGTAGTAACAAAAGATCTCGCGATATTACAAAATCCCGCGATGGGATAGATTATCTCGCGAGATGTTAACACGTTCTCCCCAGGGGGGCAGTCATTCGGAATAAATTGAAGTTTCCCCGGGCACCGCCATTGATTAGCGGACCTCCACCTGCTGTTAGCATCCCATTGACTCCCATTCATTTTGGTGTCACTTTGACAGTGAATAACTTTACATCTGAGGCGTTTAAAGACTTAATTTGTCCATTATTTATTTCTAAAGAAACACAAAAATGTATAAAAGGCTCCATTACCTTGTAGCTTATGTATGGCCCCGTAGATGCAGTTTTTGTAAAAATAGGCTAACGATTGTGTCCTAACCATGCGACTCTCTGTCGCACAGTAGAGAGATTACCGTATGGACAGGAGGAGAAGCTCACGGGCAGTCAGGGGGACGTGGAGGCAAAATTACAAAATAATTAATAAGAATACTTAGCAAAAGTTTCTCCTGCTCCTCATGGACACCTCCTACTCACACTCTCCGTCTCTGCAAGTTTCGGAAGGGAATGATTCAGATTTCTCTTGGCACAGCTACTAGAAGACAGACGGGTTGCTCACGTCACATCTACGTCGTCAAGCTCAGTTTGAGTCTGCGCAGTACGCTCGACCCCCAGGAAGTCAGTTCTTCTAACTGACTTCACTTGTCTCCGTTGAATCCAATGAGGTCGCTGTGTCCAGTTTATATACTGTCTATGGTTCTCCCCATAGACTCCGGAACATTGAACAACCACGAGGAGAGGAGGAATTGAGGAGGGAGTTGTATCGACATTATTAAAAATCTACTGTTGGGTAAGTACATTTTGTATTATTAGATTTACGTGCTTGAGTTTTACTTTTTTGACATGAATGAACCGAAAGAAATGATGCCCACATTGTCAACTGAAATTTACTGAGTTTGGCTAAAATTAGCTAGTAGGCTAAAAGTTACTTTGAACTTATACAACGGTATACCATAGTATAAAGTATGTTTAATGATAGTCAAAGTTATTACTGTAACTTATTAATGTAGCCTTTTGAGAGTTTCTTTCAGAAAGTAAATTATCTGAAATAGAATGAAATGTTTAGCTGGATTTGAACATGTATGTTTTCAGTAACTGCTTTAAAAATATTTTGTAATTTTAGAATTGCTAAACATGTCCTCTGAATACCAAAAGAAGTGGAGATGACGAAGGGCAAGGGTTGATATCTATTCAGGGGACATCAGCCCACCTGTCTTTATCAGAAATGTCCTGTTCACTTTCTCACAGTTACACATCTAGTTAAGGGTATTTCTCAAGGGCACCACAGTGGTATTGAAGAGGCAGGGGACAAATGCTGTTCCCCCTGCCCCCCAACTGATCTAACACCAATTTAAAGCAGAACATCTTTCATACAATAAAATAAAATGTAATGCATGTTGATTACCTTTTTCTAATGTTTCATTCATGATTCATTCATCTTGTTCCATGTTTTTTTAAATTTAGCTGTAAACCATACAAATATTTTGAAAATAAGTGCATGTCATTTACCTCACATTTTTAATTTGATTTATTTTAAAAAGAAATATATTCTCTTCACTTAGATGCTGTGAAGAGGTGGAGCCCAAATGCTACAGACTCTGAAATTGATGCAGCAATGGCAGAACACCTGAAACACTCTCCAGGAAGAGCTGGTGGATACAAAAAATGAGCCAAACAATGTGTTTAAGGGATAGTTCACCCAAAAATGAAAATTGTCATCATTAACTCAACCTAATGTTTCAAACTTGTATACCTTTCTATGTTATGCTAAACACAACAATGTTTAGAAGAATGTTTGTAACCAAGCAGATGTCGCTTCCCATTAACTACCATAATAATTTTTTCTCCAATAATGGTAGTTAATGGTTGCTCAATTTGCTTGGTTACAAACATTGGGTCTCATTCATGAAACACGAGCAGAACGAATTTTTGTGTAAATCGTGTGTAAAGTGGTTCTGGCGTAAATTTTCGGATTCATTAAAATATTCGTATTTTCCAAATGTTAGTTGGTATGAAAGAAATCTACACCTGCTCCCAGCCACGCGTAAATAGTGCGTTTAACATCCAAACGTTTTGCTCACTAATAAGGCTGCATTTTAATTCACCTTAATCTGGTACATATTTACACAGCATTTTGAAAAAATATTCTATATTGCAATTACGTACGGTTTTTCTTTTTACTTTTATTGTGAGAGCCAATAATAGCATCTGCAAACGGAACACAAGTCCGCAAGTCACAAGTGTTGCAGTCAAGCTTCATGTCGGACCATTTTCTTTTCACTTCTGGGACTGTTCGATAAACAGATGAAACTCCATAAACTGCATCTATAATATGCTGCCAAGCTTCCTTTTTTTAGGACCTGATACGCCACTATGTATGCTTGAAAATAAAATGTGCCGTTTTGAATGAACTTCTGATAATAAAACTTCAATTTCTGCATCTGAGAAATTTCTCTTTTTCATTCGCTTTTGAGGAGACATGTTGAAATCCTTCGTTTGGTGTCATAATATGATGCCCATATATAGTTGTCAGTTGGATTTAATGGGCCGGATTTATGGTAATTGAGAATGAGCGTGCACGCGCGTCCTATTTACGACTGATTGGAATTTACACACACACACATTTCACTATCACATCTGACGTTTACGAAGTATTTGTGAATCAGGAGAAGAGTTTTCGGGAAGGTCTCTACGTGCAAATCACTCACATATTTACTCGTATATTTACGAATGCTTCATGAATGAGACCCATTCTTCAAAATATCTTCTTTTGTGTTCAGCAGAAGAAAGAAACTCATACAGGTTTGGAACATGAGGGCGAGTAAATGACAGAATTTTCTTTTTTGGTTGAACTATCCCTTTATATAATAATTCAGTATTTTGTAATTGGTATTTTAGTTTGGTTAACAAATGTTAAACATTGAAAAAAAATAGAGAAATTGTGGCTGTTCAAGATCAATAAAATGTTGTGCTAACTGTACGTCCAAATGTTTGCTGGGATTGCTTTCACACACACACACACACACACACACACAAAAAAGTAAAAGAACGATAAAATTAAGTTTGAAGCCCAATCGCACATTTCAAGGTTTAAATAAAGTGTCAGGACAGTTTATTTATTTAAACCAGGGTTGCATCAAGTTTAGAGTTTATTCCCTTTGTGATGCAAAATAAGAAACACAGAATCTTATTCTTATTCTTATCTTATTTTAAATTTGTATTGCCAAAAATATTGCAGCTAAGTTAAAAATTAAAACTGTACAAAACGAAAATAGTTCAAAGCAACATAAATTAAGAACAGGCGCTTTTCTTTCCCTCTCTCTCGTGCTGGATCTCTTTTTAGTAAGTTTCTTTTGTCTCCCTCACTGCGTGCGCCAGGTATTTCTCGAAATTAAACATTTCAAGGTAAAAACACATCATACAGCTGTTAATACTGTATATGTCGCTGGGTGTCATCCACACAAATCACGAAAGAAAAAAATTTAACAAATAGCCTTTGTTGCTTCAAAGACACAGCATGCCTTGTTGAATTCACCTTACAATAAAACGAGGTTGATCACAAATTAAAGCGCTCTGTATCTGCTGCTCACTCCCATTCTTTCAACGCGTTTACAGTTCATGTTTAGATAATGCCAGCTTGTTAACAATCACACACACTGCTCACACACTCTAAAATTCTACAAAACCAGTTGAAACAACTGGATTGAACACTTGTGTGTGGAAAACAGCTCAGACAGTGGGTACAATTTGTCTGTGTATGCTATCTTCAGCTCAACCGGATTCAGGCAGCATGCCTCAAATCCTGGATGCTGAGTGAGGCACGTCGCGGGGTGAGCTCCTCGACCAGCGACCAAACTCACTTCCCTACAGCACAAGCTTTCCAACGCAGTTTCCATGGGACGGCACCGCCCACACAAGCACCTGCCAAACACAGCGAAAGACACGCAGAGGCTACGTTTGCAACAACATTTTTACCGGAGGAAGAGATAAATGCTTAGAAACGCCCATATAGATAGCATGATGCCTTCTATTTCTATTCTATGATACCTTCGATTTTTCACTCGGTGCTATTCAATGACAGTAAAAAAAAAAAAAAAAGTGTTGCAACTCACCAGGACACTTCACCAACTCTCCACTCATTCTCCTCGGACCATGCATTTAATTGGCTTTGACGGCCATCAGTTCTTGGCAATTCCTCATTTGCCCTCTCACGTCTGGCAGGTTCGAAATTATACGGCTGCAGGCCATCATACATGTTGGCTCTTGCCACCTCTTCCTCATCCCAGTCAGTCGACATAGTTCTAATACTAGGCTGAGGCTA
Organism: Abramis brama; assembly: GCF_963993115.1. NCBI lineage: Eukaryota > Metazoa > Chordata > Actinopteri > Cypriniformes > Leuciscidae > Abramis > Abramis brama. The sequence continues at coordinate 53,972,444 of NC_139963.1, read as the reverse complement.
CCTTTCCTCCACTTCTCCTCAATGTGACGTCATCACCGAATTGCGTAAAAAAACCTGTTAATACCAAAAACGTAAAAAAATGGTCTTTAAGACCATTTTTGAGACATTTTAAAAATGATATACATATCTTGAGTGATTTATGTACCCATTAATCGACAGTGGTGGTTAACCTGCAACATGGGATTTAAATAATTTAAGCTACATATTTCTGTCATAAATGTTTATTACTAAATATTTCAATAATTGAAGAATTAAAACGGTTAAAACGGGCTACTTCGGTTTGGGACAGCTTTTTCCAAGCAAAACTAAATACAATCTTCAAATGCTTGTTCATTTGTTGTCATGAACAAAATGTTCAACTCAATATTAAATTCTATTTAAATTTAAATTCGTTGAATCCTTACAACCAGGGTGCATGCGATTTGTGAATAAAGTTTTTATTTCTTTTAATCAAATAGGCTAAATCTCGAACCACAGTGATTCGTGCTGCTGTTAAAATAAATAACATTTATAGAATAATTATGAACTTAAATTAAACAATATTGCAACATTGAAAAATACATTTTATTTATTGAATAAATACATTTATACATTTAATTAGAGCGAGATTTTCACCCTTTCCTTGTCCTTTCCTCATTGGGAAGCGCTCACATGATAGCTGAACATGTTTGAGTAGATCCTCTGTAGGCTACCTCTCGGTTATATATGGATTTCATAATCAGGCTTTAGACAGAGCCGATTTCGTATCGCGACTGAGCTGAGGCAAGTGGCGTTGGTGTGCCAAAACACTTAATTATAAACTTCAACATTTAATTCAAAACAGTCTCAAACCGCTTTGTGACATTTTGAAAAGTCATGCATGCATTACGGCCACTGAAACCACGAACTTAACTGAAACGCTGGTTCTGATTTTATTGTTTGTCATTTAAACGTGCGTGTTGCATATCTTTATTTTATTTATTTTATATGGTCTATTGGTGAAGTAGCATTAATTACATGGAACCCCAAAATATATATTGATTTTTTTTTTACAGAACTGCTTTTGATTGTTATTATTATAGGCTACATATGTAAAGTCATTCTGTTGTATAATTTTTGTTCCTTAGTGTAAAATGGATATGCATGGTAATTTTATTTTATAAATATAAGCAGAAAACTATGGTGTAACAGAGTTTTAGAACTAGACAAATCTCACTGCATCAATAAAAGGCTATAAAATGAATTAATGGGCAAATATAAAAATTACATTAGTCCATGTTGGTTTGGGATTTGAAACCGTGTCATCTAAATGATCGAAACAAGTTCTACAACTCAACCATGAATTTACTTGTTGCGAAATGCCCAAATGTTCGTTACTCCAGTGTGGGTTCGCTCACACGAGCGAGAAGTGCTCTTTATTCGTCTCATTCCTCAATAGAATAGTAAAAATAATCAGCTTTGAAAATTCTGTTATTTTTGTTATCGCACTGCTCCCCGGGGGAATAGACTTGTCGCCCACCGACGTCTTGGCCTACAATATGAAATAAAGGTTATATTGTTCTCGTCTCTATTTTTAACTTTTTATTCTATTTTTCTGTCCTTAAAAAAATTATCTATTCTGTTTACCATAGTTGTAGTATTTCATCCTTACTGTTAATTGACATTAACCCCACTTACATTTCGGCAATTAAAAAAATGCGGCAATTGCTGCTGTTTTGCACAATATCCCTTTGCGCCACCTGGCGGTCATTTTGAAATGTGACTGGTTTATTTTTGCCGTGGTGGTAATAGGCATTCTGGTTGACTACCTACTGTATACAGAACAATAACAAATGTATAGATACAAAATATGTACACAAACCTGTATTTTACAGAAGATATGTTTGAAACATGTCTTTTGCAGTTTGATACATGCTCTTAACCACTGATTTGAAACAAAATATTCATAAAGGTGTCTGAGATTCGTGAAGAAGTGTTTTGAAATCGCCCATCACTACTTAAACTACATGAGTAAGATATGATTAGCAAATTGTTTGCATAAAATAGTCCATTAAAACTCACTTGATTTAATTTTTCTTTTAGATCTGATGGACGTGAACAAGAAATGAAAAACAGAAGCCAAAAAATCTGTCTCCTGCCCTCAGTGTAAAAAACGCTTCACATGTAAATCAAGTCTGAAGATTCACATGAGCAGGCCCGGAGTGGGTAATCGGGAGAATCGGGAGTATTCCCGGTGGGCCGCGTCACCTTTGGGCTGGTCGAGGATTATTTTTTTTTTATTTTTTTTTTTCACATTTCAATGTCACATCAGTTACATTAGGCTACAAACGTTCCGCATTCTGACACCGCAGCGCACAACTCAGCATGGGTTGTACCATGTGAGGGAGTTCTCCCCTCCCCTCCTATAGAAATGGTTGGGTCCATAGCCCGTCTTTTCAAAACGTTTTCTCAGGGAGGCTACCGCGGCACCGCCTGCGCCTACTGATAGCTGGGCCGGCCGTAACGGAACGCGTCAGGGAGGATGGATGGGAGGAAGAGGCCAGGAGGTATGGAAGCTTTGTTTCCGCCACAGAATAAAACATTTTAAAAGATAATTGCGACTTTTTATCTCACAATTGCGAGTTTGCATGAGAAAAAAAAATCAGAATTGCGAGATATAAAGTAATAATTGCGTGAAATAAAGTCGCAATTGCATGTTATAAAGTCAGAATTGTAAGATATAAAGTCAGAATTGCCTGAAATAAAGTCGCAATTGCGTGTTATAAAGAATTGTGAGATATAGAGTCAGAATTGCGTGATATAAAGTCGCAATTGTGTGTTATAAAGTCAGAATTGCGAGATATAAAGTCAGAATTGTGTGAAATAAAGTTGCGATTGCTTATTATAAAGTCAGAATTGCAATATATAAAGTCAGAACTGCGTGAAATAAAGTCGCAATTGCTTATAAAGTCAGAACGGCAAGATATAGAGTCAGAATTGTGTGATATAAAGTCATAAAACGTGTTATAAAGTCAGAATTGCGAAATATGAAGTCAGAACTGCAAGATATGGAGTCAGAATTGTGAGATATAAAGTCAGAATTGCGTGATATAAAGTGCAATTGCTTATAAAGTCAGAACTGCAAGATATAGAGTCAGAATTGTGAGATATAAGTCAGAATTGCGTGAAATAAAGTCGCAATTGACCCTTCGCAAAGACCCGCCCCCCTTAGTTACTGTCACTATGCCCGACAAGCTACGCTGCTCTCACGCCACACCATGTTCTCACGCAGTGAAAAATACATCGCGGAGCAGAGAGGAGACTGACAGCACGCTGACAGACAGGACAGACCAGGTTACTTTTCGGTTACTTTTGATATTAGACATATTAAACAAAGTCTCACCTTTCAAATTTGGTCATTTTTTAAAAGAAATTTAAACGATACATACCGTTTTGTGGCTCTTAAATGTGTCTGACAGATCGCTGTAGAGCATCAGTTAAAGCTGCTCGTGAACCAATCATCTCTTCCTTCTAGTTAATTTATAGCATCAAATAAACATGAATGAACATAAGAAGGAATGTTGTTTTAACCGTGGAAATGCGTCAGTACATTCCGTTTTTCAAGTTCAAATTCTCCCATGTTAATCTGCTATCTCTCCTGACTGCTTTGTCGGACAAAATGGCGGATGGTGGATTATGATTGGTTAGATCGCCTGTCAATCAAGCTCCCTGCGAAGGGTCAATTGCGTGTTATAAAGTCAGAATTGCGAAATATAAAGTCAGAATTGTGTGAAAAAGTTGCAATTGCTTCTTATGCTTCTTATAAAGTCTAAGTGAATTATTATTTAACCTTTACATCATTTGTTAACCCATGGTATTAATACAAACTACACAATAGTACGAGCTGAACTGTTGCTTCATTTATCCAATTAAAAAAAAGTGCTAATTTGGAATTCCACCATGGAAAAAGTGGGCCGGTCTTGGGCCTGAAACTCCCGGGCTGAAAAGTGGCCCCACTCCGGCCCTGCACATGAGGGTTCATACTGGGAAGAAGCGGCTCAGGCTTTCGCTCTGAAATCACATCAGCTTCTCATTCTGATGAAAGACCATTTAACTGTGATCAGTGCGGTAAACAGTTTCATTGAGCTTCAGTCCTGAAGAAACACCTGAAGATTCACACAAAGGAGAATATTCATTCGTAATATTACAGCAGAAAAGACACGGCGGTGTGTGTTTCAGTGCTGAAGTCCTTTACTACAGAAGAGGAACTGAAAGACCACCAGAAAATTCACACTGGAAAAACCTTTGTAGGCAAAGTTCAGGGAAATGAAGAAGAGGCCATAACACTTTTAAGAGAGACATGAATCTGATATTAATTAATTCGTTTACATTGTTTTTCATTTTAACATCTTCTCTTCCACTTCTACCATGCAAATACATTATATACTTTCCTGTATCTTTGAAACGACACTTTTCTTCTTCTCTTGACATTCTTTGGCTCTTATAAGTCAGTAAAGAGAGAGATCTGTCTTATTTGCTTTCACTTTTAATTAATATTTGTATTTGCTTCATATAATTATTGATTAAAGTCTTTACTCATTTTATCAACATCTCAGTGTTATTGTCCATTTACTTATTTTCTGCAGATTCTGCTTTAATCAGGAATAATTTTAGTTCTGAAAGTCATGAAGTGTCCTGATATGATTGCTTTTTGAGCTTTCCATGTTTTAATTTTCTCAATATAGCTTTTAAATGCCTAATAAATTATATTTGACCGCACACATGACCGACATTGAATGAGATTGCTTTCTGTCTACATTATTCACAGTTTCACCCTTGATATCCAGTATCATATACATTTCAAAGAGTTTGTTCTAGTCAGTTTGATGTATCATTCACACCATGAGGCTTCATGAAGTCAGAACAATTACTATGAACTTTAAACAACACCAGGCCCGGCTCCAGCTTTGAGATGTAGGGTGGGCCAATTTTTTTCAGAGTAACAAAACTTTATTTTGTAACTAAAAAGGCAGGTCTTGATATTTGCTGGGCTCAACAAAAAAGGAGCTTTTCTACAGGTTCATTCTGGTTCAGATTTTTACTTGCCCTGCAAGCATTTTCACTGGCCCATCACAAAAAAAAAGTTAAAGGGATAGTTCGCCCAAAAATGATATTTAAGCCATGATTTACTCACCCTAAAGCTGATTCAAGTCGGAAAATGTACATGCATCCTTCTCAAAAATAATTGATTATTTTTGAGAAGGATGCATGTACATTTTCCGACTTGAATCAGCTGGACCCCATTGCCTCACATTATAACCACTGAAAGATCTAAGACATTTTCTAAAATAACTGAAAATGTGTTCGTCTGAAAAAAGATTGACGCATGCATCTCGAACGGCTTTAGGGTGAGTAAATCATGGCTTAAATATCATTTTTGGGCAAACTATCCCTTTAATGTTTGTGACATCCAAATCTGACATTAAGACATAAAGTAAGACATAATAGTTTTTTTTTTTAAATAAATATAAAGACAAGTAAACAGTGCAAGTAAAAATAACAAATTACAAACAATAGCACAAATATAAATAGAATCAGGGCAGGACTGAGGGGTCTGGGGCCTCTGGGCTTGAGTTTATGTTTGGGCCCTACATATGCTACAAATGACCTTAACCCTTCAAGGTCTAAGGGGTTTTTAGTCCGCCTGGCACTATGTTGATATTTTGACTTCTGGAAGGGTCAATTTTCATAGCAGAGTTAAGAAAGTCATATTTCTGGATTCTATAGACTCAGCTACAAAGTGGATGCCTTGACAATTCACTTCTTGAGTTACTTGTATGTGTTCTGATGTGATATATCACCAATAAATACAAAAAACGGAAATTCAAATTATTATTTTATTTTTTTATTATTATATAAAAAGAGTAAACCATAATGAATATGGGATTTTACATAAAATATTGATTCCTCAGAGGCTTTAGAACACCTGTAAAAAATTGGGTGAAAAAATATAAAGAAACAAAATCACTATTTACATTTCTGTGACTGTAGTCACCATACTTTTTTTTTTTTTTTTTTTTTTTTTTTGGAAAAACACAGAATATTCAATTCAAAATGAACATTCATGTTCCCTTTACATTTTCTTATAATTTCTATGTCAATTTACCAAACACATCCAAAAACAACATCTAGATGGCACTGTGCACTGTATTTGCACAACAGTCTTTCAACATTATTCTTACATGTTGTGCCCCATGTGAAAGCAGTTACGCTCTAGCTGTAGGCAGAGTTGCACATCACACTCATTACATTTCCATGAAGTGTCCTTTCTTGGGACCCCATCTGCCTTACATTTCTCACACCTCAGCCTTGTAATTGGTTTTTGAGATTGGCACAGCTGTATGTCCAGTTCTCCTCTGTACAGGCACGGCCCCGACTGTGACACGACACCACACAGCTCAGCCACAAGCTGCTCCACGTAGGCCCTGTGGGTGATGAGCTGGGTGGCTGGTGTGTTCCTCAGCTTTTGTATTTCTTTGTACATTATAAAGCCATTGGTCAACAGCAATGTCAATAAAATGAAAGAACATGGTTCTGTACCATCTTCTGGTTGTGTGATGAACTGAGTAGTACTGTATCAGCTGGTCTGATAAGTCCACTCCCTCCCATGTACATGTTGTAATCCAAAATAGGTTTTGGTACTGGTGTGTTTGTTGTCTCCCAGGATCAAGATCCATCCCTATTTTTCTGCTTCCTCTTGACAGTGTCCCCATCATAAGCAACATGGACACTGCTGCACATTGCCACCTCTCTGTTGTCCATCCACTTGGTGAAGACAAGGTTATCTTCTCGTATCCACCTGAGAGATCCTCTGGGGGATTTCTTGGTCAGTTTATTTATTTTTTGTTTTTTGGAGCCTCCTTCCTCCCTTCACGTATGGTACCACAGGCTCCAAATTTGATTAAATTTGAGGGACAGCAGGTGCCTGAAGAGTTTTGGGCTGGTGTAGAAATTATCACAGTAGAGGTGATAACCACTGCCTAGGAAAGATGGCCTCATCAATTTCACCACAGAGTCAAATGAGAGCCCTAATCCAGAGGCCAACCTGCTTTTACCTGTGTATATGTTGAAGTCACAGGTATAGCCATTAATGGAGTCTGCCAGAACAAACAGCTTTATCCCCCACTTGGTGGGTTTAGCTTTCATGTACTGGGTCATCCCAGTTCTTGCCTTGGTGGCCACCATCCTCTCATCAATGGAAATCTGCTTCCTGGGATGGTAGGCAGACTGACAAGCGGCCTTTATCTCAGTCATCAGTGGCTTCAAAGAGTGTGTCATACTCATCTGGCTGAATCTGCTTCTTTCTGTCATTTACTACATCTTCCTCTGGGTCACTCATATGGATATTACAAGATATGGTACGTAACATATCCCGTGTCATGACCATGTTCGGAAAATTCACTTTTTTTCTCTCTCTTCCAATAGTCATTTACTGCTGGCAGCTTTAGAACGCCCATGTACAAAACTAATCCAATGAATTGGAACATCTCTGCAGGGTTGATGGCGGTCCACTTGTACTTTTTCCCAGCAGCAATGTTTCTCTCTGCCAGCTTGTTTGTGTTGGCAAGTGCTTGAAAAGGCAGAGGGGGCTTTGCTCTACAGATGTGTCCAATTGCACGCCAGGTTCCAGTCTGGGGTAAAACCTTTGTGGAATGGGGGCCACATCAGGATCCTTTTCTGTCTTCCATCCTTGTTCCGGCTGGTCTGGTGGTGCTGGACATCTGACAGATAAAAGTGACTGGCCAAGTCCTACTGAGGGGCCAAACTGACTCTGTGACACAGAGGGCCTCCTTACCCTACGACACAACCTCAAGGTAGTGGTCACAGACAGTCCTCTTGGTGGCTCTGTGGCAGTGCTGGAGGAGCCTGGTCAAGGAGGAGACCTGTATCTGTGGGCTGCAGGAGGAGAAATGGATCTGTGGGCTGCAGGAGCCCTGGATCTGCGGGCTGTAAGAGGAGACCTGGATCTGTGGGCTGTAAGAGGAGACCTGGATCTGCGGGCTGCAGGAGGAGACCTGGATCTGCGGGCTGCAGGAGGAGACCTGGATCTGCGGGCTGCAGGAGGAGACCTGGATCTGCGGGCTGCAGGAGGAGACCTGGATCTGTGGGCTGCAGGAGGAGAAATGGATCTGTGGGCTGCAGGACGAGAAATGGATCTGTGGGCTGTAGGAGGAGAAATGGATCTGTGGGCTGCAGGAGGAGAGCTGGATCTGTGGGCTGCAGGAGGATAGCTGGATCTGTGGGCTGCAGGAGGAGACCTGGATCTGTGGGCTGCAGGAGGAGACCTTAACCTGTGGACTGCAGGAGGAGAAATGGATCTGTGGGCTGCAGGAGAAGAAATGGATCTGTGGGCTGCAGGAGGAGACCTGGATCTGTGGGCTGCAGGAGGAGACCTGGATCTGTGGGCTGCAGGAGGAGAAATGGATCTGTGGGCTGCAAGAGGAGAAATGGATCTGTGGGCTGCAGGAGGAGAAATGGATCTGTGGGCTGCAGGAGGAGACCTGGATCTGTGGGCTGCAGGAGGAGACCTGGATCTGTGGGCTGCAGGAGGAGAAATGGATCTGTGGGCTGCAGGAGGAGAAATGGATCTGTGGGCTGCAGGAGGAGACCTGGATCTGTGGGCTGCAGGAGGAGAAATTGACCTGTGGACTGCAGGAGGAGAAATGGATCTGTGGGCTGCAGGAGGAGACCTGGATCTGTGGGCTGCAGGAGGAGACCTGGATCTGTGGGCTGCAGGAGGAGAAATGGATCTGTGGGCTGCAGGAGGAGACCTGGATCTGTGGGCTGCAGGAGGAGAAATGGATCTGTGGGCTTCAGGAGGAGAGCTGGATCTTTGGGCTGCAGGAGGAGACCTGGATCTGTGGGCTGCAAGTGGAGACCTGGATCTGTGGGCTGCAGGAGGAGACCTGGACCTGTGGGCTGCAAGAGGAGACTTGGATCTGTGGGCTGCAGGAGGAGACCTGGATCTCTGGGCTGCAGGAGGAGAAATGGATCTGTGGGCTGCAGGAGGAGAAATGGATCTGTGGGCTGCAGGAGGAGACCTGGATCTGTGGGCTGCAAGAGGAGACTTGGATCTGTGGGCTGCAGGAGGAGACCTGGATCTCTGGGCTGCAGGAGGAGACCTGGATCTGTGGGCTACAGGAGGAGACCTAGATCTGTGAGCTGCAGGAGGAGACCTGGATCTGTGGGCTGCAGGAGGAGCGGAAGCGGTGCTGTGTGGAAGAGGGCGAGCGGTTGGGGTCCTGGGTTCAGCAGATGATGTACTCGGCTGCTCTGGGGTTTCCTGATTTAGACTAAAACACACAGATTTTGTAATTAGTTTACATTCCCACATTTCAAAGTTGTACAGCCTTTATTACAATGTGATAAATAAAGATTAGCTATTCATCATCATGTGTTTTTTTTTTTACATCAAGTAAAGAGTCACATCAGGATCCTTTCTGTCTTCCATCATTGATCCGGCTGGTCTGGTGGTGCTGGACATCTGACAGATGAAAGTGACTGGCCAAGTCCTACTGAGGGGCCAAACTGACTCTGTGACACAGAGGGCCTCCTTACTCTACGACACAACCTCAAGGTAGGGGTCGCAGACAGTCCTCTTGGTGGCTCTGTGGCAGTGCTGGAGGAGCCTGGTCAAGGAGGAGACCTGTATCTGTGGGCTGCAGGAGGAGAAATGGATCTGTGGGCTGCAGGAGACCTGGATCTGTGGGCTGTAAGAGGAGACCTGGATCTGTGGGCTGCAGGAGGACACCTGGACCTGTGGACTGCAGGAGGAGACCTGGATCTGTGGGCTGCAGGAGGAGAAATGGTTCTGTGGGCTGCAGGAGGAGACCTGGACCTGTGGACTCCAGGAGGAGAAATGGATCTGTGGGCTGCAGGAGGAGACCTGGACCTGTGGACTGCAGGAGGAGAAATGGATCTGTGGGCTGCAGGAGGAGACCTGGATCTGTGGGCTGCAGGAGGAGAAATGGATCTGTGGGCTGCAAGTGGAGACCTGGATCTGTGGGCTGCAGGAGGAGACCTGGATCTGTGGGCTGCAGGAGGAGAAATGGATCTGTGGGCTGCAAGAGGAGACTTGGATCTGTGGGCTGTAGGAGGAGAAATGGATCTGTGGGCTGCAAGAGGAGACTTGGATCTGTGGGCTGCAGGAGGAGACCTGGACCTGTGGACTGCAGGAGGAGACCTGGATCTGTGGGCTGCAGGAGGAGACCTGGACCTGTGGACTGCAGGAGGAGAAATGGATCTGTGGGCTGCAGGAGGAGACCTGGATCTGTGGGCTGCAGGAGGAGACCTGGACCTGTGGACTGCAGGAGGAGAAATGGATCTGTGGGCTGCAGGAGGAGAAATGGATCTGTGGGCTGCAGGAGGAGACCTGGATCTGTGGGCTGCAGGAGGAGAAAAGGATCTGTGGGCTGCAGGAGGAGAGCTGGATCTGTGGGCTGCAGGATAAGACCTGGATCTGTGGGCTGCAGGAGGAGAAATAAATCTGTGGGCTGCAAGAGGAGACCTGGATCTGTGGGCTGCAGGAGGAGAAATGGATCTGTGGGCTGCAGGAGGAGATCTGGATCTGTGGGCTGCAGGAGGAGTGAAAGCGGTGCTGTGTGGAAGCGGGCGAGCGGTTGGGGTCCTGGGTTCAGCAGATGATGTACTCGGCTGCTCTGGGGTTTCCTGATTTAGACTAAAACACACAGATTTTGTAATTAGTTTACATGCCCATATTTCAAAGTTGTACAGCCTTTATTACAATGTGGTAAATAAAGATTAGCTATTCATCATCATGTGTTTATTTTTTACATCAAGTAAAGAGTCACATCAGGATCCTTTCTGTCTTCCATCATTGATCCGGCTGGTCTGGTGGTGCTGGACATCTGACAGACGAAAGTGACTGGCCGCGTCCTACTGGGGAGCCAAACTGCGCTCGGACCGGTCTAGCCTATGGAGGATTGTTCTTGTCGCCTAGCAACTGAAAGTTGCCGATGACGAGCCGGAGTAACGTTTGCACTAGACTTTTTTTATATTCATCTGGGTTTTATATTCAAACAGGGTTAAAAAAAACCTGTATGTTCACCATGGTCCATTTGTGTATGTAATAAAAAGAATACACTAGCCTACAAAATCGCATCAAGGTAAGATATAAGTGAACATTTGAACTTTGAAAAAAAAAGATGTAATCCGCCAATTCAGGACGCAGCCTCTGAATTGGGACGCAGCAAACCAGCTTAATTTATCTGTATTGGCTAAGCCGAAAATACATGACCCGGCAGTGCTGGGGCTGAAACATCCTCACCATGTCATCCAGTAAAATGTAAAACATAAAAATGACAATAGCCAATTCTGGCCCCATAGCTGTTTACTCAATTATATCAAATAAATTATCAGGATGGCAGCTGTCCTCTCGCACTGTTGCTTGGCTCCAGGAGCGGTGATCGGGAACACCTGGTTGTGCAATTAGGAAATCCTATGAAGGCTACATGGTGTGTCCTTCGAAGGATTCAGACCTGAGCGATTTTGTGTTTGTTTGTGTGATTGTTTCAATGTTTGGAGCGAGAACTGTTACTGAATGTCAAGTCAAAGTTTTAAATCTGTGAGGGGGAATTGATGGGAATCGATCCCAAGTGTTGCTGCTGTTGCCATTTTCATTTTCATCACAAGGAACTAACAAGGACCTTTATTACCCCTGTATGATTAATGTACGTGGGAAATTTCAAATCTATATGCATGGGAATATAGATAAATATTAATGAAGTTTGACACAGGACGTGTAACATTTTCTTTATTTTTAAAGAGCTTTATGATCATTGTCAGTTTCTGTACATACAAATCTGTAACATGTTGAATTACTTTATTGGAATTAATAGTTATTATAAAGTCGAACTATATTTAGATGAACATATTATAGTTATTTGCCTGTAGTGGTTCGTAAAGATAGGTTATTTATTTAATTATTTGTTATATTATTGATGATTTATCCATGTTATATTGTGAGAAAGCATGTTAATTCTTTAAATAGAGCTGTTTTACAGGCTTTTATCATATATCCTGACTCAAATAATGTGTTTCTAACAGCAGAATAAAGTGAGATGATCTGCTGATGATCCTGAATGGCTTGTTGAATGAGTGTTGATAGTCTGAGGATCATCAATATTAACAGATCTGCTGAAAACACTCTTTATTTCATGACAATAGTTCCTGTTTTCACCTCATTTATTATGCTGATGTCTTCAGCTCTCCTGTAAATTGACACTTAAAGCTAATTTCATTGGTGTCAGCAGACTGAGGGTATTTGTTGTTTACTATAAGTAGCCTATGTTTATTTCTGTTTATGCTTTCAACTGTTTTTCTTATCATTATTTATATTTGGAGGAATTTACATTATTATATTCTGTTGTCCATGAGCATAAAAACAAACTCAGTAAAGATATATTTTTGGCAGATCAACTCCTCACACTACAAATCATCATCAGTGAAGCTCCTCCCACAGCAGTCGCATCATCAGTGAAGCTCCTCCCACAGCAATTCATCATCAGTGAAGCTCCTCCCACTGTAATTCTCCAATAAATGCTGGAATATTCCCATCAGCTACAAGTGAAGACGAGCATCAGAGCATCAGGAAGAGCTGAAACCTGCAAAGACTGAGTTTATTAAAGAGGACAGTGAGAACATGAGTTATCCAGAACCCTGCAGAATGAAACACACTGAAGATCCTGAAGAACAAAGAGGTTGGTGTTTATTTTCCATTCATTCAAGCACTTCTTCTTTATTTTACATTTATTTTATATATGGTTTATAATTTGTAACAGTGTTACGAGAATTTTGACCTGAATTTGTGCATATTTTTTACAAACGTACAAAAAATAATAATCATTCCAAAATGTAAAAAATTACAATCTACTCTGATTTACTGCAAACATTTGTGTTCTTTCTCGCAGTGACATTTACTTGATCTTGTGTTTCTTGTGTCCCACTTTCACATGCGTGGAAACATGGGATTTGTGCCTATAATGTTTAAAAAATAATAACTGGAAGATAAGTGTACCTCATTCATAGAAAGTTTCAGGGATGTTTAATAAATTTATAAAAAGGCAAATTATTGTAATATTTTATAGCAGTTGTCTGTTACATCTGGGATAATTTTTTTTCTCCATTCACTCCATATTTCTCTCTTTGAATTATTTTGATTATTTAGAAAATTTGAAAATGATTTTTTTAATTTATTTCAGACTCGATGGAATTGAAGGAGGAGAGTGAAGAACTGAGACAAGTGAAGGAGGAGAGTGAAGAACTGAGTGAAGTGAAGGAGGAGAGTGAAGAACTGAGTGAAGTGGAGGAGGAGAGTGAAGAACTGAGTGAAGTGAAGGAGGAGAGTGAAGAACTGAGTGAAGTGAAGGAGGAGAGTGAAGAACTGAGTGAAGTGAAGGAGGAGAGTGAAGAACTGAGTGAAGTGAAGGAGGAGAGTGAAGAACTGAGTGAAGTGAAGGAGGAGAGTGAAGAACTGAGTGAAGTGAAGGAGGAACATCATGTCCAACCTGGAGAAAAACCTTTGAGTCGCTCAAAGACTAAAAATAAATTTTTAAAGAAAAGAAAATACAAGAAATCTTTCACCTGCACTCAGTGTGGAAAGGGTTTCACAACCAAACAAAGTCTTGAGCGTCACATGAGAGTTCACACTGGAGAGAAGCCGTTCACATGTGATCAATGTGGGAAGAGTTTCAGTCAATCATCATACCTTGATGTTCACATGAGAATCCACACCGGAGAGAAGCCGTTCATGTGTGAACAGTGTGAAAAGAGATTCGCAGACAAAAAATCTCTTAAGATTCACAAGAGAGTTCATACAGGAGAGAAACCGTTCACATGCAATCAATGTGGGAATAGTTTCAGTCAATTAGCACACCTTAATGTTCACATGAGGATCCACACCGGAGAGAAGCCGTTCACATGCAATCAATGTGGGAATAGTTTCAGTCAATCATCATCCCTTAATGTTCACATGAGAGTTCACACTGGAGAGAAGCCGTTCACATGTGATCAATGCAGCAAATCATTTCTTAGGGCATCACACCTGAAGACACACCTGAGGGTTCATATGAAGGAAAAGCCACATTCATGTTCTGTATGTCCAAAGAGTTTTTCACAGCTGCAAACTTTACATGCACATCAGAAAATACACACTGGTGTGAGAGACTACATGTGCTTTGAGTGTGAGAAGACTTTTGCTACAGGGATAAATTTAAAACGACATCAGAGAATTCACACTGGAGAAAAACCTTACAAGTGTTCACACTGTGACAAGAGATTCAGTCAGTCATCAAATCTGAAAACACATGAGATGATCCACACTGGAGAGAAGCCGCACACGTGTGATCATTGTGGGAAGAGTTTCTCTTTTAATTGTCACCTGAAGCGACACATGAAGATCCATGCAGTGGAGAAACAACATCAACACAGTCTGAGATCACAGTAAGTAGTTCATCTTTATGTGCTGAGAAAGAAAAGCTGCTTTTCCACCTTCAGAAAAGGTTCCGGTTGTGTTTCCACTTGAGCCTGGTACGGTACGGCACAATTACAAACCGTTCTCTGCCCTGAACTCTCAGCACAACAAGAAAGGTAAAACAGAAGCCACAAAATCGGTCTCCTGCCCTCAATGTAAAAAAACACTTCACATGTAAATCAAGTCTGAAGGTTCACATGAGGGTTCATACTGGGAAGAAGCGGCTCAGGCTTTCGCTCTGAAATCACATCAGCTTCTCATTCTGAAGAAAGACCATTTATCTGTGATCAGTGTGGTAAACAGTTTCATTGGGCTTCAGTCCTGAAGAAACACTTGAAGATTCACACAAAGGAGAATATTCATTCGTAATATTACAGCAGAAAAGAGACGGCGGTGTGTGTTTCAGTACTGAAGTCCTTTACTACAGAAGAGGAACTGAAAGACCACCAGAAAATTCACACTGAGAAGAAGGCCATAACACTTTTAAGAGAGACGTGAATCTGATATTCATTTTTAACATGTTTTCATTGTTTTTCATCGGAACATCTGGTTTCTCTTCCACTTCTACTCTTCAATGCAAACACAAGATATACTTTCATGTATCTTTGGTCACTTTTCTTCTCTTTATCTCTTGAGATGCTTTGGCTGTTATGAGTCAGTAAAGAGAGAGATCTGTCTCATTCCATTTCACTATTAATTAATGTTTGTATTTGCTTCATATAATTATTGATTAAACTCTTGACTCATTTTCCCAACATCTCATTGTTATTGTCCATGTACTTATTTTCTGCTGATTCTGGAATAATTTAAAATTATATTTAAAATTATAATATATAAAATTATCAGGAATAATTTTAGTTCAGAAAGTCATGAAGTATCCTGATATGATTGCTTTTTGCGTTTTCCATGTTTTAATTGTCTCAATTGAGCTTTTAAATGCCTGACTAAATTATGAATGAGATTGCTGTCTGTCTACATTATTTACAGTTTCATCCTTGATATCCAGTATCATATACATTTCAAAGAGTTTGATCTAGTCAGTTTGATGTTTCATTCACACCATGAGGCTTCATGAAGTCAGAACAAATACTATGAACTTTAAACAACACCAGCTCCGGCTCCAGCTTTGAGATGTAGGGTGGACCAAGTACAATTCCTAGTTTTAATATTATCGATTCTTTCAAAACTTTATTTAATAATAAAAGAGGCAGGTCATGATATTTGCAGGGCTCAACACAAATGAGCTTTCCCGTATGCACCCGTATGCGCGTGCGTTGGAGACCGATGGCGTCACCGCTTTCTCGCGCCGTCTTTTCCCTCATTCAGTTTCAGCATCGAGTCTTCTGAGGTGAGGAGAGCAGTTCACGGTATTTCTCATATTTACACAACCATCACACACACTTTATACAGTTTGATTAAGCGACAGACTCATTTCTGTAGTGTTTTCATCGATCACAGCGATACTTGTGCGTCTTTTCTGGCGTCTTCCTACTGAAATAAACATTTAGTGCAGCAGCAGCGAGCATGAGGAGAATATGTTGAGTTCATCCAGACCTGAGCGATTTTGTGTTTGTTTGTGTGATTGTCTCGATGTTTGGAGTGAGAACTGTTGCTGCAAGTCGAGTCAAAGTTTGAGATCTGTGAGGGGAATCGATCCCAAGTGTTGTTGTTGCCATTTTCATGTTTACCTTTATTTCTTTGACATTTATCTTTGGTAGATTACATTTACTTATTAAAATTGATGTATTCTTATAGTATAACACTTTATATTACCCCTGTAAGAGTAATGAATGTGGGGAATTTAAAATCTATACATGGGAAAAAATAAAATAGATAAGTTTGACACAGGAAGCGTTACATTTTCTTTATTTTTAATGGAATTACTTTATCATAACTTTATTATAAAGTCAAACTATATTTAGATTCAAATAATTCAAATAATAATCTGTTGAGGTTCGTAAAGATAGGTTTAAAAGGACACCTATTATGCCCCTTTTTACAATATGTGAAATAGTCTCCGATGTCCCCAGAGTATATAGGCTATGTAGGCTAAGTTAAAGTTTTAGATTGAGGTTGATAAGATATAAGTGTCATTTTTTTTGTTTTATTATTGATGATTTATCCATGTTATATTGTGAGAATTAACAATATTGTCTTTCAATATAGCCAAGCTGTTTTACAGGTTTTTATCATCCTGACTCAAATAATGTGTTTCTAACAGCAAACACTCAGAATAAAGTGAGATGATCTGCTGATGATCCTGAATGGCTTGTTGAATGAGTGTTGATAGTCTGAGGCTCATCAATATTAACAGATCTGCTGAAAACTCTTTATTTCATGAAAATAGTTCCTGTTTTCACCTCATTTATTATGTTGATGTCTTCAGATCTCCTGTAAATTTTACACTTAACTTATTTCATTGGTGGGTATTTGTTGCTTACTATATATAGCTGTAAGAAATTCTAGTATGGTAGTCTCAGCATAAGCATAACAGAGTTCTGTAAGAAGGTACTGGCAACATCTGTTCTTCATTATGTGGACCTCTATGTTTGGATGGGGGAATGCATTGGCATGTGATCTGAGTCTGACCAATCAAAATCCACCATTTTTGTCCGACAAAGCAGTCAGGAGAGTTAGTAGATTTTAACGTCGGTGGATTTGAACCTGGCTTTAACTGAGGCATTCTGTCAGAACACATTAAAGAGCCACAAAACGGTAGGCCTATTTATCGTTTAGTTTTCTTTGACTGACCAAATTTGAAAGTTGAGTTCTTTTCATATTAAATATTACCTACTCTGTCCTGTCTGTCAGCGTGTTGTCAGTTTCCTGTGAATGAAAACGAGTTTGACTACTCGCAGCAGTCTCGCATGCGCTTAGAGCTCTTGTGAATTACACGGATAAGATTAAGTAAACAAACAACTTCTATCCATCAGGAAACGGCCACATAGGTCACTGAAAGCGTTTTTCTTTTGCGTGAAGAAGCCACGAAGAAGCCATTCGCCGGAGATGTGTTAACACAGTGGTTCTCAACGTCTCCTGCAGGGACCCCCTGATAGACCATGTTTCTGTTTTAACCCTGAAATGGCAAACCTGATTCAATTAAAGGTGGGGTATGTGATTTGCAAAACGGCCGGCAGATTTTGAAAATACACAACTCAAATGGTCCTACCTTCTTTCCTTTGACCTCACCCATTTGAAAAACATGGACATGGATGGGGGGAGGGGGTATGGTACGACCGTTTGATTGATGCACTTACTGTCCAATGATTCTAGGTGGTCTTGGAAATGATTGGCTGGAGTTTTTCGAGTCCTGCCCGTTCCACAGATGATTAAATTGCTTAATTTTCTTTTCAGTGCTTCTAACTCAGTGGCTGGTTAGGAATAGGATTTCAAGTGATTTTGAAAAAATGGGCCATCTTTAAAGGGCACCTATTATGCAAAATTCACTTTTACATGGTGTTTGAACATAAATGTGTGTTGGCAGTGTGTGAGCAAAACCACCCTAGAATGATAAAAATCCACCCAGTAGTTGTTTTACTATCTCAATAAATCACAAGCACTGTCTCAGAACGAGCTGTTCTAAGATTGCCCTCACTGTGACGTAGAATTTTGCTAAGCCCCACCGACGTGATTTGATTGACAATCTGGATTTTGGCATGGACCCCGCTAGGGGTGGGCGATATGACCTAAAATTAATATCACGGTATTTTTCATCTTTTGAACGGTGACGGTATAATATCACGGTATAACTTTTTTTTTTCACCAATAAAGAAATTTTCATTGATTTACTCCTTGATATTTATTCCTTTATAAGCAGTTATATATTACTGTATTCTAAATATAATTAGCCTATGTTTTATCCACAACTTTAAATGCTTTAATTTAGGCTATTTTGTAACAGCGCCACAGTTTAGCGCACCACGTAGAACACTCGAGAACCGCACCTGTGGCTGGCTGCACTGCTGCTTCGTGCTCAGTAAGGAATATAGGTAGTAATCTCTATGTGTCTGTCTGTCCGTTTGCATTTTGATTATTTCGAGAACCGTTCATCCAATCGACTTCACAAGGGAGTGCAGTGTCGCATTTGGTGCAATATAGACAGACACGCGAGACGCGACACGTTCAGAATTAATAGTAAACTACAGAACAGCGCGAGCGGGAAGCGGCGCACCTCACGCGAGCAGGGCGGCTATATTCTCCGAGAACGGACACTGCACTAGTGATATAAAACGCACACAGTCTGTTAATTAAGCAATACTTTTAAGGTAGTCTAATATTTTTCTGACTAACAAATTACTGACACAGTAAAGGGTAGATTTAAATAAAGAAAAACGAAATTTAAATAAAGAAAAACGAAATTTAAATAAAGAAAAAAACGAAATTTAAATACAGAAAAAATGAAATTTAAATAAAGAAAAACGAAATTTAAATAAAGAAAAACGAAATTTAAATAGGCCTAAAGAAACACTAAATTTAAATAAAGAAAAAACGAAATTTAAATAAAGAAAAACGAAATTTAAATAAAGAAAAAAACGAAATTTAAATACAGAAAAAATGAAATTTAAATAAAGAAAAACGGAATTTAAATAAAGAAAAACGAAATTTAAATAAAGAAAAAACAAAATTTAAATAAAGAAAAACGAAATTTAAATAAAGAAAAAACGAAATTAAGTTTGCCTAAATTAAAAACGAGATTAATTTAGATTGATAATAACGGGTAAAAAGTCTAATACATTTTGTTTATTCTATTTTCCACAATGTCAAAGCAACAGCAGCAATACAAGCTCAGGCATGCACTTCGGTTCATACAAACTCCGCTGTTCTGCGCTCTAGCCAGAGAACACTCTTGTTGCAGGAACACTCAGGCGTCGGTTCTATTTCTAGCATGCACGCGTTTTCCGCGTGGCTCGAGCCGCGCCTGAGACGCGTGTCTCACGCAGGCAGTGTGCAAACTCCAACCTTTTAACATGGGAGCCGAAATAAAAACAGACACCCAACGCAGCTGAGACTCTCACGCCAGCAGCCAGTGTGTCGCTGGCCTTATTCAAGCGCGAATGAGAACCGTTTCGCGGGGGATCCCAGGTGTCAATAAAACAAAAACAAAAACGTTTTTTCGTTGTTGTTTTATAAATGCTCTGACAATTGTTTAATAAATGTTCAATCAAAATGCAAAACATCACGTCTTTTTTTTATTTTTATTTTTTATTTGTATTTTTTTTAGTCGACTAATCGTTGTGCAGGACAGGACTTTGGTCGACTAAGCATTTCTTTGGTTGACTACAGCCCTAATGTAAATGCAGCCGTTCAAGGAACATAATTGATTTATTACGGTATTGACGGTATTAGAAAATCCATGTCGTGGCGCAATGTCACACCGGTGATGACTACCCAGATAGCACCGACTATTTGATGTGCATTTTACATCTGGAAGACGTATTTTTAAGAGTGTTTGCTCATCTGCAATACGTCTATAGGACGTTTCCTGTCAGATGTCAAATAGACGTTTAGAAGATGTCAGTTTAACATGCATTCTAAATCATTCTAAATCATTACATCTTAAAGACATCTTCTAAACGTCTATTTGACATCTGACAGGAAACGTCCTATAGACGTATTGCAGATGAGCAAACACTCTTAAAAATACGTCTTCCAGATGTAAAATGCACATCAAATAGTCGGTGCTATCTGGGTATGACACCGGTGTACCGCCCACCCCTAGACCCCGCCCTCGGTGATCTGTACACCATCCTCCATTGTTTCAACGACAGCCGGTAATGTCTCCTAAGAAGTGTAGGTGTTCTGTTGTGGGATGTAAGAATGGACATAGTAGTCTTCAGAGCCACTCAAAACGCAGCGGATGGATTTTATTTATGAAGAAAAGGCGCCACTTAAACTTCCTAAATACGTTTATGTTTGCGTGAATCATTTTCTGACTGACTGTTTAGTGAACGAGGGTTAAAGTTAATCCTCAAGTGTGGATCGTTGCCTACTGTTCGCGATCCAACGTCACCTCCAGAAGAAGTAAGTGTATTTTATGATTTTTGAGCAAATAGTCATTCAATCGATGTCAGCCAGTTCAACAACAAATGCGTCTAAAGCTATTTATTGTCGTCGTCATAGGATGTCTCAACAAACAACGTCAGACAGTTTTATGTCACGTATCATTTTTTTGCAGCAATTACAAATGTAAATAAATTAACGTGTTCTATCTCCATAGAAAGTATATAAACGTCTATCTCCCTGCAGCATTTGTTTTCTGGTTCTGTAGCCATCTCACATTTAACACATAAGCACCTGTACGATAAGTAATGTCAACATGACGCAACAGCACCCCTGGCATAAATATAATTTTGTTTGTACTTAAGAAAAAAAAGAAAAATCGTTTGTACTTCGCAAACGTTATCACAGTATTTGTGTGTGTGTAGTTTCAAAAAATTGCGCGAACGTTATCACAATTCGTGTGTGTGTGTGTTGCACATCCATAATTGCAAAGAGGACACGATTAAAACTTTGTAAGTACATAAATGTATCAAATAACCATTCCGAGACGTTTAGTCCATTCTCATTCGTGTTTATTCTGTGCTGGACTCTCTTCATCATCTGGGTCCAGCAGGGCGGGGATATGCAGCTCATTTACATTTAAGGTGGTGCACACCAAAACAGCTCTTTTTGAAACAGGCCCCAAAAATGACATTTTCAAATGGTTTTAATAAATTAACTGTTGGGTATTTTGTGCTGAAACTTCACAAATACATTCTGGGGACACCCAAGACCAATATTACATCTTGTAAAAAGGGGCATAATAGGTGCCCTTTAATGAGTAGGGCTGCACAGTGCACAATTAATCAAATTTCTAATCGGGATTGCGATTACGGATGCCACGATTACGTAATCGGTCAAAGCCGTGATTACAAAATAAAATCCACTATGCGTGCGTGTGTTTAGAGCATGTTATGTTATGAGAGGCGATTCACGACTACTTAAGAAACCCAGCACAATTGGAACCACCAGGCAGTGACGCAAGTGTACGCTGAAACGTCTTTCACCTTTCCGGTAAATCAGAGGTTCTTTTCCAGTCAGCCGTTAGGCTATAGGCCATAGATATCATATAAAGGCTAGATGTCTCGTGCGCACTGCTAGCCAATGGAGGTCGACGTCCGCACACGGCGGCCATCTTACCACAGTGTGCTTGCTCACTTGTAGCATGGTGCATGTACTTTTAAATAACCATAACTTGCTCAATTTTCTACCGATTTTCAAACGGTTTAGTTTGTTATAAACATCAGAGATAACACTGCATACATATGAATAATTATAACATACATGTTCAAGCATTCGGAATTATAGCCACGTTAATAACGTTTGTAAGAAACCAAACTGTTTGTAAATCCGTCAAGATTTCAGCTAGATAAGAGGATTTGTGTGTGTGCTGATCACTCACCTTAATTCACGGCTTCCCTGTGTTAAGATGGCCGCCGGTGATGCCGGAAGTGACTCCGCCTTAAGACATCTAGCCTTTATATGATATCTATGATATATGCTACTGTGCTCATAGCGCACACTTGCACGTATGCAAATGCGGAGACGTGCACTGTGTAGGCCATTTTTTCCTGCTGACCAAAATTGTGTTATTTCAAATGTAGGCGCGTGGTAAGCGTGCTCATAATGTAAGAGACGCCGGCGTGACCACAACATTGCCCAACATGAAATGGCAAATGTAATGCAAGCGGAACGAAACTGCTCGTTATTGTGTGGTTGAAGGACTGTTGTTTATCAGTTTGGACCAGTGCAGCGCGAGCCGATCTTGATCAAGAGATCCAGTAAATAAATCATTTGAATTCGCCACTGAAGTAATAACATCGCTGCGAGATCTAGTGAGAAACATTCACATTTCTCCGTTATTAACGGATCAAACAGCGCTGACGTGGAAACCAGGAAGAAACATTGTGCCATGAATGAACTATCCAGTGTCCACGGATCAGCAACATTTACCATGGATTTACTGTAATAACACTAAATGCAACCATGTTTGGCAGGAATAGTAGGCTATAATGCTTTCAAGTAACATTACGTCGGTTTTATTTTGACATTATGAATACAATTTTTGCCCTCAAATGTTAATCTGAACTAGGCTAAAATAAACCTTTGTTTATAACTACTACAATATTACATTTCATTTTTTCCAAGGAGCTGTTTTGATTTATATGCTCCTAAGAAGAGTCAATTATAGCTCCAGAATTGCTCAAAAGTAAAAAAAAAAAATCATACTTTATGATGTTAGTTTTAATAAAATAAAATAAATAAATAAATAAATTAAGGAAATTTCTCTAGCATTACTTTATTTTTGCTGTATCAAAAACGAACCGAACCGAACTGAACCGTGACACAAGTCAAATCAAATCAAATCAAATCAAGTATATTTGTATAGCGCTTTTCACAATACAGATTGTATCAAAGCAGCTTCACAGTATTAAAATAAAATAATACAACAAAGTTTGTTTCTAGTGGAATTTATTGATTGATAGAATAAAATTAAATATCCCCAAAATATCCCCAACTGAGCAAGCCAAAGGCAACAGTGGCAAGGAACCGAAAAAACTCCATCAAGCGGCCTAATGGTGTCCTAAAACTCCATCAGGTGACCTAATGGAGAAAAAAAAAACCTTGGGAGAACCCAGGCTCAGTCGGGGGCCAGTTCTCCTCTGGCATTTATGAACTAGAGGCCGGATTGTAGTTTGAAACTGTGAGATTAACAATATTATATGAATGCCTGGCTGAAAAGATGCGTCTTTAATCTAGTTTTAAACTGGGAGAGTGAGTCCGAGCAACGAACAGTATCAGGAAGGCTATTCCAGAGTTTTGGAGCCAAATGTGAAAATGCTCTCCCTCCTCTGGTGGATCTGGATATCCTAGGTATGACCAAAAGCCTTGAATTTATTGATCTTAAAGAGCGCGATGGTTTATGGGATGATAGAAGATCCGTTAAATAGACTGGAGCTAAGCCGTTTAGGGCTTTATAAGTCAGTAGCAATACCTTGTAATTAATACGGAACTTTATAGGTAACCAATGTAGTGATGATAAAATCGGTGTTATATGATCATATTTTCTTGATCTAGTAAGAACTCTAGCGGCTGCATTTTGGACTAACTGTAGCTTGTTTATTGAGGATGCAGGACAACCGGCTAATAAAGCATTACAGTAATCTAGTCTCGAGGTCATGAATGCATGAACTAACTTTTCTGCATCAGAAACTGATAGCATATTACGTAGCTTAGCAATGTTTCTAAGGTGGAAAAAGGCTGTTTTTGTAACATACGAAATATGATTTTCAAAAGACAGGTTACAATCGAGTATAACACCCAGGTCTTTTACTGTAGAGGATAAAGTAACAGGACATCCTACGATGTCAAAGTTGTATTGTGAGAGGTTCTGTGGGCGGTTTTTTGAACCGATAAGTATTACCTCTGTCTTGTCTGGATTTAATAATAGAAAATTACGCGTCATCCAATCTTTTATATCTTTAACACACTCTGTCAATTTGGATAATTTAGCGTTTTCATCCGGCCGTGATGAAATATATATTTGAGTGTCATCAGCATAACAATGGAAACTAATTCCATGTTTCCTTATAATATTTCCAAGTGGCAGCATATATATTGAGAATAATAGAGGGCCCAACACAGATCCCTGCGGCACTCCATAGTTTACTGGAATTATGATCGATTTTTCTCCATTTAAATAGACAAAATGGTAGCGGTCTGATAAGTATGATCTAAACCAGCTTAATGCTTGTCCTTGAACACCAGTATAATTTTGTAGTCGATCTAAGAGTATTGTATGATCTATAGTATCGAACGCAGCACTTAGATCAAGTAAAACTAGTATTGAGAAACAGCCTTGGTCAGAAGCTAAAAGTAAATCATTTGTGATTTTAACGAGCGTGCTATGTGCTTTTATTTTCAGTGCTATGATGCGGCTTGAATCCTGACTGAAACTTTTCATAGATATCATTTTCTTGCAAGAAAGAGCCCAGTTGAGCGGACACAACTTTTTCTAGTATTTTAGACATAAAAGGTAGATTTGAAATGGGTCTATAATTTACTAGATTATGCGGGTCTAATTGTGGTTTCTTAATGAGAGGTTTTATCACTGCCAGTTTAAATGTTCTTGGAACATGACCTAAAGATAAAGACGAGTTAATAATATTGAGGAGAGGCTCTTCTACTACAGGTAACACTTCTTTCAGTAGTTTAGTTGGTATAGGATCTAATAAACATGTTGTTGTTTTAGATGAAGTGATAAGTTTATTTAACTCTTTTTGTTCTATAGTTGTAAAGCACTGTAATTGTTCTTGCGGGGGGAAAATTGAGGCTGAATTATAAGGTGCGATTGAGGATTGAACGTTTACAATTGTGGTTCTGATGTTTTCTATTTTCTCAGTGAAGAAGTTCATGAAATCATTACTACTAAACTGTAACGGGATATTTTGTTCGGGTGACGTCTGTTTATTTGTTAGTCTAGCCACGGTGTTAAATAAAAACCTAGGATTGTTTTGGTTGTTTTCTATTAGTTTGCGGAGATGCTCAGCCCTGGCCGCTTTTAGGGCCTTTTTATAACGTGACATACTGTCTTTCCATGCGATTCTAAAGACCTCTAAATTAGTTTGTTTCCATTTACGCTCTAAATTACGGGTTTCTCTCTTTAGAACATGCGTAGTATTATTGTACCATGGTGCTTTAATTTTCTCTGTGACCTTTTTTAATCTAACGGGTGCAACAACATCCAATGTTCTAGAGAGAATGGTGCTCATAGTGCTAGTTAGTTCTTCTAGTTCATCTGTTTGTTTGGGTTCAGGCAGCAGCTGAGACAGATCAGACAAGCAACTCGAGAAATTATCTATGGTGGATGGAAGGATTGTTCTGCCTGGTCGAAAACGCGGCGCCGCATGACATATTACAGCAGTACGTAATATGCAAGTTACCAAGTAATGGTCAGTGACATCATCACTTTGTGGAATGATATCTATATCGGTTGGATCGGTTCCATATGATATAATTAAATCGAGTGTGTGATTAAGACGATGAGTTGGTCCGGTGACGTTTTGCTTGACCCCAAATGAATTTAATAAATCTATAAACGCAGCCCCTAACGCATCATTTGAATTATCTATGTGTATGTTAAAATCTCCAACAATTAATGCTTTATCTACATTGACCAATAGATCTGAGAGAAAATCTGCAAACTCTTTTAGGAAATCAGCGTAAGGCCCAGGCGGTCTATATACGGTAGCCAAGGCTAGAGATAATATGGATTTTTTTCTAACATCTAAGAGCGTAACATTTAGTACAAGTATTTCAAACGAAATAAACTTATAACCCGTTTTCTGAGTAACATTGAGAATATCTCTATAGACCGCTGCAACACCGCCGCCACGACCAATCAGACGGGGTTCGTGCTTATAGGAGTATCCTGATGGAGTAGACTCATTTAGACCGAAATAATCATTAGGTTTAAGCCAAGTTTCAGTAAGGCAAAGGACATCGAAGCTATTATCCGTGACTATTTCATTTACAATAACTGCCTTAGGTGTGAGTGATCTAATGTTTAGAAGACCTAGCTTTAGAAATTGTTTTTGTTTACTAATAGCAACATTTTCTGGTTTAATAACAATTAGATTTTTTCTAGATCCTGCAGTAGATTTATTATTTGATCTCACTAAACGAGGAATAGACACAGTTTCTATGCAATGTTCTACACTATTTATATCAGTTAATTTGGTGCAGCAGAGACTATGATTTGAACTTTTGGTTACTAGTCAAAAGGTATTTAACATTTTGGAGATGTTATCTGACAGAAGATCCGATCCGAATCTGCTTGGGTGTAAGCCATCGGCACGGTAAAGCCTAGGACGCTCCCAAAACAGATTCCAATTATTTACAAAGAGCAGTTTCTGCTCATTGCACCATGACATTAACCATTCATTTAGCGCGAATAATCTACTAAACTTTTCATGACCTAGTCGGTACGTGGGAAGCGGTCCTGACACAATGATCGTTATATCAGGCGATGTGCTGCGTACCGTATCGATCAGATTCCTGAAGTCTTTCTTCAGAACCTCTGTCTGTCGCAGCCTGATGTCAACCCCTCCCGCGTGCAGGACCACAGTTCCGACGCGCTCGTTCAGAATCTCGGGAACGTGAGCAGCGATTTCAGAAACACGAGCACCAGGAAAGCAGTGACTATGCACCTTACTTTTATTTAACGTAGCTTGTACGTGTCGAACGATGGAATCACCGATGATTACAGCATCGCGTTCTGTTTCGCGAAGAGGGGAGAAGCGGTTTTGTGTGGATATCTCGAAAACCGGGAGGGTCGGAGAGAGTTTTCTTGGTCTAGACCTGACTCGCGTCTTCCGCTGCGGAAATATCCAGGCTTCGTGGTGGCATGTTTGAGCCGGCGTAAACGAGACCATGGCTGATCGCGGCCTCGACGCTCGTGACCGATGCTGAGTAACGCACGGAGTAGACGAGGTCGGAGTCAGCGGGTTAGTAACGTTGATCACTGATTTGTGTGCATCGGCGCGTGATGTTTCAAGAGCTAACCGCCGGTCTATCAGCTCGGCTTTTCTCACTAAAAGGTCGTGGATCTGTTTCTCAACAGCTTCCAGCTCAGACTGCAACGCGTGTAGCTCAAATGTGTCCTCACCTGCACCAAAAGGTAGACTACTTACATCTGATATATTCGCCATTTTAACAGATGGACAGTAAGTTAAGTTAGCAACGACGCTACCAGTGATGCTATCAATATTAATACTAATTTATGACTGAAGTCTTGGATATAATCCGTCTTTTTAGTGGTACAGGTGTAGAGTAGACGCACGATAGGCGAAAAAAATGTTTGTTTGTAAGTGAGTGTGGAGAAGACGCGTTCAGCCGTGATCCACAGGAGTAACCTATAAGAGTATCCGACGTTGGATCACTAATAGGCTTGAGACGCGTCTGCTCAACAGTCCGCGTTGTAACTATGAGGTGAGGAAAAATAGAAAATGTTCGTTGTAAGTGAGTTTAAAGAGAAATCAAGAATTATAAATCAATCGATGGAGCTCCAAAGACAACAACGCGTTCAGACGCGACGCATGCGCATTCGAAAACAGTGCTAGCGCTGTGTATCATAAGTCACAAGTGTATCATATCGAACCGAACCGTGAATTTTGTGAACTGTTACACCCCTACTGTTTACACAACAGCTGATGCGAGAGTAAGTGTAACATAAAGCAATTAGCAATTTGGCAACCGTGTTAGTCTCTTGTTGCATGGGATGCGCCGCATACCTTGGTAAATAGTCATTTCTAACAACATAGGCAACCGTTATTTAGATCGTAGTATCACTTCGTGGTTCCCATGGTCATTCATTGCTTGTCACACCGCAGCCATAATAGCGCTGAATGACTGATTATCTGCTTTTATTTCTGTTAGAAATATAGTTTTTCTTCAGCCTGTCCAGAGCAGAAAGCATTGCTTGCACATTCCTTTGTAAGTATGTAATGCACATCTGTTTCATATTAAGAAGGACCAGGGAAAGAGGGTCCTGTTCTTCCTATGTATTGCATGGTATAACATTGTGAAAAGCCTTTTGGACCCCAAGGCTCAGAAGGGAAATTCAGCGGATATCGACCATTTATAGATATCTTATACAACAGTATACAGTATATGATACTTATGATGTCATTTATGTTCTTATTGGATGAGATCGAGATACTCCCATGTATAGCCTAGTTTAACTAGCCTATATATTCTGTATCCAGAATATTGGGGAGCTGAGCTATTTTCCTGGCTTCCCGATGCTGGTCTTTCTTTCTTTCTTTCTTTCTTTCTTTCTTTCTTTCTTTCTTTCTTTCTTTCTTTCTTTCCTTTTGTTTTATTTATTCATTACGCCCAATAAAAGGATGGAGACAAAAAGGCACTTCATGTTGGAATACTTTATTTCTGACAATTTCCTTTTTTATTAAAAATTTCACAAATTTGTTAGCTATAGCAGGAAATACAGTATATGATATTCCTATTGTTAAATATGTGCAACTGGATGTGTTTTGTTGTTCAAACACCGTTATAACGATCGTGTTAGTTCTTATTAAAATACCTAAAAAACTTACATTATTAGGAATTTACCACCTCAAGCTCAATTTGAGATAATTTTTTTTGTTCTTTTTGCATGCAGTTTGTGAAGTAACAAAATTAATCAAAGAGCACAACTAGTCCACACTTGTATTTTCTCAGTTTCTGAATTTGATGTTATCAGAGGCTAAATGCAAACACAGTTTTTTTTTATCTACTTTTGAGTCTTATTTCATGCAAAGTGATAATATAATTGCACTTTCATTTTCTCTATTTTAGGGCTGTAATCAACCAAAGAAAATCTTGGTCGACTAAAGTCCTGAAATTTTCGACTAAAAATGACGTTAGGGGAAAAAAAACCCGTCAAATTAATTAGCTGCGCACTGTGCGCAGTACTTGGGAGCCTTGTTGTCCGCCTAAATGAATTATAAATAAACATAAAAAACTAGTAGGCTAGTTGCAGTATATTAAATCGTTTTTGACATAATTATTTTGCACTGAAATGAGTCTGACACATGAGTCTGTTGGCTCTGCGGCGTTGCATCACATGCATCTGCGCGCAATATCATAGCCTATGATTTCTGAAACTAGTACTAGTTGTCAACTAGTGATATCATCATCACAAGAACTTTTGAGAAATATGCAACATAATTTAGACAATTGTTTTTGTCATATGTATTATAATAACTGACAGACACTATCATTTCATTGCAGCTCGCACAGAGCGAGGCTGAACATAAGAGCTCAGCTTCGCGGCTGAGACACGAATAGACTATTAACTTAAAGCTTTTACTCTTAAACACAAAAGGCACGTCCACTATAATAAAAAAGAATGTTTATTAAACAAACCAGATCAAGTAATGATATTCAGCAAACCTTCTAGTAGCCTACTTTCTTCAATCTATCTGTCTCTCTTCTCCAGTGGGTTGGGCTAATCCAAAAGAAGTGAAAACAAGGAGGGTGTTCTAAAGACAGACTGTTACCTGTGAAACGGGGTGCTCTGAAAACACCCCCATTATTAGTAATTAGTGCTTTCCACCTGATGAAATGAACGCGGCAAAAAAAAGGTAAAAACTGATGAAATGAACGCGGGAACGTATCGACCAAATAATCTACTAATAGACTGGGAGATTACAGCCCTACTCTATTTGAAAGTTTTTAAAATGTGATGTTAAAGGAGAACTCCGGTCAATTTTAACATTGAGCTCATTTTTTTGTACATTTGGAGTGCTGTCAGTACAGAGAACAACGACAAAAATCGGTGTTGCCTACACCGTGTTATAATTTTTTTAAAATTTGCACCCTGTTGACTTCAATAGGGCAAGTTTTAAACCTGCTTTTTACCCTCTTAACATCCTTGATGTGTCATTACAAGTGCACAGCCAATGTGAGCGATTCCTTTAGAGTAGGGCTGCACGATATGAGGAAAAGCTGCGATGTGCGATAAGATTGTTTAATTTAAATTTCTTTATTGGTTTTTCTGCTGGGAACATCAAGTCAACGTATAATAACAATGATTTTATAAAGTAATCGTTCCACACTGTTAATACCCCATTAAAACCTTCCCTCAAGTAAACAACCTACAGCCTCCAATAAAAATAAATAAATAAATAAAATAAAACATATACATATATAATAATAATAATAATAATAATTTAAAAAAAAAAAAAAAAAAAAAATACAATATTGATATCTTAAAGCATTTTCAAAATAAAATAAATAAATCATCAGAGGATGCTCAGCTTAAGTGTCTTGAGAATTAGCTAGTAAATAGTCTAAAAAGGGGCGCCACAGTTTATCAAAGGTCCTTAAAGATCCAGTCTGTGACAGTCTGATTTTTTCCAATTTAATGCAAGTGAACACTTCTTTCAGCCATGAATCAAAAGAAGGGGGTGAGGCATGTTTCCACTTCAGAAGTATGAGACGTCTTGCTAGCAGAGTAGTAAAGGCTAGAGCCTTTTGAACCGTTACAGAAAGGTTAACTTCAACGGTCATCCCAAAGATGGCCAGAAGAGGATTTATGTTAAGATCTATGGCGAAGGCTTCTCTCAGAATTTTGAATATTTTAGTCCAATAGTCATATAATTTAGGGCATCCCCATAACATATGAATGAGATCTGCTGGTGATTGCTTGCACCTATTACATGCATCGCTGACAGATGGGTATATTTTAGCAAGTTTAGCATTTGTATAGTAAACCCTATGTAGAATCTTACACTGTATCAGGCCATGTCTTGCACTTATAGATGATGTGTGTATGAGAGCAAGAATGCGCTCCCAATGTTCATCCGAGATTTCAAATCCCAAGTCTCCCTCCCATGCCGCTCTGGCCCTACTTGTAGAGGCTGGATTATTATTGTGAATCAAATTATAAATTACAGAAATACAGTGTTTTGAATGTGGTTCAAGCTTTAAGAAGTCATCCAATGGCGATTCAGGGGGGCGATTCGGAAAGTGAGGGAATAGTTTTTGCACAAAATGCCTGACTTGAAAGAAACGAAATAAGTGGGAATTAGGTAAGTCAAATCTTTTGGAAAGGTTATTAAAGGACGAGAAAACTCCACACTCATAGAGATCATCAATGGTCCTTATGCCTTTATCAAACCATATTCGAAACACCTCATCCATATTAGAGGGTGCAAAACTGTGGTTTTTAATTATCGGAGAGAGTGTAGAAGACCTATGCAACCCAGTCTGTTTTCTAAATTGAGTCCATATCTTAACTGAGTGAGATACTACTAAATTTGAACTAATGTTGGTAGGCAATGGTAGTTGAGAGCATATAACTGAGTGCAGAGAGAGGCGCGCTGAGGATTGTTCCAGGTAGGCCCAGCAAGGGGGTTCAGAATTCAGATTGTTCCTCCAGTATACAATTTTCTGGATATTGCAGGCCCAATAATAGTGCAAAAAGTTTGGGAGTGCAAGACCTCCCTTGTTTTTAGGGAGCTCTAAAACTGATTTCTTAATTCGAGCTGGTCCATTTCCCCATAAAAAGGAAATTATTCGTTTGTCCAAATCCATAAAAAACTTTTTCTTAAGAAAAATTGGAATATGCTGAAATAAATACAAAAACTTGGGAAGAACAGTCATCTTGATTAGGCTTATACGCCCAGCAAGAGAAAGAGGGAGGTTAGCCCAACGTTCCATGTCAGACTCAACCTTTTTAAGTAAGGGGACAAAATTAGAAACATACATTCCAGTTAAAGATTTGGTCACAGTAATACCCAGATACTTAAATTCATCAGCCGCCCATTTAAATGGTAGAAGTGAGTGTGCAAGGTTATTCGCCAAAGAATTTACAGGGAACAACTCACTCTTATGAAAATTAATCTTATACCCTGAAATTTTACCGATATGGTTTAAAATGTTCAGAATAACGGGAACAGAAGTCTCTGGATCAGAAATGAAGAGTAGAAGATCGTCTGCATATAGGGATAATTTATACTCTCTACCTAGCCGATTTATACCTTTAAAATTTACATCTTCACGAAGCCAGATAGCTAAGGGCTCAATGGCAATGGCAAAAAGCAAAGGCGACAAAGGGCAGCCCTGCCTAGTGCCCCTCTGAAGCAAAAAAGGTGGTGAAACCACACCATTAGTTAAAATAGATGCCTGTGGGGAGACATACAATAGTTTGATCCAGGAAATAAAACGATCATCAAAACCAAAGCTTTCCATTATACGAAATAGATATCCCCACTCGACTCTATCAAACGCCTTTTCCGCGTCTAGTGCCAGAACCACTTCTGGCACATCTGAACTAGGCATATTGAGGATATTGAAAAGTTTCCTTGTATTAAAGAAAGAATGTCTTCCAATCATAAAACCTGTTTGGTCATCCGAAATTATTTGGGGCAAGACTTGTTGTAAACGCAACGCTAAAATCTTAGTTAAAATTTTATAGTCCACATTCAAAAGTGAAATGGGTCTATAGCTGCTACACAGTAAAGGGTCTTTGTCTTTTTTAGCAATCAAAGTGATTGACGCTAACGACAGGGTGGGAGGCAGGCAGCCTTTAGAAAAAGACTCGTTAAACATATTCTGTAATGCAGGTGCGAGGGATGTAGAAAATGCTTTATAAAACTCCGTAGTTAACCCGTCAGGGCCTGGTGACTTGCCGTTCTGTAAAAGTTTGATAGCTTCCACCACCTCAGAAACTGATATTGGGTCACCAAGGGTCTTAGCCATGTTACTATCAATGTTGGGAAAAGTGATCTTATCCAAGGGCCATTCCCCACAATCAGAACATAAGGAAAGCTCAGAAGTATAAAGGCCTGAGTAAAACTCTAGGAAAATGTTATTAATTTTATGTGGATCATGAAACGCGTCTCCTTGTGGCGACCTTATTCCATTAATCAGCCTTGATGCTGCTGATGCTCTGGCTTGATGAGCTAATAATTTACCTGCCTTATCACCTAGTTCAAAAAAACATTGCTTAGATTTAAGCAACTGCACTTCAGCCTTATTCGTGGTCAAAAGATCAAATTCCGTTTGTAAACGAAGGCGTTCTTTATACAGATCTTTATTTGGATCAACAGCATACTGATGATCTAAACTTTGTAGGTCCTTAAGGATTGTATCTAATTTAAGCTTGTCAGCCTTGTTATTACCAGAAGAATAAGAAATTATCATACCTCTCAAATATGCCTTAGATGTTTCCCAGAGAGTCCCTCTATTAATAATTGGCATATCGTTGACCTCAAAAAATAGGGCTATTTGCTCAGCCAAAAATTTCTTGAAATCATCACTAGCCAGAAAGAGAGAGGGGAAGCGCCACTGTTTGGGAGAATGTGTGAACTGGGAAATATTAACGTCAACAGAAGTGGGTGCATGATCTGAAATGACAATGCTGTGATACTCACAGCTCGATAGGTTTGAAAGTAGTCTATTGTCTAATAGGAAAAAATCTATTCGTGACTATGACTGATGAACGTGGGAGAAAAATGAGTAGGCCCTATTCGTGGGAAATTTTGATCTCCAGGGATCGGACAGGCCCAATCGCCCAGCAAAGGTATTCAAAGTTTTGGCCGAGTTAGTTGATACACAAGGTCTGCTCGAGGATCGATCTAAAACAGTGTCTTGAACAAAGTTAAAATCACCCCCTATTATAACATGTCTTCTGTCAATATCAGGAATGGATGAAAAGAAATTGGATATAAACTTGTCATCATCCCAGTTAGGGGCATAAATACTTGCCATAACGATAGGCACATCTCTGAGTTTGCCAGTAATTAGGACATAACGTCCATTAGGATCGGACAAAACACTAGCCAACTCGAAAGGGATACTTCTGTGAATAAGAATAGCAGCACCTCTTGCTCGAGCACTAAAATTTGAATGATATAAATGGCCCACCCATGCTCTTTTAAGCCGCTGAATATCACTTGTCTTAAGATGGGTTTCTTGAAGAAAGAACACATCCCCCCGAAGATGTTGGAGATGAGACATAATGCGGTTAATTTTAATATTATTGTTCACCCCTTTAACATTCCATGATAAGAAACGAATACTGGAACTCTCTTTAATCTTAGCCATTATCAATCGGCCACACGACAGTTTCAAATCTGAGCCAAACGCAAAAAAATAAAGGAGAAAAGAAACACTTCAAGGAAAATAAAATAAAACACAATAAAGCAATTTGGAAAGCCATAGCATTCAAAAAAGAAAGAGAAACAAAAACCCATTTCAAAATCCTAAATCCCATTCTTAACATATCAACCCAGAACCACGCAGAGAACCTGCTAAACATCAGCATCTCAATGCAATTTCTCAAAATTACAAAATTTACTATCAAATTGCACAAAGGGCCCCGGCTCCACAAAAATATGTATTTTAGCCCATGAATGAAAAACAAAAACTGATCAAAATCAAACTACCAGTAACACAAAACAACGTTGTATGACCCTTAACAGTCTGCATAAAAGTTCTCCTGGGCAGCAGATGTACAAAAATTACGGTCTTGTCAGTCTTATGATCATCCAGGAGCAAGATGAGCGAAAAGAGTGAAAACTACGCATCTTGTATATCATAAAAAATAGCTACGAACTTCGGTGTCCAGATATTGTATACTAGATGATAATATAAATGAAAAAATAAAAATTAAATCCGGAATCCAGCATCGTGTGAGACGAGTAGACGCGAGTAGCGTTAAGTCAGAAAAGTCAACTGCTCATGTAGCTTCTGTCGACTCACGCCGGTGGGTTTTAATAAACTCACCAGCCTCATGAACTGACGACAACCGCCTCTTCTTACCATCCGACGTCGTGATGAAAAGTTTAGATGGGAAATGAAGAGATGGTCTCAGACCAAGCTGGTACAGCTCCTTCATCACCGCTCGATATTCGGCACGCATCTCCAAAACTTCGGGACTGTAGTCCTCATTGATGAAGACCGGATTACCGCGATATTGAAGCTTTCCTCTTAGTTTGCGGGCTTCGCGAATCACCAAATCCTTGGTCTGGAACTTGTGAAAACGAATTATCACAGACCTAGGTCTCTCCCCCGACTTTGGTTTCGCTGTGAGGGCGCGATGGGCACGATCCAAATCAGGAGGAGAGGTAAATAGGCTTGCACCAAAAATTTCCACTAAGAGCTCAGAAAAAAAAGTAGTCGGACGAGGGCCCTCAATCGTCTCAGGTAAGCCAAAGATTCGTATGTTATTTCTGCGGCTCCTCCCTTCTAGATCCATAACCTTGGCTTTGAGTTTAGCGTGTTCGTCAGTTAAAGCCGCAAACTTCGACTCTAGGGCTCCGACGCTCAGGCCGCTAGTGTCCGCATTTGCTTCAAGTGAGCAAAGTCTCTGCTCGTGGTCGTTTACCGTTGTATGTAAAATGTCCAGTCTCGATTCCAAGGTGGAGAATGCTGATTTAAATTCCGAAGACAATGCCGCCCTGTGTTCTTCCAGCAGCGTCGTCAGGGTAGCAATATCTGCTAAATTCCCGCTAGTCTGTGTTTCGTCTTTCTTAACTTCGTCTTTCTTGGTGTTTTGTCTAGATTTCGAAGCCATTTTCGCCCAGACAGTTTCAAAGTAGTAAGCTGACTGATTAACTGGATAATCAAGTCGTTGTTGGGCCAAAAAAAAAACAACTTTAAATTGAAAACTGTGGGAGCACGGGCGAAATGCTGCTACTCCCCGCACATGTCAGCCGGAAGTCAAACTTACACCGCGATAAGATTGTTTAATATTGCGATGACGATATGACTTGCGATAAACATTCAAATGTGAATGTTAGCTATGCTGTTCCCATGTCTTAGTGCTTTAATAGGTTCTTTGCGTGATAGGTCAAACGTTTATTACCTGCCTGGTTCAGATTACATGATTTTAGCGCGATTTTGGCACAATCCGTTTGACGTATGGGTGTCGTGGGGATTCGTAAACGACAACGGGCGTCAGGACGCAAGATTCGATCGCTTCATCTCCTATAGTGTGTCATAGTGGGCGACAACCTACGTCGCGTCTGCGATGCTTCACAACATCATGACAGAAAGATGATGTTTAATGTTTAATTTTTTACACGCATGTTTAATTTTTTAACGGTCCTCCATGACGGTTTGAGTATGTGAGCGAGAGTGAGTGAGCGAGCGTGAGCAACAGTGTGTGTGTGTGTGTGTGTGTGTGTGAGTACGAGTGAGTGAGCGAGCGCGAGTGAGTGTGTGTGTGTGCGTGCGAGTGAATGTTTGCGAGTGAATGTGTGAGTGTGACGGCACGCGATGACTGGTCGGAAAGCAACGTGTAGTCTGACATGTTTCTTGTCCACAACACGACAAGATTTTAGGAGTCAAAAACGTGGCCTAATCTGACTCCGTGACTATCATAACAGACACAAAAATCTTGTAATCTGAACCAGGCATTATTCATCGTGTCAGGCTGTCTGTTGCGATGTGTTCATCGCGCGAATTCATATCGCGATGACGATGAAAATTCGATGTATCGTTCAGCCCTACTTTAGAGTTAACACGGATGAATCTGACTGCAGTAGATGTGAAAGATATGAATAAAAATGATGTTATTTCAGCCAGCGCTCATACCTGTATTTACATCCTGTTAGAGCTGAAACAACTAATCGATTTAATCGATTAAAATCGATTATTAAAATAGTTGTCAACTAATTTAGTCATCGATTAGTTGCTAAATAACTTTTATTTGCCGTAAGCGGCTCATTTTATTTGCCGTAAGCGGCTCATTTCGTGCATATTTTAAATCGGCGGTGACCAAAGTGTGGCAGTAATGAGCCACCGGAGGTTTTACTCAGCCAGTACAGCAGGAGAAGTAGCGAATAGCCAATAGCTGGCCTTGTTTTATGTCACATGCTTCCCGCACAGCGTCTGTGCAGCATTCAGATTCAGCGAGATGGCGGAGGCAGACGGCAGTGGAGCTCGAGAAAGAAAAAGAAAAAAGCGGAAGATAAAACTAATCGAACGAAGCCGCATTCGGCAGTTTAGGATATCGCACAAGATTTGTCAACAAAGAAAACATTTCATCACTGGAGAGTTTTTTTTTCGACGCCATCGTATCAATTGATTTTGATTAATATGCGCGAGGGAGAGAGAGAGCAAGACAGAGCTCAGGTGAGTGCGCGCGCGCGGCCGGGGCTCTCTCTCTCTGCTCGTTCTTACATATGCCGTCAAGCTGACAGGACTTAAAAACACATGCAAATGATACACTTTGTTTCACTCTATGATGGTTAAACTCTGCAATTAATTATTTTTTCTCGGAACTAATGTTTTGGTAGGAACGAAAGTTTACATCGTATGTTTCTCCGGAATCAGCCAGCGCGAAGGACGCTTATATTCCGATTGGCTGCTGGCGTTTGCTGCTGAACCGCGTCATAGCTTATTACCATAAAGTTGAGCTGCTTTCAACTTTCTAATTGATTTCACAGCATAAGCTATAAAGCTGTTTCCCAGGTATAAGCTGTGTGTTTACAGGAAATAAATAAATAAATAAAATGCAATTTACTGCAACTGTATTCTGTTTTATTCTTATTCTTCGTGAAAATATGTTCTGCAAGATTCATTAATAAGCTTTGTTCGGCATGTTAAACTACTTTAGGAGCCCTAAGGACTGCCATGGTGAAAACATTATTTGAAATCTCCTTGTGAAATTTGCTAGAGTACGTATGGGTCAGTGTTTTGATTGCAGAAGAGTTCGACAAAGGATTACTAACACATAATAAAACAACTCCAGGTATGTTTTTGATGAGGATATGACAATGCAAAATGGTTAAAATCTCTAAAAAGTCTATGTTGAATGATAAAGACCCTTTGTTAATAATTTACTTGGGGGAAAAATGGGCAAAACTAAAATACAAGTTCATAAACCGATTAATCGATTAATCGTAAAAATAATCGGCCGATTAATCGATTATCAAAATAATCGTTAGTTGCAGCCCTACATCCTGTTTTCGGTCGAAGTCCATAGTAGTCGATTGTCGAGTTCACGCGCATAGCTTTAGTACCTATGATCACGCGCGTGAACTCGACAATCTGACAACGATCGACAACGATCGGAGAAAACGCATAAAGTGGCCAGGTGTAAACAGCCCCATGAGGACACTTGACAAAATGGACATGTTGACATAATTTGTGTTTATAATGGTTTGTTCAAGCCCGAAAGAGAACTCTATACTGACGTGGGTCGTGTGTGTGTGTGTATGTGTGTGTGTGTAATAGGAAGAACTTACAGCGTGGTCTCTTTTGGATGTCCAATAATTTTCTGTCTTTAAACGGCTCAAAAACAGAAGTTAGGCTATGCTCCTTGGATCTCCTCATCAACTGCGAAAGGTTGGGTCTCCTACTCTATCTGTTGATTGTGTTGCCTTGGAGTTTCAGAGCAAATTAAAATAAAATCTTGGTGTCATATTTGATGCCACTCTGTCATTTGAGCCTTTTGTGCAGAATACGGTTAAGACATCCTTTTATCGCCTCAGAAATATAGCATGTTTACATCCTATGTTGTCCTTCTCAGTTGCTGAGAGGTTGATACTCTTTTGTCTTTTCACGTATTGACTACTGTAATGGTCTTCTAGCTGTGGTATCTAAATCATCAATTGACAAACTGCAATATCTACAAAATGCGGCTGCTAGAGTATTGTCTGGGGTCAGGGCTAGGGATCATATCACCCCTATCTTGGAGTCTCTGCACTGGCTACCTGTCATGTACCGTATTGATTTTAATATCCTGATGTTGGAATATAAGTCTATGCACAATTTGGCTCCTCAGTACTTGACTGATTTATTAATGCCTTACACACCTCGTCATAATCTGCGTTCCTCTCAGAGTGGTCTCTTGGTTGTTCCCAAGACACGGGTTCATTTTAGGGGTGATCAAGCATTTTCTGTCTATGCTCCTAAGCTTTGAAATTCTCTCCCAGCCGAAATCAGTGAAGACTAAATTTTTTTATTTAATATTGTTTTTAGTATTATTATTACTTTTTATTAGGGGTGGAACGCACCCCTATGTATTCGTATTAAACCGAAACGGTACGGGCGTCACGGTTCGGTGCATGGATATACACGGAGAATACACGGTAGGCCTATACAAATAAATAAAACTTGCGTGCAAATTAATGAATGTAATGCAGAACTACTGTTAGATATGCGGGTTCTTTAGGGACTCCTAATCTGTAGCTCCGCCTTAACTCTGAAGCTCCGTGGCTATAATGAACAGGCTGCAATGTCAATTGCAGTTTTTTGATTGCAATGCTGGAATATGTTGTGTGTGCGTGTGTGTCTGGGTGTATCTGTGTGTGTGTCTGTGAAAGAAGCGCGGGCGCGATCGAACAGTGGAAACATAAAAACATACTCCGTCATTTTGTTCATACAGGACATCATTCAAACAGCAAAGTGTTTACTTATATTTGTGTACACTCGCAATAAAACACAACATTGTGCTTTTGTCAAACTGTCAAACTCTTTTCAAACTAAGCTACAACTGTCACCCAACCAAAATCACAGACACGGTTTAAAAGCAAAAAAATATTTATCCAACCCTATTTAAAAACAGTCTGTCGGTGCCATCTTTTGGACATATATCATCATATATCATGCATTGGTTTTCATTTCTTGTCCTCAAACAGAGGACTAATCTGTTTATTTTTAAATTACACATTCTACATTGATTAAAAATCAATGTAGAATGTGTCAATGTAGAAAACAATATTTTTAATGGTAGTATTATTTTATACAGAAATCAATTATTTATAATTCAGATGAGAATAAAGTTAGTGTTAAATAAAATTAAGGAAAACAAATATATTGATCTGAAATATAGTAAATTAATTTTAAATTCATTCAGGTACAATTAGCATTTTATATTGGTCGATATCGATAATTATTTATATTTTTATGACCTATTTAAAATAAGGACCAGGAGAAAAATATATTACATTTAACATTTTTATTTTAAACTTAACCTTCCTCTGATTATAATCCCCTCTGTTATAAAGACAGAAATGCCAAAACAACCATGATGGAAAACACTCAAATAATTAAAATGTAAGCATAAGTCAAAAATCACAATGAACACTTAACAATTATCTCTTAACATTAAGGTGCAAAATTAAAGAATACGTAAGAAATGCTTAATAAAGTGTAATAAAAATAGTGCAAAGTGTTAAATATTTAAACATAGAGAAACCAACGTGGTCTTGCATAATTTGCAGATGACATTGGTCTGATAAATTTTTTGAATATCATAAGTAGGGCTGTCAAAATTGCTCAAAAATGACGTTTGATTATTCCCTCTAAAACGCATATATTCGAACATCTGGTTGCGCATTTTGTCAATGACGCACATTACGTCAATAACAGGACAAATTATAAAGAGACTTAACTACTTGTATAGGTAGTTTAAGTTTAAACATATGTGACCCAGGACCACAAAACCTTATGTGTAATTTTTTTTAAATTGAGATTTATACATCATCTGAAAGCTGAATACATAGCCTAATCTTTCCATTGATGTATGGTTTGTTAGGATAGGACAATATTTGGCCGAGATACAACTATTTGAAAATCTGAAATCTGAGGGTGCAAAAAAATCGAAATATTGAGAAAATCGCCTTTAAAGTTGTCCATTTCTATTGGCGATAGTGCTGCATCCATTTCCAAAAATAAATGTTTTATATATTTAAGGTGGGAAATTTACAAAATATCTTCATGGAACATGATCTTTACTTAATATCCTAATGATTTTTGGCATTAAAATAAAAATCGATCATTTTGACCCATACGTTTTGTTGGCTATTGCCACAAATATACCCGTGCAACATAAGACTGGTTTTGTGATCCAGGGTCACATATTTGACAATGTATTACCTACACAAAATCGAGTAAATCACCTAATGGTGATTCGCACTCACTCGCAGGTACTCTTTCTCTCTCTCGCCCTCACGCTGCGTTCACACCAAACGCGAATAGAGCGTCTGGCACGAGTGATTTCAATGTTAAGTCAATGTAAGTCAAAGACGCTGGAGGTCTTGCGGCGCGAATGAGGCGTCACGCTCTCCGTGCGTCAATTTTGCTTCAAACTTTTGCTTTTGACGCGCGAATGGATTCAAAATGTTCAAGCGTCCAACTAGACACGGTGGACGCAAATCCGACATTGAACGCTCCGAGCGAGCTGTGCTGTGGTAAACATGGAAATTTTCCTTGACTTGAAACAGTAAATAATCAAACCAGTGGAAGCCTGCAGTGCATGAAACTGCTGTATCTAACCTACCTTATTCATGCAATATCTATTCAGTCAGTAGCCTACAGTAGCCTACACTTTAGTAATGTTTCTTCCTGTGACCTGTCCCTGACCCCTCAGGCGCGCCCACTGCGCGCCCACTCGCCAAGCAGACAGCAGCGCCTCTTGCTACCATGGGCACGTTTTTCCACATTCGAATATTAA
Source organism: Abramis brama (assembly GCF_963993115.1). NCBI lineage: Eukaryota > Metazoa > Chordata > Actinopteri > Cypriniformes > Leuciscidae > Abramis > Abramis brama. The sequence goes on along the minus strand of NC_139963.1, from coordinate 53,930,925 downwards.
TTTTCATATTCGAAATTCTGTTTTTTAAAACTATTCGAATATATATTTGAATTTAAAATATTCGTTGACAGCCCTAATCATAAGTAACCTGCTCTGTCTAGTCTTTCGGTGTCAGTCCTCTTTGCTTCATGATTGTTCTCTGGGTGAAAAAATGGATGTGTGGCGCGAGAGCGTGTGAAAAGTGTAAATTGCGTGAGTCTCACGCTGAATGCGTAGAGTTGGCAGCCCTGCTTTTAGAAGGGTGATAAATCGTCGGCAGCGTTTCTCCTTCCGCCATGCTTCTTCTCCATGCGAGGATTCATTACATTAGACTAGAGTGCACTGCGCCGCATGCACACAGTGCTTCTGCATGTGGGGATTGTTTACATAAGAGTGCACACGTGTTTCGCGCAGCACATACGCAGTGTTTGTTTAAGCGGTTGATGGAAAATAAGCTAATGCACGTTTTATAAATATAAATTCTGATCTATTATTTTTCACGTAATTTTGAAGTGCCTCCGATAACAATATTGTGCATATTCATTACCGCGGTTTATCGCATTACCGGCACATGTCCACTTAGCACAAATCTAACAGTAGCCTATGTTTATTTCTGTTTATGCTTTCAACTGTTTTTCTTACCATTATTTATATTTGGAAGAATTTACATTATTATATTCTGTTGTCCACGAGCATAACAACAAACTCAGTAACTGATATATTTTTGATTTTTGCAGATCAACTCCTCACACTGTAATTCAACATCAGTGAAGCTCCTCCCACAGCAGTCACATCATCAGTGAAGCTCCTCCCACTGTAATTCATCATCAGTGAAGCTCCTCCCACAGCAGTCACATCATCAGTGAAGCTCCTCCCACTGTAATTCATCATCAGTGAAGCTCCTCCCACTGCAATTCACCAATAAATGCTGGAATATTCCTATCAGCTACAAGTGAAGACGAGCAGCAATGCATCAGGAAGAGCTGAAATCTGTAAAGACTGAGTTTATTAAAGAGGACAGTGAGAACATGAGTGATCCAGAACCCTGCAGAAAGAAACACACTGAAGATCCTGAAGAACAAAGAGGTTGGTGTTTATTCTTCATTCATTCATGATGCTGAAGAACATTCATGTTAGAAAGATTCAAGCACTTCTTCACATTTAGATAAACCATTTAACTGTGAAATGGCTGCAAAAGTTAAAGGGCACCTATTATGCAAAATTCACTTTTACATGGTGTTTAAACATAAATGTGTGTTGGCAGTGTGTGAGCAAAACCACCCTAGAATGATAAAAATCCACCCAGTAGTTTTCATAAATCACAAGCACTGTCTCAGAACGACCTGTTCTAAGATTGCCCTCACTATGACGTAGAATTGTGCTAAGCCCCACCGACGTGTTTGATTGACAGTCTGGTTTTGGCATGGACCCCGCCCTCGGTGATCTGTACACCATCCTCCATTGTTTCAACGACATCCGGTAATATCTCCTAAGAAGTGTAGGTGTTCTGTTGTGAGATGTAAGAATGGACATAGTAGTCTTCACTGACATCAGAGCCACTGAAAACGCAGCGGATGGATTTTATTTATGAATAAAAGGCGCCACTTAAACTTCCTAAATACAAGAATAATTTTCTGACTAGTGAACAAGGTTTTCTGTTTAGTGAACGAGGGTTAAAGTTAATCCTCAAGTGTGGATCGTTACATACTGTTTGCGATCCAACGTCACCTCCAGAAGAAGTAAGTGTATTTTATGATTTATGAGCAAATAGTCATTTCAATTGATGTCAGCAGTAACAATAAATGCGTATAAAGCTATTTATTGTCGTCGTCATAGGATCAACAAATAACGTCAGACAGTTTTATGTCACGCATTGTTTTTTGCAGCAATCACAAATGTAAAATGAATACCTCTATCTCCATAGACAGTATATAAACGTCTATATCTCCCTGCAGCATTTGTTTTCTGGTTCTGTAACGTTAGCCATCTTCTCACATTTGCCACATAAGCGTGTGTGTAGTTTCAAAAAAATTGCGCGAAAGTTATCACAGTTTGTTTGTGTGTGTGTGTGTGTGTGTTGCACATCAATAATTGCAAAGGGGACGCGATTAAAACTCTGTAAGTACATAAATGTATTAAAAAAACATTCCGAGATGCCCTGGTCCATTCTCATTCGTGTTTATTCTGTGCCGGACTCTCTTCATCATCTGGGTCCAGCAGGGCGGGGATTATGCAGCTCATTTACATTTAAGGTGGTATACACCAAAACAGCTCTTTTTAAAACAGGCCCCAAAAATGACATTTTCAAATGGTTATAATAAATTAACTGTGGGGTATTTTGTGCTGAAACTTCACAAATACATTCTGGGGACACCCAAGACCAATATTACATCTTGTAAAAAGGGGCATAATAGGTGCCCTTTAAACAAATGGTCAGTAAAGGCAGGTTTTATATTGATTGTAAACATCAGGTCAAACTAAATTTAAATATTTTAACTGATTTATTTTACATTTATTTTATATATGGTTTACAATTTGTAACAATGTTACCAGAATTTTGACCTGAATTGTGTGCTTATTTTTACAAACATGTATAACAAATAATAACTAGATTAAAAAGTTTGTTGCAACTTTAAGTTGGCTTGAGAAAGCGGGACCAGAAAGTTTGAAGTAGTTTGAAGTTGAAATTAGTTTAAAGGGGTCATATAATGCCATTTTTGTACAAGCTAATATAATTCTTTAGGGTCTAAATTAAAAGTTTGTAATATACTTTAATTAAAAATGCTCATTAGTATTGTAAGAAAACACTCATTTTACCTGGTCAAAAACAGCTCTGTTTTCAGCACCCCGTTTAAGTGCATGTGTCTTTAAATGATAACGAGCTTTGCTCACCCGCCCTCTGTTCTGTGCGCACACCGTTTCTAACACAATAACACAATAACCATAACGCGTCATTCATTATAAATGTGGGATTATGAATTATATTGATAACGTCGTACATAGAAAACATGCCGTAATGTACCCTGAGTGTAAACAGCCGCATTCATTGTGAAGCGTGCAAGCTATTTGCAAAGATTAATATAAAGATTAATATAAAGGTCAATAAAACGTTACACTCACTTGTTCTTCTGGAGGTTCAGCAGGAACACGAATAGTTGGTACCGATCCTTTTTTCAGGAGCAGCTTCTTAGCAAATCCAGCTTTATACTGACCCTCGTTTGTAAAGCAGTCTGGTGAAATGATTCGTGCAAACGAGCGAGCGAGCGAGGGCGGGTCTGTGTTGAAACGCTGCTGTCAATCACAACAGTGGGTGGGTTGTCGATTTTTTGACGTCACAAAATCGAACGGCTTGATTTTCAGAGAGGGTCAAACATATAAGGAGATTTTTAAAAAACCACTGGATGGATTTTTATCATTTTATGATGGTTGTGTACAGGCACTGCCAACACACATTTCAGTACAATCAACTTGTAAAAGTGCATGTACCATTATATGACCCTTTTAAATAATTCCAAAATGTACAAATTTACAATCTACTCCGCTTTACTGCAAACATTTGTGTTCTTTCTCTCAGTGAAATTCACATGATCTTGTGTTTCTTGTGTCCCACTTTCACATGCGTGTGAAGTCAATGGAAGGAGAAGTTTAGAGTGAACGGTCGTTAATAACTAAAACTTTTTAGTAGATTTTAGCATAATTATATATCAATCTAAAAGTTGTCAAAATATGGCAGTATTGTGTATTTTAATGTTCATATCATGTTAGATAATTGTGTTATAAATAAAATATATGTAATAGTTCTCACTACAGAAACATGGGATTTGTGCCTATAGTGTTTAAAAAATAATAACTGGAAGATCAGTGTGCCTCATTCATGGAAAGTGTCAGGGATGTTTAATTAATTTATAAAAAGACAAATTATTATAATATTTTATTGCAGTTGTCTGTTACATCTGGGCTAATTTTTTTTTATCTTCATTCAATCCATATTTATCTGTTTGAATTATTTTGTTTATTTAGAAAATTTTAAAATGAATGATTTTCTTTCATGTCAGACCAGATGAAAGTACTGAGTGAAGTGAAGGAGGAGAGTGAAGAACTGAGTGAAGTGAAGGAAGAGAGTGAAGAACTGAGTGAAGTGAAGGAGGAGAGTGAAGAACTGAGTGAAGTGAAGGAGGAGAGTGAAGAACTGAGTGAAGTGAAGGAAGAGAGTGAAGAACTGAGTGAAGTGAAGGAGGAGAGTGAAGAACTGAGTGAAGTGAAGGAGGAGAGTGAAGAACTGAGTGAAGTGAAGGAAGAGAGTGAAGAACTGAGTGAAGTGAAGGAGGAGAGTGAAGAACTGAGTGAAGTGAAGGAGAAACATCATGTTAAAAGAGAAAAACCTTTGAGTCGCTTAAAGACTAAAAAGACATTTTTAAAGAAAAGAAGAGCCAAGAAACCTACAACCTGCACTCAGTGTGGAAAGAGTTTCACAACCAAACATAATATTGATGTTCACATGAGAATTCACACTGGAGAGAAGCCGTTCATGTGTGCACAGTGTGAAAAGACATTTTCAGACAAACAATCTCTGAAGATTCATATGAGAGTTCATACAGGAGAAAAGCCACATGTATGCAATCAATGTGGGAAGAGTTTCAGTCAATTAGCACACCTTAATGTTCACATGAGGATCCATACAGGAGAGAAGCCGTTCACATGCAATCAATGTGGGAATAGTTTCAGGCGATCATCATCCCTTAATTTTCACATGAGGATCCATACAGGAGAGAAGCCGTTCACATGCAATCAATGTGGGAATAGTTTCAGTAAATCATCATCCCTTAATGCTCACATGAGGATCCACACCGGAGAGAAGCCGTTCACATGTGATCAGTGCAGCAAAACATTTCTTAGGGCATCAAACCTGAAGGAACACCTGACGGTTCATACGAAGGAGAAGCCACATTCATGTTCTGTGTGTGGAAAGAGTTTTTCACTGCTGTATAGATTACAAGTACATCAAAGAATTCATACTGGTGTAGGAGTTCATATGTGCTTTGAGTGTGAGAAGATTTTTTCTACAGCACAGAATTTAAAACTGCACCAGAGAATTCACACTGGAGAAAAACCTTACAAGTGTTCACACTGCGACAAGAGATTCAGAGACTCATCATCTCTGAAAAAACATGAGAAGATCCACACTGGAGAACAACCTTACAAGTGTTCACACTGTGACAAGAGATTCAGTCGTTCAGCACATCTGATAAAACATGAGAAGATCCACACTGGAGGAAAACCTTACAAGTGTTCACACTGTGACAAGAGATTCAGTCGTTCAGCACATCTGATAAAACATGAGAGGATCCACACTGGAGAAAAACCTTACAAGTGTTCACACTGTGAAAAGAGATGCAGTCGGTCAGAACACCTGAAAGCACATGAGAGGATCCACACTGGAGAAAAACCTTACAAGTGTTCACACTGTGACAAGAGATTCAGTATGTCATCAAATCTCAAAACACATGAGAGGATCCACACTGGAGAAAACCCTTACAAGTGTTCACACTGTGAAAAGAGATTCAGTCGGTCAGAAAACCTGAAAGCACATGAGAGGATCCACACTGGAGAAAAACCTTACAAGTGTTCACACTGTGACAAGAGATTCAGTCAGTCATCATATCTGAAAACACATGAGAGGATCCACAGCAGAGAGAAGCCGCACACGTGTGATCAGTGTGAAAAGAGTTTCTCTTTTAAAACTCATCTGAAGCGACACATGAAGATCCATGCAGTGGAGAAACCACATCGCTACAGTCTGAAATCACGGTAAGTAGTTAATCTAATTAATAGTTAAAGGTATTGTGGAGGATTTTTCCGAATTTTAGAAAAGAACCGCCCTCTCCACTTTTTAAAAAAATGCTCATGCGCAACACTCTACCTGCTCCCGAGAGGGAACGCCTATTAAACGTGTGCATGAGAGAGCATGCATGAGCCTAGTTCTCCTCATGCACGCTCTGTTTACAAGTTCCTGTGTGACTTGTGCCAGGGCTAGCATTGCTAATCATAGCTGACATTAACTTTTACTAGCAGTGATTTTAAATGGATTTCTCCAAATAGCATCCCAAACTTTACCTGTCAAGTAGAAACTTCACGACTGAGGCATCAGTGGGAAGCCCAACCTGTGCTTTTAGCGCATGCCAGCGTGTGAAATATTCTCACAAAAACACTCTGTTCTGGTTACTTTCTTCAGAGGCCTTTCTCTTCTTGTCATACAATTCGTAGACACTTTTTCTCTTGCGACCATCAGACATTTTGAAAAAACCCTGTGAGAACGGCGAGCTGAATGGCTGAAACCGTAGCTCACCACACATATACACCTGAAAGTGAGGATGCACAGAAAGCGAAAACTACCTAGGGACGAGCATGTACGACAGCCTTACGTAAACATATCACCAGAATGATTGACAACTACTGTAGGAGGACCAATAGTCTTGATGATCCACCCGGAAAAAGAAAATCCTCCACTATGCCTTTAAGCAAGAGGACATTTTGTTGGTTGATTGGTATCTACTAACTCATGTTCACACCAACACGAAAGTTCAGGAAATCTTATGAACCACTGACAACTCCTAAATAACTGGTTTGTAAATATTGCAATACTTCATTTAGAAATTATAAATTGATCTTTAATAAAGTATGAAAATACAATTATTAAAACGCATGATACATATGGTTATAAATCAAGAAAAAAGCATTTATAGCTGTTATAAACTGCTAATTAATGTCTATTCATGCTTTAAATAGGATGATTTAACCATTTAGCGTGCAGTTATAAAGTGTTACCAATATGGTATAGTCATACTCATTTTTATGTTTTAAACAATAAAGATTTCTGAGCCACCCCAGACTTTATTGGCCAGAACAGGCTCACTCCATAACCTGTCCATAAACAATCAGTGTACAATTCTGAGAACATTTGAACTTTCTAAGCATTTATATTCTGTATCTTATGTATTTTATGCAAGGCATTCCATCATGCAAAAAGGCCGACGTGAGACTCCTTTAGGTGACTCACGTCGCGCCCCTTTATGTTGCTTTCTTTGCATTAAATTAAACGATATACAGAAGAATAACTAATTCATAGATGAAAAAAATGTACACACCCCTGTATTATACCGAAGCCACGCTCAAATTTGACAAAGCTGCACTGCTGTCTCCTTAAGAAGCCCGTAAAAAGCCAGCGATAAATAATTCAACCCCTGGAGTGTTACATCTGACCCAGGATCTGGGTAACACAAAAACTACCCAAACACTGGGTTGTTAATGCAGAATTTTTTGTCACTTCCGTGTATCCATGTGAACTGAAATCATTTTGACAAAGTTTTATCTTTACAGAGGTAAAGGGAAGGGAAGGAGGCTCTCACAGGGGAGAGACTAGTTGACACTTAAGGACTGCGTTGTCGTCGCGTCCAGGCGCAAGTCCTTCATCAGATCTGGATACAGCCTGGTTCTGGTGGACTGCGGTAAACCTCGGGATAAACAGAGAGACTAATATTAGCGTAGACGCCATTCTTCTTATGATGTAACAAGTACACCAGGATTTATGGGAAGTGTTCCCTGTTCCGGCTGACTTTATCTACGCAGTTTAACATTGAATTATAGAAATTGATCATATGTTATATTTTGAGATGTGTTTTTTGTCTAGATTTAAACTGACAGAGTGTGTCTGCTTTCTGGACAATGTTAGGAAGACTGTTCCAAAGGTTGTGTTCAAAATAGTAAAAGGATCTACCACCAGCAGTCGATTTTGATATTCTAGGTATTATCAACTGGCCGGAATTTTGAGATCGCAATAGATGTGAAGGACTATAATGCGTTAAGAGCTCGCTCAAGTACAGCGGAGCTAAACCATTTAGTGCTTTGTAAGTAATCAGCAATATTAAAAACATTATACAATGTTTAATATGGAGCAAATGCAGTGTTGACAGAAAATGGCTAATTGAGCAATCAATCAAGTTAATCGGGTCATACTTCCTGTTTCTGGTAAGAAGTCTAGCTGCTACATTTTGGACCAGCTGAAGTTGGTTTATTATGCGTGCAGGGCAACCACCCATAAGAGCTTTACAGTAATCTAGCCTTGAGGTCATGAACGCATGAACTAATTGTTCCGCATTTGTCAATGAGAGCATATGGTGTAATTTAGATCTATTTTTTAGATGGAAAAATGCGGTTTTACTGATACTAGACATGTGACTTTCAAATGAAAGATTGGTATCAAAGAGCACACCCAGGTTCCTAACCGACAACGAAGACTTAACCGAGCAGCCATCAAGTGTTAGACAGTATTCTAGGTTGTTTTGTGAGAGAGTTTTTTGTCTAATAATTAGAATATTTTTTTCCTTTTTTTCAGAATTAAGTAGTAGGAAATTACTAGTAATCCAGTTTTTTATATAATCTATGCACTCCGTTAATTTTGGGAATTGGTACACTTTAAAAACTGCTGGGTTAAAAAATAACCCAACCTTAACCACACGGCTGGGTCACTATTGGACAGAACACGCGCTGGGTTGGTTTGACCCAAGTGCTGGGTTTTACCATTTAACCCATATTTCTGGGTCATTCATTTGACCCAACCAGTGGGTGAAATGAACCCTCTTTCTGGGTTAAGTCTTACTCATGTGCTGGGTTATTTCTTGTCTCATTGCCTTAATAAAATTAGAAACAAATATTTGTTATATTATGAATGTAAAATAATTATTATCTCTGTAATACAATAAACCAGAGAGGCCACTGTATGATTTAAATCTCTTTTTTTTTTTTTTTATACATTTCTTTAATACTTTTCTTTATCGAATACAAATGTTAATCAATGTCAAAGGTCTGACATGTCCCCCTCATTTCATCCCTGAGGCACAGAATGTGCAGCAATTCACCAGTCATCTCATTTTGTAAATATTCAACCATGTTGGTCCTCACCTGTTGATTACACAAGTCAAGTCATCTTTATTTATATAGCGCTTTTTACAATACAGATTGTATCAAAGCAGCTTCATAGTGATACTGTAACATGAATATAATACAACAAAGTTTGTTTCTAGAAGAATATTGCATCATCATCCACCTTAAGTAAGGGAGATCAATAATATTGTTGAATATTAAATGTCCCCAACTAGCAAGCCAAAAGCCAAGGCAACAGTGGCAAGGAACCAAAACTCCATCAGTGACAGAATGGAGAAAAAAACCTTGGGAGAACCCAGGCTCAGTCGCTCAGTTCTCCTCTGGCCAACGAGCGAACAGTGTATGATTATGATCCAGGCAGCATTACAGGTCAGAGGTCAGATTAAATAAGAACATTCAGAATATTTATCCAGTTTCATCTGGTTGGAAGTTGGAGTCATCACACCGGTATGGAGACGAGTTTTTTGAGGATCAGTCATGTCGATGAGGCCTTCACAGAGCTGATTAGGCTGGCCCTTCAGGGATGCGTCATGGATGGGTCCAGGCGCAGGTCCACCTTCTGATCTGGATACGGCCTGGATCCGGCTGACTTCAGTAAACTTCAGTAAACAGAAAGACAAACATTAGCATAGATGCCATTATTCTTATTAAATAATGAGTACATCAGGAGTTATAGGAAAGCATCCCTGGTTTCAGCTGACCTATGTTAAATGTTGACCTATGTCAAGTTAAGCTTTTTTTTGTGGAAGTATCAATTTATTATTGAATATGCAATTAAAATTATTGCAAACATTACCAAATGTGAAAAACAAACAAAATGTGTATTCAGCATTTGCAAACTGAATTATAGTAATAGTAATAAAATAGTAATTTGGACAAATATTATCAACATTAAGGCATTAAAATAAAACATTATTTTATTAAAAGTAAAATATTACTGTAATGTTGAAAGTGTCTTTAACATTAAAACTCACAAACCCACAAAGCTGCTCGTTAATCTCCTGACTGGCAGCGCTGATGATCGCCTCGTTTAGATGTTAACTTACACACAATAAAATGAAAGATGACATGCATTATGGTAGGGTAGGCTATCATATAAGTTTACATTTTTTTAAGTTTTAAATATTGACGATCATTCGTTCAACTAAACGGGTATACTTTTCTTCTCAAAACTGGCGCCTGTCCATTTATTTCTCCTTTCCTCAGTCGATGTTTATAAAGATTGCAAGTCATACATTTACTAAAAAAAAAAAACTAGGCTATATCAAGCTCTTGAAAGCCTTTTTTTTGTCAGAAACGATGGTTCGAGACATTACAGAAGACACACGCAGACTGCTGGAACTTACCTCAGTCATTTCTTCTGACGAGTATTTCTAAAACTACGCCAGCAGACTTTTCACTCACAACTCACTAGCTAGCCTACATTAAAGACTCATTTCCCGCTGATTTTACATGCGAGACCTGTGAGGGAAACTGCGCGTGTGGATTTCATACAAAACGCTTTTCTCACTTTTAAATACAACGTCCACAATGAATAGGCCTACGATAATTACATGATGAATTTAGAATTTAAACTGCATATTTCAAAAAGGCTGCTGATATAGCTGGTTTAAATTCAACTAGGATTTATCGATGCGGCATATTGTCAAAAATTCTAACCGGCTAGCTGTGGCTAATTAATGTTTCACAGAATAAATACGTTACCCCTCACACTTCCATATCAAAGACTGTATGTTGAACAGTGAAATTAGCTTGCTGCTACCACCACAACTTATTAAAAATATAGGTAAACATCATATTAACTTACCATAAAACACTGCCTGCTCCGAGTGGCGTGCTCCTCGAGTCAGGTCAGAAGTGAAGAATCCAGAAAGTTCCGCAAAGAATGAAACAAGTAACCAGTTGCTGGGTCAAAATAACCCAACCAGCGGTTTATTTGTGAATGACCCCCTTACAACTCATTTGACCCAGCATGAGCAACCCAATAATGTGTTTACAGTACCCAAAACAACCTAACTTTTTGACCCAGCACAATCAACCCAACAATTTGTTTACAGAAACAACCCAGCATTTTTTTGAGTGTAATAGCCGAGGAGCATGTATAGGGTCTAACATACATGTTGTCGATTTAGATGATTTAACGAGTTTGGAAAATTCGTCCTCTCCTATAACAATGAATGAATCAATTTTTTTCTCAGCGAGACTACAATTCACTGTCTGATGCGATACTAGTAGACTGATCAGGAATATTATTAATAAAGCAATCTTTAGTGGTAGAAGTGATAGGTCTAACATATTTGTAACATGGAGTCGGCTTTGCAGCCTTGGCTAAATGAAGTATATTTAATTTGGACTCATTTAAAGTAATGTAATCGTCTGGTTTTAGCCATGTTTCTGTCAAACACAGCACATCTAGATCATAATCTATAATCATATCATTAACAATAAGTTCTCTTGAAGTAAGAGATCGAATATTCAGCAAACCGATCTGTTTTTACTAGTTGAATATCAATTACATTTTTACCCTTCGGTTTGGGAGTTTTTTGTATTTCCTAATTCGAGGAATAGACACATTTTCTATATGATGATATCTAGGTAAAAGAGGCTCTATGTGATTGGATTTATCTGACCTTGGTGACGCGAGGCCGCTAGCAGACGGTCGGTTTAGCCAGTCTGTCTGCTTCCTGACCTGAGCCCCAGATTGTCATGTTTGAGCTCTAAGACTATGAGCCAAATTAATAGAGAGAAGAGCAGCACCATCCCAGGAGGGATGGATACCATCTCTTTTCAACAATTCAAGTCTGCCCCAAAAACTTTACCAATTATTATTGTAATAATAATAATTATTTGGGTAGATTACACAAAAACTATCCAAACTCTTTGTTGTTACGTCTGACCCAGGAGCTGAGTAAAACAAAAACTACTCAAACACTGAAAAAAATACCAAAAAATTTGCCCAAAAGGCTCGACCCAGGGTTTGGGTAAAAAAAATAACCCAATATTTGAGTGTAGTGATGGGAAAAACTAAACATTTTAAGGGTTCGAATTAGTTGAACCAATTGCTTCATAAAAAATAAATCACTGTTTCGAAGTATTCGAAACGCCACATGCTGGTCAGAACAGTATAAATCACATGTCAAACTAAAGGCCCGCGGGCCTATTCCGGCCCGCCACTTTATTATATAAGGCCCGCGAGAGCATATGATTGTCTTAAAATTAGGGATGCACCAAATTTAGGCTGCCAAAAAATGTTAGGCGAAAATTGTATTTTAGGTTTTTGGGGCGCCACCCCACCCCTCCGTGTTCGGCGATCTGGTTTCACTCTGGCTCAGCATGTTTTGTGACTTTGCGAGCGGCTCCGCTTCCGAAGATGCACAAATTCGAAGCGTGTTTCACTGTGTGTCTGCGCTGTGCTCTCCGCTCCGTGTTCACAGCGCGTTCTGCTCAATGTTCCGCTGCAACCTCTGTGTGTGTGTGTGTGTGTGTGTGTGTGTGTGTGTGTTGCGCGCTCTGCTCAGTCGCTCATGCTCACCCGAAAGGCAAAGTCCGCTAAAGAACATGCCGACATGAAATTTCTCTAGACTCGTTTCTGTTTGCAATAGCACTACTGTGCTGTAACATGGTGTGTATAGCTGTGCTGGGCAACACTGGTAAAATGGTGCTATACTCTCGTTCCCTGGTCCTCTCCCTGCTATCTGCTCACATGCTCTGATAATAATAGCTTTGTAGGACTATACTTTATTTTGACAATTGGTCAAAAACTGAATCTGTTAAATCTGATTCTGCTGCATAGAACTGAATGAAGAATAATATATTGATAGTTAATATTATTTTAATATAGGCATCAGTATCAACCTTTTCACCGTTTGAATTGCATCATTAAGCCAGTAGGTGGCGACAAGTGACTGTCTTTATTAGTGAACAATTGAACTGATTAGCATAGATATCATATAAAGGCTAGATGTCTTAAGGCGGAGTCACTTCCGGCATCACCGGCGGCCATCTTAACACAGTGAAGCTGTGAATTAAGGTGAGTGATCAGCACGCACACAAATCCTCTTATCTCGCTGAAATCTTGACGGATTTACAAACGGTTTGGTTTCTTACAAACGTTATTAACGTGGCTATAATTCCGAATGCTTGAACATGTATGTTATAATTATTCATATGTATGCAGTGTCATAGCTACATCTCTGACGTTTATAACAAACCAAACCATTTGAAAATCGGTAGAAAATTGAGCAAGTTATGGTTATTTAAAAGTACATGCAGACTTCCGGTTATGGCAAGGTGCTGAAAGGTCGCAACTTTTTGGCTCTGCTGTTAGCATGTAATTAATCCTACAATACCAACCAGGAGTGTATTTAAAGCTAAGCAATAAGTATATAAGAGTACAGGGGATTAAAATGTCACGTAAAGGTGGCAAAAAAGACAAAAAAAAAACACGAAACGAAGACGAACACTCTGAGGGTGAAGAAATTAGCGACGTCATGGCAGCTATGGAAGAAGGCCTTGAAGAAGGAGATGGTGAAGTAGCAACTTCGGGCGAAAATAACCGGGATATCATGAAAGCCATAATGTCTCTGAAAAGTGGCCTTTATAAGAAGATAGATGGTGTGCAAACATCAATCACGGAAGTAAGAAAGGAGATACAGGAATGCACAGGGCGCCTAGCGCACGCGGAACAACGTATTTCTGATGCCGAAGACAACGTTAATGGGCTAGTATCCAAAGTGAGCGTATTGGAAAGCTACGTCAAAACTCTTTCAGACAAAGTGGAAGATTTGGAATGCAGAAGCCGACGTAACAATGTGAGACTCGTGGGGCTACCAGAGAAAGCAGAGGGCCTGGACACAGCTACATTTCTTGAAAAGTGGATACCAGAGGCTTTAGGAATGGAATCGCGGCAGCCACTGGTAATAGAGCGGGCTCACAGAATTGGCACTCTGTCAAATAACGACTCGCGAATGACGCGCCCGAGAACACTGATTATGAAGTTTTTGAATTTCAAAGACAAGGAGCGAGTGTTAAAGGCAGCCAGGATCAAAGGGAATGTTCTTTATAACAACGAACAAGTCCGTTTTCATCCAGACCTTTCCACTGGTGTTCACAAGATACAGCGCGATTATGATGACGTGCGAAAGAAGCTGCGAGACAAGGGTATTCATAAGCACAGAATCATTTTTCCAGCACGGCTCCTGCTGACACATGGGGAGAGATCCTACACGTTCCAAACGCCGGCTGAAGTAGACCAATTTGTCCAGTCTCTTTGAAGGATCAAGACGAACCTATGGCATACTTTATCAGGAAAGCTTAACTTTTCTTCGTCAAATATGACTGTCTCGGTTTCTTTTACGTTCATGGCCAAAAGAAGTGCATTTTCATGGTTGAAGGGGAACCAAACGGACACGATTAATTGAATACAGGATAATGTCACCTACTTTACAAGTAGTGTTGATTAGCTCTTTATGAACATACATGGCCAACAGTTGTATTATTTTATTTCTTTAATATTTTTGTTCACCCTTCAGCGCAGGCCACAGGTATGTTATTATCTAATATGTGCGTAATCGTTTCAATATAAACTAGATGTACCGCAGGGCGGTACAAAATATGACCGCCGCTCAGGCCTGCACTGGCTTTCCACAAAAATAAATGACGTGGAGCAATTTGGCTGTATTGCGTGTTTATGTATATACCTAAAGTAGTAGTATGTGCATGTCTGTGTGTATGTGTGTGTGTTTGTGTATGTGTGTGTCTGTGTGTGTGTGTGTCTGTGCGTGTATGTGTGCGTGCGTACATGTGTGTGCGCGTGTGTGTTTGTGTGTGTGTGTCTGTGCATGTGGATTTGTATGTGTGTGTATGGATGTGTGTGTCTGTGCGTGTGGATGTCAGTGTGTGTGCATGCTTGCGTTTGTTTGTATTCCTGCATGTGTGTGTGTGACAGTATCATCATAAACCAGCAACCCTTCGCTCAACACCACTATCTACAGGCCGATGAGTGTACAGTCACTAAATGTGCACATAAATGAATTTATTTTATACCCCCCCATGGATGAAATTCTACGAAACTTAGCACACCCCCAGAGGATGTCAAGTTAATCATACACATGAAATATGGTGCAGTTCTGAACATCTCAACTGAAGATAGGGGCGATTAAAGTAGAATAATATTGCATTTTAATTTTTTATGGGAGGGGCGCAAATCACAAATGAGTGATTATGGGCTAGGTTGATGTGGGCCCTTAAGAGCAACATACCATAAAAATTTCTTCATCCTCGGTGCCACGGTTCAGGTAGTTATTTAGGAAAAACTGCATTTTTTGGGTTTGGGGGGGCCCAGCGCGGGGGGGGAGTGGCCCCCGGGGACCAAACGAAATTTTTCCGTAAAAGTCTAGTGGGGCTACATGCCCACCAAATTTCATGTTCCCCGATGTTTCGGTGTCCCTGGTATCGTTGACGAAAAAATTCAGTAGATGACGAAAAAAAAAAAAAAAATACTTTGACAATCGATTATGGGCTAGGTTGATGTGGGCCCTTAAGACCAACATACCATAAAAATTTCTTCATCCTCGGTGCCACGGTTCAGGTAGTTATTTAGGAAAAACTGCATTTTTTGGGGTTAGGGGGGGCCCAGCGCGGGGGGGGAGTGGCCCCCGGGGACCAAACGAAATTTTTCCGTACAAGTCTAGTGGGGCTACATGCCCACCAAATTTCATGTTCCCCGGTGTTTCGGTGTCCCTGGTATCGTTGACGAAAAATTCACGGGGGCCCCAGCGCGGGGGGGGAAGTGGCCCCCGGGGACCAAACGAAATTTTTCCGTAAAAGTCTAGTAGACCAACATACCATAAAAAATTCTTCATCCTTGGTGCCACGGTTCAGGTAGTTATTTAGGAAAAACTGCATTTTTTGGGGTTTGGGGGGGCCCAGCGCGGGGGGGGAGTGGCCCCCGGGGACCAAACGAAATTTTTCCGTACAAGTCTAGTGGGGCTACATGCCCACCAAATTTCATGTTCCCCGGTGTTTCGGTGTCCCTGGACCCACTAGACTTGTACGGAAAAATTTCGTTTGGTCCCCGGGGGCCACTCCCCCCCCGCGCTGGGCCCCCCCAAACCCCAAAAAATGCAGTTTTTCCTAAATAACTACCTGAACCGTGGCACCGAGGATGAAGAATTTTTAATGGTATGTTGGTCTTAAGGGCCCACATCAACCTAGCCCATAATCACTCATTTGTGATTTGCGCCCCTCCCATAAAAAATGAAAATGCAATATTATTCTACTTTAATCGCCCCTATCTTCAGTTGAGATGTTCAGAACTGCACCATATTTCATGTGTATGATTAACTTGACATCCTCTGGGGGTGTGCTAAGTTTCGTAGAATTTCATCCATGGGGGGGTATAAAATAAATTCATTTATGTGCACATTTAGTGACTGTACACTCATCGGCCTGTAGATGGTGGTGTTGAGCGAAGGGTTGCTGGTTTAGGATGATACTGTCACACACACACATGCAGGAATACAAACAAACGCAAGCATGCACACACACTGACATCCACACGCACAGACACACACCCATACACACACATACAAATCCACATGCACAGACACACACACACAAACACACACGCGCACACACATGTACGCACGCACACATACACGCACAGACACACACACACACAGACACACACATACACAAACACACACACATACACACAGACATGCACATACTACTACTTTTTTTAGGTATATACATAAACACGCAATACAGCCAAATTGCTCCACGTCATTTATTTTTGTGGAAAGCCAGTGCAGGCCTGAGCGGCGGTCATATTTTGTACCGCCCTGCGGTACATCTAGTTTTATTGGTTGGTTAGCTAGTTTCTTTAATAGCAGAGAGAGCTAAAGAGAAGGAAATAACTAAAAGCGAGAGATAGACGGCTGCGTGGACCCATCTCGGTCATAAGCGGTTGGTATAAGGTATGTGGGTTTTTTTTTATTTTTTTATTTATTTTTATTTTTTATCAAAACAATTCTCAAGGATATTTTATATAACTAATGTCTAGTTTGAAGGTGAAATTTACCTCATGGAACTGTAGGGGTTTAAATAATATCACAAAGGTTAAACAAGTGATGAACAGGATAAAATTCTTGCAATCAAAAATTGTTTTCTTGCAAGAAACCCATCTACTGGGTGGGGATATTTCTAAAATAAAAAGAAGATGGCAGGGCCAGGTGTTGTCAGTGCTTTATACCACCCATGCTAGAGGGGTGATGATATTAATTCATAAATCTGTCCCACTACAAATAAAAAATATAATTAAGGACCCTGCTGGTAGATATATCATAATTCAGGGAATGTTATTATTTGAAAATATAAATCTGATAAATGTGTATGGCCCAAATGAAGATGACCCTAAATTCTATAATAATCTGTTTCTGACTGTCTCAAATCTATGTGGGCAATACATAATAGCTGGCGACTTTAACTGCACGTTAGATCCAGTAAGAGATAGATCATCAGGCTTGGATAATACTCACAATAGATCAAGAAAGACCATAAGCCATTTTATGAAAGAATTAAACTTGTTGGATATATGTAGACATGGCAAACCCAATGCAGTAGAATACTCCTGTTATTCCAGCACTTATAAAACTCACTCACGTATAGATTATTTTTTGGTTTCAGCATTACTTGTTTCAAAAATTAACGACTGTCAATATAGTAGTATAGTAATATCTGACCATGCAGCTGTTTCACTCACTTATACTGATACTAAACTTGTGAGTGATCCCCCGAAATGGCGCCTTCAACCAGGATGGCTTACAGATCCCACATTTATAGATTTTTTAGATAAACAAATCGACATGTACTTTGTATGTAACACTTCTCAAACGTCTGCTAGCATAAGATGGGAGGCATTTAAGGCCTTTCTTAGGGGTCAAATAATTAGCTTTACCAGCTCAAAAAAAAGAGTTCACAATTAGAAATAAAGACATTAGATGAGAAAATTAAAGAACTTTAAATAGATCTCTAAGAAGCCTAACTCTAACGATATACATGTACAATTACTTCTACTTAGAGCAAAGTACAATGAATTGTCAGCTAACAAAGCAGCAGTTAATTTAATAAGACTTGAACACTCCTTTTATGACCAAGGGGAAAAAACTTGGAAACTTTTAGCATGGCGCATTAAGCAACAACAAACAGAAAGGTCTATTAACTGCATTGAAGATCCAAATGGTAGATCCATAGTAGACCCTAAAGAAATTAATGAGGCCTTCAGGGTATTCTATGAGAAACTGTATAGCTCTGAGGGTACTTGTAATCTTGATAAGCAATCACAATTCCTAAACAACCTTAATATTCCTAGAATTTCAGAAAATGAAAGTAGTGCATTAGATGGAGAAATAACAAAAGTAGAAATTGTAGAAGCAATTAGAAGTATGCAAGCTGGAAAAGCGGCAGGCCCAGATGGCATACCTATAGATATTTATAAAAAAATTCAGTCCAAATTAATTTCACCCCTGTTAGAGATGTTCCAGGAGTCTTTCAGGAATGGTCTTCTCCCCACAACCATGAGGAGAGCCCTAATAACATTACTTCCAAAACCAGGAAAACCAAACACAAAATGCGAAAACATGCGTCCAATCAGCCTTCTAAACTCAGATACAAAAATACTCAGCAAAGTTCTTGCAAGAAGATTGGAGAGTCTGTTGCCTCTGGTGGTGGGAGAGGACCAAAATGGATTTATTCAAGGTAGACAGGGCTTTCATAATGTCAGACGAGTGCTCAATATTTTACATATCCATAGATGGTCAAAAGACACAGCTTTACTCTCTCTTGATGCAGAGAAGGCCTTTGACCGTGTCGAATGGCACTTCTTATTTGAGGTGCTCACTCGCTTTGGCTTTGGGGATAAATTTTGTAAATGGGTTAGACTGCTTTGTACTGGGCTCACCGCAGAAGTTTTGACCAATAATGTGGTCTCTAAACATTTTAACATCTCTAGAAGGTGCCCGCAAGGTAGTCCTCTATCACCTTTATTATTTATCCTTGCAATAGAACCTTTTGCCATAGCGGTGAGGATGCATAGTGAAATTATTGGAATCCGAGAAAGTCACCTGGAACATAAAATAGCACTATTTGCAGATGACGTAATTTTGTTTCTGAAAAACCTGAGTAGTTCTATCCCTGCACTCGTAGATCTCATTGAAACTTTTGGAAAAATATCTGGTTACAAAGTTAATCACTCAAAATCATCCATAATGTTACTTAACGAATTAGAGAGAGAAAATAGCCAGGGTTATGCCTCTACCTTCATTTCACTAAATCATTCAGCTTGATGTACTGGACGGTCGAGTGAACGCTGGCGCGTCTTTGCTGCCGCTGCTCTCCGGTTTTCCTTTAACTATGTGGATTAACTATGTGTGGCTTGTGCTCGCCTGGACTGTCCTGTCCTTGGTTTCTCATTCATCGACTGCACTGTTCCAGTATTCTACAGCTGAGCTTCTGAGGTTCCGTTTATATCTACATGACGATCCACCACCACCAGCTCTGCTTTCACACCCGGATATTTTATACCTGCCTCGTCGGAAATACATTCACCGTGGCTCTCGTCGGAACTTTCAGTATGATAAATCCAACTCCATAAAGTCCTTCTGGTCCACTACTCGACGTCCATTGAGGAATGCCGGTCGCTGCGCTGATCATAGTGTGTTGGCCCGCCTAGCTAGGTCGGCTAACACGGCTGTCAAAAACAGTAACACTACTGTCAACTTCGGTCTCTTTAACATCCGCTCACTTACGGGTAAGGAGCATCTTGTGAAGGATCTCCTCGTTGACCGTAAGTTTGACTTTTTGTGTTTAACAGAAACGTGGCAGCAGCCAAATGACTTTATTTCACTAAATGATGCTTCTCCTCCGGGATTTGTTTACATCTCTCAATCACGTGACTCTGGCCGTGGGGGAGGTCTCGCGATAATTTATCGTGAGAAGTGGAGGACAGCGCCTGTCAATGCTCCTGTCTGTCACTCATTTGAGGCTACTGTTTGTCAGCTTTCTGGACCTATTCCCACCATTGTTGCTACTTTGTACCGCCCACCAAAGCCTAACAAGGATTTTATTGATGACCTTGCTGCCTTTCTGACTCACCTATCCACACTTTCATCAAATATATTACTCCTGGGGGATTTTAATATACATATGGATAATGTTGACAACACTCTCACCAAAGACTTTTCATCCTGTCTGGATAGTTTTGGACTTCTGCAATACATAAACTTTCCCACACATAATAAAGGACATATTTTAGATTTAATCTGCTGTTCAGGTGTTACACCTGTTAACTGTAAAGCAGATTCTTTTCCTTTTTCCGATCACATGTTGCTTTCGTTCACTGTTAATCTCTCACTCTCCAAATCTAATCTCCCACGTACTATAACATTCCGAAATATTAAGGATATCAACTTGGACATTTTATCCTCTAGCATCACTAGTTTTCCCAGTATCGACAGTTTCTCTACCCCGGATGAACTGCTCTCTCACTACAACTACAACCTTCATAACCTCTTTAATAATCTTGCTCCACTCAAAACCAGGACTGTTTCATTTACTCTTTCTGCACCTTGGTATACTCCCACTCTTAGAAAATTAAAAACAAAAGGAAGACAACTTGAAAGACTTTACAGGAAAACGAATCTCACTGTGCACAAGGACATGTATTTAAATCACATTCTTTTTTACAAAGATTCGATTTCCAAAGCTAAAACCACCTATTATTCTGGTTTAATTAGTTCAAGTGAAGGAAATTCAAAGGCCCTTTTTTCTCTCATTACAAACTTCATAAAACCTCGGGATCCACTTCCTCCACACTTATATTCCTCTGATTTTTGTAATTCTATATTATCATTTTTTTCTTTAAAAATTGAACATATCCACAAGCACCTTATGTCTACTTCTGGTCCGAACTCACCTGTCCCAGTTTCATTTGCTCCCACCTGTCTACTCTCAGCATTTACCTTACCCTCAGTAAATGAAATTAATGAACTCATTCAAAAATCCAAATCTTCAACCTGCAGATTAGACCCCCTTCCAACTGTGCTTGTGAAAGCCACTGTTTCTTTTCTGTCCCCTCTCATTACTAACATTATTCACTCTTCACTTACCACTGGAATTGTTCCTTCTTCTCTTAAAACAGCTTCTGTAACTCCCATTCTTAAGAAACCTGGTTCAGATCCCAACGATTATAATAATCTCCGTCCTATTTCAAATCTTCCATTCATCTCCAAAATTCTGGAAAAAATAGTTGCTGCTCAACTTCATACTCATCTTTCCTACAATAATTTATATGAACAATTCCAGTCTGGTTTCCGTCCTTTTCATAGCACGGAAACAGCACTACTTGAAATTACTAATAACCTTCTCCTAGCGGCTGACTCTGGTTTACTATCCATTCTTCTTTTGCTTGATTTGAGTGCGGCCTTGGATACTATTTCACACACCATCCTTTTGAACAGACTCTCTTCTATTGGAATTACTAACACACCTCTTAACTGGTTTCATTCATATCTTTCAGGACGCACTCAGTTTATTCAGTTAAAATCATTCACTTCTCATTCTGTCCCTGTCATTACAGGTGTGCCCCAGGGCTCTGTTCTGGGGCCCCTACTGTTTATCATTTATCTTCTTCCCCTTGGTTACATCTTCCATAAACATCAGATTAATTTCCATTGCTACGCAGATGACACCCAGCTCTATTTTTCAACCAAACCTAATTCCACACTTCCACCATCTTCCCTTACTAACTGTCTTCTTGACATAAAATCCTGGTTCACTTCAAACTTCCTTAAATTAAATGCCAATAAAACAGAATTGCTTCTTATAGGTACAAAATCAACATTAAACAAACTCCATAATTTTTCTATTCCCATTGA
Source organism: Abramis brama (assembly GCF_963993115.1). NCBI lineage: Eukaryota > Metazoa > Chordata > Actinopteri > Cypriniformes > Leuciscidae > Abramis > Abramis brama. The sequence goes on along the minus strand of NC_139963.1, from coordinate 53,909,071 downwards.
TTGCTCCTTTATCTCTCCCTCCCCTCAGGTTAAGAGTCTGGGTGTCATCTTCGATAGCACCCTCTCCTTTACATCTCATGTTAATAATGTTACCCGGTCTGCTTATTATCATCTTCGTAATATCAACCGTCTGCGTCCTTTCCTTACGCCTCACTCCACTGCCATTCTTGTTCACAGCTTAGTTACCTCCCGTTTAGATTATTGTAATTCTCTTTTGTTTGGCCTTCCACATAAAACTCTTCATAAACTTCAACTGGTCCAAAACTCAGCTGCTCGTATCATTACTCGTACCCCTTCTATTCATCACATCACTCCTATTTTACAACAGCTCCATTGGCTCCCTATCATTTATCGTATCAACTATAAAATACTTCTCCTTACTTTTAAAGTCATTCATAATTTAGCCCCTTCGTATCTTTTTGATCTTCTCCATATACCTACACACGCTCGTACTCTTAGATCCTCTTCTTCTATTCATTTCACCGTTCCCCGTGTCCGCCTTGTTACTATGGGGAGTAGAGCTTTCAGCTGCTCTGCTCCTCAGCTCTGGAATTCGCTTCCACCGGACCTCCGTAATATTGATTCTCTTACACTTTTCAAATCCAAACTTAAAACTCATTTGTTTAGAATAGCGTACTCCCTTTGACCACAACTGCATTTTCTTTTAATTGTATTGTATCTCATTGTTTTTAAATATTGTTATTGTTGTTGATGATGATGTAAGGTGACCTTGAGTGTCAAGAAAGGCGCCTATAAATAAAATGTATAATAATAATAATAATAATAATTTCAACAGATAATTTTACATATCTGGGCATAAAAATTGTCCCCGAGGTGAATAAGATTGCCCAGATAAATTATGACCCAATTCTGGAAGATACTACCTCATCAATAGAACGTTAGACATCTTTACCCATCTCAATGATTGGCAGGATAAATATTCTAAAAATGAATATACTTCCTAAATGTCTTTATTTGTTTCAAAATATTCCCCTACCCCCTCCCTCATCTTTGTTTACTAGAATTAAGAAATTGTTTACCAACTTTATTTGGCTAAATAAATGTCCCAGACTACGTCTATCTTTATTATACCTACCATTTGACCGAGGAGGCCTTAAATGTACAAACATTCAATGGTATTACTGGGCAGCTCAGCTTCGTACAATTATGTTTTATTTTTCATCTGAAAGCCCTCCTGCTTGGATGGATTTGGAAGCTTGTTCTATTACACCAAAATTACCATTGCACCTATACCTGTATTCAGCAGACCACAAACACCTAAGAAAAAACACAGATAATCCAATCGTATTGAACATGATCAATATTTGGTTTAATTCATGTAAATATTTGAATTTAAACTCCTCCTTGTCACGTTTCAGTCCTATTTGGGGTAATGTTAATTTCAAACCAGGGAAATGTGATGCAGGATTTCAGATGTGGGCTGAGAAAGGGTTGAGAAAAGTGCAAGATATGTACAGTGAAGATGAAGTACTTATGTCTTTTACAGCAATATCAGCCAAGTATGACATTCCAAAAACCCACTTTTTCAAATATCTTCAACTTAGAAGCTTTATATCCTCATCTCAAAATCGTTCATTAGACATCCCGGCCATTTCCCCACTAGAGACAGCAATTATAGGACATTGTTATGATAAAGGTTCAATCTCATCTTTGTATGACTTGTTTGTGTCTGGGTCTGATGAATCCTCAGAATCAAAATTAAGATTATGGAAAGAAGATATAGATGTCGAAATATCCCTAGAAGATTGGAATAAGGCATGTAAGAAGGCTCAGATGCAGACAGTCAACACTAGCTTGAAACTCATACAGTACAAATGGCTGATGCGTACATACATAACTCCTGCCAAGTTGCACAAGTTTAACGATAATATTCCTGATACCTGTATAAAGTGTGATGAGGCAAGAGGTACATTGTACCACTGTATATGGGAATGTATGAAAGTGAAACCCTTTTGGCAAGGTATTATTGATATGATTGACCAAATCTTATCTAAGAAACTACCACTGGATCCTAAGCTTTTTATCCTGGGTATATATCCTACCAGCCCCCCTGTACAGAGAAAAGAGGTCAGATTAATAGACGTGTATTTTACAAGCTAAACGTACAATTGCTCTTAATTGGAAAAATATCAATGAGCCAAGAATTGGAATGTGGGTTAAAGAAATGGCTTCAAATATGTCAATGGAAAAGATAACGTACATTGTTAAGAATACACAAAATGCTTTTGAAGATGTCTGGAGACCTTTTAAGAACTTCTTAAGGCACAATGTTAATGTTGGTAATCTGCTACAGGAAGATCAAGCCCTGAGGGAATGAGAAGCATTATGATCTTCAAAATAGGAACGTGAAACTCTTCTTACCTGATCTAGGTATCTTTAAAAACACACACACACACATCCTTTTTAGTTATTTTATTTTATTTTAATTTTATCTTATTTTTTTATTTTATTTTTCATTTTATTTTTCTCCTCCAGGGAGGAGTGTTGGGAGGGAGAACAGGGTATAAAATGTTTGCTGTGTTTTACATGATTGCTATTCATTATGTAATCTGTTGTGATATGCAAACTGAAAATGTAATACATATATTGTTAAAAAAAAAAAAAGTACATGCACCATGTTACGAGTGAGCGAGCACACTGTGGTAAGATGGCCGCCGTGTGCGGACGTCGACCTCCATTGGCCAGCAGCGCGCACGAGACATCTAGCCTTTATACACTGTAAAAAAGAATACATTGATTTTATTGATATCTAATTAATAAAAATGAGGCAACAGATTACAAGCAATATTATTAATTAAATTTAACAAATTAGAATTGAGTAATAATTAATCAAATGAATTCCTTAAAAGTTAACCATTTAAAATGAGTAAAATGTACAAAATATCTTTTATTGCCAACATTGAAGACACCTGGTGTTAACAAGCAGAATCACTGAAGGAGAAAACCATAATTAAAGTCACCATTGTGGAGATCAGTGTGTGTTTTAGTTGGGCTCTTGACCCTAAACTTATTAACTTTAAGTTTTGTTTGGCTGCTGTACATGAGTTATAACAGCCAGATGAACAAAGAGAAAAGGTGATCTGATGGTGTTGGTTGTGATTTAACATAATCATTATTTCACAATCATTAGACCTGAATCACTGAACCTCATATAGAGTCCAATTTATGAATTAAGTTAACTTTATTAATTACAGCAGTATAATATTTTTAGCCTTTTCAATGAAATCCAAATGATCAAATCAATAATAAAAAATAAATAAATATGTATTTATGGTGTTTTTTTTTTGTTTTTTTTTAGGCACAAACACACATCAAGATTTTGCGTATGAATCTCAGCAATGGTGACGAACAGATCACCTCTGAACATAAGCTCATTATTTATTCATGCAGCAATGCATGATGGGAGCCATGAATGAGTTTTGATTGGTGGAACCCAGAATGCACTGCAACATGCTTTATAAATGTCACCATTGTTGAGATTCACAGGCTGATTATTGATGTCTGTGTGTCTCCTCATTATGTAAGAGAAACTTTTCAGAAATTATTTGCATTACATTGTAAAAGTTAAAAATATTATGCCGTACAAGGCCAGTGCTGCTATAATTAAGAAAGTAAACCTAACTCATAAATTGGACTCTATATGAGTTCAGTGATTCAGGTCAAATGATTGTGAAATAATGATTATGTTAAAACACAACCAACACCTTCAGATCACCTTTTCTCTTTGTTCATCTGGCTGTTATAATTCATGTACAGCAGCCAAACAAAACTTAAAGTTAATAATTTAAGGTCAAGAGCCCAACTAAAACACACACTGATCTCCACAATGGTGACTTTAATTATGGTTTTCTCCTTCAGTGATTCTGCTTGTCAACACCAGGTGTCTTCAATGTTGGCAATAAAATATATTTTGTAAATTTTACTCATTTTAAATGGTTACCTTTTAAGGAATTAATTTGATTAATTATTACTCAATTCTAATTTGTTAAATTTAATTAATAATATTGCTTGTAATCTGTTGCCTCATTTTTATTAATTAGATATCAATAAAATCAATGTATTCTTTTTTACAGTGTATGATATCTATGCTGATTAGTGCCAAAAACATTGATTAACTCATGAAAACCAAGTAGCTGTAAGTAACCAATATTTAATGCTAATATAAATTGCTCATTTGCCTCTGGACAGATTGCACTGCTGTTTGATTGAAATGTAACATCTATGCAAAATAATCCTTGAAATATTTCTCATTTAAGGCCATTCCTGTTTGGAATATGTGATTGAGTATTGTCAACAATAAGCAGAAACATTCTGCATTTCCATTTTGTAGTGTGGATCATTCATTGCGACATTTCAACTTATTCTAATGTTTATGAATCTGTTATCTGCTTGACAAATAATTTATGCAACTGCCCATTGACATGCTTTTAAAGCTATTGTTATCCTATTTTTTGGCATTCAAACACCTTAAAATCCACAAATGTAGGGCAGAGAAATCCAAATTTACCCTCCCCTGATGTTTCGAGCTCAGCCCCTGATGTTTTAAAACCTAGAAACGCCCCTGCAAATGCATATATAGTATTTGTAACTTAAATAAGTAATAATCAAATAAAGATACAATTTTTTTTAACAATATTTTAAGGAGTTGTAACATTTTACAGTCTTACAGTGAAGTGGCCCTCAGTGAAAATGAGTTTGACACCCCTGGTGTAAATGCTACAAAAGCTCAAGCCAAACATGCATAAAAACACTACTTTTATTCCTTTTAGTTATACAAATGTCTCATTAAAATGTCTACAAATGTTTAAAACTGATCAGAGATCAGGCAAAACCCATAGACATTTGTTCAGTGGTTCACCGCATGATGGGTTCACAGAGATCATTGACATTTTGAAATGGTTATGAGGCAACAAAGCCTCATTTACTAAAATCACGTGACTTTCACAGGTTGATACACGCTCTGAACCACTGATTTGAAACAAAAGATTCATAAAGGTGTCTTAGCTTCGTGAAGAAGTGTTTTGAGATCGCCCGTCACTACTTTCATTACATAAGACATGATTAGCAAGTTGTTTGCATAAAATAGTCCATTGAAACTCACTTGATTTAATTTTTCTTTTAGACCTGATGGACGTGAACAAGAAAGGAAAAACAGAAGCCAAAAAATCTGTCTCCTGCCCTCAATGTAAAAAACGCTTCACATGTAAATCAAGTCTGAAGATTCACATGAGAGTTCACACTGGGAAGAAGTGGCTCAGGCTTTCGCTCTGAAATCACATCAGCTTCTCATTCTGACGAAAGACCATTTATCTGTGATCAGTGCGGTAAACAGTTTCACTGAGCTTCAGTCCTGAAGTAACACCTGAAGATTCACACAAAGGAGAAGATTCATTAGTAATATTACAGCAGAAAAGAGACGGCGGTGTGAGTTTCAGTGCTGAAGTCCTTTACTACAGATGATGAACTGAAAGACCACCAGAAAATTCACACTTGAGAAGAAGGCCATAACACTTTTAAGAGAGACGTGTATCTGATATTAATATTTTTTTCGTTCTTTGTTTTTTCTTTGTTTTTGAACATCTAGTTCAGTGGTTTTCAAACTTTTTCCAGAGCGACCCCTTTTATTTTATTTTTTTTGTTAATTGACGCAACCCATAGGCCTATATAGGCCTATTCTTAAGCCAAACATACAGAATACAATGGGGCTAAAGGCGCATTAGACTTTATTCTCATTTAAAAGTGCTCTGTTATGCACAGCTGGCACAAAAATTCAGCTCTGATGATGCACGTACAGTGGCTTATCCGTGACGTGATCGCAATGCAAAGTTGATTCTGCACTCTTTTGATCTAGCTAAAGCTACAGGGATGCTAATTAACCGGTTAACCATTAACCATTGTAACCATTTTAACCATTAATAGCCTACTATCGTTTGCTGTATGCTTAAAAAATTCACTAAAAATATTCCACAACAAATCCTTTAAATTTAAAGATAATCAGAACAGAACAAGAATGAAAAAAAAATCTATAAACAAGCCAAAACAAAATAATTTAAAGCGAAAGCTGCGTTGGGCTCACTTAACTCTCATTCGAATACATTTTTTTTCCATATTCGCGATTTATTTGGATGATAAACTATTACTTATTATAGGCTTCTAAGAAAAAATTAAAATGATTATCCCCCAAATTTTAAATATTTATTAGGCTTAAAAAATATAACTTTTAATTTAAGTGAACTTAAAACAAACCTTGCATAAAACCATTATAAATGTCATATTTACCTGTGCCTTTCCTGTCTAACAGGTTTAAATATACAGAAATTGAATTAGGTTATCAAAACATTCCGCACTGCATAAATTATACACTAAATATAGATAAATCCTTAATAAAGCTACAAGCATTCTTTAGTCAAGAGCAGTTAGTAGTTTTCTCTGTTTTCTTTGTCCTTTGGTTAACTTTACTGACAGAGAGAATTCGCTGCTGCCACTTTAGGACCAGCCGCTGCTGACGATCTCACGCATCCCATTCTCTCACTACTCTTTTCTTTCATTTAAGATTTTATTTAAATCATTTAAGACTGTTCTTGTGAGGATACTCGACAAAACGGACATTTATAAATGGACAACTATAACCGTCGGTCTTACGGTTATATACTAACCATCACACCCCTAGTCTTACTTAATTTTTGTATTTACCTTGTCTTATTTTATCAACATCTCAATTTTATTGTCCATTTTCTTATTTTCTGCAGATTCTGCTTGAATCAGGAATAATTTTAATTCTTAAAATCACGAAGTGTCCTGATATTATTGCTTTTTGAGCTTTCCATGTTTTAAATTCCTCAATATATATTTTGCCTAATAAACGATATTTCACCTAATCGACACTAAAAAGACATTACAGTTGCATTTGATCACTTAAATTCACATGATTGTATTTAATTCCAATGAAATGCTCCACTGCTTATCATACAGGTCACTTTACTTAAATTAAAATTTGTTAAATAAATCTTGGAGTCAGATCTTAGTTTCAGTAGTCACGTCATAGCAATAACTAAATCAGCAGACTATCATCTCAAAAATATTGCAATAAATAGATGCTTTGTTCCCAGTCAAAACATAGAGAAACTTGTTCATGCTTTCATCACCAGCATGGTGGATTATTGTAATGGACTCCTCACCGATTTGTTCAACAAGTGTATGCAAGACATAGATAAGCTAATAAAACATCATGGTTTCCCTTGAGAGGGAACATGATTCATGTTATTTTTTATTTCTTATGCACATGCTGTAATTATTTTATTATTATTTTAAATACTTGTCTGTGTAAACCATTGAGAATGAAATGTGCTATATAAATAAACTTGCCTTGCCTAAAATCGTGGGGTAACATAGCACTGTTTTACTTGCTTAAAATAATACTAAATACATTTGAGTGTGTTGAAAGATGTTTTGTTACTCTGTGCGTTCGCTTGGCAGCTGCTATAAGACATCTGTTGAACATCACAACAAGCTAGACTTATATTTGAATATCATATTAATAAAAGATGGATGACCAGGTCTCCAAACACCATCAAGCAGAACTCATGATATTCATAACACATCTCTATTTTATTAAGCAGATATTTGAACTGAGAAACTAGGAAACATATCCAAACAGAATATTCGTAACAAATCCTGCAAGTTGTTGGCACTTGCTCTATTTTGTGCCAGCCTTTAATACGAAAAAAACAAAACAAAAAAAAACACTTAAAATACCACATAAACAACAAAAACTGGCCAATGTACACAAGTCAGAGTCGCCAGCAGAGCAGCGCTGTCAAAATATCAAGGCAAATTTGAATTCTCTATTAATTCATCTATTTTTTAATCTACAGATTAAAATCTTCAGATATACAGTGATTTCAGCTTTTGTGATTTGTTTATTTCAACACTTATGAATTGTCATTTGCACTGTCTCAGTGCATTGTTGTTCTCCATGTTTTTGTTGCATTACATATGAATAGATTGAAAACATTTAAATTCTTTAAACTTTTCCTTATGAACTAAGCAGATATTTTAACTGAGAAACTGGAAAACTTATCCAGACAGAATAATATTTTTTTTTTTTATGAATGATTGAAGATCTTGATCACCATTCTGTAGAAACGGTTTTATATTCCTCCTTTAGCTGATCTTTGAATGTCAAGAGGATCATGGTCTCCAAACACTTCTTTAAGCTGTATTTTTCTCCTCAGTGAATCAACCCGCTTTAATGATGATTAAGAAAAAGACTGTGGTCCAATCTCAGTTCAAATTCATCTTAGATTGAATCTGTTTTACATGTTCAAGCACACTTAAAGTAAATCAGTATTAATCTAGAGTTTTCTCAAAGGTCATTCCATCACAAGTAGTCCACATATTGCAAAGTTGATTGTGTGAAAGATCATTGCTTGAAAGATCATGTGCTCCAAAGATCAGTTTTTGTTTCAAGGAGCTACAATGATCTTGAGCTGAGCTATTGAGGTTTGTGTAAATAGAGTATAAACAAAGTGTGTGGTTCACCATGATTAGAACTGGTTTCTACCGGGGATTTTTGTTCTCCATTTCTGTCACCTGATAGAGTTTGTGTTTCTTGAACTTTCAAGTGAATTGAGCTTGAAATATTTCAATTGAGCTTTATAGTTGAATCAAATTTGTTTCAGCAAAATCTGAATTTGTCTCATATTTAATAAAGTTTGCATCCTTACATGATTTTCACTTTAAATATTATGAAGTTGCTTTGATTGTATAAAGCACTATAAAAATAAAGGTGAAAAAAATGATACAAAGATGGCTGCTATGGTCAAACTAAGTGAAAAAAAGTTGTTTGTATTACCAATGCATAATGATTAAGCTAAAAAAAAAAAATTGACGCTCTAGCAAATTGTGTGTCTGATCCCTGTGGTTTTTCACTGAATCACACACATCGGTTTTTCACTGAATCACACACATCCTTTCTGTGAATGCAAGTATAACTGCCCTAAAACCACCGGTTGCTTTGTGCTCAGATTCCTTTGTGGCACTCGCTCCCTCTTCACTGGTCAGGGTCTTCTCCAAGAGTTGCAGATTTCTTTCATAAAAAGATTGCTCAGCTTCTTGTTGTGACTGGTCAACTAAATTCCAGTATAGTTTCTTCCATTCTGTTTTAGAGAGCCGTTTGTCCTGCTGTTTGTGCTGCTTCAGTTTCTCATCTAGTTTCTGTTTCTGAATCTTCTGAATGCATTTCTCAGTTTCATCAAACATGTCACTTGTAAAGTGCGCCCCATCATTTTCTTCCATTATCTTCTCTATTTTACAGATCAGATCTTTGATCTGTGGGAAACTGGCAGACTCGTTGTCCAGACAGAAGAATCGATTTCCACAACTGTCAACAAGTTTTTTGAGATCTGGATCACCTTCCTCTAGATATTGCTCTATGGTTTTCTTTTGCTTCTCCAATTGATCTTTGTAAGTAAAGAGGATCATGGTGTATTTTAGTATATGTTCTCCAAACACTTCTTTGAGATGTTGCACTGTGTTTTTCTCCTCCTCAGTGAATCGACCCACTCTAATGACGATAAGAAAAGCATGTGGTCCTGGAGAAGCGTATGTTACACATTTAACTATTTCAGTTTTAATCTGCTCTTTACTGAGTTCAGTATCATAAAGTCCTGGTGTGTCGATCACTGAGATCTTTTTGTCAAACCTCACTGTGGTTTCTAAATTACTCTGTTTTGTCTGAGAGATTGAACCGGCTGTAGATTTGAACACGTTTCTGCCGATGATGGTGTTTCCAGTGGCACTTTTCCCACATCCAGTTTTTCCCAGCAGAACCAGCCTGATCTGGTCTTTCCTTTCAGAAAACACAGCAGTTCCATCTGGATCTTCAGCTGCAGACTTCCCTGAAACTATAGATCAAACAAATCAGTAATAAAACACTTCAGGGATTATTTCCATATGACCAGTGCAGCAAAGATGGACACTTATTGAACAAATCACTATATATATTTATTATTAGAATCATGTGATCTGATGTGATGTGAACACACAGGCAATTACATTTTTTTGTACCTTTTTGAACAGACCAATTTAACAATCACAGTACTGGAGGAAAACGTAAGTGAACCCTTGGAGATAATAGCTGTTTGAACATCGGACAGCCACCTTGACATTATCCTGTAGGATATTTTGATAAACTTGGGAATTCATTTCCCCCTCAATGACGGCAAGTGGTCCAGGCCCTGAGGCAGAGAAGCCAGCCCAAATCATGATGTTCCCTCCACCATACTTCACAACTGGGATGATGTTTTGATGTTGGCAAGCTGTGCCCTTTTTGTGGCGTACATGCTGATATTCTTCCTGAACAATTCAAGTTTAGTTTCATCAGTACATAAAACATTTTCCCAGTAGCAATATAGTTTGCCAAGGTGCTTTTTGGCAAACTTCAGGCACACAGCAATGTTTTTTGCGGAGAGCAGTGGGTTTGTCAATGGATACCCTGCCTGTTCAAAAATGTACATATGGTAAACTCATGAACAGTGATGTTTTGCTAGTACCAATGATGTCTTCTAGCCATTGAGCCCTATCATACACCCAATGCAGCACCAGGCGTGACAACTGTTTTTTGCAAGTTTCAGCCCGACGCATTTATCATTTTCACATCCTGCAAAAGGATTTTTTATATAAAAAAAAATACATTTTATATATATATTATATATATTTCATCCTATAAAATAACATAATATGTGTTGTATAAATAGAAAGTGCATTTGTGCCCATTTGTGCCCATGGGTGTCCTGGTCTGAAAACGAGGTGTGTTCAGGCGCATTGTTGGCACGTTGCTATTTTGAGGCAACTGAAATAGACTGAGCCATTGACCAAGTGAAACCTGGTCTAAAGTCAATGGCGCAGTATTTTTTTTAAATTTAAAGAGCGTGTTAGTAATGTGCACCTATAGGTCTACAACACACATACACTCTGCATATTACACACACACTGCTTATTACATACACAGGGACGCCCAGCAGCACACAAACATGCCAAATATAAAAAATAAAAGGATTTAAATGTAAAAGATTAATATTGTGAACATAAAGATATAGTGGCATCCGGCTTGTCCCGTAGATGGTCTGTTCCCGTAGATAGTCATCTTGGCTGGGCGCCCACTTCTAGGAAGAGTAGCCACAGTACTAAACTGTCTCCATTTATAGACAATTTGTCTAACTGTCGACTAATGGATCCCTAAACACTTTGAGATTGCCATGCATCCCTTTCCAGCCTTATGAAGATCAACTACTCTTGAACGTATGTCTTCACAGAACTCCTTTTTTTGAGGCATGGTTCACATCATTATGAATATCAATCTTAAAATGTTTGAGTGTCTTTTATCAATCAAAGCAACTCTAAACCACACATTCAAACTCATTTTATTAATTGGACTCCAAGTGTGCAAGCTACTGTCTCCAATTAGCTTTCGTTGAAGTAATTAGTCTATGGGTTCACTTACTTTTTCCTACAGCACTGTGAGGCCCCGTTTACACGTACATGGTTATTTTGAAAAACTGAGACATTTCCTTTTGTTTGTTCCCTACATGCAAATGGAGAATTCGCCTCTGAAAACAATTCTTTCTAAAAACTCGGCCAGAGGGGAGATTTTGGAAAACTTTGTTTGCATGTAAACTGAAAGTTTTAGGCAGCGGACGTCACAGTATGCGACAAAACTTGCACCTGTGTCAAAAGTGCGACCTTGTTCAAAAGAGAAAGAGGAAGTGATTCATTGCTTTTTTGGGATTCTGATTGGCTACCGTGGGCTTGAGCTTCTTATTACACTGCCACCTACAGGTTTGGCATGCTCTTGACGGCATATATACACGGGTTCGTGTAAATGAAAACTTTTCTGAAAACTAACAGATGTGCAAAATTTTATTTTAGAAAACGGAGAGGGTGAAATGTCCGTTCATGAAAATAGCCGGCCACGTGTAAACATAGCCTAAATGTTTAATGGGTCTGTTCAATAAAGACACAAGAAATTGTAATAATTTTTTATAATTGTTATCATTTTAAACACATTGTGTTTGTCTATTGGGTGATTCTATTGGGAATCACGGGTGTCTACAGATTCTCCAACACCCGTGCAGAGACGACTCGGCGCCTGTGAAGAGACGACTCGACGCTGGCGATATGTTTATGCCCTAAATCAATACATGATTAACTAACTGTATTTCTCTATGTACATTTCTGAAATGCACTTTCTGTAAAGCTGCTTTGAAACAATATGTATTGTGAAAAGCGCTATACAAATAAATTTGAATTGAATTGAATTGAATATTGTTATGTCTTAGATCCGATCACATTTTATGGCAAACTATTGCAGAAAATCAGTTCATTCAAAAGGGTTGACACACTTTTTCCTGCTACTTAGAGTAAAAGTATATTCTCCAATGAAAGGTTAGAATTTTATTTATTTTTTTGCAGATTTATTTTCACAGCCTTATTTGATCATATTTACCAAGGGTTTGAATAATTTTGGGCTTAACTGTATATGCATGACTTACAGTTGACAGGAAAACCTCTTTTGCTGTCTCTCCTTTTCATTTGTTCCATGGTAAATTTCCCTTTATTCTTCATCATCATTCGTTCAATCTTCTGCAGTAGTTCTTGTATCTGACTCTCTGATTTACTCTTGTTATTGAAACAGTGAAACCTTCCTCCACATTCAGTCACCAGTTTCTGGAGATCTGCATGATCTTTGCTTTGAAGATATTCCTCAATGGTCTGTGGTTCATCCAGATCCTCCAGTTCATCTCCACGTGTGAAAAGGACCATCATGTACTTCTGAACTTCAGGACCAAATAAACCTTTAATATAATCCAGAATCTCTTCCTCATTTTGCACAGGTTGCTCTAGAGGAACAGTGAGCAGAACTGCACTGAGATCTTCTGAACATAGTTTGATCAGCTCTTCTTTCAGTTCCTCCAGCTTCTCTTCATTCAGATCTGGATCCAGTAGATCTGGAGAAATAATCACACACACCTGCTTCTCTCCGATCTGTGTTTCACCCTCACAAACTTCAGACTCATGCTTCTTTACTTTAAACTTCTTTTCTCCCAGTATAGTGTTTCCAGATGAGCTTGCCCCAGAACCAAATCTGCCCATCAAGAGAATCCGGACCACTGGATCATCTGAACTGGAGCAGATCTCTGACATCCTTGAATTAAATGTATAGAATAAGATCAGAACCAGGTCAGGGCAAATTATCATTCTTCTCATGCAAGCCAAGAGTAAGAAATTAACAAAACAGGCAACCTTAAAAAATGCTCAGTTATTTTTTATTTATTTATGCTGGGTTGTTTTAATTTAACTCAGCTGCTGGGTCAATTTTACTGATGTAAAATGATAAATGATAGCTTCCATGTGCAGGACTCTTCATGCATTTTAAATGACGTTATGTTTTATGATTTTATATATACAATTAATAAATGTATTACTATTTTTTTTATATCTTTCGAGTTTGGATTTAATTTTTCATGAAAGATATAGCTTCATTTATTGAAACAGATGTAGACCTAACTTCATGTTATTTGTGTGTTTTACTTGTCGTTTTATTAGTCGACAGCAATGGTACAGAGCTATATCCTAGCCCAAACATCTTAGATACAGAATTTCAGTGTTTTTACCATGAACACAGAACACAAGTTAGCATAACAGCAGCACCTCTGACTACACACTTGCTCACTCACACTAATAACACTAATAAACAGAGTTACATAATGGAGATATAATGCTGCAATGGCAGCAACAGTGTGAGTGCATTTCATTCGATCGATTATTATTGTATTATTTATTATTATAAAAACCTAGCTGGGTAATATGGCCAAAAACATCACCTCAATATTTTTTTCAAAAATCATACAATATCGATATCACAATATTCAGTTACCATTAATGGGGAGGGAAAATCTTTCAACACGTTTGTTAGAACTTGAGAATAAATGTAAACAATTTGTTTGTTCACAATTAAACTCCACAGAGTTGCTACTTTTTAATTTAGGGCCCTATAAAATCAATTGTATTTTCCTCTAAATTCTGTGTTATAATTTTTAAGTTTTTCCATACTAGTGTGGTAATAACAAATATCTTTTAACGCTAAACATTGGTTAGTGAGACGTCTACATAAGTTACACATTTTGTACAATCTTGTACAGTTTTATTAAACAAAAACAAGAACTGTGAAATTACACAGATTTCTGCAGCAACTCTTTGTCGTACTTGCACAGAAAAAAAAAAACTGATTCCATGTTCGTCGTCAGAATTAATCTTTACGGCCGGTGAAAAAAATTAAATTTATGCAGTCCTACAATAAAATAATTACCTTAAATATTGACTTAAATTTAATGTTTTTTTTTTTCAGCTAACCTACTCTGAGATAAAAGTTCTACTTTGTACAAACATAAAAAAAAAGGTTTGTTACAGCCAAATGTATTAGTTTTTCGATAGAAATATTTATTTTCCGAAGACAAAATACTTCCGTATAAAGTAAAAAGATGATTTATACCATACTTAATCAATACATTTTCTTTATACACAAACCAAAATGGTTATTAATGTAGTTCAATATGATTTTTTTTTTTTTTTTTTTTGCTTTATTTGGGGGGGGGGGCAGTATTGCAGCAACAAACACAGTCCTTGAGTCCATGTGGAGAGATTTCTTATCTGAAGGTGCAAAGGTCCAACTTTTTATTTGAAGGTTGAAGATCGATCTTTAGTGAATGCGACTCCAGACAGATCACAAGAATAATGCTTCTTAGAAAACAAAAACAGCACAAAACGTTAATAAAGCACACTCTTTAAATGAAACACGTCGAGAATTTAGTCAAAAGAAAAACGTTGAGGACAGTAGCAGCAGTGTTAAGCTGTACTTACACTTCAAATGCTCCTCCTACAGTTAGTTTACCTGTTCTGTCTGTTACCTGTGAGAGACGTAGCCTGATTGATTCACAACACTCAATAAACATGATCAGACACTGACCGATGACCCTCATGAGCAAATGATTATCTAATGCTGTATTACAGATGTATTAAAGTAACATAAACAGATTGATAAAGCCTCTAAGAAAGTGTCTTGAAGGTGTTCAAGAAAGTCAGTTCACTTCAGCAGCTGTTTGATTCTCACACAGAGAAAAAGAAGCAAAAACGAAACTCGTCATACATGTCAAAGTGTTAAACTTTAAAAGTGTTAAACTAAAAGTGTTAGAATGGAATATGAATTTAAAAAGCTCATAATTCAAATGTGAAAAAGTATAAATATAGCAATAACTATTTTCACTTTCACAAGTTGTAAAGCTAATTCCTGATATCTGTAAATGTATTTCAGCATGTTTAATTAGGTATTCCTGATATCTAGAAAAAGGTGTTAGATAAAGAAGAGTAATTGTTACTATCGTTACAAACACTGATCACCATAATGGTAAGTTGTAAGTGGCCATGGCTGCATCACAAATGTTTCCACGCCAGCTGTGATGGCACAAAAATACAATTAAAACTTAATTTTGGAAAAATACGTTGTATTACAAATCTCTATATTAACTGGATTTCTATTAATGCAATACAGTGAATGACAGCCATCTGTGGTTTTCTAGTGGATTACATTATTGGCAGTTTAGTTTTAGTGATTAATTTAAATATCATACACTCTCAGAAATAGGGGTACAGCAGGAGTCCATTTCTGTCCCCCAAGGTACATATATGTACCTTTTTGAGGCTCAAAAAGGTACATATATGTCCCCAAGCATTAAAAGGTACAAATATATACCGTTTCTTTTAAAGGTTAAGGTACAATTTTAAAAGACAGCCTCTGCTAAGTAATTTAATTTTATTTTTTGTAAAAAAAAAAAGGTTTTTTTTTAAGGTTTTAATGATACCTTAATCGGTAGATTTTAACTTATCACTATATTAGAGTAGCTTTGAAATAAAGGAAATAAAAGTTTTGTAAGTCAATTTACTGATATTAAATCTTTATAACACAGCAAAAACTCCAGTGTTAAATGAACTTTCCTGGGAGTTTATTTGGCTCCAGACTCAAGAGTGTTAAAGTGTTAAAATATGAGTGTTAAATTAACAATCAAGAGTGCTAAAGTTAATGAGATAATTAAGTGATTCATTGAGTGATGATTGAGCAATATTGAAGACACCTGATGTTAACAAGCAGAATCACTGAAGGAGAAAATATATTTTTAAGGCACCGTTATGGTGATCAGTGTTTGCTTTAGTTGGGTCTTTTGACCCTTAAACTGTTAACATTAGGTTTTGTTTGGCAGTTGTATCTGAGTTAGAATGGCTAGATGAACAAAGAGAAAGCTGATCAGGTGGTGTTGGTTATGTTTTGACTTAATCATAATTTGACCTGAATCACTGAACTCATTTAAAGTCTAATCTCTGACTTAAATGTATATTGTTGATTACAGCATCGCTGTGATTCTACAGCATAAGATCCAGAATTTATGAAAAAATCTAAAGGATTTCTTAAAAGTTGATCTGATAAAAACAAATCTTTCTTTTAGGCACACACAGACATCAAGAATCAGTCTATGAATCTCAACAATGGTGACAAACAGAATATTCAATTAGGGAAAGGAAATTAGTAAGACAATTCAGATCATAATTTATTCATACCGCAATGCATGATGGGAGCCTTGAATGAGTTTTGATTGGTGGCACCCAGAATGCACTGCAACATGCTTTATTACTGTCACCATTGTTGAGATTCACAGGCTGATTATTGATGTCAGTTTTTCTTCGTAAAGGACTTTTCAATGTCTTTTGATCAGAACAACTTTTAAGAATTTTTGGATTATATTGAAAATGCTGAAAATCTTTTGCTGTAGAATCACAGTGATGCTGTAATCAACAATATACATTTAAGTCTGAGATTAGATTCTAAATGAGTTCAGTGATTCAGGCAAATTATGATTATGTCAAAACATAACCAACACCATCTGGTCAACTTTTCTCTTTGTTCATCAGGCAGTTATAACTCAGATACAACAGCCAAACAAATTCTAAAGTTAATGATACACAAACACTGATCACTATAACGGTGTCTTAAAAAATTCAATTTTCTCCTTCCGTGATTCTGCTTGTTAACATCAGGTGTCTTAAATAATGGTCAATCATCACTCAATGAATCACTTAATTATATCATTAACTTTAACACTCTTGAGTCTGGAGTAATATAAACTCCCAGGAGAGTTCAATTAGCACTGGAGTTTTTGCTGTTGGACCTCAAGGTACATATATGTAACTTTTTGAGGATCAAAAAGCATTAAAAGTTACATATATGTACCGTTTCTTTTAAAGGTTAAGGTACAATATTGTACCCTTGAGGGTATAGCCCCAGTGACAAGCCATTGTACCCCTAAAGGTACAATTATGTACTTTATTTTCTGAGAGTGTATGTAGAGCCAGCCCTGATTGGCTGCTTGAATCTCCATTTAAAAGAACGTCCAGTTCGTGGTCTTTCTTTCTTTTGGCCATGGGTGGAGAAGAAGTCATAGCACGGTTACTCATGGTTCTTACAGGGCTTTCAACAGAGGAAGTCCTTCAGAAAATATCAGAAGCAGACATAGAAGTAACCGACGTCGATATATATATATATCATTGTTGTCAACGATTGTACCCTGTCAAAGCCAATTTTGTACCATTTTTGAAGGGTCCATTTTTGTATTGTTAAATAAAGGTACAAAATTGTCACCACAGGTACAAGATTGGTCTCTTAAGGTACAAATCACAAGGGTACAAATATGTACCCTTGAGGGTACAGCCCCAGTGACAAGCCATTGTACCCCTAAAGGTACAATTATGTACTTTATTTTCTGAGAGTGTAACATAGTTGTCTTCATCTCCAAAACATTATTTTTGTCTTAAATTTCATGATTAACTCAGACAGGTTCAGTGCTGACTCGTTTTACATTAGTTCTTTTTTGTGAATTGGAATGTGTGTAAAGGATTGTGGGTGTCTGAATGTGTGTGTGTGTGTGGGGGGGTGGGGGGTGGGGGGTGGGTGTGTGGGGGGGAATCAGCGAAGAAGTGACTAGAGTTCGCTAGAGTTGCAGAGTTCTCCTTTAATAAACTGAATATTGTTCAGTCATACATAAATGAAACAGGTAAGATTTATATAATTGTATTAATAAACTGAATGTGATTTAATTGTCTTTGATAAGTAAATTAACCCTCTGGATATTTTTTTTTCTTTATCGGAATGGTACGGAACTTGGAAAAGGTTTTGGCACTTGCTGTGCGAACACACACACACACACACACAAAAAAACATGGGACATGATTCGAACAGGTGGTTCTGAAAAAAAATAGTTGCACTTTGTGCTCCTTGCAATCAAAATGAGCGCACTGGAAATAAATGGGAGATGAATTTAATCTAGTGGAAGCGTTTGGTACTGCAGCCAAACAACATCTCATTGAAAGCTCATATTTCGAGATATCGAGCTCAAATTTTTATCACAACTTGTTTAGATTTATGGCTTTGATTTTCTCACAGTTTTAGAGTAAAACATGTTTTTGAAAATTCATATTTCATCTAAAAATTTCAAATAGTATTTTTGCACATTTTTCATTACAATATACCTAAAATTCTGTAATTTTAAGTTCACTTTTTAAAACTTTTTTCACTTCAGCAAAAATCTGCCAAGTGTTGTCTTTGAAAAAAGATCAAACTTAAGTCTATGCTCTAAAGCATTCAAGATATAAGATAGTTAAAAGTAAATAAAAGGATTATAAAAAACAAGATATGAACTAGTTATAGTTTAATAGTCAAAAAGAAAAATACTAAAAGGAAGCCTTATTTACTTATAGAAAAGTATTTGCCAAGAGATGTAAAAGAAAGAAAAGCAGAAACAAAGGCACAAAAATAAATAAAAGCATATGAAAGAATATTAAACATGGCACAAATTCAAGATATATTTAAAGTTTTCTTATTTACAGACATTGACATTTTATTTAAGCACAAATTAAATTATTGTTCAAAGATGTTAAAGGCCCCCTGAAATAAAAATGTTTTTTAGCTTTTAGTATGAATATGTTAGGCTTAAGGTTATGAATAAGCTGGTGTGTTTCAAACCAATGACAAAATTCACATTTAGGAGATATAAGCATTCAAAACATACAGTCCCTCACTTCCGCTAAAATAGATTTTTATAGAGAGCCTAAGTCCCTCCCCTTCCGGTGGACCACCATGAGACCTTAATTCGGAAAAATATTGTATGGTAGTCAATGGCGAGAGACAACAAATATTTTGATCTCGTTTGAATTGTGCCATGAATTACACATATGATGTTTGCCAATTTAAAAGATACATTTTAAAGTCAAGAAAGTCGCAGTTTGATGTAAAACTGTTGAGGTATAAGACTGTGAAAATACGTAATTACAAAGACTACAAACCCAAAAGGCGCACATGTGGCGTACCTTTTCTCTCAATGAATGAAGCTAACTTTACTGAAGCTATAACATCTGTCATTTTTTCTATAGTCTTACGTTATAATCGTAACGTTACGCCGTCATGCCTGAGTGTTTTGTCTAGAGTTGTTCCGATTCCGATACTAGTATCGGAAATGCCGCCGATACCAATAAAAATTCTGGCATCGGTATCGGCGAGTACATCTACCCATGTACCGATCCGATACCATTTTATTAAACAATACCTAGTTATACACGCTAGCTTTGCTTAACACTGCAAATCGGAGATCAATTCTTCTTCGCTGCTCTATACAGTGGTTGCTTGTGGCAACACAGGAAGTTGTGCTGTTGCCACAAGCAACCACTGTTTAGAACAGCGAAGAAGAAATGAAAACGCGCGCAGTATGAGTATTTGACTGGACCAACCTGCCAGTAAAACGGCGACATGTCTCATATGCCATACTGCAATTTCAAGGCACGAGTATTAGCAACACGGTTCGTTGTACCATTTTTCCTGCCGACCAAAATTTCGTTATTTCAAATGTAGGCGCGCGGCAAGCGCATAATGTAAGAGACGCTGGCGCCGAACATCAAATGGCAAACGTAAGTTAATGAAAACGGAACAACACTGCGCTGCTCGTTATTTTGTGCTTCACGGACCATTAAACAGTTTGGAACAATGCAGTGCGAGCCGATCTTGATCAAGCTACACTGTTACTACACAGCAAAAACTCCAGTGTTAAATTAACACTCCTGGGAGTGTATATGAGTCCACTCTCAAAAGTGTAAAGTGTTAAAATATGAGTGTTAAATGAACACTCAAGAGTGTTAAAGTTAATGAGATAATTAAGTGATTAATTTAGTGATGATTGAGCATTATTGAAGACACCTGATGTTAACAAGCAGAATCACTGAAGGAGAAAATCTCAAATTGTAAGCCACCGTTATGCTGATGGGTGTTTGCTTTAGTTGGGCTCTAGACCCTTATACGTTTACTTTAGATTTAGTTTGGCTGTTATATCTTATAACTGCCAGATGAACAAAGAAAAAAAAGTGATCTGATGGTGTTGGTTATATTATGACAATCATCATTTGAACTTGATCACTGAACTTATTAAGATCCTTATTTCTGACTTAGATTTATGTTGTTGGTTACAGCATAACTGTGAATCTGCATAAATATCCAGAATTTTAGATATAATACAATGGATTTCTTAAAAGTTGTTTTTTAAAAAAATCAGTCTTTTAGGCACACACAGACGTCAAGATTCAGTCTATGCATCTCAACAATGGTGAGGAGCAGAATATTCAATTAGGAAAAGTAAATTACATAGACAATTCAGATCATAATTTATTCATACCGCAATGCATGATGGGAGCCATTAATGAGTTGTGATTGGTGGCAGCCACTGCAACATGCTTTATTATTGTCACCATTGTTGAGATTCACAGGCTGATTATTGATGTCTGTGTTTTAAATAAATTTATTTGAAAGTCTTTTGATCAGAACAATGTTTATTAAATATTTTTGGATTATATGAAAAATACTGAAAATCATAATATAGAATCACAGAGCTGCCGTAATTAACAAGTTAAGCCATCTCAATAAGTTTTGTTTTACGGATCACAACATGATTATGTCAAAACATAACCAACTCCATCCGATCACATTTTTCTTTGTTCATCTAACTGTTATAAATCAATAACAGCAGACAAGCAAAATCTAAAGTAAATATATAATGGTCTAGAGCCCAACTAAAGCAAACACTGATCGCCATAACGGTAACTTACAATTTGTGATTTTCTCCTTCAGTGATTCTGCTTGTTAACATCAGGTGTCTTCAATAATGCTCAACCATCACTAAATTAATCACTTAATTATCTCATTAACTTTAACACTCTTGAGTGTTCATTTAACACTCATATTTTAACACTTTACACTTTTGAGAGTGGACTCATATACACTCCCAGGGGTGTTAATTTAACACTGGAGTTTTTGCTGTGTACACAGCGCTAAGAGATCCAGTAAAGAAAGCATTTGAATTCGCCACTTAAGTAATAACATCGCTGCGAGATCTAGTGAGAAACATTAACATTTCTCCGTTATTAACGGATCAAACAGCGCTGACGTGGAAACCAGAAACATTGTGTCGGTTTTATTTTGACATTATGAATAAAATTGCTGCCCTCAAGTGTTAATCTGAAATAAAATAAACCTTTGTTTATAACTACTACAATATTACATTTCATTTTTTTTTATAAGGAGCTGTTTTTGTTTTATATGTCAAGTATAGCTCCATCATTGCTCAAAGTAAAAAATTATCATACTTTATGATGTTAGTTTTAATTAAAAAAAATTAATAAAAAAATGTAAATCAAGGAGCATTTCTTTCTTATTGCTGTATTGAAAATGTACCGAACTGTGACACCAGTGTATCGTATCGAACCGAACCGTGAATTTTGTGAACCGTTACACCCCTATTATTCATATATAATTTTTTGATTCCTAGATTTATTTGTTGCACTTTTTTTATACAGTTATATTGTAAAACTAAAATACCTTTTATAAAATAATTCTATCAATTCATACAGGGCAAGTATGAATTGCAGCTGTATAGATACACACCCAAGTATCGGATTAGTACTCGTTATCGGCCGATACCCTGAGTCCAGGTATCGGAATCGGTATCGGGAAGGGAAAAAGGGTATCGGAACATCTCTAGTTTTGTCCCAGACTGCACACATACGAGCAACATCAAATGCTCTCTAGAATGTAAAGCTCCGCCCCCTATACTGTAAACACCGCCTGGCCAAAGCAACCATCGTTGACACCTCGCGGAGCAATATGGGTTAAAGCCAGGGATGATATTGTCCTGACCACTTTTTGAAACATCTTGCGGCACGGATTTACATAATACAAATAAATAAAACATCTCCACCTAACTAGCAGGTCATTCCTTTCGTTCATTTGAAAAATAAGAGGTGTTCTAGCACTGAGATCTGTTTTTTTTTTTTTTTTTTAATCAAACAGTAGCTGCGTTTCCATTACCCTTCAAATTGCGCAAATTGAAATTGCGAATTGAAAATACACCCAATGGAAACACGTCAATTTCGCAAAAACTCCCATTTATAGCAAAAAAAGTTTTTACACTCGCATGAGGTGCTTTTCAGGCAATTCGAAAAAGAAATATTTTGCAAAACTGGTATTTCGCATTTACAGGTCACCTGACGTAGATGACACGGTGTGTTTGGACAGAATACGAGACAGAGTTATTTATTAAATTCATAAAAGACAGAAGAATTACAGGAATAATGGATCCGAAACCTCAAAGAAATGTCACAATCAAGACCTCGAAGCAGAAATGAGGGAGAAACACCCAGAAACACCTCATATGTGTCGCTCTCAAGTATAAGGGTCTTTCCTTGCCATTAATGCTTGGAAAACACACACACACGTCTCCTTCCATTAATAATAATGGCCAGTGCAGAGGCTGAGATAAACATAAACCTACCAACGTCCGTTGCTATGATTTTTTTAAATTACTTATTGGCGAGAGGAACAAACTAAGTTTTAGTCGCATAACATCGGTTAATGGAAACGCCGTCATTTCGCAATAGTTTTTTGTTGACATTTAGAAAAAAATCGAAAAAAGTTTTGCCCAAATCTTCACTCGAACGTGCGCTTCAATCTATCGCCATTACAGAGACTCTATAGCCTGGCTCCGCCCTCCTGCATACTTCCGCTCAATTTTATTTTATTTTAATTGTATTCTTTGGTTTTCTCCGGCCAAATTCTTGGCGGCCCAATCAGCGAACAGAGGGAGTGGCTGAGAACGATGACGTTGATGTTGTGCGTTAGTTTGAGTTGTAGGGTTACGTCACGACCAAAGGTTATGGCAGATCAGAGTGACTCTGGGCAGATCCAATAGTTTTAAAAATTTATGAACCGCATATTCATGTTTTGTAAATAATTAGTTAATCATTTACTAATCATTTGTAAATGACTTACAACTGAATATACAAAACATACAATAATGAACATTTCACTTGCTAATCATTTATTAATGTTTTGTAAATGATTAGTTCATCATTAACTAACCACTTATAAATGGCTTACACCCGTTCGTTAAAGACCACACGGACAGACTGAATGTACAATACACTGGTGTGTATTGTATTGTACAACGCCACCGAAATGTTCCCCCAAAAGTTAGTTAAAGTTGGTATTATACCTTATATTGCTATCATATACTGTTGTGTACCAACATTAACACAATATTTCCCCAAAATCATGTTTAATCGGAGATACGAGATTTATGACTTGGGAGCAGGGAGATACGAGGTTACGCTGTCATTGATTAGAATGGAACGGACACAGACGTCGCTGCTGTCAGCAGTGTTCATCAAAGTCTGCTGTCGCATTGAGCCTTTTGACAAGAGAAAATGCTTCAATAGTTAACCAAAGCTGTGGTTACATACATTTTCCTAAACTCCATTTTAAAGGTTTAAGAGCTATAAGTGAAGAAGAACAAAAAACGACGAGCTGACTACACTGTTAACCCTTGCTGTAAAATTCTGACAATATTATACCATTTTCCATTAAAACAGTAATATACCGTAGAAAATAAAATTAGCCTACAGGAATATACTGTGAATTAACAGTGCTCAAAGTCGACAATCAGAGGCTGTTTTCACAATCACACCCTATACCCTCATTCACTATTCCCTACATTAGTTCACTAATATAGTCCCCTTGACAGAGTGAATGAAAAGAAGTGAGTGAACTGAGAGACTGATGAACACCTGATAAGCAGAATCACTGAAGGAGAGAGACAAACAAGAACAGAAAAAAGAGAAACACAAAAACTACAACTGACTTCCAGCGACACTGAGTGTGAAACCAGTTTACAAACCAGTTTACGATTATTTCTTTCATACATGTACAAAAGTTCTTGTTGAGAATTAACAGAGATTTAGTTATTAATATAATTTGTTGTCACCATGATGGAGATCAGTATTTGCTTTAGTTGGTCTCTTGTCCCTGGACTTCTTAACTTCCTTCTCTCCCTCTGACTGCTGTAACAGTGAGTTTATAAAACACATTTGTTATGGCAAGAAAAAGTCAAGAGGAAGATGATCAGGTGTTTTTATTTTTTTGTGATGATGTCACAATCATACTGGACATGCCTGATTTTCAGTTTTTTCCTGTATATAGTCATTGAAATTATAGTTATCTCATATTTAGCATATATCTGTGAATCTACTAAATTAAATCAATATTTCTGTAATCAGGTCTTCTAAAGAATATTGTAATCAATTTTATTTTACTCTTGCTTGACTCAGACACACACAGATATCAACAATCAGCGTATGAATCTCAACAATGGTGAAAAGTTTCATGTCGCAATGCATGCTGGGTTTCAGGATAATATAAAACTCCCAGCATGCACTGCTGCATGAATAATAATAATAATAATAAAGAAATATTGCCACCATTGTTGAGATTAATGTGCTAAATTGTGATATCTCGGTGTTTCTAAAACACAGTGTAGCTCTGTTTCTCTGGTTATGCATCATGTGTTAAAAAAAAAAGTCATTGTATCTTATTGCTGCGTTTTCACAGTGGTGGTAATGTAACACTTTTGATTGAGGATTAAACTCTGAAGAAGTGAGAATGAAATCCTTAGTGAATGAACAGGCAATATGATGATTTTGTCATCCGCAATCATTCATAAACTGTGTGCACAAGTGTGACTTGCAAAAACACAGCTCAAGCAGCAAAAGAAACACTAATGTTTTAGCATCAGCATCCCAACTAAAGCAAGCACTGATCTCTATAACGGTAACTTCAAATCAAACATTTTCAATTAAACATCTCAATAACATCTTCTGTAGATGTATGACAGAAACAAAGTCATACTGGTTAATAATAAGTGTAATAATGTGTAATGGCTGGAAGTCAGTCGTAGTTATTGTGTTTCTCTATTTTCTGTTCTTGTGTTTCTCTTTTCTTCAGTGATTCTGCTTACAATCACTTACATATTCCCTTAATTATCTCACTGCATCGCTACTTTTTACTCGTAGTGTGGATTTCCCTGAGGGGTTGAAAGGGTTAACTGTGTAAGATAAAAAAGACACACCCACAAAATATATTTTAACAGTAATAAACTGTAAGTTATAAAACAGGTTTATACTGGCAACACTGTTGCCAGTAGTTTACTGTAAAATCTTGTTTTTTGGGTCACCATTGTGCTGAAGAGTAGAGCCTGTGCTTCAGTCCAGGAGAAGATCTACAAACATTGATGATTTGCTGCATGTTGCTTTATTTAACAGGCGGTGACTGTGTAGTTGCTGATCCAGTGGAAATCTCTTTATGTTCAATAGTTTTTTAGTGGTCTCAAATGAAAGAAGTTCACAGTAATACTTTACTCACATTATTAATGCATTATACATTTTAGTTAATACATTTAAATGACAGTTGGTCAATTTAAGGCAGTCGGTTTCTGCAAGTGTAATTAGTTAACTATAATTTAGTGCATTTTTTACAGAAACAAACTAGATTACAGTAAAGAACTGTACAATTAACAGTATTTTACTGGCAACAGTGTTGCCAGTATTTTACTGTAAAAAAAAACGGTAAGGTCTAACAGTGTACTGTCTAATAGGCGGAAATTAGCCTAATCTGCAAGCAATCTTACCTTCGTGGCTCTCGGGCTTCCTTCTGCACCGAAGCATTACAGCTATCGATTTTTAACAAAACATGCCTACTCAAATGTATCTAACCTAACTATTTTCACTCATTATTAGTTATCCAAAGATAGGCTTACTTGGCGCCAGTAACTTAGACAGCCCTTTTTTCTCCCATAAATAAAACCTTGCTACTTGGGGTATTTTATATGCACTGTGCCAACTTCGAGTCAGTAAAATAATAATAAAATCAATTATTAAATGCTGGTATCCAAAACATTTAATTCAATTCAAGTATTATATTAGATACATTTTACAACTTCAATTCACACGTATAATAAGCCTAGTAATAAGTAGACATTTAAAATACATAAGTAACTGATATCATAGTTTAACACAGATAAAATCATATTTAAGGCTTGCTTTACGTGTTGCTCGACGAGGATTTCTTAATCGTTGAGACTTTCAATCCTGAGGAGACAAAATGCCGCGATGCTCCCGCTGCGGATTGAAGAAGAGGTGGAGTTACGAGGATTCTCAGACAGTTGAAGTGTCCAATGGAGTTAAGAGATTTGCTCTCTAGCTATTTTCAACACTTTAGATAATTGAATAATTTGTAAAAAATAACAGAACCACGTGGGGACTGACCAATAGCATCGATTTGTGAAAAAATATGAAATTAACCAAATTTGGACATGCAAGGTTTCCGCCCGACAGCGACGATATATATTTATTTATATGTATATACTTACAGAAACGATTTTTGAACAACATTGGGAGCTGTTCTCATTCCGACACAAACCACACTATACATCGATTGAGAGTGACGTCACTTGCAGAGGAAGCGCTGGTGTCTGAGCGTGCAGGTCTGAGAGTGCAACTGCAGCCATACCCTTCTCGATGAAACTGATGAATTCTTGCGAACGGATTTTTGATATCTTGAACGGTTTGGCCGTGGCGAGGAAACAAATTTATGGCGAATAATGGGACACAGGAAGTGTGGTATAACTTCAGCATACATTAACTGATCTTGATGAAACTTCAGCAGTGTGTTCGTTAAGAGGCCGATCACATGGATGCAACTATTGTGAGTCAAAGTTATAGGACCACCAGCTGGTAGCAAGAAGTGTGTCACTTCCAAAATGTTTTTGACAAAAGTGTGTGTGTGTGGGGGGGGGGGGGGTTAGTTTAACCCACAAATACCAGAATCAGTACGTATATTGGAATCATTGAGCCGGACAACTTTCTAATTTACAGTCATTAGCTCCGACCAACAGGAAGTCAGATATTTTGGTTTGAATGTGGATTTTTTTGCAAATTTAGCCTCTGCATTTTTACCCACTCCTCTTAAGTGGTTTATTTTATTCACACACTTTTTCAACATGATGAAAATATATTAAAGATGCTAAATTGTGAACGGATATTGAATATCTCAAACGGTTTTGCTATGGCGAGGGATTAAAGTAATGTCAAAAAAGGAATCAGAAAACTCCTCATATCTTCTTAAAATTTAATTATACACTATTTATTTTTATATAAAATTATAAAAATATCAGAACTAAACCCAGTTTTGGGTTTATTCAGTTTTTTCAATTCAAGAATTATGTACAAGTTTAAAAACAGCCGGAATGTGTTATTTAGTAAAAAAAAAAAAAAAAAGTCATACATAGGGCTATACTGCTCTCAAATCAGGTAGGCCCATTGTATATTGTATTTATATATAAATATATTAGCGATGTGACAGAATTTTTTCCCACCAGTTAATCGATGTGTGACACCACGGTGGGGGCTTTTAAATCGTTAACTTAAAAGTTAAAGTGAAATACGGATGTCCAGTAGGAATGAACTAAAAAACATTCACTCTGTTCGTTCCTCGCTGTGGACGCGTTATTGATATATAGCCGTGAGCATTTTAGTTTCATTTTAAAAATAGCGCCATTTCAGGGGTGGGATTGCTTGAATGTTTTTTTTTTTTACAAAAGCACAATGTTGTGTTTTATTGCAAGTGTACATAAATATAAGTAAACACATTGCAGTTTAAATGATGTCCTGTATGAACAAAATGACGGAGTAGCCTATGTTTTTATGTTTCCACTGTTTGATCGCGCCCGCGCCTCTCTCTCTCTCTCTCTCTCACACACACACACACACACACACACACACACACACAACAACATATTGTGCATTTCAGCATTGCAATCTTGACATCGCAGCCTGTTCATTGTAGCCTTAATAAAGTATGATAATAAAATAGTCAACCTAACATATACAAATTACACTGCTGTTTAAATAGTCAGTAGTACAAATTACAATTCATACTATTCACAGTGATCACTGCTCCACTGTGATGTTTCCAAGCACATTTTTTGCGCATGTTAAGAGGATCATTTTTCCCTTCAATATTGGAACATGAGTGAAGTACAAAGCCTATAATAAACAATAGCTTAGCATCCAACAAATTGAATTATATATATATATATATATATATATATATATATATATATATATATATATATGGGGGGGGGGGGGAGAATATATGTGTAATGACGAAGTGGAGGCAGTCGGATCCATCTGCAGAACTTTATTGAAGCAGGTAACGAAACAAGGTAGCACTAAGCATAAAACACCAAGGAAACACGTAGCAACATGCAGCGTGGCAAAACAACACTTCACAAAGGAACAAAGAACAAGGCAGTCCAGATATAGGGTGGATAATGATTAACAGGTGGATGTGATGATGCTGAGTGGCAAACCCAAACAGGGCTGGGAACTAATGATAATGATAGCAGGGGGGAAGGATGGGAATTGCAGTTCTAGAATTCAGGTGACAAGGAGCGAACGAGACCGGAGAGAGGTGAAGGCGTGCGCTCAGTGACAGGCGCGCGCTCCGTGACAGAGCCCCCACCCTGCGAGCGGCTCCGGAAGCGAGGACCTGAACGACGACGGGGTCTTCCACGGGGTCTTGGAGCAGGACGATCTGGGTGAGTAAGATGGTAGGTGGTAAGAAGAGCAGGGTCCAGGACGTCCTGAGATCTGACCCAAGAACGTTCCTCAGGGCCATAGCCCTCCCAGTCAATCAAGTATTGCAGTACCCCGCCGCGACGTCTGGAGTCCAGGATATCTCGTACCCGGTACGCCTCCTCGCCTCCCACCTCAATTGGGGGAGCCTGCACGGAACCTGGTTCAACCGTTCAACCTGACCGTTAGACTGCGGATGGTATCCGGAGGTGAGGCTGACGTTGATGTTGAGTTTGGAGCAGAGTCCATTCCAAACACGGGAAGTGAACTGAGGACCACGGTCGGAGACAATGTCCTCGGGGATGCCAAAAAGACGAAATACATGATTGAGAAGTTCCTCAGCAGTCTGCATGGCAGTAGGTAGACCCTTAAGGGGGATGAAACGACAGGACTTGGAGAAGCGATCCACGACTGACAGCACTGTGGTAAATCCCTGAGACGGAGGTAAATCTGTTACGAAATCCACAGAGATGTGGGACCACGGGCGTTGAGGAACTGGAAGTGGCTGTAAGAGACCGGCAGGTTTAAGGTGGGAAGATTTGACTGTGTTACAGGTGGAACATTGATGGATAAATTTGATAACATCAGCCCGGAGTGTGGACCACCAGAAGCGGTTGGAGACTAAATGTACAGTAGCAGAGATACCTGGATGTCCCGCGCTGGGTGTGCAGTGAACCCATTGAAGCACCCGCTCACGGAGCTCGAGAGGCACGAAAAGGCGGTCCACCGGACACTCGGGTGGTACAGGAAGAGCTTGTTGAGCCTCAGTGACCTCCGAGATGATATCCCACTGCACAGGTGCCACGATAAGAGTGGGAGGCAGGATGGGTTCTGGCTTGGTGATTTCGTTGAAATCCTCGAACTGACGAGACAGAGCATCAGCCTTCCCGTTCTTGGACCCAGGTCTGTACGTGATCCTGAAATTGAAGCGAGAGAAAAATAGTGACCAGCGAGCCTGACGAGCATTCAAACGCTTGGCGGACCTGATGTACTCAAGGTTTCGGTGGTCTGTGAGGATGGTGAAAGGTTGACGTGCCCCCTCCAACCAGTGCCTCCATTCCTCCAGGGCAGCCTTCATGGCTAGAAGCTCCCGGTCACCCACATCATAGTTGCGCTCCGCCGGGCTTAACTTGCGGGAGTAAAAGGCACAGGGAAACATTCTCGCGGGATTACCGTGACGTTGGGACAGGATCGCACCCACTCCAGTGTTCGAGGCGTCAACCTCCACGACGAACTCCCTCTCCGGGTCTGGATGATGGAGGATGGGTGCGGCAGTGAATCTCTCCTTCAGCTGATTAAACGCTGCAGTGCACTCAGAAGACCACCGGAAGCGCCTCCCGCCCTGGAGAAGAGATGTGAGAGGAGCCACAATGAGACTGAAGTTACGAATAAACCTACGATAAAAGTTGGCGAACCCCAGAAATCGCTGTAATTCCTTCACAGAAGAAGGTTGAGGCCAGTCCACCACGGCTTTGACCTTGCTGTCATCCATGAGAACCCCCTCGGCGCCGATGACATATCCCAGGAAGGTGATCCGAGTCTGATGAAACTCGCACTTCTGAGTTTTGGCGTATAGCTGATTCTCAATCAAACGTTTAAGAACTGCACGCACGTCCCGTACATGAGCTTCGAGGGTCTCTGAAAAAAATCAAGATATCATCAATATAAACAATAACCCTCTGATTCAGCATGTCCCGGAAGACCTCATTAACGAAAGACTGGAACACAGAGGGACTATTGGACAGCCCGAAGGGCATTACCCGGTACTCATAGTGGCCTGTGGTCGTAGAAAAGGCCGTCTTCCACTCGTCGCCCCTCCGTATGCGAATGAGGTTGTAGGCGTTCCTCAAATCCAATTTGGTGAAGTACCGGGCTGAGCGAAGCATCTCCAGGGCTGCAGGGACTAAAGGCAGAGGATATCGATATTTCACAGTTACCTCATTGAGACCACGGAAATCGATGCAGGGCCGAAGACTCCCGTCCTTCTTGACGAAGAAAAACCCTGCGGATGCCGGAGATGTGGAAGAGGTGATAAATCCCTTAGCAAGCTGTTCCTCGATATACGATCTCATGGCCTCAGTCTCAGGTTGCGAAAGTGGATACACACGGCCGTGCGGGGGAACGGCTCCAGGTAGAAGTTCAATAGCGCAGTCACTGGACCGGTGCGGGGGTAAGAGTGAAGCCTCTCTCTCGCTGAAAGCCTGGGCAAGATCATGATATGCAGCGGGAATTCCTTGCAGATTCACTTTCTCGGAGGAACTGTGGCTAGATTCAGGACCATGGAGAGCAGGCAAGCAGTGGGTGTGACAGAAAGGGGACCATTGAGTGATTCTCCTGTCGACCCAGGAAATGAGAGGGTTATGTCTCTCCAGCCATGGCAATCCCAAAATCACAGGATGAAGGGGCGAGTTAATCGTGTACAACTGAATTCTCTCCGTGTGACGAGACCCGAAATTGAGCGTCAGAGGCTGTGTGATGTATTGTACCTCCCCTGTCCCCAGGGGGCGTCCATCCAGAGCAGCCACTGCCACGTGAGACTCACAAGGAATGAGAAAGATATTTTTAGACAAGGCAAACTCCAAATCGACAAAATTACCAGCGGCACCAGAGTCAATTAAAGCTCTTGTCTCACAACTATTTTCATTAAAATACAATGAAACTTCGATGGTGAGAGAACGGGGAGAATTAATCAAAGGACTCACCGCAGAAGTATCAGTGGATCTGGATCTCACGGGACATGAAGCTCTCTGATGACCGGCTTGGCCACAGTACAGGCATAATTTATTCCGCATCCTTCTCTCACGTTCCTCCGTGGTGAGATGTGTGAAGCCGACCTGCATAGGCTCGTACTCCGTGCCGGAAGAAGGATGAGCGAAAAGACTGGATGTGAGAGGCGTGCGTCGGGAGCGGATGAGGTTGTCGAGACGAATGGCAAGCTCCATAAGTTCTCCGAGAGACATCCCATCGTCGCGACAGGCCAATTCCCCTTGCAGATGCGTTTGCAGCCCCCTTCGATACAGCAGTTTAAGAGGTGCCTCTGTCCACCCCGTCTGTGCTGCCAGGGTGCGGAAGGAAAGCGTGTAATCAGCCGCGGTGGAATTCCCTTGACTTAATGTGAGGAGCTGTTCCCCTGGTTCCTTACCGCCCGCGGGATGTTCAAATACCTCTCTGAATTGAGACATAAACACGTTAAATGAGGGAAAGGTATGATGACCACCAGACCAGAGAGCAGTCGCCCACTCCAACGCCCTCCCGGTGAGCAGTGAGCAGATGAATGAAACGCGGGACGCGTCATTGGGATAAAGCTGGGGTTGCTGGCTGACGAATAATTCACACTGCAAAAGAAATCCTCTACAAGCAGCTGGTGAGCCATTAAACTTCTCAGGTAGAGATAATTTGGGATTGCTTGAAGCCGTACTCACGCTTGATGTGACGTGCACAGGTGCAGCGGGAGCTTGAGCTGAATTAGCGGCAGCGCTCTGCAGAGTGAGGGTATGAACGGACCTCACCAGTTCTTCGGTGAGATTCGTTAACTTGGCCAGCTGTTGTTGGTGTGCGATTAACACAGATGCCTGGGAATTCACCTCAGAAGCAAGACTCTGGAGGTCTGCTGGATCCTGTGGTGGTGAAGTGTTCTGTAATGACGAAGTGGAGGCAGTCGGATCCATCTGCAGAACTTTATTGAAGCAGGTAACGAAACAAGGTAGCACTAAGCATAAAACACCAAGGAAACACGTAGCAACATGCAGCGTGGCAAAACAACACTTCACAAAGGAACAAAGAACAAGGCAGTCCAGATATAGGGTGGATAATGATTAACAGGTGGATGTGATGATGCTGAGTGGCAAACCCAAACAGGGCTGGGAACTAATGATAATGATAGCAGGGGGGAAGGATGGGAATTGCAGTTCTAGAATTCAGGTGACAAGGAGCGAACGAGACCGGAGAGAGGTGAAGGCGTGCGCTCAGTGACAGGCGCGCGCTCCGTGACAATATGTATATATATATATATATATATATATATATATATATATATTTATATATATATATATATATTTATTTATTTATTTATTTATTTATTTATTTATTTATTTTATTATTATTATTTTTTTTTTTTTTTTTTTAAGTGTGTTGTATATCGGCTTGGGCCCGCACTCGCTGTAGATTTTTTTTATTCTAAAAAATAAATAAATAAAATGTTTTAACAACAACACAAATGCCTTTAAAAATGTTGAAACATCAAAGTCAAAAGATGTGAAATTACATTTCATTGCACCATGAGAAAGTGCAGTGAAATCCAGTGAGAGCTTGAGGTTACGTCAGCACGCTGACGTTGCGTAAACAATGCGTTACATCACGTCTCTCAAACAGAAAGGGTTTTCCTGTACAAGCCCGCAGACCATCTCCCAGTTTGGAACGTTTCGATCGAAAATACCTTGGAATCTGGTAATTATTTTGACCCGTGGGATTGCTTTAATTTATACGAACTTGCTAATAGCATTTCTTAATAGATTGCACGGAAGTTTGTGTGCTTTTTGCGTTGATGTTTAAGCTAAAGACTGTTAAAGAGTAAACTATAACTATGCTAACTTACATGTAATTTTTACCTTTGTCATTTCTAATGGCAAAATTATTTACTTTTAAAAGTATTTTTGATGAATTAAAGTAGACCAGATAAGTTATTTAGCGTGATAGCCAGTACGAAAGTGAAAGTGGGAAAGCCCATACATACATAGCCTACTTCGATTTTGCTTTCCATACTTCCGAATAAATCCAAGACACTGCACCATGTCCCTGCAACAATTTCTCGAGCGACAGTGTAGAAAACTACTGCTTGTATACAAAGATGAAGAATCAAATGTGGACCTATATTTTTGTGATATTTTTTACTCTGCAGAGTAAATGCTCAGCTTGCAAATGGCTCGGCCAATACAGGAGGATAAGCAGCGATTCTCTGACTCTCCTTAGGGAAATGGTAAGTACCTACACTTTAAATCTTTATGCTTTATTTGTGAATTTTTGAATAGAACAGTGACAATGCCGCTAGTTCTACATTAGACTGTTGCGCACAGCTCTGCAGCTTTCCTTTCCTTTCAATGATTTGTGCAACAGATTTGTTACTTTTTTTCTTAGAAGTATCCAATTGTTAACTCAACACCTTACAGAATCATTTACAACCATTTGGAATACTATGCAATGTTTTCCTATTGTGGGATGCTGTCACTGATTCGCCTTTTACACTCCACTGTAAAAGTGTTTCATCATTATGTTACATCTTTGCTTCTATCCTTAATTTTTGTCACAACAATTTCTGTTGTTTACACTATATTTGATAAGTTTCTATTTCTACCTGCTCTAATCTTCATTCGTAATTCAATGTGGTTGCCAAAGTGCAATGCACTAACCACTGCGGGTTGGCACCACTTTTATTTTATAAAAAATTTAAGGCAGCAACTCAAGTTTTCGTTTTTGTAAATTGATGTCTGTAACATCAATGTCAAATATTCAGCATGTTACATATCAAAAAATACTAATTGTAATCTTTCTTATAGGGTAGAAACTATTATGATTTTAGGGAGCCATTTCCAGGGCAACTGTACAACTGGATAGACAACGCTAAGGTTTGCAGAACTTTTCTCCTTATTTAACAGCACTTGAACTAGGGCTGGGCGATTTAAATCGCGATATTGTTATGCGCATCTCGTCGGTAAAGCCGGTTCCTTGATTATTAGTAAATCACCATCACCTGCTTTCAGATGGCGCGGCATTTAGGGCTGATGAGATAATTAAGTGATTAATTTAGTGATGCTTGAGCATTATTGAAGACACCTGATGTTAACAAGCAGAATCACTGAAGGAGAAAATCACAAATTGTAAGTTACCATTAAGGTGATGGGTGTTTGCTTTAGTTGGGCTCTAGACCATTATATGTTTACTTTAATATTTACAGTTGTTTGTCTGCTGTTATTGATTTATAACAGTTAAATGAACAAAGTAAAATGTTGTCTTATAGTGTTGGTTATGTTTTGACATAATCATACTGTGATCTGCAAAATGAAACTTATTGAGACAGTTTGATTTAACTTGTTAGCTGCAGTTTTGTGATTCTTCAGCCTACGATTATCAGTACTTTAATTCAAAATATTTAATAAACATTGTTCTGATCAAAAGATATTCGGACAAATTCATTTAAAACACAGACATCAATAATCAGCCTGTTAATCTCAACAATGGTGACAATAATAAAACATATTGCAGTGGCTGCCACCAATCACAACTCATTAATGGCTCCCATCATGCATTGCGGTATGAATAAATTATGATCTGAATTGTCTATGTAATTTACTTTTCCTAATTGAATATTATGCTCGTCACCATTGTTGAGATGCATAGGCTGAATCTTGACATCTGTGTGTGCCTAAAAGAATGATTTTCTTTTTTAAACAACTTGTAAGAAATCCTTTATATTATATAAAAAATTCTGGGCATTTATGCAGATTCACAGTTATGCTGTAACCAACAACATAAACCGAAGTCAGAAAGAAGGATCTTAATGAGTTCAGTGATCAAGTTCAAATGATGATTGTCATAATATAACCAACACCATCAGATCACTTTTTTCTTTGTTCAACTGGCGATTATAATTCAGATATCTCAGACAAACAAAATCTAAAGTTAATAATATATGGGTCAAGAGTCCAACTAAAGCAACCATTGATCGTCATAACGGTAACTTACAATTTGAGATTTTCTCCTTCAGTGATTCTGCTTGTTAACATCAGGTGTCTTCAATAATGCTCAATCATCACTAAATTAATCGCTTAGTTATCTCATTAACTTAAACACTCTTGAGTGTGGACTCATACACTCCCGTTCATTTAACACAGGAGTGTTTGCTGTGTACAAAGAGCCGTAGTTAACTGACAAGCTGAGCCATATCGCATTAAATATCGCTGGCGATACGTCCGCGATATTGATGTGATTTGGCTCAGCTTGTCAGTTAACTACGGCTCTTTGTAGTAAATGCCGCTCCATCTGAAAGCAGGTGATGGTGATTTACTACTAATCAAGGAACCGGCTTTACTGACGAGATGCGCATAACAATATCGCGATTTAAATCGCCCAGCCCTAACTTGAACAGAGTGCAAACATTTCATTCCCTAAATAACACTTAAGTTATCAGAGAACATCTTGCATACTGTGTTCATAATCTGAAGGACCCAGTTACCCACACAGGCATTATGTCTCGTTACAGGTGGAGAACCAGCTGAAGTTTCTTTTCCTGACCTTAGAACATATCATCCACCTCATGGATGCCAGGGAGAACATGAACGCAGTGCAATGGAACAAAAATACTTTAGAACTTTTCCTAGCTGACCTGAACAGGCAGTCGTTGGAACTTAAAGAATGTGTAAGTCTTGTGTTTTCAGAATACCATTCTATGAATTGCATATTATCCTACATATTTAATCGAAGAGAACACTTTATTTTGATGGCCGCTTTAACACATTGTGTTGACTCAACACGATCTCATGAAAGTGCGTATATAGCACAAATGATATTTCTCGTGTCATTTATACGCCAAAACGAGTTTTCGTATATGATACTCACTGTAAACCCCTTGGGTAGGATTAGGGATGAGGAGGGCGTGCATATTACACGCCATAAAGTGCGTATCATATGCACGTGAAAACTGCGTATCATATGTACGCAAAAACTCATTTTGGCGTATAAATGATACGAGAAATATAATTCGTGCTATAGATACGCACTTTCATGAGATCGGGCTCATTGACTATAAGTAGCGTTGCACCTACATTTCTACTAACTCTCATTAGAGTGTTAGTAGAGCATTAGTAGACTGGTAGTATGTTGACATATACTTGCAAAGTTACTGATAGTCAGTTGAATGTCTGTTGGAGGAGCATCACAATAAAGAGTTAGCAGATGTAAAGCAGTGAGTCGAATAATGAGAGTTAGGGACCATCAAAATAAAGTGTTACCGATTATCATAATAGTAATAGACCACAAACTTAGAATGAACTACACTCAACCATTTAACATATTGCATTAATCTTACAAATGTTGATGACGTTCGGCTGAAAAGGCTGAATGAATGAGAGCCTAACTATTCAGTGTTTGAATGAGATTTAGAGACGGTCAAAAACATATGATTAGAAGTATATAGACGCTGTAGAAGATTTTTCATCATGTTAACTTTGTCATTAATGTTATTTTTGCTAATTGTTTATGTTTTGTTGATTTTTTTGTCAGGTGGCTCGAGACCCCCATCCATCACATAAGGAGTCCTACGAGAGAAAGATAAAAAGTCACTTCAGGAAGTTAGAGAAGATTCTAAAGAAAGAAGTAAGTTTGATCGCATATTATATTATAAGAGGCATATCATATTTGCTCAATGTAAATGTTACTTTGTAAAGAGTAAAAGGAATGATTTTCTCCCATATAAAATGTAGTCTGTTGTACTCAGCTAAAGTTGTTCCTCTTGTGTTTTCAGAAATATAGCGCCCAGGCATGGGAGAAGATCCGGAGAGCTGTGAAACATCACCTTCAGAGGATGGACATCATCGCAAGCAATGCCATGTCCTTTCTAAAAGTTTAACAGATGATCAGATATAATGACTGAAGAATGCCTTGTGATACAGTGGTGTTGGAGTGTTGAAAAGTTACTGCTAACAATGCCTTACAAACAAAAACTGAAAAAATTTAATGTAACAAATCTATTTATTTATTTACATGATTGTATTTCATTGCAATGAATGTAGCCTAGAGTTGTACGTTTTGCCTAATGGCTGGTGTTTTAATATAGAGTACACCTTGTGTTTTTCCTATGAAAACTTGAAGTAATCGGATCAAGCAGGCTAATTATTTTTCTTACCTATGAAATTCCTGTGAAAATTTTAGTTTTTTTTATTTATTTTTATTTTGGTGCAAATAGGCCTCTGTGCCTAAACGATACTCAGATGTTTTGCTAAATGTGAACAAATGTTAAAAAAGAAACAAGCAAGCTATGCAATCCAGTATTTATTTACTTTCAGATAGTTGTTATGTGTTTGTGATCGTTTATGGTATTTATTATACTTAATTTAATTTACATTGTGCAATTTTTGTATCCCAGGATATTTGCTGTTTTCATTTGTACTGTTATTTATATTTATTTATATTTATTTATTTGATCTGTTTGCTCTCAAAATGTTTTTGTACTTTTGAAGTTATTTATTTATTTTATCTGTTTGCTCACAACATTTTTGTACTTTCAAATAAAAAATAAGTTATTGAAACTAAAGTTTCTTTTATTTGGTTTACTAAATCCATTGAACTGTCACACACCAGTATAAGTATAGACGGCTGACAACTCCTTACTTGTCCTATACTTTTCTAGTATGGTTCTTCAGAGATTGAAAATGTTCTTTGAGGTATTTAAAAAGTTTTGCCTATATTGTTGTTCCCATAAAGTCCTTCAAAATAACTATACACATAAATCGGTACAGACCTTATAAATTCGAGCAAATTAGTAATCATTTACATATATGCCATCAAAATGCAAACCCATTTTTTTATTCTAATTTCCAGACATTTGTATAATGCAAATGCCTTGTCTATAATGCAAACGTTTCACTATAATGGACATAGGAGAGAGGTGAAGAAATTGTGTTTGCAACATAATAGGGCTCTTCTCGTAGGTGGACGGAAAAGTCATTCCGGGCGCCAAACAAACATTCTGTGAAACACAAAAGAATATATTTCTTCTTGTTTTTTGTTGTTATTGTTGTTGTTGTTGTTGTTGTTTTGCTTATGAGCGTCAAAAACAGCAGAGACATCTAAAATAAAGTCATACCGGTTTTGGAATGCAATAAGTAACTGATTACAGAGTTTACATTTTCGAATAAATTCGAACTGTTGTCGAGTAGCC
Organism: Abramis brama; assembly: GCF_963993115.1. Classification (NCBI taxonomy): domain Eukaryota; kingdom Metazoa; phylum Chordata; class Actinopteri; order Cypriniformes; family Leuciscidae; genus Abramis; species Abramis brama. The sequence continues at coordinate 53,869,953 of NC_139963.1, read as the reverse complement.
TAGTTCCATTTTTATGCGACTGCATAGGCTACCCAGCAAGCAATTTTGCATCTAAAAGACGTCTAATAGCCTTCAAAACACAGCCCAGACGTCTAGGCTAAAACAAGGCTAAATGTGGGCTGTCAGTGAAAATCTAATAGATGTCTAACCATAGCCCAAGAATAAGAAGTCTAACCATAGCCCAAGAATAAGAGGTCTAACCATAGCCCAAGAATAGACTAGTCATCAATTAGACGGCTATTGAACGACTACATTTACACGTATAATAGACAGTGCATATGGGTCTAGGCTAAAACAAGGCTGAATTTGGGCTGTCAGTGAAAATCTAATAGACGTCTAACCATAGCCCAAGAATAGACTAGTCATCAATTAGATGGCTATTAAACGACTACATATACATAATAGACAACAAAATGATGGCTAAAGGATTCTTTTCACTTAAATATAACAGGTTCTCATAAATGACAATCCATCCAAACAAATTAAATATAAAGGTTTTATTTAGAAAAAAAAAGGGTTAGTTCACCCAAAAATGAAAATTCTGTCAGTAATTGCTCACCCTCATGTTGTTCCAACCCCGTAAGACCTTTGTTCATCTTCGGAACACAAATTAAGATATTTTTGATTAAATCTGAGAGCTGATCACTCCTCCATAGGCGATAAGTGATTGAAACTTGCTGGCCAAGAAAAGTTATTAAAGAGATTGTTAATATACACTGTTAGCCCTTGCTGTAAAAAAAGGCCAAATTCGGACAATATCATACCATTTTCCATTAAAACAGTAATATACCGTAGAAAATAAAACTAGCCTACAGAAATATACTGTAAATGAACAGTGCTCAAAGTCGACACTCAGAGGTTGTTTTCCCAATCACACCCTATACCCTCATTCACTATTCCCTACATTAGTTCACCAATATAGTCCCCTTGACTGAAAAGAAGTGAGTGAATTGAGACACTGATGAACACCTGATAAGCAGAATCACTGAAGGACAGAGAAACAAGAACAGAAAAAAGAGAAACAGAAACTACAACTGACTTCCAGCCACACTGAGTGTGAAACCAGTTTACAAACCAGTTTAACATTATTTCTTTCATACATGTACTAAAGTTCTTGTTGTGAATTAACAGAGATTGAGTTAATAATAAAGTTTGTTGTCACCATAATGGAGATCAGTGTTTGCTTTAGTTGGTCTCTTGTCCCTTGACTTCTTACCGTTCATCTCTCTCTGACTGCTGTAACAGTGAGTTTATAAAACACATTTGTTATTGCAAGAAAAAGTCAAGAGGAAGATTATTAGTTGTTTTTGGTTTGTGTGATGGTTTAACATTCATCCTGGACATGTCTGATTTTCAGATCTTTCCTGTATATATTCTTTGAATTTATGGGTATTTCATATTTTGCATATTTATCTGTGAATCTACAACATGAAATCAACATTTCTGTAATTAGGTCTTCTGAACAATATCGTAATCATATAGTGCATTAAAACATGTTTAACTCCTGCCTGACTCAGACACACACAGACATCAACAATCAGCACATGAATCTCAACAATGGTGACAATCAAAAGTTTCATGTCGCAATGCATGCTGGGTTCCAGGATAATATAAAACTCCCAGCATGCACTGCTGCATGAATAATAAAAAAATATTGCCACCATTGTTGAGATTCATGTGCTAAATTGTGATATCTCTGTGTTTCTAAAAGACAGCATAGCACTGTTTTTTTTTGGTTTATGCATGATGTGTTAAAAAAATAAGTCATTGTAATTTATTGCTGTAGTTTCACAGTGGTGCTAATGTAACACTTTTGTTTGAGGATTAAACTCTGAATGAGTGAGAATAAATTCCTTAGTGAATGAACAGGCTATATGATGATTTTATCTCCATAATCACAATCATTCATAAACTGTGTGTGTGCACAAGTGTGACTTGCACAAAAACAGCTCAAGCAGCAAAAGAAACACTAATGTTTTAGCATCAGCATCCCAACTAAAGCAAGCACTGATCTCTATAATGGTAACTTCAAACCAAACATTTTCAATTAAACATCTCAACAACAACTTCTGTAGATGTATGACAGAAATAAAGTCATACTGGTTAATAATAAGTGTAATAATGTGTAATGGCTGGAAGTCAGTTGTAGTTCTTGTGTTTCTCTATTTTCTGTTCTAACAGCAGGTGTTCATCACTAATGCTCAACAATCACTTACATATTCACTTAATTATCTCACTGCAACACTGCGTCAGTGTTACTTTTTACTCTTTGTAGTGTGGATTTTCCTGTGGGGTTGAAAGGGTTAACAGTGTAAGATAAAAAGACACACCCACAAAATGTATTTTAACAGTAATAAACTGTAAGTTATAAAACAGGTTTATACTGGCAACACTGTTTCCAGTATTTTACTGTAAAATCTTGTTTTTTGGGTCACCATTGTGCAGAAGAGTAGAGCCTGTGCTTTAGTTGATACGTTGCATGTTGCTTTATTTAACAGGCAGTGACTGTGTAGTTGCTGGTCCAGTGGAAATCTCTTTATTTACCAAAAAAATTGTGTGGTTTCAAATGAAAGAAGTTCACAGTAATACTTTGCTCACTTTATTTATGCATTATAAATTTTAGTTAATACTTTTAAATTACAGTTGGTCAATTTAAGACAGTCGGTTTCTGCAAGTGAAATTAGTTAACTCGAGTTTTAGTGCATTTTTACAGTAACATACTGTAGATAACAGTAAATTACTGGCAACAGTGTTGCCAGTATTTTACTGTAAAAAAACCCGGTAAGGTCTAACAGTGTAGTCCAAGTGACTCCAGTGGCTCAATCTTAAATTTATCAAGCGACGAGAATACTTTTTGTGCGCAAAAACAAACAAAAATAACGACTTTATTCTACTATTCATTTCCTTCTCTCTGGGCCTCGTAGTGTTTTTGCGTAGCACGTCTGTGTTGCACGTCATCAAGCATCACACACATGACAAGCGTCGACCAATAGTGAGCATACGTGGTGACGTGTAACACAGACGTGCTGCGCAAAAACACTACGTAAACTAACTCGAGGCTCAGAGAGAAGGAAATGAATAGTAGAATAAAGTCGTTATTTTTGTTTGTTTTTGCGCACAAAAAGTATTCTCATCGCTTGATAAATTTAAGATTGAGCCACTGTAGTCACTTGGCCTATATTAACGATCTCTTTAATAACTTTTCTGGGCCAGCAAGTTTCAGTCACAGAAGCCTATGGAGGGGTGATCAGCTCTCAGATTTAATCAAAAAAATCCTAATTTGTGTTCCGAAAATGAACGAAGGTCTTACGGGGTTGGAACAACATGAGGGTGAGTAATTACTGACAGAATTTTCATTTTTGGGTGAACTAACCCTTTAACAACTTTCAAAAAGATCAAAACATAAAAATGACCAAAGTAAATATTAAAAATAATATATATGAAAAAAAAAAAACATTTTTTTAAATATTGAAAAAATATATATATAGGGCCTATGGAACATCAACAACTTAAGATAATAAAATATAAAACTCTGTTGCTGCTGGGAAGTTGGTCGTCACAGCATCTGCCAAATAAGAAAAAAATAATTTGCACAAGAAAAGCATTGTTGACAGTTTAAAGTGTGCATGGACTAATACATTCACCTGTACTGTTTGTGTGTGTGTGTGTGTGTGTGTGTGTGTGTGTGTGTGTGTGTGTGCATTCTGTTTAGGTTTTAATGCACATCTGAGATATTTGCATTATTGATATACTGCCGGATATTTTTTTATAATTGCTCATTTTATACAGCCAATCATTTGTTTTGTTTTTTATGCTGTATTATAAAATTAATTTGAAAGTTTCAAACTTGAATGAATGAAGGCATTTTGAATAAAACTTCATCTTATTGTGCTTGACAATGACAAATAGTATTCTACTCTATTAGAAATGCTCTCTCTGTATGTAAAAAGCCATTGTTCAGACAAATTCAATATTATAGTTCAAATCAATGATGGACTTTATCAAAGATGAGAGCTTTAGTGAGGAAATGCTATCATAATGGTCTAAATAAACGAGTAAAATATATTTGTGGCTTTCATAACACTCTATAATTGTTTGCACATGTTTTACAGCTTTGGATTTAGATAATTCCAGTTTAAGGCCACATGGAAACATGGGGTTACAGTACACATGCCTCTATCGCCACACAGCAAAAAGTCCAGTGTTAAATTAACTCTCCTGGGAGTTTATATGGCTCCAGAGTCAGTGTTAAAATATGAGTGTTAAATTAACACTCAAGAGTGTTAAAGTTAATGAGCTCATTAAGTGATTCATTGAGTGATGATTGAGCATTATTGAAGACACCTGATGTTAGCAAGCAGAATCACCAAAGGAGAAAATCTATTTTTTTAAGACACCGTTATGGAGATCAGTGTTTGTTTTAGTTGGGCTCTTGACCCATAAACTGTAAACATTAGATTATCTTTGGCTGTTGTATCTGAGTTATAACTGCCAGATGAACAAAGAGAAAGTTGATCAGGTTTTGTTGGTTATGTTTTGACATAATCATAATTTCACTTGAATCACTGATCTCATGTAGAGTCTAATCTCTGACTTAAATGTATATTGTTGATTACATCATCACTGTGATTCTACAGCATAAGATCTTTTTTAACTAGTCTAAAGGATTTCTTAAAAGTTGTTCTGATAAAACAAAATCTTTCTTTTAGGCACACACAGACATCAAGAATCAGTGTATGAATCTCAACAATGGTGACAAACAGAATATTCAATTAGGAAAAGGAAATTAGTAAGACAATTTAGATCATAATTTATTCATACCGCAATGCATGATGGGAGCCATGAATGAGTTTTGATTGGTGGCACCCAGAATGCACTGCACCATGCTTTATTACTGTCACCATTGTTGAGATGCACAGGCTGATTATTGATGTCAGTGTGTCTAAATAAAGTCATTTTCTAAGTATTTTTATCAGAACAATTTTTAAGAAATATTTTGGATTATATTGATAATGATAAAAATCATTTGCTGTAGAATCACAGGCTGCTGTAATCAACAAGGTAAATCTGACTCTCTAAATGAGAGTTGATATTCAGGTCAAATTATGATTATCAAATCATAACCAACACCACCTGATTACCTTTTCTCTTTGTTCATCTGAGAGTTATAACTCAGATACAACAGCCAAACAAAATCTAAAGTTAATGTTTTATGGGTCAAGAGCCCAACTAAAACAAACACTGATCACAATAACGGTATCTTAAAAAATGAGATTTTCTCCTTCAGTGATTCTGCTTGCTAACATCAGGTGTCTTCAATAATGCTCAATCATCACTCAATTAATCACTTAATGAGCTCATTAACTTTAACACTCTTGAGTGTTAATTTAACACTCATATTTTAACACTGACTCTGGAGCCATATAAACTCCCAGGAGAGTTAATTTAACACTGGACTTTTTGCTGTGCAGTAATGAAGAACCACGGAGCCAACTTTTAAAAGACTGTTTTTGTAATTAAGCAAAATAAAGAGACATTATTTATTTCAAACTCCTGTCTGCCTCATGTGTTCCACGGTCATGCTCCTCGGGGTGGTGCTCCAGTTTAGGGGTGTGCGGCCCGCTGGCGCTCGCCCTGACCTGTGACATCATCATATCAATTATATGAATTATATATATCATACGAGTAAACATTTAGGCTACAATTCCCCCAGCTTTCCGAGCTGTCATTGCGATCCATTGCTTTCCTATTGTTTACTTTGACCGCTCTCCCTCATGTTACGTCACTTCGGTTCGGCGGTTTTCAAATGAGAAGTAAAATTTTCCTCACAAAAACGACTCCAGAAGCCTAAATAGCGTTTTATAAGTATGTTTATATTTAAATCTAGTTCCTACATTATTTTTCTATACATTGACTCACTGGGTACTCTAACCTGCAAGATGCCCTTTAAGTAACAGCCCCTCCTAACTTTACTTTTATGAGTGTCTGCAGAACTGTTAAGAGAGGTGGGGGTCTAGCTGCTCTTTTTAAAGATATTTATCAATGTAAGCAAATATCATTTGGGAATTACCTGTCTTTTGAATATCTGGGCATTGGGTTAAAACGGTGCTCCACGCATTTTACTTATCATTATTTACAGGCCTCCAAAATACTCTCCAGCCTTTACTGAGGACTTTACAGAACTGCTATCAACAATTACCTCAGAGTTTGACTGTTTTGCCATTGCTGGAGATTTTAACATTCACATAGATAATGCAGAAAACAATATGGCAAAAGAAATCAAAACTGTTTTAAAAACTTGATCTGACTCAGCATGTACAAGGACCCACACACAATCGTGGACACACTCTAGATTTACTTATCAGTAAGGGTCTAAACATTTCATCGATTGTTATTAAGGATGTAGCGCTATCTGATCATTTCTGTATTTTCTTTGATATATTGATCTCTCCTGCCACTGAAGCTAGATCTGTGTCTGTAAAGAAGAGATGCTTAAATGAGAACACTAGTGTACTATTTATGAAGGCTATATCCTTAACACCAAGCATATCCGCAGACTGTTGATTTTTTCCTTGATTCTTTTAACTCAAAAGTTAAAAGTGTAATTGATGATATTGCTCCTGTCAAAGTCAGGAAGAAGAGTGGCTGACAAAAAGCACCTTGGAGAAACTCAACAGCAGTGCAAAATATGAAAAGACAATGCAGAAAAGCAGAGCACATGTGGCGGAAGACAAAACTTGTAGTCCATTATAACATCTACAAAGACAGCATCCATGCTTTCAATATGGAACTAGGCAAAGCTAGACAGACTTTCTTCTCAAATATTATAAACAGTAATTTAAACAACACACGCACTCTTTTTGCTACTGTAGAGAGACTGACAAACCCCCCAAGCCAGATTCCCAGTGAAATGCTCTCAGACAACAAGTGCAGTGAGTTTGCTTCTTTCTTCTCTGAGAAAATCAATAATATCAGAAAGGTGATCAGCACATCCTTGAGTTGCACTGGGGTAAGACAGATCAGACCACCTGAGAAAGTAGATACTATGTCTGACTTCAAAGAAATTGATGGCAAAATTTTGGAAGAAACCGTACAGCACCTTAAAACATCAACCTGCGCTCTTGACACACTTCCCACATCTTTTTTCAAAAGTGTGTTAAACAGTTTAGAACCAGATCTTCTAGAAGTGGTAAATGCCTCACTTCTCTCTGGGAGTTTTCCAAACTCCCTGAAAACTGCAGTTGTCAAGCCCCTCCTGAAAAAGAGCAATCTGGATAAGACCATATTAAGCAACTATACACAGCAAAAACTCCAGTGTTAAATTAACACTCCTGGGAGTGTATATGAGTCCACACTCCAGAGTGTAAAGTGTTAAAATATGAGTGTTAAATTAACACTCAAGACTGTTAAAGTTAATGAGATAATTAAGTGATTAATTTAGTGAGGATTGATCATTATTGAAGACACCTGATGTTAACAAGCAGAATCACTGAAGGAGGAAATCTCAAATTGTAAGCTACCGTTATGGTGATCAGTGGTTGCTTTAGTTGGGCTCTAGACCATTATATGTTTACTTTAAATTTTGTTTGGCTGTTGTATCTGAGTTATAACTGCCAGATGAATAAAGAGAAAAAGTGATCTGATGATGTCGGTTATATTATGACAATCATCATTTGAACTTGATTACTGAACTCTTATTTCTGACTTAGATTTATGTTGTTGATTACAGCATAACTGTGATTCTGCATAAATATCCAGAATTTTAGATATAATACAAAGGACTCCTTAAAAGTTGTTTTGAAAAAAAAAAATCTTTCTTTTAGGCACACACAGACGTCAAGATTCAGTCTATGCATCTCAACAATGGTGACGAGCCGAATATTCAATTAGGAAAAGTAAATTACATAGACAATTCAGATCATAATTTATTCATACCGCAATGCATGATGGGAGCCATTAATGAGTTGTGATTGGTGGCAGCCACTGCAACATGCTTTATTATTGTCACCATTGTTGAGATTCACAGGATGATTATTGATGTCTATGTTTCTAAATAAATTCATTTGAAAGTCTTTTGATCAGAACAATGAAATATTTTTAGATTATATGAAAAATACTGAAAATCATATGCTGCAGAATCACAGAGCTGCTGTAATTGACAAGTTGAACCAAACTATCTCAATAAGTCTCGTTTTTCGGAGCACAACATGATTATGTCTAAACATAACCAACACCATCAGATCACATTTTTACTTTGTTCATCTGACTGTTATAAATAACAATAACAGCAGACAAGCAAAACTTAAAGTAAATATATAAGGGTCAAGAGCCCAACTAAAGCAAACACCCATCACCGTAATGGTAACTTACAATTTGAGATTGTCTCCTTCAGTGATTCTGCTTGTTAACATCAGGTGTCTTCAATAATGCTCAAGCATCACTAAATTAATCACTTAATTAGCTCATTAACTTTAACACTCTTGAGTGTTAATTTAACACTCATATTTTAACACTTTACACTCTTGAGTGTGGACTCATATACACTCCCAGGAGTGTTAATTTAACACTGGAGTTTTTGCTGTGTAGGCCGATTTCAAATCTTCCTTTCATAGGCAAGATCATTGAAAAAGTTGTCTTCAATCAGCTGAACAAATTCTTAAGCTCGAATAGATACTTTGACAATTTTTTAATCTGGTTTCCGACTGCACCACTGCTCAGAGACAACGCTCATAAAGATAATATACGATATTCGCTTAACCCTTCGAGGTCTAAGGGGTTTTAAGTTCGCCTGGCACTATGTTGATATTTTGACTTCTGGAAGGGTCAATTTTCATAGCAGAGTGAAGAGAGTCATATTTCTGGATTCTATAGACTCAGCTACAAGGTGGATGCATTGAAAATTCACTTCTTGAGACAGTTGTATGTGTTCTGATGTGATCAAGACATACACAATTCTCAATTTTCCAATAGTCATTTACTGCTGGCAGTTTTAGAACTCCCATGTAAAAAACTAATCCAATGAATTGGAACATCTCTGCAGGGTTGATGGTGGTCCACTTGTACTTTTTCCCAGCAGCAATGTTTCTCTCTGCCAGCTTGTTTGTGTTGGCAAGTGCTTGAAAAGGCAGGGGGTTTTGCTCTACAGATGTGTCCAATTACACGCCAGGTTCCAGTCTGGGGTAAAACCTTTGTGGAATGGGGGCCACATCAGGATCCTTTTCTGTCTTCCATCCTTGTTCCGAATGGTTTGGTGGTGCTGGACATCTGACAGGTGAAAGTGACTGGCCATGTCCTACTGAGGAGCCAAACTGACTCTGTGACACAGAGGGCCTCCTTACCCTACGACATAACCTCAAGGTAGGGGTCACAGACAGTCCTCTTGGTGGCTCTGTGGCAGTGCTGGAGGAGCCTGGTCAAGGAGGAGACCTGTATCTGTGGGCTGCAGGAGGAGAAATGGATCTGTGGGCTGCAGGAGGAGAAATGGGTCTGTGGGCTGCAGGAGGAGAAATGGATCTGTGGGCTACAGGAGGAGACCTGGATCTGTGGGCTGCAGGAGGAGAAATGGATCTGCGGGCTGCAGGAGGAGAATTGGATCTGTGGGCTGCAAGAAAATAAATTAAACTGTGGGCTGCAGGAGGAGAAATGGATCTGTGGGCTGCAGGAGGAGAAAAGGATCTGTGGGCTGCAGGAGGAGACCTGGATCTGTGGGCTGCAGGAGACCTGGATCTGTGGGCTGCAGGAGGAGAAATGGGTCTGTGGGCTGCAGGAGACCTGGATCTGTGGGCTACAGGAGGAGACCTGGATCTGTGGGTTGCAGGAGGAGAAATGGATCTGTGGGCTGCAGGAGGAGACCTGGATCTGTGGGCTGCAGGAGGAGACCTGGATCTGCAGGCTGCAGGAGGAGAAATGGATCTGTGGGCTGCAAGAAAAGAAATTAAACTGTGGGCTGCAGGAGGAGACCTGGATCTGTGGGCTGCAAGAAAAGAAATTAATCTGTGGGCTGCAGGAGGAGACCTGGATCTCTGGGCTGCAGGAGGAGACCTGGATCTGTGGGCTGCAGGAGGATAACTGGATCTGTGGGCTGCAGGAGGAGAAATGGATCTGTGGGCTGCAGGAGGAGATCTGGATCTGTGGGCTGCAGGAGGAGATCTGGATCTGTGGGCTGCAGGAGGAGATCTGGATCTGTGGGCTGCAGGAGGAGCGGAAGCGGTGCTGTGTGGAAGAGGGCGAGCGGTCGGGGTCCTGGGTTCAGCAGATGATGTACTCGGCTGCTCTGGGGTTTCCTGATTTAGACTAAAACACACAGATTTTGTAATAAGTTTATATTCCCACATATCAAAGTTGTACAGCGTTTATTACAACGTGGTAAATAAAAATTAGCTATACATCATCATGTGTTTATTTTTTACATCAAGTAAAGAGTCACATCAGGATCCTTTCTGTCTTCCATCATTGATCCGTCTGGTCTGGTGGTGCTGGACATCTGACAGGCGAAAGTGACGTCCTACTGGGGAGCCAAACTGCGCTCGGACCGGTCTAGCCTACGGAGGATTGTTCTTGTCGCCTAGCAACTGAAAGTTGCCGATGACGAGCGGGAGTAACGTTTGCACTAGACTTTTTTTATATTCTTCTGGGTTTTAGGCTGCATCTCATTTCTCTGTCTCACCCCTTACTCTTACCCCTTCCCCTCGGTTTTGCGCGTTCATGTGAGGGGAAGTGGTGTCCCAATTCTCATTTTGATTAAGGGCTAGGGCCAAGGCGTAGGGCTACATAGCCCTTGAAACGAAGTTTGCGGAGGACCATACTTGAAAGAGAGGGGTAGGAATTTCCCAAAAGTGAGTCGCACAAATGTAAGTATTTTCAGCAGTTTAATGACACTCGTGTTTTTTGATACTTTTAATAAAATGTTCAAGCGGTTTTAATTGTAATGTTTTTGTTTTGAATCGCTAGTTAACCGCTAGCTAGCAGCAATGCGCTATTTGCTGTTTGCTAATGTTTTGGTGTCGCCGGCGCCGGCGTTAAATACAATGAAACAATGTCTTTGACTGATGGCACACAAGCGTGCAAAGATAAAGAGAGACCAGGCAATCGATATCACAACCCGAGACGACGGCATCTTCGTTTGTTTATGTCAACGCGCATCGCCTCTGTTGACGTAGCAGCCAGCTAGAGGAAAGGGAAGATGACGCAAACGGTAATCGAGTGGTGTCTCATTTCTTAGAGAAACGTTCTTCCCCCTACCCCCCTTCACTCGGTATCGAGGGGCAAGGGCAAGACACAGACAAAGGGGTAGGGGAAGGGGAAGGGGTAAGACAGAGAAATGAGATCGGACCTTATATTCAAACAGGGTTGAAAACCTGTATGTTCACCATGGTCCATTTGTGTTTGTAATAAAAAGAATACACTAGCCTACAAAATCGCATCAAGGTAAGATATAAATGAACATTTGAACCTTTGAAAAAAAAAAATTTTAAACAAAAGATGTAATCCGCCAATTCAGGACGCAGCCTCTAAATTTGGACACAGCAAACCAGCTTAATTTATCTGTATTGGCTAAGCCAAAAATACATGACCTGGCAGCGCTGGGGCTGAAACATCCTCACCATGTCCTCCAGTAAAATGTAAAACATAACAATAATAGCCAATTCTGGCTCCATAGCTGTTTACTCAATTATATCAAATGAATTATCAGGATGGCAGCTGTCCTCTCGCACTGTTGCTTGGCTCCAGGAGCGGTGATCGAGAACACCTGGTTGCGCAATTAGGAAATCCTATGAAGGCTACATGGTGTGTCCTTCGAAGGATTCAGACCTGAGCGATTTTGTGTTAATTTGTGTGATTGTTTCAATGTTTGGAGTGAGAACTGTTACTGAATGTCAAGTCAAAGTTTTAGATCTGTGAGGGGAATTGATGGGAATCGATCCCAAGTGTTGCTGCTGTTGTCATTTTCATTTTCAACACAAGGAACTAACAAGGAACTTTATTACCCCTGTATGATTAATGTACGTGGGAAATTTCAAATCTATATGCATGGGAATATAGCTAAATATGAATGAAGTTTGACACAGGAAGTGTAACGTTTTCTTTATTTTTAAAGAGTTTTATGATCATTGTCAGTTTCTGTACATACAAATCTGTAACATGTTGAATTACTTTATTGGAATTAATAGTTATTATAAAGTCGAACTATATTTAGATTAAAATGTTATGGTTATTTGCCTGTAGAGGTTCGTAAAGATAGGCTATTTATTTAATTATTTTGTTATATTATTGATGATTTATCCATGTTATATTGTGAGAAAGCATGTTATATGCTTTCAGTATAGCAGTTTTACAGGCTTTTATCAAATAATGTGTCTCTAACAGCAAATAAGCGAATAAAGTGAGATGATCTGCTGATGATCCTGAATGGCTTGTTGAATGAGTGTTGATAGCATGAGGCTCATCAATATTAAGAGATCTGCTGAAAACACTTTATTTCATGACAATAGTTCCTGTTTTCACCTCATTTATTATGCTGATGTCTTCAGATCTCCTGTAAATTGACACTTAAAGCTCATTTCATTGGTGTCAGCAGACTGAGGGTATTTGTTGGTTACTATAAGTAGCTTATTTATTTCTGTTTATGCTTTCAACTGTTTTTCTTATCATTATTTATATTTGGAAGAAATTGCATTATTATATTCTGTTGTCCATGAGCATAAAAACAAACTCAGTAAAGATATATTTTTTATTTTGGCAGATCAACTCCTCACACTACAAATCATCAGAGGTGGGAGTAAGTCACACATGAACAAGTCACAAGTCTCAAGTCTTAACCTTCAAGTCTCAAGCAAGTCCAAGTCAATTTTGTGAAAAGCAAGTCAAGTCAAGTCAAGTCACTGCTTTATGTCAAGCAAGTCAAGTCAAGTCGTAGCTTGGGTCACAAGTCACTGGCAAGTCATACAAACGTTTGATGATTTCACTGAATTTATATATTAAAATAAGTTAAAACTACATAAGTTGTGGACTATGGTTTTATTTGAAACATTTTTTTAAATATGCATTTCCACATGCTGAGTGGTTAAAAATCTAAAAAAGAAAAAAGAAATAAAATTTCAAACTACATAGCCTAAAATGTAAATGTAATTGAAATTAGGCCAACATTAAAGCATGAAAAATAAATATGCCTCAAACATTGCAGTAGACCATTAAAAGATATTAAATAATTCACAATTCAAGTATAATTGTTCCTATGCCACCAAATGGCATTCTTCAAACTGGCATCCCCTTTATGGAACATGAACACATCCTTAACAACAAGTTAGATCTTTCCTTTTTAACAAAAGAATAACAAGAAGAAAAAAACAGTAATAATTTAATTGACACAAAACTTACACCTGTCAATCAGGTGGATTGACTATTGTACATTATTAATCTGTGTGAGTGAGTGATTTATTAATATTTGTGAATGATGTGTGTGCATGTGTACACAGCAAAAACTCCAGTGTTAAATTAACACTCCTGGTAGTGTATACGAGTCCACACTCAAGAGTGTAAAAGTGTTAAAATATGAGTGTTAAATTAACACTCAAGAGTGTTAAAGTTAATGATATAATTAAGTGATTAATTGAGTGATGATTGAGCATTATTGAAGACACCTGATGATAACAAGCAGAATCACTGAAGGAGAAAATCACAAATTGTAAGTTACCATTATGGCGATTTGTGTTTGCTTTAGTTGGACTCTAGACCCTTTTATGTTTACTTTAAATTTTGTTTGTCTGCTGTTATTGATTTATAACAGTCAAATGAACAAAGAAAAGTGTGATCTGATAGTGTTGGTTATGTTTTGACATAATCATGTTGTGAACCTTAAAAACGAAATTTATTGAGGTATCTTAACTTGATAATTACAGCAGCTCTGTGATTCTACAACATATGATTATCAGTATTTTTCATATAATTCAAAATATTTAATAAACATTGTTCTGATCAAAACACTTTCAAATGAATTTATTTAGAAACACAGACATCAATAATCAGCCTGTGAATCTCAACAATGGTCACAATAATAAAGCATGTTGCAGTGGCTGCCACCAATCACAACTCATTAATGGCTCCCATCATGCATTGCGGTATGAATAAATTATGATCTGAATTGTCTATGTAATTTACTTTTCCTAATTGAATATTCTGCTCGTCACCATTGTTGAGATGCATAGACTGAATCTTGACATCTGTGTGTGCCTAAAAGAAAGATTTTTTTTTATCTTTTTTTTTTTCAAAACAACTTTTAAGAAATCCTTTGTATTATATCTAAAATTCTGGATATTTATGCAGAATCACAGTTATGCTGTAACCAACAACGTAAATCTAAGTCAGAAATAAGGATCTTAATGAGCTCAGTGATCAAGTTCAAATGATGATTGTCATAATATAACCAACACCATCAGATCACTTTTTTTGCTTTGTTCATCTGGCAGTTATAACTCAGATACAACAGCCAGACAAAATTTAAAGTAAACATAAAAGGGTCTAGAGTAGGGCTGTGCGATATATATCGTGAGATTGTTATGCGCATCTCGTCAGTAAAGCCGGTTCCTTGATTAGTAGTAAATCACCATCACCTGCTTTCAGATGGAGCGGCATTTAGGGCTGAGGAGATAATTAAGTGATTCATTTAGTGATGATTGAGCATTATTGAAGACACCTGATGTTAACAAGCAGAATCACTGAAGAAGAAAATCACAGATTGTAAGTTACCATTAAGGTGATGGGTGTTTGCTTTTGGGCTCTAGACAGTCCCTCCAGGATTTCACGATTTTTTTTTTGTGATTTTTGCGATCAAAATGACTGATTTTGTGGCGTCAATTTCCAGAAATTTGCGAAAAAAATTGCGATTTTTCTATTTTATAATTAGGACATTTTACCATAATAGTATTATGTCAGATGCACAATAGTCCTACAATAGTCCTACATGACACAAATCACAAACAAAATGCATAAAGATTGTCAATCAAATTAACTTTTAAAACAACCAATGGGCAATTTTTCCACATGACCTATGTAAATATTAACAGCAGGTGTAGTAATTTAACTGTGTAACTGTGTAAATCAAATTCATACATTTGCAAAAATTATGTGACATTAAAATTGATCAAAACTTTATTAAAACTCATACTACAAATAAAAAGAATACAAACATTTGCCATTCTATGGCAACATATATTAACATGTATGCAAATCTACAAACATTCTGTGCAGTCAGATTTGGCTGAGGCAATTTAAATTTCATACAAAACTTTATCATAAACTCATACTACAAACAAATAGAATGCAAACATTTGCCATTCTATGGCAACATATATTGACATGTATGCAAATCTACAAACTTTCTCATTTGGAACGTTTGGAAACGGCAATTTAAATTTCAAACAAATGTTCATCATAAACTCATACTACAGACTAATAGAATCCAAACATTTGCCATAGGCAATTACATTGAAATTTCAAACAAAACTTTATCATAAACTCATACTACAAACAAATAGAATGCAAACATTTGCCATTCTAATATATTAACATATTATGCTAATCTACAAACATTCTGTGCTGTCACATTTGGCTGAGGCGATTTAAATTTCATACAAAACTATCATAAACTCATACTACAAACAAATAGAATGCAAACATTTGCCATTCTAAAATTTTAACATATGCTAATCTACAAACATTCTGTGCTGTGACAATTGGCAGAGTTGATTTAAATTTCAAACATCTTCATCCATTTCAAGAAGACCACATTCCACTTTCTGATTGTAATAGAGAAAGACCAGAGCTCTCAAGTTACTGCATGTAGAGGATCGCCTTCGGTTGGAGAGGACAAGTTTATATATGCTGTTGCAGCGTTCTGCATCTGCAGAGTTGGAAACTGCATCTTTGTAGCGCAGGGCTAGTTTGCTCAGTACTGGAAGCCTATCCTGCAGACCTACCCAAAAGGTGTCAAGGTCAACAATCCCACTCACAGATGCTCGAAGTGCTTCTGGACCCAGCTTAGTCATGTACCTTGTCATCTCATCCTCAGGCACTGAGGAAAAGCCAGGAATGGCTTTGTAGCTGTTGGGGCTGTCATCCATGAATGCCAGGCATCGTGGCTCAAAAATTCGGACCTCTTTGAGAAACTCAATGCCAGGTTGTCCATGCTGCATATATTTACTTAGCTTTTCCTCTGCATAACTGAATGCTGTTTGCACCTGATTTAAGACTTTTGTCATGAGCTCAAGAGGCAAAAGACTTTGTGAGAAGTACTGGCTACTCACCTCATCACAAAGCTCTTTGTTTGCTACAAAGTTCATCTGTAAATCCTCAAGATAATCAAATACCTTTGTTGTGACAGGACGTCTGCTCTGAAAGAGGTCCAACATTTGCAGGATCACCTTGCACTTGTCAGACACAATGTTCAGTTGGACCTGTAAGGTCTCTGCACACTCATGGTCTTCCAGCATTTTATTCAGATTTTCCACTGATGCTGGAGCACTGCGCCCACACACCTGAGAGACAAAAGAGAGAGGTTGGGGGTAGAGTTGGGTTCAGGGTTATTTTTTTTAATATATATAATGTGCCCACAACAATGAATAATTAACTTATAGATTTTAGGATTTTAAATGTACCTGCATTTCTGCCTGTAGAAACTCCCTGTAGAAAGTGAAATGCTCAGTATGATATTGCGCTGCAGAGAACCAGGAGTTCCAACGAGTATCACACGGATTTGGGGCCATTGTTGGTTTCCTGCCATTCAGTTTGCCAGACAAGTAGGACAGGTATCTTCTCTTGCGACCTCCTGCCATGTAAAACATCTGACTGAAGTACATCATAAAGGTGTTCAAGTCTGTGAAGGGTTTGCGGAAGGCACCTCCAATCAAATTCATAATGTGTGCCATGCAGGTAATATGGATGGAATGAGGAAAAAGGGACTTAAGTGCGTCTCTGTATGCTTTTAGCATGTATGCTGCATTGTCCGTATCAAAAACAATGACATCTTCATTGGCAATGTCGTACTCTTGAAGAGTTTTGACAACAGCCATCGAAACAGTGGAGTGATTGCATTTCTCCATGAAGACTGTATTCACTAGATGGGCAAGGACTCTCCCAGATCCATCTTTTTTTAGTGGTGCGATCAGTATGTTTAATACACATCTTCCCTCCACATCTGGCGTTTCATCAAAGATGACAGCAACTGGCTCCCCTGAAAGTGTTTCTTTTAGTCGTTCCTTCTCCTTTCTGTACACTTCTCCCAGGTATTTCTCTTGAAGCTGGTGGGACTTGGGGATGCTTCCACCATTTGTGACCTTTTCATTTAGAAACTTTCTTACTAAGGGATGATCAGACTTGGAAAGGGGGATATTTAGTGCAGTACAAAGCTTTACCCAGTCTTCACAAATCTGAAAGAATAATAAAAGGTATTATTATTTTTATTTTTTTTTACAACACAAGACCAGGAACATCCAAGTAATTATTTAAAAAGGCAAGTAAACACTCAGTAATGAAATAGGAACAAACATAACAAAAAGAAACAAAACAGGACAAATAAATACAAGGATACAGTTACAAGCAGTGGATAATTTACGTTTTTTTATATATTGTGCTGTATTGTTGTTGCTTGATTAACATTAACAACACTGCCAACAGCAGGTAAATTTACGTTACTGTCACTTAAGACCTACTACAGTATAAACAAACATCCCAATCAGTTATTACAGATTGTTTAGCATAAATACTCACCAAGATTCATATTTTGAATTAATTGTAGCTATGTGTATTTCTTTAATTGTAGCTATGTGTAGGCTCAGGCTGTGAGTGACATGCAGTCAGTCAGTCACACACACACGGCAGGCAGTCACTCAGTCAGAGATAGACTTTCACTCGACAGGCTGAAATCAGTTCTATTTCGCGGTATACTCCGCGTTTAATAATTATTTTTAGTACCATCAAGCATATCATACTTTTTGTGATGTCATTCAATCATGTTAAACGCGTTAAGTTTGCCTGTAGCCTGGCTAACGTTACTGCTCAATGAAAACTGTTCGAATATCGGTGGATTCAACTACATAGCCAGATATAAAAAATATACCACACAATAATATGAAACAACAGATGAATCGCTTTTGCTTACTTCATTTCTATCATGTCCAGCGGCCGTCATCCGTGAAGCCATCTCCGACATGGTAAGCTGCTTGCGTTTCCTCTGGTTCCAGAGCTCACTTTGTCTTACATGTTTGCTCCCGCTGAGATGGTAGTCGATGGTAGACTTTCTTTTATGGTCTAAAATTTTGTTACACGGACTGCAAAACAATTTACCCCCACTCTCGTGCAATATGTCTGGATATTGCTTAGCCCGGTCCTTGGCGCTTAAGTTTGGTGGCAGGTGAGACGCATTTTCTTTCGCCATGTTTATCTAAGTAACGCGCTCAGACATCACGCGTGCGCAGTATTTAAACTAGAGATAAATTGGGGTGATTATAATTTAATGTTTATTTAGGTCTTCTTCATTTTTGTGAATATTTTGCGGTTAAAAAAAGGAATTATGCGGCTAAATTAGGAATTATGCAGGATCGCAAAAAAATGCGACATATTGTTGATTTTGCGTTGGATTCAGCGATCGCGGAATCGCGAAAAACTGGAGGGACTGTCTAGACCATTATATGTTTACTTTAATATTTACTGTTGTTTGTCTGCTGTTATTGATTTATAACAGTTAAATGAACAAAGTAAAATGTTACCTTATAGTGTTGGTTATGTTTTGACAATCATGCTGTGATCTCAAAAAGAAAATTTATTGAGATAGTTTGGTTTGACTTGTCAGCAGCAGTTTAGTGATTCTTCAGCCTATGATTATCAGTACTTATAATTCAAAATATTTAATCAACATTGTTCTGATCAAAAGACATTCAAATAAATTCATTTAAAACACAGACATCAATAATCAGCCTGTGAATCTCAACAATGGTGACAATAATAAAGCATGTTGCAGTGGCTGCCACCAATCACAACTCATTAATGGCTCCCATCATGCATTGCGGTATGAATAAATTATGATCTGAATTGTCTATGTAATTTACTTTTCCTAATTGAATATTCTGCTCCTCACCATTGTTGAGATGCATAGACTGAATCTTGACATCTGTGTGTGCCTAAAAGAAGGATTTTTTTTAAAAAACAACTTTTAAGAAATCCTTTATATTATATCAAAAGTTCTGGGCATTTACACAGATTCACAGTTATTCTCTAACCAACAACATAAATCAAAGTCAGAAAGAAGGATTTTAATGAGTTCAGTGATCAAGTTCAAATGATGATTGTCATAATATAACCAACACCATCAGATCACTTTTTTCTTTGTTCAACTGGTGATTATAATTCAGATACAACAGCCAAACAAAATCTAAAGTTAATAATAAATGGGTCAAGAGTCCAACTAAAGCAAACATTGATCGTCATAACGGTAACTTACAATTTGAGATTTTCTCCTTCAGTGATTTTGCTTGTTAACATCAGGTGTCTTCAATAACATTCAATCATCACTAAATTAATCACTTAATTATATCATTAACTTAAACACTCTTGAGTGTGGACTCATACACTCCCAGGAGTGTTAATTTAACACTGGAGTTTTTGCTGTGTACAAAGAGCCGTAGTTAACTGACAAGCTGAGCCATATCGCATTAATTATCGCTGGCGATACGTCCGAGATATTAATGCGATATGGCTCAGCTTGTCAGTTAACTACGGCTCTTTGCAGTAAATGCCGCTCCATCTGAAAGCAGGTGATGGCGATTTACTACTAATCAAGGAACCGGCTTTACTGACGAGATGCGCATAACAATCTCACGATATATATCGCACAGCCCTAGTCTAGAGTCCAACTAAAGCAAACACAAATCACCATAATGGTAACTTACAATTTGAGATTTTCTCCTTCAGTGATTCTGCTTGTTATCATCAGGTGTCTTCAATAATGTTCAATCATCACTCAATTAATCATTTAATTATCTCATTAACTTTAACACTCTTGAGTGTGGACTCGTATACACTCCCAGGAGTGTTAATTTAACACTGGAGTTTTTGCTGTGTACACATGCACACACATCATTCACAAATATTAATAAATCACTCACTCACACAGATTAATAATGTACAATAGTCAATCCACCTGATTGACAGGTGTAAGTTTTGTGTCAATTAAATTATTACTGTTTTTTTCTTCTTGTTATTCTTTTGTTAAAAAGGAAAGATCTAACTTGTTGTTAAGGATGTGTTCATGTTCCATAAAGGGGATGCCAGTTTGAAGAATGCCATTTGGTGGCATAGGAACAATTATACTTGAATTGTGAATTATTTAATATCTTTTAATGGTCTACTGCAATGTTTGAGGCATATTTATTTTTCATGCTTTAATGTTGGCCTTATTGCAATTACATTTACATTTTAGGCTATGTAGTTTGAAATTTTATTTCTTTTTTCTTTTTTAGATTTTTAACCACTCAGCATGTGGAAATGCATATTTAAAAAAATGTTTCAAATAAAACCATAGTCCACAACTTATGTAGTTTTAACTTATTTTAATATATAAATTCAGTGAAATCATCAAACGTTTGTATGACTTGCCAGTGACTTGTGACCCAAGCTACGACTTGACTTGACTTGCTTGACATAAAGCAGTGACTTGACTTGACTTGACTTGCTTTTCACAAAATTGACTTGGACTTGCTTGAGACTTGAAGGTTAAGACTTGAGACTTGTGACTTGTTCATGTGTGACTTACTCCCACCTCTGCAATCTACTCCGCTTTAATGCAAACATTTGTGTTCTTTCTCACAGTGAAATTCACTTGATTTTGTGTTTCTTGTGTCCCACTTTCACATGTGTGAAAACATGGGATTTGTGCCTATAATGTTTTTTAAAAAAAATAACTGGAAGATCAGTGTACCTCATTCATGGAAAGTTTCAGTAATGTTTAATTAATTTATAAAAAGACATGGATTATTTTAATATTTTTATTGCAGTTGTCTGTTACATCTGTGATATTTTTTTTATTTCCATTCACATATTTCTCTTTTAATTATTTTGATTATTTAGAAAATTTGATTTTTTTTTTTTCATTTCAGACCTGATGGAAGTGAAGGAGGAGAGTGAAGAACTGAGTGAAGTGAAGGAGGAGGAACATCATGTCAAACCTGGAGAAAAACCTTTGAGTTGCTCAAAGACTAAAAAGACATTTTTAAAGAAAAGAAAAGACAAGAAATCTTTCACCTGCACTCAGTGTGGAAAGAGTTACACAACCAAACAAAGTCTTGCGCGTCACATGAGAGTTCACACTGGAGAGAAGCCGTTCACATGTGATCAATGTGGAAATAGTTTCAGTCAATTAGCACACCTTAATGTTCACATGAGGATCCACACCGGAGAGAAGCCGTTCACATGCAATCAATGTGGGAATAGTTTCAGTCAATCATCATCCTTTAATGTTCACATGAAGATCCACACCGGAGAGAAGCCGTTCACATGTGATCAGTGCAGCAAAACATTTCTTAGGGCATCACACCTGAAGACACACCTGAGAGTTCATATGAAGGAGAAGCCACATTCATGTTCTGTATGTGGAAAGAGTTTTTCACAGCAGCAAACTTTACATGCACATCAGAAAATACACACTGGTGTGAGAGAGTACATGTGCTTTGAGTGTCAGAAGACTTTTACTACTGGAATAAATTTAAAACGACATCAGATCATTCACACTGGAGAAAAACCTTACAAGTGTTCACACTGTGACAAGAGATTCAGTCAGTCAGCAAATCTGAAAACCAGAGGTGGGAGTAAGTCACACATGAACAAGTCACAAGTCTCAAGTCTTAACCTTCAAGTCTCAAGCAAGTCCAAGTCAATTTTGTGAAAAGCAAGTCAAGTCAAGTCATTAATTGAGTGATGATTGAGCATTATTGAAAACACCTGATGATAACAAGCAGAATCACTGAAGGAGAAAATCACAAATTGTAAGTTACCATTATGGCGATTTGTGTTTGCTTTAGTTGGGCTCTAGACCCTTTTATGTTTACTTTAAATTTTGTTTGTCTGCTGTTATTGATTTATAACAGTCAATTGAACAAAGAAAAGTGTAATCTGATAGTGTTGGTTATGTTTTGACATAATCATGTTGTGAACCTTAAAAACTAAATTTATTGAGGTATCTTAACTTGATAATTACAGCAGCTCTGCGATTCTTCAGCCTATGATTATCAGTATTTTTCATATAATTCAAAATATTTAATAAACATTGTTCTGATCAAAACACTTTCAAATGAATTTATTTAGAAACACAGATATCAATAATCTGCCTGTGAATCTCAACAATGGTGACAATAATAAAGCATATGTTGCAGTGGCTGCCACCAATCACAACTCATTAATGGCTCCCATCATGCATTGCGGTATGAATAAATTATGATCTGAATTGTCTGTCATTTACTTTTCCTAATTGAATATTCTGCTCGTCACCATTGTTGAGATGCATAGACTGAATCTTGACGTCTGTGTGTGCCTAAAAGAAAGATTTTTTTATCTTTTTTTTTTAAAACAACTTTTAAGAAATCCTTTATATTATATCTAAAATTCTGGATATTTATGCAGAATCACAGTTATGCTGTAAACAACAACTTAAATCTAAGTCAGAAATAAGGATCTTAATGAGTTCAGTGATCAAGTTCAAATGATGATTGTCATAATATAACCAACACCATCAGATCACTTTTTTGCTTTGTTCATCTGGCAGTTATAACTCAGATACAACAGTCAGACAAAATTTAAAGTAAACATATAAGGGTCAAGAGTCCAACTAAAGCAAACACAAATCGCCATAATGGTAACTTACAATTTGAGATTTTCTCCTTCAGTGATTCTGCTTGTTATCATCAGGTGTCTTCAATAATGCTCAATCATCACTAAATGAATCACTTAATTATCTCATTAACTTTAACACTCTTGAGTGTTAATTTAACACTCATATTTTAACACTTTTACACTCTTGAGTGTGGACTCGTATACACTCCCAGGAGTGTTAATTTAACACTGGAGTTTTTGCTGTGTACACATGCACACACATCATTCACAAATATTAATAAATCACTCACTCACACAGATTAATAATGTACAATATTCAATCCACCTGATTGACAGGTGTAAGTTTTGTGTCAATTAAATTATTACTGTTTTTTTTTCTTGTTATTCTTTTGTTAAAAAGGAAAGATCTAACTTGTTGTTAAGGATGTGTTCATGTTCCATAAAGGGGATGCCAGTTTGAAGAATGCCATTTGGTGGCATAGGAACAATTATACTTGAATTGTGAATTATTTAATATCTTTTAATGGTCTACTGCAATGTTTGAGGCATATTTATTTTTCATGCTTTAATGTTGGCCTAATTGCAATTACATTTACATTTTAGGCTATGTAGTTTGAAATTTTATTTCTTTTTTCTTTTTAGATTTTTAACCACTCAGCATGTGGAAATGCATATTTAAAAAAATGTTTCAAATAAAACCATAGTCCACAACTTATGTAGTTTTAACTTATTTTAATATATAAATTCAGTGAAATCATCAAACGTTTGTATGACTTGCCAGTGACTTGTGACCCAAGCTACGACTTGACTTGACTTGCTTGACATAAAGCAGTGACTTGACTTGACTTGACTTGCTTTTCACAAAATTGACTTGGACTTGCTTGAGACTTGAAGGTTAAGACTTGAGACTTGTGACTTGTTCATGTGTGACTTACTCCCACCTCTGCTGAAAACACATGAGAGGATCCACACTGGAGAGAAGCCGCACATGTGTGATCAGTGTGGGAAGAGTTTCTCTTTTAATTGTCACCTGAAGCGACACATGAAGATCCATGCAGTGGAGAAACCACATAAACACAGTCTGAGATCACAGTAAGTAGTTCATCTTTATGTGCTGAGAAACAAAAGCTGCTTTTCCACCTTCAAAAAAGGTTCCAGTTGTGTTTCCACTTGAGCCTGGTACGGTACGGCACAATTACAAACCGTTCTCGGGCCTGAACTCTCAGCACAACAAGAAAGGAAAAACAGAATTTGTCTCCTGCCCTCAGTGTAAAAAACGCTTCACATGAAAATCAAGTCTGAAGATTCACACATGAGAGTTCACGATGCCTCCAGATGGTACAAAATGCAGCTGTAAGGCTGCTTACCGGGACAAAGAAATATGATCATGTCACCCCAATTTTAGCGTCGCGTCATTGGCTCCCGATCCATTTTAGTTTGTTTTTTTAAAGCTCTTAATGATCAAGCTCCGTTTTATCTTAAAGATCTTCGTACTCATCTGTCATCTTCCAGATTAAGATCTTCAGAGAAGGCTACACCTCAAGCATGGCCGTCTGAGACGTACTCAAGACACACTGCGTACTCCCACTCAAAAGTGTCCGTGTTAACTACACTCTGCTAGTGGGGGTGCCTACACCTCAAGCACGGCCGTCTGAGACGTACTCATGACACACTGCGTACTCCCACTCAAATGTGTCCAACTTCTGAGCGCCTTACACTCTGTCTCCACTCAAGAATGTCAAGTGTTATCACTCTCCCTTCTCTCAACCTCTTCCACCCAGACAGGTGTATTATTAAAATAATAAAATCTTACAACCTCATTTGTTGATTAGCCAGGGATGTCACCAAAGAATAATTGTTCGCACATCCTCCACCATTACTGTATCTTTGACAGTTTTCTTCAGTAATAAAGTAATCAGTAAAAACTTCTTATTAGATTTGTATTTTGTTTAATTCTTTTGTTATTATGTTTATCCAGATTTGTTGGCTGTTGTTTATGATCACCATTTATTTACTTCATACTTCACGTTGAGCATTATTCATATTATAAGCTCTAAATCTGGCCTTGGCCGTCCTGGGTGTGATTTACACTTTTAAGTAATGGGGGAATGTAGTGTTTGTGTATTAGTCAGGAGATGGTGCTGTCCACATGCTGTTACATATAAAAGGTGTAGAGTAAGAGTTGAAGTGTGTTGCACCTGCTGACACCTATGTTACGTCAGGCACTGTTGGATTGCTTTAGGTTGCTATTGATTTTAATAAATCTTTAAGAATTGACAGTTTTCTTGGCCTCATGCTTACCAGGATTTAAACATCACAACATCAGCAATTGCTTGTATACTTGAAATCTCTGAACACATCTAAGGCCCTATCTTGCACCCAGCGCAATTGACTTTGTACACCAACGCATGTATCATTCCTATTTTGCACCCGCGCACAGCGGACTTTTCCCTCCACAGACGCACTTCGGTAAACTAGTAAATACACTTGCGCTCCCCGGGACGGTTCAGTGCAAAGAGGAGGCGTGTTCCGGCGCAAACGTTCCCTGATGCTAAATTTTGCAGGTTTAGAAAACAATTGCGCCACTAACCAGGAAAAACTTAGTCTAAAGTCAGTGGTGCGTTGCACATGTTATTCATATGCTTTTTAAAGGGCGCATGCTTGGCCATAATCAATGTAGCGTAATGCACAACGCACATACACTTTGATTATCTCATCTACACACAGATGCAGCAGTTCAATAATGTCACTTCTCTGTGTTTTACGTCCCTGACGAGAGCGTTGCTCTCCTTGGCTGTGAACCGCTCCTGGCGCACGCGTGGCAAATTCGCCGTTATAATAGGAATCCGCTATAGAACAAGCGCGCCTGCTCTTAAAGGGAATGTGAGATGATGCTCTGATTGGTTTATTTCACGTTACGCCCAAACCACACCTATGAGTAATGAAGCTACTTCAGATCAACCCATTTTAGTCATTTATCCCGCCGGGAAAATAGCAACAGGGCCCAAGACCCGCCCACAAAGTTACTTGCGTTTCGCGCTTGATACTTGCGTTTCAGATCGTTAAAATAGGGCCCCTAGTGTGTGAAATCAGAAATTTCCTGTAACCGAAAATCTTTAACGTGTACGGGATTTTCACACACCTTAAAAGTTTCACTGAAATTTCCAATGTCAAATTTAACCTTGAAAGGTTCAATTGAATCAAACTCAAGTTTGTTTCCCCGCTTGGTGCGGATCTTTTGGGCAGGTGTGAAAACAGCAATCGCACTCGGGTGCGGACCAAATAACCGTACCGAGACTCAGATGAAGAGGTGGTCCAAACGAACTCTGTAAACCTCAAGTAAACCTCACTCCTCTGATCTTTAGCCTCCTTGTTAGAGTCCCTGACTCCTACGCTGGAGATACGGGTTTGAGGCCCGCACAGAGCAGAGCGAGTAGGACCTGGGTGAGGGGTTACAGTAGCCTAGAAATCTAGACGCACCCTAGCGGCAGCAAAATGTATTTTGCAGCCAGGGTAGTCTAGCAGCTCTCCATTGACTTTCAAGCTGCAAAAACCTAAATTGGGTCAGGCCAATCACATCGTGTATAGAGTAGGCGGGGCGGGCTTAACATAATGACGACAGAGTTTCGACCGTTCCCTGCTACTTGAAAACAAAGAATGACGGCTGCTGGAGAACAGTCTTTCGAATCGGCTTTGGCCTCGACTCTGGAGGACTTGGAGTTAAGTTTTTCTTTGAGAAAAGACCAAAGAACGGCACTTAAGTCATTCTTAAAAAAGGAAGATGTGTTCGTAGTTTTGCCGGCCAGATATGACAAAAGTTGAATCTATCAACTAGCTCCGCTGTTGGGAAAACGCTCTGGTTGGTTGAAGCGCTATCCTATTGCGTGCAGAGGGAATTTGAAAGACAGCCGTTTATCCCGCCCCTCGGATTGAGCCGTGTCTATGGTGAGTTGCCAGACCCAACATCTTGATGTAACTTAGGTCTGGCTTGCCAGGCTAGGGTTACAGATATGGAAACAAACAAGATGGAAACACAGTAAAAGGAACTAAATCATAGGAACTGAAACCAGAATCATCAAGAAACAAGAAATACAAAGTAAGAGTCCATGAACACAGACACAGGGGAATTGTGATGCTTACAATGATTTGTCCTTTTAAATCAAATTCAACTTAAGTTTCTTTCTGCAACATTTATAATTCACCAATGAAATGAATTCACAAATTCACAAAATGTAAAAATGAAAATACTCACACATACCCCTTTATAAACAAATGACTTATACTGAGCTTTAGCTGAAATATTGCCCTTCTCTTTCAACATAGACATTTAATAAACAACATATTGACTAAATTCAGTTTCAGTTTAAACCCGTATTTAACTCAATTTGACATTGATTAAAACACACACACAAAACATGCATCTATTATACACAGCATGTGCTCGGTAACACAAGAAACAATACAGAGTGACCAGAAAATAAAACTGATAGAAAAACATTTTTTAAAACAAAATAAACTTTTCTTTTCCTCTTCAATTAACAAGTCAATCAACTCGGCGCAGTTTTCTTAAAGAACTTAAGTCGATATAACTAATCCAACTCTTTTATCAGGGTCACAATATAGAATTTTGGAAGTCAATGGGACCCAACAACTGTCTGGTTACTGATAATCTTCTAAATATCTTCCTTTCTGTTCAGCTGAAGAAAGAAATTCATACAGGTTTGAAACAACATGAGGGTGAGTATATGATGACAGAATTTTCATTTTAAAAGTGAACTACTCCTTTAAGATTTGATATCTTCAGCAAACGGGCCATACGTAGCCGGGAGCATCAAACCTGAGAAACTGCCTCCAACTACGGGAGCTCCAGCACAGCACTCTCTGCGGGCATATCTCCAGACCAGAGATCGGCTACTGCTACAAAGTCCATCACTGGATGTCCTTGAGTATGTTTCATGGAAACAAGGAGAACAAGGTTATGCACCAGTCCCTACAACAGATCCCATTGCACTGCACTACCTTCTGAAGTTTGTCAGCTGCAACTGTGCAGGGGACTGTGACACTCTCAGGTGCTGTTGTAAAAAGCAAGGCGTCAAGCGTATTTCTGCTTGTGGGTAGTATTTATACTTTACATTGATTGATTGAACTAATAATGAGACACATTTTACTATAGCCTACATAAATGTATCTGGTAAATATACAGTTTGACAAGGAAAGCATCAACTTGCTTTGTGCTGCTATTTTTTTTTTAAGGTTTTTTGATCGTTGTCAGTTTCTGTACTACGAAACCTGTAACATGTTTTATTTACATAAATTTATTACAAGGAATGCATAACTATATGTGTTAATTATGGTGTTGTTATTTAACTGAGTGTCATTATTGTTTTTGTATTGTTGTTTTATACAGATAGTGGTTAAACATGAGATATAATTAATTTGCGGTACCGGTATATCAACCGGGCAATCTTTGGTATCTTATTAATCTATTACTTGTTCCAGAGCAAATCAACTTTGGTTAAGGGGAAAATTAGGTTTCATAACTTTATATTTAGGACATATTTCACTTTGTATTTTAATTTGAGAAAAACTAGCACTTTGTGCAAACGAGCACTTTTATTTTTTTTTTAAAAAAGGACATGCAATTACCACTATAACCAGTAGATGGCGGCAGAGGAGCACTTATTGGCTTATTAGCCATTTCAACTCCCTATATGGGAAAAAATAAGTCATTAAGTCTCATGCAAAACAATGCCTTTTCTTCAAATTGTGCCTGAATTACATATTTACGTTTTTCCTATAAAAGTGAGGTTTTACACTGTTGTTAATAAAAGTTAATTGTATCTATATCAACAAACAAACAAACAAACAAACAAGTATTAGTAACTGCACTTATTAAAGCAAAACAATAGTAATTTTATGATTAAATGAACTTTATGATAGTTTTCCCCCCAGTGCCATCTAATCAGCTGCTGGCGCCACCATCTGTAGAACTGAGTGGCACCAGTGCTACTGCTCTCAGATGTTAGTCTGGAGTCCTCTGCTGAAAATACTCTTTATTTTATGACTAAAGTTCCTTTTTTATCTCATTTATTATGCAAATGTCTTCTGATCTCCTGTAAATTTCCACTTAAAGCTCATTTCATTGGTGTCAACAGACTAAGGTATTTGTTGGTGCTTTCAACTGTTTTTCTTTCCATTATTTATTTTTACAAGAATTGACTTTATTTTTTTATATTTTGTTGTCCATTAGTATAAAAAGAAACTTAGTAACTGATATATTTTTTTGATTTTGTCAGATCATCTCCTCCTACTGCATTTCATCATCACTGAAGCTCCTCCCATAACTATCACATCATCATATCAGCTCCTCCCACATCAGTCACATTGTCAGTGAAGCTCCTCTCAAAGCAATTCTCCAATAAATGCTGGAACATTCGACACACTGAAGATCCTGAAGAACAAAGAGGTTGGTGTTTATTCTTCATTCATGCATGATGCTGAAGAACATTCATTTTAGAAACATTCAAGCACTTCATCACATTTAGATAAACAGTTCAACTATAAAAATGGGTACAAAATGTTCTTGTTTGTTTGTTTTCAACAAATGCTCAGTAAAGGGAGGCTTGAGAATCTTTCATCTTGATTGTCAACATCAGGTCAAACTAAATATTATTTTAGCTGATTCATTTTAAATTTTACAAACAGTTACCACTTGTAAGATTTTCGGTCCCAATGAACAACGACCCATCGCTGAGGGAGAAAGTTTCTCAACTTTATTGGCACTTTGTCTCAGTATGTAAGGATAGAGGGGAGTTGCACAGAGTTAGCCAATAAGAATACAAGCCTTCCATCATATAGGAATACAATAGATAGAATAATAAGTCCATATATGGTCAGTTTCTGGGTTATCTTGGCTGTCGATGTACTATACTGAATACCATTCCCCTGCTCCCCCATCCTGGCCTAGAGATCCATGCTATAGGAAACATTCCTTTACATAATGAGGAACAGATGTTTCCAGTGCCTTCTGCTTCATGCTACCATACTAGAATTCTTTCTCCACTATAATGCAGAAGTTTGACCATTAAAAAAGACATGTTGATCTGCTTTATCAGTTCTGAAATGTTTTCTGAAAACATGCAATTGCTGTAAAAGAAGCAACTTAACAAAAGTCAAAGGTCAAGAGCCCAACTAAAGCAAACGCTGATCACCATAATGGTGAATACATCATTAACATCTAAACCTCTTAATTCTCACAATAACTTGTGTAGACGTCTGAAAGAAATAAAGTCAGTCTGGTTAGTAATAAGTGAAGCTGGTAATGCTGTTTGTGGAGTTGTTTAATCCTCCTCTGCTGAGATCTTCACAGATTTAATGTCTTCTTTTCTCATCAGTGGGTTTAAGACTGTGTCTGAAGGAAGTTGTAGTTTGTGTCCTTATTTCTCCTTATTACCATTTCAGTGCTTGTTCACAGCATGTTTTTGAATGATTGAAAGGATGTTTCAGAAACATCATACCTTTAAATAGCTTTATATGCACATTAAAGAAATGTTACAAATCAGTGTTCCTAGAATGTTGAATTGTTAATCAAAATTAAGTTAAAATAACTTTTCAGGAATATCATACCAACAAAAATCTTATGTGATTCTACATGCGATAAAATTAATTCATTTGTCTGTGCATTTTTGTTATTTGCAATCCAGAAGAGAGAGAAATCTTAGTTACGGAGTTACAGTGTGCACAACATGAAATCCCTGTTTAATTAGTGCTGATAGCCAAGAGAACTAAGACTGTGTTTACACTAGCACAAAAAAATCCGATATTTTACTTACATCTGACTAGGGCTGTAATCTCCCAGTCGATTATTTGGTCGATACTTTCTGGCTCGACCAAAATTCTGATTGGTCGATGTTTTGCTGCGTTCATTTCATCAGTTTTGCCGCTTTAATTTCATCAGGTGGAAAGCACTAATTGCTAATGGGGGTGTTCTCAGAGCATCCCTGTTTCACAGGTAACAGTCTGCCTTCAGAACACCCCCCGTGTTTTCACTTCTTTTGGATTAGCCCAATCCACTGGAGAAGAGAGACAGATTGAAGAAAGTAGGCTACTAGAAGGTTTGCTGAATATTATTTATTTAAAGGCACAATATGTAACGTTTTTGCTTTAAAATTAGCAAAAATCACTATATCTATGTTATATATTTTTTTTAGTTGTGTACATTATCCCGACTGTTTCCAACAACTTTCAAACCAGGAGAAATTTTAATTTAATTTTTAGACAAGGCACGTTTCTTTATTTCCGGTTTGTCGCAGTCAATGGCGTCATATCCGCGTTGTCCCTGGTTTCCGCCTATGGTTTCCGCTCGTACTGCCATGGTAACCAGAACTATGAGCAGAGCCCTCTGATTAACCAAAGCGACAGATGCAAACAACTGTGGAGTTCGCAATGTCTATTTGCACACTGTTGTTGTTTCGTTCAAACATTACGGACCATGGCAAGCAGACTTTGGATAAAAAAGGAGAACTAAAACGAGAATCAATATCAGCGCGGTGTTTTCGAGATGCCGAGAGCTCCCATAGACAGTATATAAACGAGAGCTCCACGTCCGAGACTTCGACCGCTCCTAACTGGTATGTACTTTATTAAACAGGTGAGCACATTTACATAAAACTAATCAATGTTATATAGTTCAACAATGATAAAATGTTAGCATATGATCTGTATGTTATTCTAATGTTGATCTAGTTTACTGCTAGTCTCATACAGACAAACTAACACATACATTTCAACACATTCAA
Organism: Abramis brama; assembly: GCF_963993115.1. Lineage (NCBI taxonomy): Eukaryota > Metazoa > Chordata > Actinopteri > Cypriniformes > Leuciscidae > Abramis > Abramis brama. The sequence goes on along the minus strand of NC_139963.1, from coordinate 53,838,280 downwards.
ATGCAGTTTAATGTGATAGTGTAATGTTAGACCAAGTGAAACAGCGCTGCGTTACCTCACAAGTTTAATTTGTCTAATAAACTGACCTGTGAGTAGTAATTCTGCGTGTAGTTCGGTAGAATGAGAAATGTCCGTATTCCTTTTTTTTTTATCCACGGGAGCTCGCGTCGCGTGTGGAGCTGATAGCTGTCTCTTAGCAATCCCGAACTGCTTCATATCACAGTCATGATAAAAGCATCGATGTATTCAGTCAACCATAAACATTATTAGATTGGCCGGCTTGACGTTGACGACAACATCCATAATTCTTAGCATGTGTTGCATCATCAAACTACGCCTTTGTGTAAAGAGGTTAGCGACCCCTAGTGGAGAAAAAATTTAATTTGAAATTTTAACTGTGAGAGCGTTTAATTCATAGTCAGTCAGTCCTCTTCTACCATGTCAACAAAGACATTGGCAGTGTGGCAGCATATTTTATAAAGTTAATAGTCTATTCGTGTCTCAGCCGCGAAGCTGAGCTCCACAGAGCGGCTGAAATGATAGTGTCTGTCAGTTATTATTTATATGACAAAAACAATTGTCTAAATTTTGTTGCATATTCCTCAAAAGTTCTTGTGATGATATCACTAAATATTTGGGAGAAAATATGATGTATAATACAGTTTTTCTCGATTGTTTACACACATTTTCTGAAAGCATGCCTCATGTTCTCAGGACTCTACCCACAAATCCAAAAACACACACATAATGGGCAAAACCGCTCAATTCTCCTGCAAAATGAAACTTTACATTCAAAACAACGTTATTTCTTCTCAAAATGTTATTTTGTTTTCAAATGACACACACAAATCATCATATGAATAGACATTTATAAGAACCAGTTGAACACTGACGTGCTCAATGTAAAACACTATGATGAATGGAAAACACTTCTCTATTCATCATAATGACTTAGGCCTTCTTTTGGTTCAGTGTTACACTTACTACAGACAGTACATACATAAGTGTGTTGTAAAATATTTGAGAATATTGTTTTTATACTCAGAACACACAAATACACGGTCAAATTTTCCTGCAAAAACAGTGTACACAGTGTACATCCCATTCCCAACCAACACAAAGTTGCACATACACTACTGTACATACAAAACAACAGAAGAATTGACTGTATACAGTTACAGTAAAAAAAGAAAATCCAATGTTGGCATCCATTGCTCCATTGAAGAGCTCTCTTGTTGCCCTTTTATGCTAAAGCTCTGATTGCTAATTGTAAAACTCTGTGACGGGTGTTTGCCCATGTGATGAGCCAGTGTGCATATTTGAATGGCAGTGTGTTCCTTGTGAAAACAAGATATGTTCTGCATGAAAATTGTGCCAAAAGCAGAGAATTGTGTGTAGTTTTTTGAAAAAATTGTGTTTTAAATCTGCAGTTTGAGTGTAAAGCAGGAATTGTGCTTGTAGTTTAGCAGAATTGGTTCAGGGGGTTGGTGAATGAGTTTAGGGGTGGGCGATATCTCGATATTTTTTAAACACGATATGGATTTTGACATATCGTATATCGATATATTGTTTATATTTATAAATATGTCGTTATTTCAAATGTAGGCGCGTTGCTCGTGGCAAGCGCACTCATAATGTAAGAGACGCCGGCGCGACCACAACATTGTCCAACATCAAATGGCAAACGTAATGCAAGCGGAACGAAACTGCTCGTTATTGTGTGCTTGAAGGACCGTTTATCAGTTTGGACCAAAGCAGCGCGAGCCAATCGTGATCATGCGACACTGTTACTACACAGCATTAATTAGAGATCCAGTAAAGAAAGCATTTTAATTCGCCACAGAAGTAATAACATCGCTGCTAGATCTAGGGAGAAACATTCACATTTCGCCGTTATTAACGGATCAAACAGGGCTGACGTGGAAACCAGGAGAAACATTGTGCCATGAATGAACTATCCAGTGTCCACAGATCAGCAACATTCACCATGGATTTACTGTAGTAACACTTACTGCAACCATGGAAGTTTGGCAGAAATAGTAGGCTATAATGCCTTCAAGTAACATTACGTCGGTTTTATTTTGACATTATGAATACAATTGCCTCAAATGTTAATCTGAACTAAAATAAACCTTTATTTATAACTACTACAATATTACATACATTTTTTTCCAAGGAGCTGTTTTGTTTTATATGCTCCTAGAGTCAATTATAGCTCCAGAATTGCTTAAAGTAAAAAAAATATATATATATCATACTTGATGATGTTAGTTTTAATTGTATAAAAAAAGAATAAAAAAAAAATATTATTTAAAAATGTTGCAGAAGCACTTGTTCCTATGTGAACTGCCTACCTCTTTGCACTTCAATAAAAAAGACTTTGTGGTATTTGGCATATTTGTTTTTGCAGTAGTTTTTGTGGGGTTATTTTTCCTGTAAAGATAAAGATATATATCGTATATCAAGATATAGCAAAATATATCGAGATATATTTTTTGCTCCATATCGCCCAGCCCTAAATGAGTTACATGTTGTGGTCATTGTGTCTCAAGTACCAGAATTTGTGTGTAAACAATTGAGAAAAACTGTATTAGATCTACCTTAGATTCTGTCTTAAAGGCCCCGATATACTTTTCCGTTCTTCGTTTAGGTATAAGGCAAAGATAGAAATACAAGAGCACACTGTAATCGAACACCTGACGCCGCCCAGACTGCTGAGAGCGATTAGATGAATGTATGTAAATATGTGCTACAAAATAAACACACAACAAAATTGAGAGAACAGCAAGCATTTTAATAAAGCATTAGAAAAGCATCTGATCATAGCGATGTGGATCTGTTTACACGGGCTCTACAGAACTCCAGTAAAGTCACGTCATGCTTACGTTTACGTCACATTTTCTGGAAAGTTGGCTTTGGTAAGCTCCCAAAATATACTCCAAAGGAACTTCGTTTCGGCCTGATTTTGTTTGAAATTACATCGCATCACTTCATTTTTCAATTTCGTTTGAAGTATATTAGGGCCTTAAAGAGGCGGCTGAACTCGTGTTCGCATTATTACTCCAACTGTAAATGAGGCGACATGTATCAATAGAAAAGGATTCCACAGCATCACTATTACTTTGTGCTAATTTTGCACAATGCAGTGTAATCTTTTAAAAGAAATATAAACATTTTTTATATTTCAAAGTTTCAGTGTTAAAGATACAATATGTAGGGGTCGCTAATCTCTTACAATAACAAAGGCGTAGGTTGATGACGAAAAATTTCCTGCGGATTGTCGTCAAGCCGATGGATCTAATAATAGGCTTGTTTGAGATGCGCCTTGCCTTGCCTGAAATGTGTGCGAGAGTAGGAGTGGCTGCAGTGAGAGGAGGAATGAAAAAAGTGCAGGCAGGCCAGACAGTTCTCTCTTCTCGCAGTGGATCTGACACTGACATGAGATCAAAGATGGATATCGTGGGATTCACGCTCATGCACAGTGTTGCTAATTATTCAGTCGCGTCTGTTTCTGTTTATTTGGTAGCCTAGTTACAGGACATTTACATCACATTTAGAAAGAATGAAAATTTCTACAAATATGCCACCAAAAATTTGACCTGAGGAGCTTTAGCACTCTCTCCCCGATACAGTTATATTTAAAAGAGGATAGTACAGTATAAAGAGATCAAATAAAACAGGATTAAGTATAACTTATATGATTTGTCTGATTTCTTCAAGCGTTCATATTTACCATGTTTACTATGGTAATGGTTAGCGCGCATAGTTTTTTGCAACGGGTATAAATATTCCTACCTTATACGGTGATCAGAATCCACATCGGATCACAAACAGAAGGCGTTATGTTAGCTGACAGAATTATCTGGCGCGAAACCAGGCATGCGCAGAAAGACGTACACTCAAAGTAATCGGATCAGCTCGTTTACATGGTGTAATCTTTCGTTTGATCGGTTCATGAAAAGGTTTATTCCACCCCCTTCAATCCGACTGAAATTTCAATCGGTCTGAGCATTTTTATTCCTATTGAGGTGTTGACATGGAGCATTTTCATTCTGATTGTACTTTTAAACTGGTTATAATCCGAATACAATGCTACATGGAAACGGGGCTACTGATAGACAATCAGATCAGAACAATACATACAGAATGAACAGACAAACCTGCAAACCGTGACAGTCTGATAACCACCGTTATAGGGCTGGGCGATTTAAATCGCGATATTGTTATGCGCATCTCGTCAGTAAAGCCGGTTCCTTGATTAGTAGTAAATCACCATCACTTGCTTTCAGATGGAGTGGCATTTAGGGCTGATGAGATAATTAAGTGATTAATTGAGTGATGATTGAGCATTATTGAAGACACCTGATGTTAACAAGCAGAATCACTGAAGGAGAAAATCACAAATTGTAAGTTACCATTAAGGTGATGGGTGTTTGCTTTAGTTGGGCTCTAGACCATTATATGTTTACTTTAATATTTACTGTTGTTTGTCTGCTGTTATTGATTTATAACAGTTAACCGATCAAAGTGAAATGTTATCTTATAGTGTTGGTTATGTTTTGACATAATCATGCTGTGATCTGAAAAAGGAAACTTATTGAGATAGTTTGGTTTAACTTGTTAGCAGCACCCAGATAGCAAATAGTAATTGAAACGATGTTAAATCAACATCCCGCTGTCAACGATAAAATCATTGAATCAACGTCGAACTCTGATGTTGATTCTTCATCATGTTGCACCCTCTATTATCATTGAAACAACGTTTAAATCATACCTAGAGATCAACAGAATTTCAATGGTATTTCGATTACAATGGATATTGAAACAATGTTGAAATCCAAGCATATCAACAAAACTTCAATGGTGTTTTAGTATACCACAGGTTTAATCTGAAGGTATGTAAATTTTAATATAATATTAAAAACATTATTATTAGGCTATAATCCTGCTTTATCGACAGCCAGGATGGGCTAGCAAAATATAGAAAATAGAAACTATACCTTTAGGCTATAACCTAGACTACCACAAATGACACCCCACGCATTCTTTAAAAATTAAACAATCATTTTTATTGTATTATTTCATTTTTTTTTTTTTTTTTTTTATCTTTTAACGTCCTGCTGCGTCTGTCTTCCAGCTCCTCCCGCTCGGTCTGGGGCGTAGCGCAGCCACTTCTGTACAGCTTGAGCGAAGTCATAGGTGTTTGTAAGACGTTGAGTCAAGGCATCTAGAATACAAGTAAAAGTATGTGAGTGCATGTGGTGTGCAGAATCAGAAACAGATATTTTAAGATTCTCAGATGAGGCTTAATATACTAGAGACTTACTTGAAAAACGATGTGGATTAATGATCTGGAAAAAAAAAGGACAAAAAGTAAATCACAGTGTCAGTAAACAGCAATTTAATTCAGAATCATCCACTGCCCTGATTATTTCGCCACAAAGCAGATGATAACATGTTCTTTTAAACTGGGCTTGCAAAGTTTTTTCTAAAGACTGAACAATTTTTATTCATGAATAATGGACTCCGTTCACTATATTTAAGTAAGATGCCTATATCACATCACGTAATTTTCTGTCACATGTGCTATAATGTCTGAATGGAACATATATCCTTGACTGGTCGAGTGGCAGCTCCACCTGCCACGCAAAGATTTTACCCCCTCTCTCATCTTGCCATCTCATAGTTAGGTAAATCATTTTATATTTCTGGGTAGAAACGCATTTTTGTTGAGGCTGTATAAGCCGGACTACATTCAAAGCACTTTTCAAAACTACCCAATATGTTCATGGATGTATTCGAATTAAAGGGAGGCAAAAAGGATTAGCTTGCAGTGTGACATCTTTCATAAGGACAATTTATGAGGCCAAGTGACTCTAAAAAAAATCATGTTTATTATTTTATTAAATCAGAACTAATTGTTAACTCAACAAATTAAATATAAATAACTGGATACTTATAACTAATTAAATAGTAAATGTATTGATTAGAGTTACCATAGACAAAAGATTTTTCTGGTTGACTAAATCTAAATTGCACATTAATTTTTGCTTAAATACTGGGTGCATGGAGGAATATGCATAAATCTCACCCCCAAAAACAGGCTAATAATAAGGCTATGTCTTTAAAATTAACGAGGCATTTTAATTGTTTCTAAATGAAGTATGTGGGGCTAAGTCCCCCCTTGACGCCAGGCCTGGTTGTCAGGCGCTGTATAATAACAGTGCGCGTGTGGCGCGCGCGCTTCCCCGCGCTCAGAAAAGGTGCAGAAGATCATCAAAAATCGTGATATCGCATAAGCACTAGTATAAAACGACTGTTATCATTTCTGAAAACAAACACAATGGAGTTACAAAACTGTATCGCACGCATATCGCAGCACTGCTCGAGGATTATTCATTTGGATTTGTAGGCTATTACGACGAGATGGTCTAATCGGCATTTCCAGTTAAAGATAGGCCTACTCGAGACAGTTCTGCATTGAATAAAGTAAAGGTAAACCATGTCATTTGTGTAATTCTGGCCCGCCGCGGTCACTGTGGGTAGCGCTAGCGCTAGATAGAGCACTATGCTAGCGTTGGTTCCGCCGGTGTTCTCCGGCGGTCAGAAGAAATAGCGGTGCTGTGTTAATAGATTTCACGACACTATAGCAATGGGTACACTGTTAGCAATTGATGTAATTTTTACAATAAAATTTACAACAACATATTGTATTCATGTTTTTATTGTAAATACAAATGCATGATGGGAAATTTATGGACAGTCCTGTAATTTTGTTGTAACTACACTGTAGAAGCATTATTTTACAGCCACCGCATAGCATTGTGGGATTGCTGCGATTTGAATTTTGAAATTGCGCGGTACCGCGGCGGCCAACGGCACCAGAATCAAACACTTTTGGAAGAAGCAGCTTTTGGAAGGAACACATCTCAGGTATGAAACGTTAACATGCCATCTATTTTTATAAGTCTATGGATATATTAATACCGGTCATATGAGTGGTGATTGTTTCGTTTGGTATATTTCAGTGACATTAGCTTCTGTGACGTTCGCCCCGACTCGACTCGCTCACTCCCGGTAAAACAACACCATGAACTGACCGCGGTGAAGTGGCGTCTTCTTACTCAACCCATACGGAAAAAAGTTACCACATGCAGCTACAAGGTACGAGATATTCACAATTTTTCGCTTGGTATATTTCAGTAACATTAGCTAGAGTAATGTTAGATATAACGTTAGCTCAACTCGCCCCGCTCACTCCCGGGTAACGACGTTATAAACCTGAACTGACTGCGGTGAAGCGGCGTCTTCTTTAAGTTACTCAATCCATAAAGAAAATAGTAACGTTACCACATGCAGATACACGGCACTATTTTCAATGGAAAAACAAACATGGTGAGTAGAATCGAGTAGAGCTGAGCTTGTAACGTAGCCTAACGTTAATGGAAAACCACCACAATAACGATAGCTCAAATAACGTTAGCCCAGACTGTTAATAATAAGCATTAACGTTAGCCCGATCAGTTAGCTCAGGTTATTATTGCATTGATTACACGTGCTACTGGACAGGCTGTCGTAACATTATTAGGGCTTTGCTGTCTTGTAATCGGGGGTCTTGAAGCCGTGGTTTGCACACTAGCATAAACGAAGTTTGTAACGTTAGATTTTACGGCCACTGAATAAACACAAGCACATTTTAGTTGAAATATGGGCTTTAATTAAACGACAATGGTGGTATCTTTAATTATGTGAGTCAGCTATAACTGTGAGATAAGCTGAATATAGCATCTGGTATGCTCATATGTTATAACATTACTTTGTGCTTGGCAAACCAGGTTGGAAGAGCAGTCATGTAACTGTCTGTATCTAAAATAAACTGCGCGTGCGCAACTAAATCCAACCAGCATCGTCATAAAATATTTTTTTTTCCGGAGCCTGGGTTCTGTTGAAAAGCTTTCAATGCTCTCTTTGTCTTCAGAAAAGGCAGCAAATTATCAGTAGTATTAAAATTAAGTTAACCATTTTGTTTGTCTCAAATTACATGTGGCTGCCTGGCAGACTATATGGACTAAAATAATAATAGATTTTTAATTTGGCATTTGTGTAATTGGTAATACATTTGGTAATGTTTACGTTTTTTATTCCCTAGCCTAGCCCTCTGCCACAGCTGCTGATATCCAGAGAGAGAGAGAGAGAGACCTATCCAGCACACCTTGCTTAATTGTGCAAGGTAAATTCTTCCCTTATTTTATAGAGTAGTTCACTTTTAAATGAAAATTACCCCATGATTTACTCACCTTTTATTATCATATTGTGTTAATGCATTTCAGGAGAGACACTAATCGCAACAAGTGTTCATAGAAGGAACAGTTGTGATGGGGCCCAAAACAGTCTTTTGAATGGAGTGGCTGAAACCTTCGCTGCTTACTATGTGTTCAACATGCAGTATCCTAAAGACGCCTCAGGCACTTTATACAAAGGTATGTTTAAACTGTTTACACACTAATAAAGAAAATGAGGTAACACTTTACAGTATGGGTACATTAATTATCATGAATTCATGTATAAATTCATGCATGAATTACGCATTCATTCATGCATTAATATCTCATGAATCATCAGGAAATAACACAAGTTCAACGTTTTTCATTCATGACTTCATGAGTGAACAACACCTTAATAAAAAAATTAACTAAGATAAGTACATCATCATGAATTATGATTTATTACGCATGATCGTGATGCTTTTCTTTGTTCACATATGCGACCATTAGCACATTGTTCATCAGTGTTTCTAAGGACCAGTCACCACTTTAGTTGAGGGGCCACACACATGAAGTCATTGATAGATGATGCTTAGTTAATGATGACTACTGTATTTGAATGTCAACAGAATCTGTGTGCTCTGAGCTGTGATTGGTCTATTTTGGGGTCTGTCCAACTACCACAAGCGTTTGCTTCGTCCACCTCCTTTTCAAACCATGCACTTGTATAATTTGTCTGCTATGTTGCCTGTTATGTTGATTGTGAGAAAATTAGAATGCAGGTTTGAAATAAACATCATCATCATCATCATCACCTGCAGGCTTTGAAGAAGACATGAACTGTTGACATTCAAATACAGTAGTCATCATTAACTAAGCATTATCTATCAATGACTTCATGTGTGTGGCCCCTCAACTAAAGTGGTTACTGGTCCTTAGAAACACTGATGAACAGTGGTATAACTGTGAACAAAGAAAACATCATGATCATGCGTAATAAATCATAATTCATGATGATTTACCCATCTTAGTTAATGTTTTAATTAAGGTGTTGTTCACTCATGAAGTCATGAATGAAAAACGTTGAACTCGTGTTAGTTCCTGATGATTCATGAGATATGAATGCATAATTCATGCATGAATTTATACATGAATTCATGATAATTCTTACTGTAAAGTGAATCCATCATTCTCATATGTAACGTCCCATGAATTATTACCTTATTACCAGTATTGTTAGGTTCTATGATATATTCTATGCAATGATGTCAATAGATAGGTTTCCATCCAATTAAAACATAACTTTTAAACGCATTCGTAAAAATTTGGCAAAAAAACCCTCTAATTGGAGAGCATTTCAATCAACTCTGTTATGCGAATTATAAATGGTCACGCACCTAGGAGTCGTGAACAGCTGTGGGATCAAAACGTAAGGTTGACAGGGCAACTTGAAACACCTGATATAATTGCAAAAAATGCAAATTTGTCAATCCACATAGAAGTTTTTGTTCACATTAGAATATTTTATGTGAATTTTAACCGTTTCCAGTCAGGATTTCTTTTTCAAATGGTTAAAATGTGCATTAAAAAGTTGGATGGAGACCCAGCTATTGCTGTTAAGTGTCTGTTCTATAGTAGAGTTGGTTTTCCCCTGCAGGACATAATTTGTGTAAACAGAAGAGACTGACGGACAACAATTTAACATTACAACTTTCATTAATTCATTAAATTAAATTGTATGGTTAAAGTTGTTAATGTTAAATAAATACATCAAAGTCATTTTATTTTATGAGCAAGTAGGTTACTTATGTTTTTTATACAGTATTTGTCATTATTTAACAGATATGAAAACTTTAACTTTTTTCCTCTCTCTCGGTTTTCAGAGCTTTTTGTGGAATCCACTCCCAGACGGGCAGTAAAGCCGAGAAGAGACACAGGCTCAACGCACCTGTTTGCACCCTCCTAAGAAAACTGGACTTTGAGTTGATGGGATAGTAACATGAACAACTTCCCCTATGCAGTTCAAGTCTGGCTGGACACCTTTGTTCCATATCATCATGTTCCCCCTGATGATTGGCTGCCTGGATGTCTGGAAGTGAGCTTCTTCATTAAAGGGATACTCCACTTTTTTTGGAAATAGGCTCATTTTACAACTCCCCCAGAGTTAAACAGTTGAGTTTTACCGTTTTCGAATCCATTCAGCCGATCTCCGGGTCTTTAGAAGAATGTCAGTAACCAGACAGTTTTTGGTCCCATTGACTTCCATAGTAGGAAAAAATATATACTATGGAAGTCAATGGGACCAAAAACTCTGACATTCTTCTAAAGACCCGGAGATCGGCTGAATGGATTCGAAAACGGTAAAACTCAACTGTTTAACTCTGGGGGAGTTGTAAAATGAGCCTATTTTCAAAAAAAGTGGAGTATCTCTTTAAAAGTAAAATTTTGTTTTATGTGTGATAAAGTGGATACTTTTGTAATATGTATTTTTGCACAGTTTGTTAATTAAAAAAAAAGAAAATATACCATTGTTGTGTTTTTAATTGGCCAATACGGAAAATGACAGCTTTTTACTTGTAATATTTATACTTGTAATGTTTTACAGTATATTGATTTGTCCTGTGAAATTACAGGAAATTCCTGGCTACTGAGTTGCCGTAAATATAACATTTTGCTGTAATATTTACAGTATTCTATCCTGTGAAATTACAGGAAATTCCTGGCAAATACCAGTAAATTTACATGATTATTGTAATTAATTACAGTAGGGATGTTGTATTAAGTATTACAATAACAGTCCTGTATACTGTTTACAGTAAATTTACGGCAACTATTAGCCAGGAATTTCCTGTAAAATTACAAGAACTGTCTAACAGTGTACAGACATGTATTTTGAGCCAGCTGTCACAAAAATAGACTGGACCAATGAGGTTTTGCTAACTTTATAACCTAGAAGAGAACCACAAAGTAGCCTACTTTTTTTTGGCAGATTTGGACACATTGGTAAAAACAAAAATCTATTTCAGTGACTGCAGCACTGCGTCGGTTATTACATTAACCATCATTTTAACGATCAACCTAACAGTATTTGATTTGGTACAATTCATTCATATCGAACATTAAGCAAGCTTACCGTACGCTTGTGCCAAGGTCCAGAAATGAGCTGTGTCCGGTGCAGTACGTTGGTGTCGATCTCCCAGTCAACCAAAAATCGATGGATTTTCAAACATATTTCCCGGTCAACTATATATCGATGCATTTTCAATCATATTTCCCGGTCAACTATATGCCGATGACTCTTCAACAACAGCGTCGTTTCCCGGTCAACTATAAATCAATGACTTTTCAACACATTCAGCGATCGCCCGGTAAACCAAATATCAATGCTTAAACAATCATAAAGATAACTATAGATCAATGTTGTTCCAATATTGTTGCCGTCAACATTAATAACATCAGGTTTTCATCGATATGGTAATGGTGATTCAACATTTATTTTGCATTGAAATTTCAACATCAACCATAATGATGATTCAGATGGAAAAACAATGTTTATTCAATGTTGGCTTGCTGTCTGGGCAGTTTTGTGATTCTTCAGCCTATGATTATCAGTACTTTACTTATAATTCAAAATGTTTAATAAACATTGTTCTGATCAAAAGACATTCAGATAAATTCCTTTAAAACACAGACATCAATAATCAGCCTGTGAATCTCAACAATGGTGACAATAATAAAGCATGTTGCAGTGGCTGCCACCAATCACAACTCATTAATGGCTCCCATCATGCATTGCGGTATGAATAAATTATGATCTGAATTGTCTCTATGTTATTTACTTTTCCTAATTTAATATTCTGCTCCTCACCATTGTTGAGATGCATAGACTGAATCTTGACGTCTGTGTGTGCCTAAAAGAATGATTTTTTTTTTTTTAAACAACTTTTAAGAAATCCTTTATATTATATCAAAAATTCTGGCCATTTATGCAGATTCATTAATAATATATGGGTCAAGAGTCCAATTAAAGCAACCATTGATCGTCATAACGGTGGCTTACAATTTGAGATTTTCTCCTTCAGTGATTCTGCTTGTTAACATCAGGTGTCTTCAGTAATGTTCAATCATCACTAAATTAATCACTTAATTATCTCATTAACTTAAACACTCTTGAGTGTGGACTCATACACTCCCAGGAGTGTTAATTTAACACTGGAGTTTTTTGCTGTGTACAAAGAGCCGTAGTTAACTGACAAGCTGAGCCATATCGCATTAAATATCGCTGGCAATACGTCCGCGATATTAATGCGATATGGCTCAGCTTGTCAGTTAACTACGGCTCTTTGTAGTAAATGCCGCTCCATCTGAAAGCAGGTGATGGTGATTTACTACTAATCAAGGAACCGGCTTTACTGATGAGATGCGCATAACAATATCGCGATTTAAATCGCCCAGCCCTACACCGTTATAACATAACCTCTTAAAATCTTCTAAAGCCAAGCGTACCTCAGGTTCATATTCTTTGTCTTCATGGATTAACCTGTCAATTAACTCTATTAGTTTCTGAGCCTTAAATTAACAGGTCTTTTCACTCTTTCAGACTCGTTTTCAACATTAGACAGGTTTTGATTTGACTCATTAAACCCTTTAGATCAGGGGTGTCAAACTCAGTTCCTGGAGGGCCACTGTCCTGCAGAGTTTAGCTCCAACCAGCACCAAAAACACCTGCCTGGAAGTTTCTAGTAATCCTGAAGACCTTGATTAGCTGGATCAGGTGTGTTTAATTAGGGTTGGAGCTAAACTCTGCAGGGTTGTGGCCCTCCAGGAACTGAGTTTGACACCCCTGCTTTAGATCTTTCATTTTCCATTTTGCAAACAATTGTGAGCCAACATACAATTCAAACACACAGACAATGTTCGTAGGTCTTTGGCAACCAGTGCATTGGAATTACACAATTGTGTGCACACAATATCACATGGCCATGTTAATGCTGCAACAATGTAGGCTACTTACAGTCCAGTCGATAGGCCCTTTAACATCTAGATGAGCGTGCAGCGTAAATCCAACGATGAAACCAGCAACGGGGAAAAATATAATCCAAAACGAATCCACTGAGTCAAATCCAAAGCTTGAATCCAGACAGGTGTCTTGATGAGACGATCCTTACGTGCAGCGACACAAAGACTTTATCCAAACAGCCTCCCTATGTCCGTTGAAACAAACATGTTGACTTTTACTTCATATGATCTCCTTTATCCAGTGAAGCACAGTTTTTTTTTGTTTTATGTAATGGCTTTCCAATGCCGTTGCCGTTGACAATAGGAGTTAGCAAGTTTAGAACGCATACAAACAGAGTCCATGCAGATGGATGGAGATACAAACAAATGTCTGTCTTTATTGCTTGTGCTCCATTAAACATGATCTTAAAACTTCTTGTGGCCTTTCCTTGGTCACACGTACACACAAAGCCATAACTAAGGCCACATTTACACATAGCCGGGTATTTAGAGAAACGAATATTTCTCCCCCTCCGTTTTCAAAAATAACATCGTGCACACAACATCGTTTTCAAAAAAATTGGCGTTTACATCAACCCGCATAAATACAATGGGCGGCAGTGTAGGGAGAAGGATAAAGCCATGCAAGCCAATCAGAATCCTCAAAATCGACAACAACGAATAGCACGAGCGACTTCCTGTTCCTTTCAAAACAACAGACATGGCGCGAGGTTCGTTCGTCTGGACAGACAGCGAAGCAAATGCAAACAAGCCAAAAGCGTTTGCACAAAAGTAAAAATGAGTATCACTTTAACAGCATCCATGATCAAATAGTAGCCAAACAAACTCTAAACATAGGGCGCTCACATGACGTAAGCATTTTCTGGCGCATAATGTGACGTTTGAGAACCTTTGTTTTTTTTTTAATTTATTTATTTGTTTTTTTTTTTGACGTTTGAGATCCTAAAACCCCGTTTCTCCCAGTTGACACGGCAACACATAACCGGCGTTTTCAGAAATCTCCACTTTGGCCGGAGTTTTTAGAAATAATCGTTTTCTGGGATAAAAAACGGCGTTTTCGTGTAAATGACAGGCCAAAACGCAGGGAAATATCTGCGTTTTCCCATCGTGTAAACGGATCCTAAAGCACAAACTAAAATCCACCTTGCGAGCTACTCTACCATGCGGTCAAAATACTGTGCACTTCCCAATTACCAATGCACATACTTGTTGCTCAGGTGCTCTAATTATACACAGCCACAGCAACACCTAGTGGACAAACATGGCTCCTACATACTGATCAATATCTTATTTGATCAAAAGGATTGTAGTATTTTATAGCAGTTGTCCATTACATCAGAGCTCACTTTTATGTCCTTTCACTTCATATTCCTCCATTTGAATTGTTTTGATGGACTGAAAATTAAATTAATCTTTTTTTTTCTTTCATTTCAGACCTGATGGAAGTGAAGGAGGAGAGTGAAGAACTGAGTGAAGTGAAGGAGGAACATCATGTCAAACCTGGAGAAAAACCCTTGAGTCGCTCAAAGACTAAAAATACATTTAAAAAAAAAAAAAGGGCCAAGAAATCTTTCACCTGCACTCAGTGTGGAAAGAGTTTCACAAAGTCATCAAGACTTGATGTTCACATGAGAGTTCACACTGAAGAGAAGCCATTTACCTGCAATCAGTGCGGGAAGAGTTTCACACAAAAAATACACCTTAAGGTTCACATGAGGATCCACACTGGAGAGAAGCCGTACGCATGCGATTTATGTGGGAAGAGTTACACAAATTCATCACACCTTAAGAGTCACATGATGATCCACACTGGAGAAAAGCCGTTTATGTGTGATCAGTGTGAAATGAGATTCTCAAACAAACGCAGTCTTGATCATCACCTGAGAGTTCACACTGGAGTGAGACCGTTCACGTGTGATCAGTGTGAGAAGAGCTTCATGTATTCTGATAAACTTAAAAGACACATGAAAATCCACACTGGAGAGAAGCCGTACGAATGTGATCAATGTGGGAAGAGTTTCACGGAATCAGCAAACCTTAAGAGTCACATGATGATCCACACCGGAGAGAAGCCATTCACATGCGATAAATGTGGGAAGAGTTTCAGGGATTCAGGATACCTTAAGAGTCACATGAGAATCCACACCGGAGAAAAGGCTTTCGTGTGTGATCAGTGTGAAAAGAGATTCTCCCACAAACAAAATCTTAAGCTTCACATGAGAATTCACACTGGAGAGAGACCGTTCACATGTGATCAGTGTGGGAATAGTTTCACACAAAAATCAGGGCTTGAGCTTCACATGAGAATTCATACTGGAGAGAAGCCGTTCATGTGTGATCAGTGTGAAAAGAGATTCGCTTGGAGACAACATCTTAGTGCTCACATGAGGATCCACACCGGAGAGAAGCCGTTCTCATGTGATCATTGCGGCAAAACATTTATTGTGTCATCAAACCTGAAGAAACACCTGAGAGTTCATACGAAGGAGAAGCCACATTCATGTTCTGAATGTGGAAAGAGTTTTTCACTGCTGCAAACTTTACAAACACATCAGAAAATTCACACTGGTGTGAGAGAGTACATGTGCTTTGAGTGTGAGAAGACTTTTATTACATCATCAAGTTTAAAAAAACACCAGAGAATTCACACTGGAGATAAACCTTACAAGTGTTCCCAGTCAACACTATGATCTCACAGTGATGTCACCATGTGGTCACAACGCCAGCAATCTGAGTTCACAGTGTTCTAAATGTGTAACCTCACAGCGCTCTCACTGTGTGCTCAAACTATGACCACAATATGAGCTCATCCCAGCTAGAAATGTTATTGTTCTATGAATGTTTTGAGAGCATTATGTTATGTTTTTCTATTTTTAATTTTTAATATTTTCTGTAGCTAATTTTATTTTTGTAACCAGAATGTTCTGCTAAAAGGTAGGATAACACTCTCTATAAACATTTCAAACATGTTTAGTGATGACATTGATAGAACATTATCCCCCCTAACATTCTTAGACAGTTATAGCGGGAAATTTCGATGTTTAGAAATTATGTTTAAGAGGTTTACATGTTGAAGTTTGTTTGAAGAGTTTGGTTTGGTCACCATTGTAGAGGTCAGTGTTTGCTGTAGTCGGGCTCTTTGGTCTTGACTAGGACTGGTCGATTTAAATCGCGATATTGTTATGCGCATCTAGTCAGTAAAGCCGGTTCCTTGATTAGTAGTAAATCGCCATCACCTGCTTTCAGATGGAGCGGCATTTACTACAAAGAGCCGTAGTTAACTGACAAGCTGAGCCATATCGCGGGCGTATCGCCAGCGATAATTAATGCGGTATGGCTCAGCTTGTCAGTTAACTACGGCTCTTTGTACACAGCAAAAACTCCAGTGTTAAATTAACACTCCTGGGAGTGTATGAGTCCACACTCAAGAGTGTTTAAGTTAATGAGATATAATTAAGTGATTAATTTTGTGATGATTGAGCATTATTGAAGACACCTGATGTTAACAAGCAGAATCACTGAAGGAGAAAATCACAAATTGTAAGTTACCGTTATGACGATCAATGGTTGCTTTAGTTGGACTCTTGACCCATATATTATTAACTTTAGATTTTGTTTGGCTGTTGTTTCTGAATTATAATCACCAGTTGAACAAAGAAAAAAGTGATCTGATGATGTTGATTATGTTATGACAATCATAATTTGAACTTGATCACTGAACTCATTAAAATCCTTCTTTCTGTCTTCGATTTATGTTGTTGGTTAGTGAATCTGCATAAATGCCCAGAATATTTGATATAATATAAAGGATTTCTTAAAAGTTGTTAAAAAAAATCATTCTTTTAGGCACACACAGATGTCAAGATTCAGTCTATGCATCTCAACAATGGTGAGGAGCAGAATATTCAATTAGGAAAAGTAAATTGACAATTCAGATCATAATTTATTCATACCGCAGTGCATGATGGGAGCCATTAATGAGTTGTGATTGGTGGCAGCCACTGCAACATGCTTTATTATTGTCACCATTGTTGAGATTCACAGGCTGATTATTGATGTCTGTGTTTTAAATGAATTTATCTGAATGTCTTTTGATCAGAACAATGTTTATTAAATATTTTGAATTATAAGTAAAGTATTGATAATCATAGGCTGAAGAATCACTAAACTGCAGCTAACAGTTTAATCCAAACTATCTCAATAAGTTTACTTTTTCAGATCACAGCATGATTGTCAAAACATAACCAACACTATAAGATAACATTTTACTTTGTTCATTTAACTGTTATAAATCAATAACAGCAAACAAACAACAGTAAATATTAAAGTAAACATATAATGGTCTAGAGCCCAACTAAAGCAAACACCCATCACCTTAATGGTAACTTACAATTTGTGATTTTCTTCTTCAGTGATTCTGCTTGTTAACATCAGGTGTCTTCAATAATGCTCAATCATCACTAAATTAATCACTTAATTATCTCCTCAGCCCTAAATGCCGCTTCATCTGAAAGCAGGTGATGGTGATTTACTACTAATTGTGTCCATAATATGAGCACACAGTGAGTGCACAGTGCGGTTACACTTTTAGCTCACTGTGAACTCACATTGTGGTCATATGGAGAGATCACTGTGAGATCAACGTGTTGACTGGGGTTCACATTTGGTCATCAGAACTGAAAACGCATGAGAGGATCCACAGCAGAGAGAAGCTGCACACGTGTGATCAGTGTGGAAAGAGTTTCTCTTTTAAAAGTCATCTGAAGATACACATGAAGATCCACAGTGTAGAAACCAGTTAGTTTCTGAAGACTAAAAATTTACTGTTTAATGTTATGTATTTGTATTAGTTTTCTTTATTCATAATTTCATAATGTATTTTGTCAAGCCAGAGTTGTGTCTGTGTTCAGTGCATGAGGAGACTATAGATTAGGGTGACCATATTCCAGGTCATGTCCGGCCGGGATTTCGAGATCGCCCAAAATATCCGCGATTCGGCTTTTGCTTTCTCGTCGCCATTCATTTTGTTTACATGTACACCTTTTGATTCAGTAGTACTGAATTAATTCCGATTGGTTAATCTGAATGTAGTGTTTACATGAACGCTAAACAAGTGATCGGTTGATGTGCGTGTAAGCATTGCTAAGAAAATTCCTGTGTTTTCGTCTCGATCGGGATCCGTGTGAATCAGAATGCATGACCTGCAAAGCTGGCACGTACGTGTCAGTGTCAAATAACGTAATAATGTAAACATAATGAATGGTGACTGTAGAAAGCAAAAGACGAATCCCGAGCATTTTGGGCGATCTCGAAATCCTGGCCAGATATGTCCGGGTAAAACAGGACGTATGGTCACCCTACTATAGATAGAATGGAACCATGTGAAGATCATGTCACATGAGACAGGTGGATGAGCTATATTTTGTAGAGGGTGTGTACAATGTAACATGTGTTGTAACTGATGCAGATGTAAACAACAGAGATAAGTTTCTTAATATGGAAGTGAACTGTGCCATATGTTCGTATGACATATACGTTCCATTTTTAAAACATAAGCTATATGTGTTTGATACCTTAAAAGGAAGCTGCTCTAATGTAAATAAGCTCTATCTTACTGTACCACCTCAGAGAAACAAAGCCATGAGAAACAAAGCCATATGGAATGAGAAACAGAGGCATATGAGAGAGAGGCATATGAGAAACATGAGATACTTAGAAACATAAAGCCAGAGAAACCATTTACATCTAGCATGATGGGATGAGAAGATTAAGAATGGGGAACGGAGAAATCTGGAATGAAGACCTCTCGTGTAGCCTTATTCTTATGTGCTTGTTTCTCTCTGTCTGACACATGATACATAATAAATTGAATCTCTTGGCAAAGGTAACTGGTGTAGCTTCCGTGATTCAACCATAAAGGGGAAACCATGATTTTTAAATCTACAGTTTCCTAACACCCACTGATAAGTGGCAGGACAGATTGTAGGGGTGGGCATTCAGACGATTTTATATTGTGATCTTGAAGACAAACTACTTTTCAATTGAATCATCGAGATTGTGATCTTTTATGTCTTTGTGAAATGTTAAAACTACAGTGTAATCACCATGGGAAAATCTCAGAGTAAAACTGAGAGTTTTGAAAAATATAATACACCAGTGTTTTGCCAGATGAGAAGTTTATCTATACATCATCTTGTTACTCCTTTAATTCCTTTTATCATATATCTTTTTTAATTCCCTTTATAACTGTTTTTATTTTCCTTGCTTTTATTTTGTAATTATAGCAATACAAAGTGCTTAACACAGAAAGGAAATGCAATAGTGCAGGAAGTGTGCTATATAAATAAATTCACCTTGCCTACAGTAATGACTGCCTACTAGATGATTGTGATGACTGACCAAATTATACCATGTGTCTCTATCATGTGTCTTTCATGCGTGCTGACGTATTTGAAAAACAATTCAACACCAGGCAGCAATAAGGCTGTGACAGTTATTGAATTTTAGTAGTGGGAGAAGTAACTCGATTTACTCACTGCCGTGACCCTCCTGACGTCATGTGTGTGTATTATGTTGCTTGCTTCCTGATATCATGCGCGCAAATTAGGGCTGGGCGATATGGCCTTTTATAAATACCGCGATATTTTTAGGCCATGTCACGATACGCGATATATATCTCGATATTTTGCCTTAGCCTTGAATTAAAACTTTGATGCATACAATCACACCAGTATGATGATTCTATATGTCTACATTAAAATATTCTTGTTCATACTGCATTAATATATGCTAATTTTTAACTTTCATGCAAAAAAGGGGATATCACAACTAAGTCAAAGTTAACACAATTGTATTTATTAAACATTGAGTGGCACAAACATAAAATTGTCAACAGAAAGTGCATGTTTTTGTGCAAAATTATCAGAGACAACATTTCAAAACAAGACATTAGGGCACGCTTGTGCATGCTGTAACTCACATGGCATTTCAAAACACAAAATTAAAGTGCACTTCTTGTACATAATGCCACTACAATAATTTAAAACAAATAAAAAAGTACCCTTTTGTGCATGTTGTCATTAAGATGACATTTCAAAACAACACTAAATTTAAGTGCACCTGTTGTGCATAATGCCAGTAGGATATTCCCACTAAGCAAAATGATGTCCAAAACACGTCTTTTCAACGTCTTTGTCACAAAAGTCGGACGTTGAAATGACGTCCACTGAGGAGCCGGAATGAAAGTTTTTATGACGTCTTTTTTTGACGTGTTCTGCACGTCTGATATAGACGTTCATCGAACCTTCGTACAAGCTTAAAACTAGTTCAGATGTGGCCATTGTGGACATATTTTCAGCATCATTTATGGTCTCATTTAGACATAATTACTTTGACTATTGCTGTCAGATGATCTTAGTGAGAATTAACAGAGGTTTAGATGTTGATATTTGTTTAATTTGAAGTGTCACCATTGTGGTGATCAGTGTTTGCTTTAGTTGGGCTCTTGGTCCCCTTTGTTTTTACTTTAACTTTTATTTTACTGCTTTAACTGTGTGTTTGTAAAGCACATTTGTTGTGGCAGAGAAAGCCAATAATAAGTAAGATCAGCTGTTTTCAGCTTATTGATGATCATGAAATCATTACAAAACAAGCATCTAATGTTGTCAGATGCTTTGGCATTCATAACCACCAACCTTGTGGGACTGCAATATTGGTGCCTAAAGCATTAAAATGATCACTTATTTGAAGGTGTATAAAAAAAAGCATGTGCACATGATGTTTTTGAGCAAATGTAACATCTAGTCATACATAGACATCAAGATTTTGGATATGAATCACAACAACGGTGACAATCAAAACAAAAAAGCTTGGGAATTAAGGATGAGTTTTGTACTATGAAAGCTACCCATCATGCATTGCAGCATGTAGGTTTTTTTGTTTTTGTTTTTTTTTGTCACCACTGTTGTGAATCATATGCAAAATCTTGATGTCTGTGTGTGACTATATGATACATTTGCTCAAAACATCATGTGCACATGCTTTTTATACACCTTCAAATAAGTGATCATTTTAATGCTTTAGGCACCAATATTGCAGTCCCACAAGGTTGGTGGTTATGAATGCCAAAGCATCTGACAACATTAGATGCTTGTTTTGTAATGATTTCATGATCATCAATAAGCTGAAAACAGCTGATCTTATTTATTATTGGCTTTCTCTGCCACAACAATTGTGCTTTACAAACACACAGTTAAAGCAGTCAAATAAAAGTTAAAGTAAAAGGAACGGGGACCAAGAGCCCAACTAAAGCAAACACTGATCACCACAATGGTGACACTTCAAATTAAACAAATATCAACATCTAAACCTCTGTTAATTCTCACTAAGATCATCTGACAGCAATAGTCAAAGTAATTATGTATAAATGAGACCATAAATGATGCTGAAAATATGTCCACAATGGCCACATCTGAACTAGTTTTAAGCTTGTACGAAGGTTCGACGAACGTCTATATCAGACGTGCAGAACACGTCAAAAAAAGACGTCATAAAAACTTTCATTCTGGCTCCTCAGTGGACGTCATTTCAACGTCCGACTTTTGTGACAAAGACGTTGAAAAGACGTGTTTTGGACATCATTTTGCTTAGTGGGAAGTGTTCAGGTCAAGTGTATGCATCGTGTTGGAGCAAACAGATTTTTTTGGCCTTCTCGTGATGACATCCACTGGTACCAATTTGATGAAGTCATTGAGATGATTCCAGCTCCACAACATGTGACATCTCGCCATGTAGAGGTTCTGAAGGAGGTTTGGGCCAGACTCTCAAGATAAAAGCCTGAATAAAGTGCCTAAACACACACACACACACACACACACACACACACACACACACACACACACACACACACACACACACACACACACACACTTGGTAGCTCAGCACTGTTGGTGCCTCTATGAATAAATATTAATTAGATCTTTTTTTCTTTACATTTGTTCAGGTATTTTATGCAAATGTTCATAAAGTAAC
This sequence comes from Abramis brama, assembly GCF_963993115.1. Lineage (NCBI taxonomy): Eukaryota > Metazoa > Chordata > Actinopteri > Cypriniformes > Leuciscidae > Abramis > Abramis brama. The sequence goes on along the minus strand of NC_139963.1, from coordinate 53,815,967 downwards.
TATTTAAATATGTTGGAATTGTTGAGTGCGTGCAAGAGGCCTGTTTATGTTGAGTTTTTGTGTTAATGTAGGGTTAGGGTAGGGTTAGGGTTAACGTAGGGTTAGGGTAGGGGTAGGGTTAGGGTAGGGTTAGGGTAGGGTTAGGTTAGTTAACATGGCATTTTCTCTTGTAATGACCCACTGATTGTTACTTATGTTATGAACTTTTATCTGCTGCAGTTTTGTTTTATGTTATTATGAACTTTTATCTGCTGCAGTTTTGTTTTATGTTATTATGAACTTTTATCTGCTGCAGTTTTGTTTCATGTTATTATGAACTTTTATCTGCTGCAGTTTTGTTTTATGTTACAGCACTGAGGAATGTTTTAGACACTAGTGAATTTACCTATTGTGCCCATTTTAGTAGTGTTCTTTGTTTAAATTTTCACTACAGTTCCGATAATAAAGTAAAGATGAACGAACTAAATATGACTATGTCTTTATTACATGGTTGCCTAAAATAAAAAAGTGTTTTGTTTGAGTCTCAAAGAGGGATTTTCATATTAAACAAATATAAATTAAAAGTAGGCCAATGTGTCCTTTCAACCCTGTAACAGTATTCAACCCCATCACAGTATTCTCAACCCTGTCACATTAATATTTTTGGAAAATAAAATAAGGAAGACAATTAAAAATTAAAGCATTTCTTGCTGATTACCACCCGACATGTTAAGGGCTAACACAGTAAAGTTGTGGTTTTAGTGAAACATCTAAATGATATTTTTTCTTACTAAAATAAAGAGACCACGGACAAACAATTTGGATATTTGTAACTTCCATCACATACAAATGTGAAAATTAGCATAAATGTTACATCTGAAGTCACTGAATTGGTATGAGGGACACATGAGCAGTGGGTAGATGTTTGTTTTATAACAAGTTTTGTGTAAAATCCAGTTTAAACTAATTCAGTTTTGTCCGTTACGGGGTTGAGAATAAAAGGTGTACAGATCTGAAAAAAACTGAAAATAATAAAAAGTCTTTAATGCCTGAGATGGGAAAATATTATTTTTTGAAGGTTTGATATGTGCCTAATAATGTGGGGTATTTAGAAATGTAATCATATGTAGTTCAAAAATTAAAAAAGTCCAAGTTGAAATATTACCGAATCCCAGGAATGACCCATATATATATAGAAAGTTTAAACAAATTTGGAAAAAAGTTTTTTTATAAAATAATTTTATAAAATTATAAAAGTCTTGTAGGGTACCGCTCGTTTCACTCTCACATTTCACTCTCCAGTCCAGTGTGTGGCGGTAAGTCACAATGTTTTGTCTGCCGACCGCCATTAAACCTCAGAGGAAGAAGGTTTGATGCGACCCGCCAATAAATCCATAGAAGAAGAAGAAGAAGAAGAAGAAGAAGAAGGTTTGTTTTCATCTTAATCTCTGGTGTGATGTTGTACTACTGACATGATACAAACTGTTATAACTGTACATTAAGTCTATAAAAAGATACCAATTTTGAGTCGGGTCAGTAAATGACTGTAATATTCTCATCCTCATAGTCGTAAATAAAAGTTTTGAATCGAGCAGGAATATCTGGAGTTGCTGCAACTGAACTGAGGAGAAGATGGTGTTTGTCAAAGAGGAGAATGAGGAGGACTCGAGTGAACAAAAACCCTGGAGGATAAAACACGAGGAAAATGCAGGTTGGTGTCTTTTCTAGATTTTTTCTTTAATGACTGTTGTGGTACTTTAGCTAACAGAGCTTTAGACACGAGGTATCCACGGAAAAAGTTCTTACTAGAACCAGGTTATATCATATATCATATCACATCAAAGCTTTATTAAGGACACACGGTCCAAAACTCGTTAACAGTAACAAAACACAAAAAATAGCAGACAAATACACTAAAAAAAGAAAAGAAAAACACAATATCATGTTACATATAGGCTAAAACGCCAATGGTTCCACTTACTGGAGGAGAATCTGACTGAAACAAAACATTTGACTGAAAAAGCCAGAATTCTCACTAGATATTTTGGAAGTCCTCTGTTGTGTAACTTATAAAATATTTTTTCAGGATTTACCCGATCAAAGGCATCAATAAAACACATACAAATTGTATAATACCTGTTGTACAAATCTAGATTCTTGTTAGTAAAGTCTAGAAAAGCAAAAATACACATATCTGCGCCATATTGGTTATAAACTAATTATCCATGCTATTTATTTTGCTAGCTTTGTCTTTAATAATAGGCACTAACATCACAGATAAAATATAATGACCATATTAGCCTGTTCTGTCAACACTGCATTGGCTCCCTATAAACACTGTATACATTTTAATATCTTACTGATTTCTTACAATGCACTAAATGGTTTTGAATGGAGCAGAAAGGATATTTATAAAATATCCTTTTCCTATTTATCACCTAAACTCTGGAACAGTCTTCCTAACATGGTTCAGGAAGCAGACACTGTCAGTTTAAATCTAATCTACACATCTCATTAAAAACTCTTAATTGTTGTGAAATTGCTATTTTATTGTTGTGAAATTGCTATTTTATTTTGCACCTGTGTTTCGGACCAACTGGGGATCAGATAGTTTAACTGGATTTCCAGCAGATGTTAGACGGCAAAAGATTTGTCACAGCGAATTTTTCACTGAGCAGATTTAAAAGCTTTCCACATTATTGGTAAATGTTTGTATCATATTAGGGCTCTATTGTTTCCTTTGTCGCTGCTCCTCTGTATGTTTCAGACGCCTTTAAGGGAAGTTTTAATTTCATGACACACAGACCACGCCCACATTATTTTGTTTCATATTTGTTTAAATGAAATTCGTATCTGATGACAAATTGTTAGTACATTAAATAAAGTATGCTATTTAACATTGTCTTTGCAGTGCGCGTGTATTCGCAGATTATTTTTAAGATGCCAATCTGTGGCTTTATTTAAAATGAGCAGCAATAATGCTGTGGTTAAAGGGACATGTCAAGCATTTATTTATTATTTATTTTAATGTTGCTGAGGAATGATTTGATAAAGCATGAAGCGTGCAGGACACTACATGGATATACATGTTCCTAAAGAGTGGTGAAAAGTGATAAGCCATAGCTATGCCTATGCAAATGTAATTTTAGAATTAGTGACATACAGTGAATTACCCACAGCTTTTATGTTCAACAAGCATATTCATTACAGGTAATGGAGTGACACAGATAAAGAATGCTATGCTGCTCTTCATCTAATGTAATCATGTAATATTAGTGAATAAATGTCGCAGTTGTATGTATTAATACCTTTTTTGGTAAGACCATATTAACACACCATAACCCTTCATTGTGAAATTTTCACATCTCCTCTTTATATAATATCAGGATATTGGTTATCCTTCAAAAAGTTTTTGATCTGTCTAACTTTAATTTCATCCATTTGCTTTTGCAGTATATGACACCAGTTACAATAATGACACTTCATATATTTATTTTATAGACATTTCATCTGTTCCTAGACGACAACAATGAAAGTAGGGCTGAACGATTAATCACACTTTACATGTAATCGCACTTAAATTGAGATGGCTTAGCACGTTTTTAAAATCGCAAAGGCTGCGATTATTTTTTTTTATGCACAGCTTGTCATTGATGTTCGGCTCTGTATCTTTCCAAAACATGAGAAGCATTTATGAACCTCTTGTCCAACAACAGACAACATTTAATAACATGCATTTACTCCAAACTCACTTCATAACGACAGTTGAGCATCCTTCTGTGAGATGATGTGCCTTCTTACACAGAATAAGGCAGTCGTGTATTTATAAATCATGTTTAATCAAAGCATTTCAATCTTCTGTTTATTCAGCTACAGCGATAGGGATTTCCTGGAATGATGCATTATTGTACTTCTGCGGCAGGGCATATTTATTGTGTTTGCATGAGAGCGCCCTCTGGCGTTCAAATGGGGCAGTATTTACTACCAATCAGCCGCACTCCACTGACAAGCTGCGCATAAAATAAACGCTGCCTTTGCTAAATCGCGTGCGGTTTTATTGCAATTAATCGTTCAGCCCTAAAGGAAAGCACATGTGATGACAAAGGAAAGATAATATAAAGATTAGATGTGTTTGCTGTACGGTTTGAGGCCTTAGACTATCTATCTTGTAATAGAACAGCAATAGAGAAAGATACAGTCACACTGGGTTCCCGCTTGTTCTGTAAACATTTGAGAAAGTTACTGTTATCATAGCAGGGACCCAACACATACCACTGAGAGCTGGTATCAGTTGTTTTTGGTTTACCTCGAGCAGATGGAGGAGGGTGTGGGCCCTGGCGTTGAGGCAGAGGCCGAAGAGCTCTCACAGGAGGAGGGGGAGGGCGAGCTGGGCCCGCAGGCTTTGGTGGTAGTGGTGCCTGCCGTTTTTTGGTTGGTATCTGGGGGCTTTCAGCAAAAGAGTGGGATAGTTTGGTTCCAGCATACACCAGTTCTTCCATTTTCTGTGAGAAGCACAGAAGTGGAGATGCTGGAGAGAGGGATAATGTGTCTGGTGAAAGAGGCTGTTGTTCAGGTGTTATCGGAGGCTGTAATGCTGTCCTGGCTTCCCTGGCTGTTTTCCAAGAAGTCGTCCTTGGGTGCTGAATCTTGGAGCAGTTCTGATATGTCTGTCTTTGGTGAGCTCTGTGGGCAGGGATCAGCTGAGATTGTGTCCGTGAGCAGAGGTTGTTGTGGCAGAGTGGTGTTATCATTGTCCTTGTGTGATATGTCAACCGCATGTCCATTCTGCTGCTGAAGTGAAGTCCTGTGTTCATTTATACTCTGTCCAGGTGTGTGTGCTGTTCAGATTTAGTGGATTGCAGTGCCTGAATTTCATTTTGGAAAATGGGGGGGAAATCCCCCCTTAGGTGATTCTTATGGGGGGGATTTTTAATTTGAGGGGGGAGTTTAGACTTTCTTTCTTTTTTACATTTATCTCGCCTAAATGTAGGCTTACTCATTGCATTTTTACAATGGGGTAATTTTGTTCTTAAGAATTTACACAGCTCAAGGAAGCTTGATTTCAATCTTTGAATTAAATTGAAAAAAGTAGCACAAATAAATACAATAGAATAAAGATACCAATAAAGAGAAAAAAGAGAAGTTTTTGCTTAGGTCTAAAACTACTATTCAGAAATACTGCGCAGAGACTGAAAAAAGTAATCAAATGTAAAATAACACTAGGTAGTATTTTAGTCCTGATTAAATTAAATACATAGGCTATCAATCCTGATTCCTTAAAATTAAAGCTATGTTTTGTTGTTTTGACAAACAAATTAATGACTGACAAATGGCTGCTGTCCCTTTAAGAGCTAATGCACGGATCCTGTTTTCATTGATTATACGGTCACGTGCGATTTATGCTTAAGACATAACAACCGACTGTTTAGAGGATATCACTAAGACCGAAATTGACATAATTTTCTTATGTTTTTGACTGTTTAAGCGATATAATCCACGAAAAATAACTTTTGTTACCCGCGAGCTGTTTGTGAGGAGGCTTTACTCTATGTATGTGTGCAGAGAAAAAAAAAAACACTTGTCAGACAGCGCGCAAGTACCGAATAGTTTAAAATCGCGTGAATGTTTAAACTGGTGAGACTTAAAAAGACGTGCAAATGGTAAACTTTAGTTACTCGTGATGCAATGCTGGCCCGATTATGCAAGTGACAATTCCGTCTATCCCGACTCCCGAAATGCGAGAGTGTATTATCGCCGCCTGCTGCGCGCTTAACGATTACCTTGTGCAACCCATATGAGAGACGAGAGATAGAAGACGCAGCGCCGCTGAATCACTCGTTTCACACGTTTGTGAAATTGCGTCTCGCAGACAGTTTTAAAATGACTGATTTGATTTTACAATCTGTGTGGATTAATTTACTAATACAACCTACATGCTAAAGTGAATCAATGTTTGCGGGAATTTCCCGCATTATAAATGGGAGACCTGCGGGAATGATACAAAATATGCGCAATACCCGCAATCCCGCACCGAAATTCAAGCCCTGGATTGGCACACAAATCATTGTCATTTCGGTGCATCCCTAGAAATTATAGATTTAGACATCGGTCTAGTTTAATTTTAATTTCCCCTTTGTCAAACTCCGACATGATTTAGACACACTTTGGGCTGTGGTGGCGACATTTGCACAGCAGTGCACAGATCGTGGCCGTCTCAAGTAGGCTAAATGGGTTCGTGAATTAGGCTAGTCGCCTTATGAACGTGGGGCTTGAGGGAGTTAACATGGTACACAATACCCCCAACCTCACACCAAATGTCAGACCCTGTAGATAGGCTAGTCAGAGTGACCATATTTTAGTTTTCAGAAAAGAGGACTGGGGCATGGTTTGGGGAGGTGTGGTTAAGGGATGGGGACGTGGTTGGGGGTGAATACATCAAAAAATACTTGACAAATGCATTCACAACCTTGCCACCATGTTATTGTACTTTAATACATAAAGTAATACATCCTTTCCATTCAATGTTTGGCCCGCAACAATAGAATACTATAAAAAAAAAAAAAGTTTAGCTTTTAACACCTTTTACATGACACTATTTCTTTTCATGGCCATAGGTTAAAAATCTAAAATAAAAAAACTACTACACTATTTCAGTAAAAAAAAAAAAAAGTCAATCCTCCTGATGTTCTCTTGTAGCCTATACTTTCTTTAGCTTCTAGGTCTCTAGCACCTTTATTTGACTTTTATTTTACTCTATCCAATCACTTTGATGAATAAAAATAAAATTAAAACAAGCATGTAACGATTACAAACAGAGGGAAAATAGCGGAGTAAAAGTACTGATACATCACTTAATGTACTCAAGTAAAAGTACACATTTTTTAAACTACCCAAAAAAAGTTACGTTTCTGATAAAAACTACTTAATTACTGTAATGTGAGTATTTGTAATTTGTTACTTCGCACCCCTGATTGTTGAATTCAAATCAAGATAAATGTACCTCATTCATGGAAAGATACTTATTTGATCAAAATGATTGTAGTATTTTAGAACAGTTGTCTACTCTACACTGTATATAAAAAAAAACAAAAAAAAAAAACATTCTTTTTACAGAAAAGCGCTGACAAGCTGTGGTTACCAGAGAATTCCTGTAAAAAATACAGCAGCACCGTAGATAACTTTACGGAAAAAATATGCAAATTGATTTACAGTGAATGAAATGACGGCTGAATCACATTAAAAAACTGTTAAGTCTACAAAAAAAGTGTTTATTTTGCCTAACTGTGTTGTATATAAATAGACCATTTCCTAGGCCTATATTTTTCAATGCATAACTTCTACTTGTATTAAGTTGCTCAAGCAAGTGGTCAAATATTTAACCATGTAGGCCTAGGCCTTATATTAGGCTAAATCGCAAAACATTTTAAATTAAAACTTTAAAATGGACAAAAACAGCCGACTCTCATGCCTTTTCTTTTTTCATTTAAATTTTAATACAATAAATCTTGCATGTCACAAATAACTTGTTTTTCCACCTCCACGAATGAGACAAGTGTTGTTCATTATTTCGCCATGTTGAGGTAAATTGTAGTTTTCCTTGCTTTACCCCGGTCTTAAAGGTCCCATGACATGAAATTTTCACTTTCTGAGGTTTTTTAACATTAATATGAGTTCCCCTAGCCTGTATATGGTCCCCAAGTTTCTAGAAATTTCAATCGGTGTAAATCGAGCTTTTGCTATCTTTCTCTGCCTTTGAGAAAATGGAGGCTCATACGCGCTGATCTTGAATCTCCTCTTTATGACGTCATAAGGAGAAAATGTTACCTCCCCTGTCTCTGCTTTGCCCGCCCAGAGAATATTTTCCGCCCATGAGAAAATGCGATAGGAAGTAGGAACGCGTACGCGCGATTTTAGTTTGTCCACGAGAGATATTATGGCTTTTGAGCGAGCGAAGCATAACAATTGCTCAATAATTGGATGTACAAATGAACACTGAAGGGTCAATACAGAGCTGGGCTTGCTGAACGTCTGAAACTAAAGTCTGGATCACTCTCTTTGGCTCAGCTACACACCTCGGACAAGTAAGTCAACAAATTATATATTTGTTGCTTTACTGTTTATGGTTACCTAGATTGTTACACGTAGAATGTGTCTGTAACATTAGCTATGCAGTTACTTGCGTTAATGTAAAGGTAGACAGCATCAAGTTACACACACTGTAACGCGAGTGTTGTACATTTCTTTGTTATTTGGATAACCGTTTTCCTGTTGGTTATATGGCGCGCGCGATATCCGCATTTCAAGATCGCAAAGCTTGATGTAATTTTAATAAGATAAATACAGACGTTACAGATCCCTCATGAAAAGGCAACAGTATGTTAGCGTTAGCTACATGATAATAACTGTAAACCATCCGAATAAAGTATCGTATCCAGACATAATATTTTAAACTAACCATTCGGAAACGTCCTGCTGGAGCCGCTGAGTTGCAACTTCTTCATCCGTTGCTTCTCCATCCGGATCCGATTCTGGGTCAAACTTTTTTTTTTAAAGGGTGTATGTAGTTTTGAGAACATATATTGTGCAAAACTGTAAGTATGCAACATAATTTTGCAGATAAATAAAATGTAAGTACATGAAACCCCAAATTTAAAATTGTAATATTGTCTAACTGATGTCTTTTCAGTTAAAAAGAAACACAACAACGATTCTTAAAATCGGGCGCAGACAGAAATGATGTGCTACACCACTAAGATATATTGGGAATAATACGCGCGTGCTGGTATTCGGTGATATGTTTCGTTTTGAATTTGAGGTGCTAGAACGAATTAGTCGTGTGTTAACTTACCGAACTGTTACCCCACACACTCGTCGGACGGCTTAAATCCGAACCAAGTCCAAATAAGGGATGTTGCACCGATCTTTTTCACCAGCTTTCACTTTTAGGTGTATTTACTTAAGATGACGACGAATATGATGCGTTGCAGGCGGGTGTTCCTCGCGGCCGTGGGTAGATTGCGTCATCATAGCTTGTGTAGTATAGAGCAGCTCCCAACCCAACTTGGAGAATAGATTAACGATATTTTTTTTTATCGTGCGATAAGAGTCTCACGTTAACGCAGCACGTTAACGCCGATAACGGCCCACCACTAATATTAATATATACCAATATAAATGCCCTTCTCTCTCTCGAAATTTTTTGAACGATACCCAACCCTAGGAACACCCCTGTAAATCTGGAATCTGGATTTCTTGATTATTTCAGCTTGTTACTCAAAGCCATGGGATTATATATTTAGACATCTGTCTAGTTTAATTTCCCCTTTGTCATATTCAGAAATGATTCAGACACACTTTGTCCTTTGTTGGAGACATTTAGTTTTCATTCATCAAGCATTAATGTTAATTTTGCAAGAAAAATAAAGTTTAGTTGATGATTTGTTAAATTCCAAATCAAGATCAATGTACCTCATTCATGCAAAGATACTCATTTGATCAAAAGGATTGTAGTATTTTATAGCAGTTGTCTATTACATCAAGTTCACTTTTATGTCCTTTCACTTCATATTTCTCTATTTGAATTATTTTGATTTACTGAAAATGAAATGATTTTTTTTCTCTTTCATTTCAGACCTGAGTGAAGTGAAGGAGGAGAGTAAAGAACTGAGTGAAGTGAAGGAGGAGAGTGAAGAACTGAGTGAAGTGAAGGAGGAACATCATGTCAAACCTGGGGAAAAACCTTTGAGTCGCTTAAAGACTAAAAATACATTTTTAAAGAAAAGAAGAGCCAAGAAATCCACAACATGCACTCAGTGTGGAAAGAGTTTTACAAACAATCATCTTGATGTTCACATGAGAGTTCATACCGGAGAGAAGCCGTTCTCATGTGATCAATGTGGAAAGAGTTTCGCACAAAAAATACACCTTAAGGTTCACATGAGGATCCACACTGGAGAGAAGCCGTACGTATGCGCTCAATGTGGGAAGAGTTTCACAAATTCATCACACCTTAATAGTCACATGATGATCCACACTGGAGAGAAGCCGTATGCATGCAATAATTGTGAGAAGAGATTCACGAATTCATCACACCTTAAGAGTCACATGAGGATCTACACAGGAGAGAAGCCGTTCACATGTGATCAGTGTGGAAAAACATTTCTTAGGTCTTCAAACCTAAAGGAACACCTGACGGTTCATACCAAGGAGAAGCCACATTCATGTTCTGTGTGTGGAAAGAGTTTTTCACAGCTGCAAAGTTTACATGCACATCAGAAAATTCACACTGATGTGAGAGAGTACGTGTGCTTTGAGTGTGAGAAGACTTTTACTACATCAAAAAGTTTAGAACAACACGAGAGAATTCACACTGGAGAAAAACCTTACAAGTGTTCACACTGTGACAAGAGATTCAATACTTCATCAAATCTGAAAAGACATGAGAGGATCCACACTGGAGAAAAACCTTACAAGTGTTCACACTGTGACAAGAGATCCAGTCGATTAGAACATCTGAAAGCCCATGAGAGGATCCACAGCAGCGAGAAGCCGTACACGTGTGATCAGTGTGGAAAGAGTTTCTCTATTAAAAGTCACCTGAAGCGACACAAGAAGATCCATGCAGTTGAAGGGAGTGGATTGGAATCCACTGCTGCTTCAATGTATATGTAATAGGGGTGTCCATGGTTAACCGGTTAACCGATTAACCGTTAAAAATTGCGTAACCGAGTGAAACATTTTGCTCGGTTAAGTGGCGTCAATGGCGTGCATTGAATTTAGTTGTAATACATTTTTGCACCACCAGAGACCGCTAGACCAGTTTTCTAATATGAAGCGGGCAAAGAAAGCACGTGTTTGAGAGTGAAGGCTGTGCGCGAGCCAGAAACAAATATAGTCAGTCAGTATCCGCGCCACTGATCGCAGCACAATAATATCTGTCTGCAGAGCCGCAGAGCCACAGCTTTACACCAGCAGTTTTACCCCGCGCATGCGCAGTTTCATCACAACAGTTTTACCCGCAGAGTCCGTTTACCGTTAAATTAACCCATACAATTTGTATTATGCATTTCCTAAACATGTACTTGCTAATCAAACACTTTATATGAACAAACTACTAATCTATAAAACACAATCGGTCTTCCGACCTTTTACTATTGTGTTGATATGCGCGAGGGAGAGAGAGCAATACAGCGCCTCGTGTTGTTTGAAGGCGGTGACAGTGCGCGCGCGCGCGGCCGGGGCTCTCTCACTGTTTGTTCTTATGCGCCCTGTCAAAGTCCTTTTAAATTGTCTCTGGCCCTGTCCACTGATCTAAATAATTAGTTGTTACGACGACTTATTTGTTCCCTCGTTTTAATAAATCGTGGACACGTTGAACTAATTCCCTCCCTCATTTTGATTTAACGAATTACAACGTGGCCAAAAACAGTTTGATACTATTAATTAGTGAATGCTAAAGACCTTTTTTGTGAATTGGTGAATATTCAGGTGAATTATTTCGTGGCCACGAATTAATAATAATTATTAAACTGTTTTTCTTACCTGTGAAGATAGCTCTTCAGTGAAGGCCGACTATTCTCGTACAGCTTTTTATTCCTTTTTTTTTTTTTTGTGAATATTCAGGTGAATTGTTTCGTGGCCACGAATTAATAATACCTCAGCACGTTTTTCAAGACCCTTCTCGATCGCAGCGGCAACGAGCACTTTGATCACTTGATTTAAAAAACAAAACATTTCAGATCGCCTAAAAAAAAAAAACGAACGAAATGAATGCTCTTAACTGAAGATGTTTTGTTTATTTGTAGGCCTACTGGTATTCGTGCCGCGAGATGTTTCAAAAGTGGTGGGGACAATATCGACCTTAGAAAATAGTGGTGGGGACATCCCACCCGCAAATTTCGCCTATCTCGGGGTTGCGGCGCGCACACTATGGTTAACCGAGTATTAACCGCTAAGGGCCTCGGTTAACGGTTAATGAAAAACTTGAAAACGTGCAGCCCTAATATGTAATGAGTGATTATAATCAAGGTATTAATCAATGTTTTCCTTCTAAATATCACATGGGTTGAATAACTTCTCTGAAGATTTTATTTTGTTATAGAAGTTACCCGTGTGATTACTGAAATGTTTTTTTCATGTATTCTTTAATGTCTGAATTTGATATCTGGATGCAGCTTGCTTATTTATCCCGGCTTCTAGAAATGAAATGGGGACATGTTTTGTGTTTGAGAAAGGTCTTCAACATGTTAAAACATCATTGAAGTCTAGTCATACTTTGCACGTGACGTCACAAGTACTGCCTGGCGGGCAAGAACGTCGTTCTCCAGCAACGAAACCCAGTAAACTAATCAAGGATCTTGCCAGGACATCATTGTTGTGCGATTGGATGCACTAACCGCAGATGAGATAAACAACCTTCACAGTATACACGTCTGTGCAGTGATCATTCCATCACTCCATCAAAGGTAATTTCAATATTTGTTTGAATACAATGGGTGTATGAATGATCATGTAATCGTGTCTTTAAGTTACCCTGTAGTTTCGTCAATCAACACCACCAGCTGGTTCGGCGAGTCAGCTGTTTGTGTTATGAGTCTAAGTTACACCGCCGCCGGCGAGAGCGGCAAAATTCATTGAAAATTAATGACTTCCGGGCACTTTGACGCTCTCGCCGGTGGCGGTGTGAATGCACAGTAACAGCTGTCATCTTTTGCTAACAACAACAAAAGTGTGTGAAAGGTTGTTTTGAGGTTTGCGATATCTATGGTTTTCAATGAGAACCAGAGATGACCCAACAGTAGAGCTAGGTTATTTATGGAGGAATTATTACTGCTCGATTATCGTGAAAAAACCTTGTCTGCTTTACACAATTTAGCTACCTTGGAGTTAATCCTAGTCCATAGTTATGCAGCTAGCTCGCTAAGAGACTTGATTGCTTCTAGAAAGACCAAAGAACTACAGGACTCTACCTTGAAAATACCCGTTTGTTGCCCGCCAGGTATCCATGGTAGTCATGTGACTGCAAAGTATGAATAGTTTAAGGGACCATTTGTCAGTTAAAGCCTATATTTTCCATTTAGACTAAAGTGTCCTATCCTGAGAGAAAGAACTTGTTATCTTGATGTTTTGAGAAGAGACTCCTGTTTATAGTTAAAGCCTGGCCAAATCCAACCTTGGAAAAGATGTGTGTCGGTGTGTGAGTTGTTGTTCGGGACATGCTGGCGCCCAGCAACCCAAATCTGTGACTTGGAAGGTCACGACGTACCTAACTTCAGGGTCTGAGTGTTAGATGCATAATCTATGGAGATATGCTTCAGTCTATATGTATATGTGTGGAAAATTACTGTTTATCAATTTCTTGGCCAATGAGAATCATTCAACCTGTAAGCAATGACGTAGCTTAGACCTTGGAAATGGTATAACTGCTGTGATTTTTGTAACTGTAAGTGGGGCGGCCTACGAACTCCTTTGTGAGTCCTGAAGCTGACTTCTGCTGATGAAACTGCAAACTATTTTCAGTAAAACTTTTCTTAAATGTTTTATAATTCTGACTCCGGGTCTTCTTTCAAACATCAGGGGCCTCATTTATAAACGTTGCATACGCATAAAAGAAGGCGTACGCCACTCTCTACGCAATAATTGGTATTTATAATAAGCAAACTTGACGAATCTGCGGTCCTTCACGCAAACTCTGACCCAGGCGTACGCACAAAAAACGGGTGAAATGACAAATGGCGACACCGTCGGCAGATGGAAGAAACACGTGAAAGTGTGTGAAACTGTAGACCGTTGTGTAAAAGAAATGGCAATACTGCCTCTCATAAATAACATTAAGACATCATAAAGCAAGTCCTACAATTAACAGCCTACACGAACACCCGTTTGATCGATCTGCAGTGTAAAACAAACAAAATCAAACGAAGATTACAAAAGAAATGCAAATTAATACATATTAACAACATATGAAATATGTTCTACAATAATATTGGCATGTTATGCAATGCATCCTCATAACACATCTGTAGCTTGTCAGATGCAATCAAATAGATGGTAATAAAATGCCATGATGCCATCACAATGTGCTAGACGCTTTTTCGCACCGACTTTGATGTCCGACCATTTCTTTTTTATTTCGGCCACGGTCCGAGGTTGTGAGGCTGCAGCATCAACGCGCTGTGTAATCTGCAACCTTTTACCACTCAAGTGCCTTTTTGGCATTAGTGATGCCCACACTGTGCCCTCCAAACAACATTTTACTCCTCTTTTCCACCTTGCCAACGATAATTTCTACTTCACATTGAGTGAAGTTACATTACGTTTCTTGGTTTTTCTCTCTTTGGTTTCTTGGTGTTTGCCATGATTTCGCAATCGATGAATATTAACTTGTGGGCGTTTCACAAACTATTTATTTATTTTATTTTATTTATTTTCTTCATTTGTCTTTATTATATTTGCAATGAACATTTAGTTACATTTCCCTCATTAAAAATGGGTGTCTCAACTGTACCATAGTACTGTCTCAACTGTCCTGTACATAGGTACAGTTGAGACAGAGTTGACACAAAAAGCACCTTATTTTTATTTGCTAATTGTGGAAAATATAAACTACTTATGGGTATTATTAATTGATAATATATTAGTCTACAAGCTAATGTAATGTCATGTGGCATTTCATGTGAAAATTCAATTCTTTTCAGTATGTATTTTTGTGTGAAAAATCAAAACTCAAAAAGTGTCTCAACTGTATACAGTCTACCCCTATAGAAAGAGTGGGGGAAATAGGGGGGACGAACATATAATTACAAGATTAAGGATGGGACATACAGGTGTGAATAAAACATTACATCTAATATCTAAACATCCAACGGGAATGTGTGAGAAATGTGGACAGAGTGAAACTGTATAACGTGATCATAAATTGTAAGGATTATGATGATTAAAGAGAAGTGCTAAGAGAAGAAATATGGGAGAATGAAGGAAAAGAGTTAACATTTAAAGAATATATTAGACTCAGATATAGGAAATGGTACGGTAAAGGTGTTGTTTCACTTTCTGAATAACACAGGATTAATTAAGAGAATGTAGGAGAATATAGGAGAAGTGTATATATTAGAGGGGTAGAGGGTGCGGATAAGATGATGATATACTCTGGGTAAAGGAAAGAATATCTGAAGGAAAACAAGGAGTTTTGCTCTCAGTGAGCGCGACGTGCATGGAATTTGGGCCTAATGACTCTAGGGTTATACTCAAACCTAAGCACGGTTATGTTCCTAAATCCCTCAATACACCGTTTAGGGCACAGGTCATTTCCCTGTCTGCCCTACCGGTCACTGAAGGAAATGAGGACGAAAGCTTCCTCTGCCCAGTCAGGGCATTAAGAGCTTATGTGTCTCAATCGTCTGCCTTCAGACAGACGGAGCAGCTCTTTGTTTCATTCAGCGGGCGTTCTAAGGGACTAGCCGCTTCGAAACAGAGCCTATCCAGATGGATAGTGGACGCAATAGCGCTAGCTTACACAACCAAGGGCATGCCATGCCCATTGGGTGTCAGGGCGCACTCCACGAGGAGCATGGCTTCATTGTGGGCCTGGTCAAGTGGGATTGCCTTGCAAGATATCTGTATGGCGGCAGGCTGGGCCTCTCTGTCTACATTTATAAGGTTTTACAACCTAGAGTTTCCCACACTACAAGCCAGGCTACTGTCGGTCTAGTACGGCCAAATCTCTTATACTGACACTGTCAGTCTTGAGTTATACAGCTATTGTGAATAGCAGTGCTGCTCTAAGCTGCCATACACGGAAGATAGTGGCTAAACCCCTCTTCTTCCAGGATTCCCTGTGAGTCCCCTAGGTGATTTTGCACTATATGAACTCCGGGCTATCGCCCCTTGAGTCTATGGTGTCAGATCCCAGCACGCACGGCGTTTTACATTAGGTTCCCCTAGCGTATTCTACGCAGTACGAGAGAATCTCTCGTAAGAGAACGTACTCGGTTACTAACGTAACCTCGGTTCTCTCTAGAGAGAGGAACGAGTACTGCGTATCCTGCCATGCATGCACGCACTCTGGTTGCTTCACTGTGAAAAATCAGAGATATGAGCCCGCGAGCGATATTTATAGACCTAAGCCACGCCTGTTTCGGCGGGATGTGACGCAGAGGGCGCAAAGCGCCCTCATTGGGTATGACGTCACTCTAGGTCTCGCTCGATAGGCTCAAGCAGTTGCCAGCAGACCAGCCGTCTCGCCTATGCCTGTATGCTGCAGCAACGCGTTTTACATTAATACAAAATTAAAGGATAATTTTTTGGCTTCAGTATTCTCGTGGAAAAGGATTTTCCCCTAGCGTATTCTACGCAGTACAAGAGAATCTCTCGTAAGAGAACAATTTAGTTCAATTTCGTAACAATTTTTTGTTATTCTAATTTGTTTCCGAAATGTGATTCTTTGACCAAATTCTGTGTTTAAACTCGTTCAAAATAGTTCAAACTCAGTTACTCTGGAAACTTATGCTGGGAAACTAACCTGGTCCGGGGCAGGCTAACGGTTAGGCTAAGCCTGAGTTGATGCTTAACCAGAATACCGTTAACACTGACTGGCTGGGAATGTTGATGATATTACGGCTGACTTTCTAGTATGCTGCCATTTTATTTCATGTAACCACTATCAGTCCAAAAATGAAATTAAATGCACTTTAATAATAAATTGTAACGAATACGACTCTGGGTAAATATGAATTAGCTCAAGAATATGGGGAATCTTGGGAATATTAATATTTATGACTCATGGTCATAATTCACAAGTCGCATGTACATTTATTTTATCAATTATCGAGAATACCTCGTTCTGTAACTGGTCTGACCAACCTTTAACTCGGCCAGCGAGTAGATGTAAGGTCAGTACAGTTAAGAAGGGGTATTCACAAACTCCACTAAAGTTTAGGTTCTGGCCACGAACATTAAACTTTATTGAGTTTATTAATTAAAACTACTGAATGTAGTCTAATATCGAGCTTGTAGCTTAAGATCTTTTGTTTCATTGACTTTAGAATGGTGGGCTTTCAAATACAGAGACAGTGAAAAGTATTTATGAATTTTAATAAATGCAAAACTAGAGATTATATGAGCTACGAATATAAACGTACGTAAAAATGCAAACAATAAACAAACAAACATATAACCAAACAATAACATAAGTGATCAGAATGAAATTAAATGAAAGAAAGAAATAAAAGAGAATAAAGAGAAGAGGAAAGCTAGTGATTATTACATACAGAAACCTAAGTTCGCGAGACAACCTGGAAAGCAGTTTTATCAGATAAGGTTACCGTCACTTGCACGTTTGTTCTCTGTTCGGCGCGATGCTGAAACTGGCAGGACAGCGCGGATGGTGTCCTGTTTCTGTTGCGTCTTCAGGTGCCGCGAAGTTTAAAGGCTCACTGGATGTAACATTACCGAGAAAGTTCGTCTTCCGTGCGGAAGAGGCTAGAAATCTTGGTTTCTAAGGCAGCAGGCTTTTACATGGCGCGGGGGTTTGTGTCCCAGAGGCCACGGCGAGGCCTGTTCAGCTGGTTGCCATGGAGCTGCGCTACACGTGGATGAGGTCCGGGATGAGAGCGACCGGAGAAGAGAGGAAGTGGAATCAAAGAAGGAAGAGTCTGTGATGAGGGGGTTTCTGCCTTTTAACAAACATCTGTTTACGCCTTCTCTTGGAACGACAGCGAATCAGATTGTCTTTTCTGAAGCGGGAAAATTCTCTTTGTGTGAAGAAGAAAACGCCTACTTTCACCATATGTCTTATGAGAGAAAGAATTCATATTTCTTCTTAAGATTGTACACCTGGAACAATACATCTTACTGTAATACTATGTGCGGGACTGGTTGAATTAAAACAGGACGGTCAGACAGATACCAAGAATTACAGGTAGATATTGGACACACATAACATTATGTTCATATGCATCATTACACACAAATAAAGCTTGATTAAACACACAATAAAATGGTCAGTATTTCCGTTATGGCATGTGAAGACACTTGAGAAACACAGGAATACATATCAAACATTTGAAGAGTTTTCTCTGAAATGTTCCATGTGTGTTAAATGTTGGCTTGCAAAGGAGCTGGATGAGCTGCAGCTTTGGAGCCATAAAAGTTTATGACCAGGTTCGAGTTACAAGACACTATGGAGTGATTTTCTTTCAATGAATCTTCGGAATTAAAGATTTTACTCTAGCAAACCACACCTCTATTATAAATTTGTAATGAATGGTAAAATGAAATTTTACTATGTGGAAGTCCATATATGGAAATGTGCTTCAGTTGCATCTCGTGGTGGGTTTCTGGTTGAAAGTCCACGAGTGTGTGTGTGTGTGTGTGTGTGTGTGTGTGTGTGTCTTCTGGAATGGCAGGAGGCTGTAAAATCACAGGGAGTCCATGCTGAAATGGGGCATGTGACCGCATGTCAGGCATTGTCGCTACAAAATGTAATAAATTCTAACATACAAAAATAGTAACAAATGTAAAGAAGTTACATTTGTTTAGTTGGTGTGATTTTTAAATAAAGCGCTCATAGTCCCGCAGATTATGTGCATTGCAATTTGCTTTTTTTGCCAGCGGAACATTTATTAATTATTATTAATATCAGCAAAGCATCCGTTTGCCGCTCTGTACAAATTGAGTACCTGTCTTTAAAAAAAATGCTCAATGTGTTCATTGCCTTCCCTGGCCACAGAGTGATTTGTACCATTAAACAGGCCTTTTATAGCCTGGCAAGCAAGACCTACATCAAGATGTTGGGTCTGGCAACTCACCATAGACACGGCTCAATCCGAGGGGTGGGATAAACGGCTGTCTTTCAAATTCCCTCTGCACGCAATAGGACAGCGCTTCAACCAACCAGAGCATTTTCCCACCAGCGGAGCTAACGTTAGTTGATAGATTCAACTTTTGCCATATCTGGCCAGCAAAACTACGAACACATCTTCCTTTTTTAAGAATGACTTAAGTGCCGTTCTTTGCTCTTTTCTCAAAGAAAAACTTAACTCCAAGTCCTCCAGAGTCACGGACAAAGCCGATTCGATAGACTGTTCTCCAGCAGCCGTCATTCTTTGTTTTCAAGCAGGAAACCGTCACAACTCTGTCGTCATTATGTTAAGCCCGCCCTGCCTACTCTATACACGACGTGATTGGCCTGACCCAATTTAGGTTTTTGCAGCTAGAAGGTCTATGGAGAGTTGCTAGACTGCCCTGGAAGCAAAATACATTTTGCTGCCGCTAGGGTGCGTCTAGATTTCTAGGCTAGGCCTTTTATGGAATCGCTGGTAAGTTCAGAAAATAACTATATAGAAAATGGAAATATTTATTGACTGTTAATGTTAGACATGGCAATTGAAAGACAAAAGAATTATTCAAACATATTTAAGTATTAAGAGTTCAAGTTCATTTTCTCAATATAAGTTATCTTTTGTAGCCTTTTGTAGCTTTCCCAAATGTTATCGGTGCTCTGCACTGTGACTGCACCCACGCCAAATGACTCAAGGACAGGGTTAGGAACTGTGAGTTTGAACCCTGAAATACAAGACAAGGCTGGTGGCCAGTATTACCATTTTGGAGTAATAATTATTGTATTTTTCGTTTCCGCAAATCCATGTACAGGTACAGTACAGTCCCACTTAGACGACATTGTTGGCTACTACTGTAGAACTGTAGAACTGTTTGTTCTATACAATAAGCTGGGCACCAGTGCTCTGTTCATTACAAATGCAGTAACAATTCTCATCTTATATCTATGTAAGTCCAGTGTAGTGACCTACATTTGTAATTATTTAGATGATCTGTGATGCAGATTGCATCATCATGAATGTAGAGACAAAATGGCCTGGCTCAGTGCATGATTCTAGGATCTTCAGGGCTTCTTCTCTTTCCCACCAACTGGCACAAGGTATGTTAGGCCTGGTTCACACCGGACGCCGAAGCGACACGGAACGGAAAATCACGCGCGGTCCGTCGCCTGCCTGTTCACACCAGACGCGTATTCTCCGTGGCGGTCGACAAGCGCTTCTGCTCGGTTGTTGTTTATTCAGAGCTATTTTTTACATCATGGGTAAGTAAATAACCTCATAAAATGAATACACCATGTTTCTGTAACCAAGAAGTTTGTACACTTCTTTTATTAATCCGTTGTCGAGACACACGCAGCCAGAGAGAGAATATGGTAGACAGCGGAGAAAAGGCTTTCATGTGTGATCAGTGTGAAAAGAGATTCTCAAACAAACAATATATTAAGCTTCACATGAGAGTTCACACTGGAGAGAGGCCATTCACATGTGATCAGTGTGGGAATAGTTTTGCACAAAAATCATGGCTTGAGCTTCACATGAGAGTTCATACTGGAGAGAAGACGTTCATGTGTGATCAGTGTGAAAAGAGATTCGCTCGGAGACAAAGTCTTAATGCTCACATGAGGATTCACACCGGAGAGAAGCCGTTCACATGTGATGATCATTGTGGAAAAACATTTATTGGGTTATCAGACCTGAAGACACACCTGACTGTTCATACGAAGGAGAAGCCGCATTCCTGTTCTGAATGTGGAAAGAGTTTTTCATGGCTGCAAACTTTACAAAGACATCAGAAAATTCATACTGGTGTGAGAGACTACATGTGCTTTGAGTGTGAGAAGACTTTTATTACAGCTGAACATTTAAAACAACACCAGAGAATTCACACTGGAGAAAAACCTTACAAGTGTTCACACTGTGGCAAGAGATTCAGTCAGTCAGCATATCTAAAAATACATGAGAGGATCCACACTGGAGAAAAACATTACAAGTGTTCACACTGCGACAAGAGATTTAGTCGATCATCACATCTGAAATCACATGAGAGGATCCACAGCAGAGAGAAGAGATCACACGTGTGATCAGTGTGGAAAGTAGGGCTGGGAAAAAATATCGATTCATCAATGCATTGCAATTATTTGTTTCTCAATTCAATATCGATTCATCAAATCCTATGAATCGATTCAGCCCGCCGGCCAGTGGCAGCGCTGTGGGCAACACACTAGTGAGAGCGTTCAGCGTTGTACAAGCAAGCGGCAACCTCCCCGTCTCTTACAGCAGGAAAAAAACATGTTTACAGCCTGGATCTCTATGTGGCTTTTGTCTATACAGCTAATTTTGCCCTTCAAAACAACTGTGAGGAGGGTGAATTTTTTTATAACTCATCCGTTTAGTTGATTAATATTTAAAGTTCTGCATAATTAAGGGTGTGGCCACTTGAGTGACAGATGGATTCCCACTAATGTCAATGCTAGCCGTTTGTCTGCTGTTACAAGCCGTCACTTCACCTCAGCAAATGTTGCTGTTGAACTTGCCATCTCTGCAGTGTTTTGTGCTTTTTTCCGGGATTATTTCATACAATTTAATACACCCATTAATGTTACTTCGCCCACGGCTTTGGATTCCGTTGTTGTCGTCGAGTATCGTTCGAGAGAACAACCAGCGCTGTATTTCAGTTGTTTTCCTCTGTGAACATGCACTAATGGATGTCTGACAATTTCGTTGCTTTTTAGAGTTGTTTTTTTTTTTTTTCAGATTTAAAAACGTCAATAAAGGCTCGTTCGTTCTGCTCTCACGGAATAGATTATAATATGTTTATACCGTCAGGTGAAATCATGCAGGCGTCAGCGCTTTCTCTGTCCATGCTATAAATGCACATCCACGAATGAGCGCGGATTTTCTAGCGCATTTACTTGAACTTCATAGGCAATATATCTATGGTTTAACCCATTTGAGAGGCGGCCAAAATCAGAATTTAAAATGGACTGAATAAGCGCTCTACGAACTTGACGAGCGATGCCGCGCTGACATGTATGAACATAAATCACCACACACACACTCTCTCTCAGAGTAATATTAAGTTACTGCATAACGTTAATACATTTTCAACTAGCAGAATAGTACAGAATCACGATACACAGTCTCACTTGTAGCCATGTCTTTTAACTATCATAATATTTCGAAGGGCAAAAATAGGAACTTTTAACTGGCAGTGTTATTTATTGTGTTGACAAAATAGCACTCTGTAATGTTATAATATATGGTTGGACTTTTTTTATGAGTATGCACATTTTGTGCTTCTGTTTACATTTATTTTATAACTTGAATGTATAGGAAGAAAGAAATATACTTTCTACTACTTACAGTTACATGCACTTCAGAGGTGTTAATAAAGCAACTGTTTGTTACAGTTGTGTTTTGTATTCAACACATGTACAATATTGTACAGTTTGTTCTGCTAAATAAACCATGGCAGGAAACATACTGGGGTCAATTTGTTCTTAAACATTGGTAATACTGCACACATTATTTTAAAAAAATACTCAGGTACTTAATTACTTGTGTATTTACTTATTATTGAATCGATATCGAAGCTAATCAATCAATATCGAATCGAATCGAAGCCTCAAAAATCGTAATCGAATCGAATTGTGAAATTCCTAACAATACCCAGCCCTAGTGGAAAGAGTTTTTTCTATTAAACGCTACCTGGAGAAATGCATGAAGATCCATGTAGTGGAGAAACCAGATTTTGTGTTATAAGATTTCTTGGGATCGCCCACCCTAGTTCATTATTTATTAACTGCTGTTCACAACAACATGAATGATCTGAATTAAAATTCAATCTGGGGTGCGTTTCCCGAAAGCATCGTTGGCCAACTATGGTCGCAAGTTCATCGCAATGTCCATTGAACTCTATTGGTAACGACGGAACTTGCGACCATAGTTGGCCAACGATGCTTTCGGGAAACGCACCCCTGGTTGTCACATAAGATTTGTCTGTTCAAACCAATGCTAAAAAAAAAACCTGCAGTAAATGGATATTCTCTTGACAGTAGGTGGCGCTCATGGAAAAGCATACATATAGTGCAACTTTATGTTTCTGACACCCGCTTCACAGAGAAGACCATCAAACAGTATTTTGTCATATTTTTGTATTTGCTATGGTGCTTATCAAGAATGCAGAGACGATGAGCTCCACACACTCGATCAGCTTCACCTGAATACTAATCCAGCACACCTGAACCCGTTCATCAGCACACAGTTCATAAGCAGTCACGTCTTACTTCACAATCATCTGGTCTTGTTGTTCAATATTGGTCAACTTAACCGGCTCCTTACCTGTTCATCTCACGTTTGAGACTGCTCACCTTCTTAATCCTCCATCATCCTTTGCCCTTCTCTTCAGATCATCTTCAACCATCGCAATCTCAGCACCTGCAATACAAAGAGACAATTACTAGCCAGCTTTCTGTGAATTGCATTACTGGTGTTGTTTCCTTCTGTATGCTGACAGGTGACAGAGACGCTTCCAGATTATTCCTTCTTCAATTTTCATTTACGCAAGGTACATTTCCCCCATACCTGCCTAATCTAGCCGGATCCATGCCTTATCCAGATCTGACGAAGGACCTTTGTCTGGACCCGATGACAATGCAGTGCTGAAGTGCCAACTAGTCTCTCCCCATGGAGGATCCCTTTACCACTCTACAGATAAAGCATTGTCGGGAAAATTCGTTTCGCGTACCTACCCCGAAGTTACAAAATAAAATAAAATTCTGTATCAAAATTTATAAGGAAAGACCAGTACTTTGTTTAGGCTTGGTCTGTAGGGAATTCCAAACCTGTGCACATATATTCAAACGCACATAACTATAGAACCAATTCTTAATGCGCATATGAACGCCATCAGCGTTTATCACAGGTTCACATTTAAAGTCTATGTAGAGAAAATGGTGTCGTCTTAGCGGCCCCTAATTTAATAACAAATGATTGTTGCGACGGAAGCGAATCAATCATAACTAACCTTAGCTGGAAAATAACTTTATTAAAGAACCGCTATAAAGCCAAAACAATCTCTGTTACCTTAAATTATACGCTTCTTTCTGTAAAGCTGCTTTGAAACCATCTACATTGTTAAAAGCGCTATATAAATGAGGATGAGGATGACTTGACTTGACTATTCTGCGATGCTAGGAGAGAGCACTGCTCAATTAAAAATATTTCTCTTTGTTCCCCAAACGTAAGACCAAAAGGCCAATAAACCCTGGGTTGACCCCAATGCAGAAATCCCCACATTCTTGTCAGGAAAAGAAGGTTTGCGAAGACGGATCCACTGGTTAAAATCAGTGGTGATTTCGGGCCATGGATCCACTCACTTCCTCCCGGACACCTCCTCTCTCTAGCTGTATATTCCAGAGACCTCTCCTCCTAAAAGCTATGGTAAATATGTTATTTTGTACCTACTTGATGGGTAAATGATTTCTAGAGTATTGATAAAGTATTTGTGTAGGATGCTCTGAAAGTTGGTTTATTAAAGTGGTTAACTAAACTCTTAGAAGTTTGGGCACACACAATCATATGTTGACATATGCTTATTACGTGCAAGACCAGGAGAACCAGGACAATATCTGATTGGGCGACACACTTGGAAGGACGGGTCGGATGGACACGCTTATAACCCAATGACAAGCTGTTTTGCTTTGCTTTTTAACTTGGTTTTTGCAAAGCCAACCATCCATTCACCACTGAGTGCTGTCTCCTAATTCTTGCCTAACTGGTGCAAATCTTATTACAGTTTGTCTGAATTGCTAAAACACTAAACCACATTCCCCGAACCAAATTCTCAATAGCCTAAACATATTTGTCAAATAAATCACTCTTACTGTAAAACATAAACGTGAAAACACTGTTTGCAAATCTCATGCACTCTTTTGCAAAACTCTAAACACATTCTCACTCACTAAAACACATTTTGCTCTGTGATTCACTTATGTTTCAAAACGCTAAACACAGGCAGGCAAAAGTTAAACAACAAAATTGTTCACACTTATTTTTAATGATGTGATCAAATCAACTGTAGGCTACATTATACAAGTTAGTTCAGAGTGCCAAAACTGACGCAAAATGTTGCACTGAATGTTGATACCAACAATGGATGGAAACAATATAAGAAGGAGAGGAGGAAGAATGTGTGTATAAGAGGTGGTGAACAAGGAGGAAGTTTTTTACTGTAACCTTTTTGGCTTTTGCAGATTGGTCACTGTATTTTCACTCTATGCAAGTGCTGAATATACAGACATTCAATACTATACAATATTTAGCACAATATTGTACTTGCAGTGCGTACAGTAGCCTATACAATTTTTTTTCCACATTACTACACTAAGTTGTCATTACTTTAGTTTTTTACCTAATTGCAAAATTAGTTTACTTTGTCACAATATACTTTTTTCCAGTAACTGTATACTCTGGATTCTGTTCTCCATTTTTTGATGTAGTGTCTAATGAATGATCTGTAGTGTTTATAATATTGACTGATGTATGTATGATCTGAAAGCATTGTTTGATTTTGAGCACAGATAAAATAGTTTTTTATTTATTTTTTATTTATTTACCCTTTATTTTACCAGGTGATGTCCCATTGAGATATTCAAATCTCTTTTACAAGGGAGCCCAAATTGTTGTAGTTTTTTAGGCAATTGTTTGATTTTGCCAGAAGAGTCAGAGGTTCTCTGAATGTGGTTTGAAATGTTTAAGGTTTTGAGAAAGTGAGTGATGGTTTCAAGAAATGTGTTTTAGCAATTGAGAAAAACTGTGAGTAAATGAACAATGCTTGAATTGCTAATATATTGATTCTCTCAGGTCGCGGTCAAAGTAATCGTGTCTAATGCTTGACATCTGGGTCTCATTCATCACCTGTTAATATCATACGTTTTCCGTCACTGTTTGAATGAATGTTTGTGTGTTTTTTGTTTGATTCCTTTGTGTGTATTAGAGTACTTCAATAAGTTACTTTTGTAAGTTACTCTCTCACGGCCCTCGGCCTCGTCCTTCTCGCCACAGTGTGCAAGGCCTAACGGTAGCTAACACAGTAACTCTCGTAAGAAGGCTAGAGTAGCATTGATTCTTCCAACGAGCCGCCAATCATCCCTGCATCTGAACATGTTGATCCACCTATGTTGACACAAATTTCAGTGCAAACAAAGCTAACGAACTTACCTAACAGGTGCTAATGTTAGCTATCCAAACCAACCCATTTAGGCAAACATACTTAGATTACTTACATAACACTCAGAAATAAAGTCAATGGTTGATAAAGCACAATTACCTGTCGAGAAGAAATGTGGCAAGCTCTGCATCCAGCTTGAACCCAATAAAATCGCATAAATCCCTCCACCTTTCAAATGCCAGTCCGATGTTTATCCTGATTTTATTACGGGCACGGTCACTTTCTTTCTTTATTTCCTTCTTTTCCACATGAGTTCTCTTTTCCTTTGTTGTTTTTGACCTTGTAGCTCTGGTTGTTAACCGAGGAATTGCAAGCTTATTTATATATTCTCTTTCCGCCATCACGCTTCGTCACAATCCAACACACCTGCGAACTTCAGGCGTGTGCATGTGATATTTTAACGTGCGCGAGGGGGAGGGAGGATCTGTGGCGTGTGCACGAATTGTGATTGACAATCAGATTTCACACAGCCCTGCGCTGATTGGACCAGAAGTGTGGATTTTTGCAAAACAAATAACAGGCTCCAGGTGGAGGTAGAAGCACGACGGCCGACACGATTTGGGGGTGTGGAGTGGAGATGGCAGGAAGTGACGTAGGAGTAGGAAGTGAGATGGAGATGGGAGAGGAGGACGCGGGAGAAACTAACAGTGGAGAATGGTATACAATAGTTCGAAACTTCAAAAGGAAAAAGAAAGACGGAAAACTTAATGATGATAATCGTTGGGATTCGGATGTGGAGAGTGTTGTCAGTGCATCTCAAGCTAGAGGGGAAGAGTTTAAGGTAAAACTTCAGTTTGATTCTCCCGGCTCAGTTAACCCATTGAAATTGACGAAAGCTTTACATGACACCGTAGGTACTGTGAATATTAAACCACTTCGAGATGGTAATTTGTTGATTACTTGTTCTGATGCCAAACAGAGAGATGACATGATTAAAATGACTAATTTGGAAGGAAAGAAAATCAAATGTTTTGTTTGGGGGCAAGAGAAAACAGTACAAGGAGTTATTACAGGGATTTCAACTGATTTAACTACTGAAGAAATCTTGGAAAATGTATCTGGAGCTAAAGTAGTGAAGGCTAGGAGACTGATGTATTTCAAGAATGGAACAAAACAGGAGAGCTTATCTATCTTATTGCAATTTCAGGAAGAAATGCTGCCAACAAGAGTTAAAGTAGGATTCATGAGTTTTCAGGTTAGACCATATGTTCCTCCTCCCCTAAGGTGTTTTAAATGCCAACGATTTGGCCATGTAGCAGCGGTGTGTAGAGGCAAACAGCGGTGTGGTAAATGTGGAGGAGAGGATCATGAATATGGCAAATGTAACGAAGGTACAAAAATCAAATGTTGCAATTGTGGGGGTGAACATAGTGCTGCGTATAAAGGATGTGAGGTGCATAAACGAGCAGCGGAAGTGCAGAGAGTCAGAGTTGAAGGGAAAATGACATATGCTGAAGCCATTAAAGTAACTAATGCAAAAAGAAATGTGACAATATCACCAATAGTGAGAATGGCTGAACAGAGAAAGGGTCAGAGTTCTGAGCAGAGACCGGGTCAGAGTTCTGAACAAAGGCAAGATCAGAGTTCTGAGCAGAGGCAAGATCAGAGTTCTAACAAGGCAAGAAGAGATTATGATAGGCCTATAGCAACCAAACCAAATATTGGAGTGGATAGTGTTGTGTTTGTTGCATTTCTGGCAGAAGTAGTCAATTGTTCAGCTCAAACACAAAGCAGAACAGAGAGGATTAAAATTATCATAAAGGCAGCACAAAAATATCTTAATTTGGGGGAATTAACAGTAGATGCAATAAATGAAACACTCATAGCAGGGACACAGGAAACTCAGTCAACATGTGGAGAATCATAATGGTTTTTGCAATTCTACAATGGAATGCCCGGAGTCTTTGCTCTAATGGACAGGAATTTAAAAAATATATTGAAGAAAGAAGTGAGAAACCTAATGTTATTTGTGTGCAAGAAACATGGCTTAGGCCTCAATTAGATTTTATACTACATGGATATGTGGCTATACGCAGGGACAGGGAAAGCGGCAATGGAGGTGGTGTAGTTATGTTTGTTCAACAGGGAATAGGATACAGGATTATAAATATAAGTAAAGACTCTGAGGCAATTGTAATTGAAGTGTGGATAGGGAAAACGAACATATGGATAGTGAATTATTATAATCCATGTGGGAAGCTAAATAAAGGGGTGCTTGAAAAGATAATTGGTGGAGAAATGCATAAGACATTTTGGTGTGGGGACTTTAATGCGCATAGCACACTTTGGGGTGGTACACACACTGATTATAATGGAAATGTTGTGGAAGAATTTATAGAAGATCAAGATCTAGTTTGCTTGAATGACGGAAGAGGCACTAGAATAGATGTAACAAGAGGATTGGAATCTCCAATTGATCTTACTCTGGTGTCTAAACAAATAGCAAGAGTTAGTAAGTGGGATGTAATACATGATAACACAGTAGGCAGTGATCATTACCCAATAACCTGTGAAATAGGAGTGGGTCCAATTCAGTTGGAGGAAATAGGTTTCCCTAGATGGAAATTAAGAAATGCTAATTGGGTACTTTATAATGCGACATGTAGTATGAGGTTAGAAGAAATTAGTCAAAATAGGTATGATAATATAGATGACTTTAATACAAATGTTGTAGAAATCATGTACTCCACTGCAAAAGAGGTTATTGGAAAAGGAAGTGGATTAAAACAACATAAGACAGTCCCCTGGTGGTCAGATGAATGTAATAAAGCAATTAAGACAAGAAATAGAGCTTTTAGGAAAGTTAAAGGATCCTTCTCTTTTAATGACCTAATAGAATACAAAAAGGCACAAGCAGAAGTTAGACGGACAATTAGGAAAGCTAAACGAGATTACTGGAAGCAATTCTGCAATAAAATAGGGAGAGAAACGCATATTAGTCAAGTATGGGGAATGATAAGAAAGATGGGAGGAATTAGGAGGGAGTATACATTGCCAGCTATTAAATATAATAATAAAGTTTTGATAACAAATAGGGATAAAGCGGAGGCTCTGGCGGAGACTTTTGTTAAAGTTCATAGCTCTACAAATCTGACACCTGATGCAAGGAAAGGTAGAGAAGAAGTAATGAGAGGAAACTCTAATATCCTAATGGAAAAGGAGGACTTTAATGGAACATCAAATGTTTTCTTTTCTTTATTTGAACTGAAAAGAGCATTGGTAGGAGTCAAAGCAACGTCCCCTGGTAAGGATGAAATATGTTATAAAATGGTTGAAAACTTAAACCATCAAGCGCAGTTGGTGATCCTGAAGTTATTTAATAAGGTATGGGAGTTAGGGGTATTGCCGTCAGCATGGAAACATTCTGTTGTTATCCCAATTGGGAAACCAGGAAAAGATAAAGGTGTAACAACCAGCTATAGACCTATCGCATTAACATCCAATATATGTAAAATAATGGAACGTATGGTCACAGACAGGTTAACTTACATATTAGAGAGTAGGAATTTGCTAATACCACAACAGAGTGGTTTCCGTAGAGGAAGGACAACTATGGATCCAGTGATATGTTTGGAGGATGAAATTAGGAAGGCTCAGGTTAAAAAAGAAATAGTAGCTGCTGTCTTCTTTGATGTGGAGAAGGCCTATGACATGTTATGGAAAGAGGGTCTTCTTATTAAATTAGAATCCATGGGAATTGGTGGAAGAATGTTCAACTGGATCATGAATTTTCTGAAAGACAGGACTATAGAGGTAAGAATTGGAGTATCTTACTCTAATGTTTACTCTATAGAAAATGGAGTACCACAAGGAAGTGTATGTAGTCCTATTTTATTTAATATCATGATTAATGAGGTTTTTTCAGAGGTTGATGCTAGCCTTGGGAGATCACTATATGCAGATGATGGGGCAATATGGGTAAGCGGTCGTAATGCAGCATTTGTTGAAAAGAAACTACAGACAGCAGTCAGTAATGTTGAGAACTGGGGAAACAGGTGGGGTTTTCGGTTTTCTGTAGACAAAACACAGGTTATTTGTTTCTCTAAGAAACGTAACACTCCTGCAATACAAGTTACTCTTTATGGGCAATCAGTTAAACAGGTACAAAATATAAGGTTTTTAGGTGTATGGATGGATCATAAGCTGACATTTGGTGATCATATACAGAGGAATGTTACCAAATGTAAAAAGGCAGTTAATGTTATGAGATGTCTGGTAGGAAGTGGTTGGGGTGCTAGTATGAACTCTCTTAAACATATTTATATTGCCTTAATTAGATCAACATTTGATTATGCATGCATTACATTTAGCTCAGCTGCAAAATCTCATTTGCAGAAGCTCGACCTGGTTCAAGCACAAGCTCTCCGCCTATGTAGTGGTGCATTCAAGACTTCGTCAATTCCAGCTCTCCAGGTGGAGGTAGGGGAGATGCCTCTATCTCTTAGACGTCTTCAGCTTGCCATGGTATATTGGGTAAATTTGCAGGGACATAAGCAGGGTCATCCAACCAAACCAGTGTTGAACGCATGTTGGGAACATGGAAGGAAGCAGTTTAACAGTTTTGGATGGGTGGGAAACAGTCAAGCTGAGAAACTGGGAATTGTGGAATTACATTACAGCTGTACAGTGGCATTATCTGCTATTCCTCCTTGGATATTTCCATTACCAGTTGTGGACCTAGAAATCGCAAAGATGTTAAAACAATACAAGGAATATGGTGTGATAAATGATCTGGTAAAACAATATCTATGTAGTAACTATAATAATAGTATTCAAATATTTACAGACGGATCAAAAGACCCAAGTACAGGAAAGACGGGAGCAGCAGTATATATACCACATTTTCAGAAATCAATTTTTAAAAGAACTTCAGATTATTTAGCAGTGTATACTGTGGAGCTTTTAGCTATTTTACTAGCACTCACATGGATAGAGGAGGTTGGGCATAATCAATATATCATATGTTCAGACTCAATGGCATCATTAATAAGTATAGCAAATTGCAAATCTGTTTGTAGGCCTGACTTGATTTGTGAAATTTTTCATAGTTTATATAGATTAAAAAATCTTAATATTACAGTGTGTTTTATGTGGGTCCCATCTCACGTAGAAATAGAGGGTAATGAAGAAGCTGATCGTTTGGCTAAAAAGACTCTTAAGTCAGACATACAATGGACAGTTCCATTGAGTAAAATGGAAATTAAGTGTATCATTAAAACAAGAATCAATAGGATATGGCAAGAACAATGGGAAAAGGAGGCAAAAGGTCGTTTTTTATATAAAATACAGAAACAAGTGAAAACAAGGAGGCAGGGTGGTTGGAAACGAAGGGGGGAATCTGTTATCACAAGGTTAAGAATTGGACACACAGGTCTTAATCATAATCTCAATCGTTTAGGGAAACACGCAACAGGACTATGCATTAATTGTGACAGGAGAGAAACGGTAGAGCATATATTAATAGAATGTGAAGCATACAGAACAGAACGAATCATATTGTTAGAACAAGTTAAAGAATTAGGTTACACACATTTATCAGTAGAGGGTTTACTTTCCTTTTCTACATCAAAGCCATCAGCATGGCCAGCTGTCATGAGATACCTTAAAGAAACAGAGCTATTTGATCGAATTTAAGAATAATCAAGAATATATACTTTATTTTTTTTTATTTTTTTTATTTTTTTTTATTTTTTTTTTTATTTTTTATTTTTATTTTTTTTTTTATTACGTGTTAGTAGAAATCCGCATTGAAGCTCCACACCCCAAACAGTTGGTGGCGGTAATGCAACAAATTGGTATGCCAACCGCCAATAAAAAGAAGAAGAAGAAGAAGAAGAAGAGGTAGAAGCACAGGGTTTTTTCTAAAATCGGCTGATTTATGTTGTTCTGTCGGAGCATAGTGTCGGTTTCAGTGAATATGATCAAAAAATTCTTGCCGACTGCAGCTAGAAGCTCGCTTGATCACATGACCCAGGCCACACACGTTCCAGCTGGTAAAAGTGATGCCGCTGCCCTTTGAAGGTAAACTAGGATTCATACAAAAGTTGAAAATAAACAATGTACAAGCCTGCTGCCCTTTTAAAACAAATAATGGTATAAGAAAAAAAAAAAAAAAAAACACAACTCGCGGAAAAAGATTACCCCCCTATCCACATCCCACTTTCCCAAACAAAGTGAGAACACGCGTCCCAAAAGTTCCATCGGAACAGCGAAACTACAGCTAAAAAGCCCTAGCTCCCTCTCCAATCACTTGAACAAGTACTAATGAACAAAATAAACGGTCATATAAATGTCCCAGTCTGAGTAACTGTAGCTGTTGAATAAAAGTCACATACCAGAGCATGTTATGCCAACATGTAGGCTATAAATGCTTTTCGAGACAGCGTCTCGATGAAGGCCTCAGTCTCCTCGGGCGAGGAAAACACCTTGTCAGTGGTACCATGAGTGACGTGCAGTCTTGCCGGATAAATGAAGCCTCAGGTAAGCCGACGATTTTAATGTTTTACCGTCTGGAGCGAGCCTCTAGATCGATCACTTTCTCACGGAGGGTTTTGTTCTCTGACTATACTTTTGTGCACTTCCGCTCGACGAGGGAAAGGCGGCGATCATCATCAGCAGTAGCATTCTCCACCTCCTTAATTCTATCCCCGAGGCACACTAAAGATGCTTGAGTGGACGCCAAAGATGCTTCCAGAAGATCAAATTGAGCAGTCATCGTTTTGTTCGTATTCTGTATTGCCAGAAAAATACTAGCACCCATCTGTGGGGTATTTTGAGCTAAATCTTTACATACACACTCTGGGGACATAATTATTTTATATCTTGTAAAAAGGGACATAATACGTGCCCTTTAAACAAAAATAATAATAAAAAAAAAAAAAAAAAAAAAAACATTTTATTCCAGCTTCGTACAGTGTTTTAATCAACTGTTACGAACCTCTCCCAGTCTAGGTTTGGGAGAGGGAGTAACAGGTTAAATTAAATAAAAAATGATAACATAAGTAAAAAATAAACGTGGACGAATCACTTCAATCCTCTGTCCCAGAAATACAACACAATTGCTTGAGTTGACAAAAGTAAACAGTTTATTTATTTTCTCATAAAAGAAAGGTACACAAGAAAAGGGAAGAAATGTATATCTTCAGGAGAGGGCATGGCCAAAACAACAAACAAAACAGCAGCTTATTAATAGGGGGAGTACTAAATAACCTATTCAGGTAAAAGAAAAGAAATAAACAACACAAGCTTTCCTCAATTCCCTTACTAACTAAAAACAGGGATAAACGTTAGATACAAAATAAATGGCACCCTCTCCCTACAGCTTCCAACCATTAAAGAAAAAGACACAATGGCTCAAAATACTTTAGCAAAGAAATAAACTTGGGTAGAATCTAACTAGCTGTATCACAGCAGACAACAGGGAATTCAGAGTTTACTTTCAACAGGAAAACACAACACACACAGTTTTCCCAATTCAACAGGATTAAAGATCTCTCAAATCTGGTAGTTAAAGGTGCAGTATGTGAGATTGACAACTAGTGGTTGAAATGGGTACTGCAGTCCAAATTCAAAATATCAGAGATCGCTGTTTCCCCGCCTCCTCAGACTCGACGCTCACACGGGTTGCCAGTTTGAGGACGTACGCAACAGGAGCGAGCGCAATTGACAATGAAAGCTGAGGAGACTGTAAGTTGATGAGTTGATTTATTGATTTATGATGAGTTGAAATCGCGTTTTAATATGCTCTCATTCATAGAGACTTTTAGATGGGTAGAACCTGCTCATCTCAGAACCTGCCATCTCAGACCCAGTTTGTTCGCTCGCTTACATGTCTGCAATACACTGTGTTTTCCGCCAACTGGCAACCTGAAAATAAATACTATTGGGTAAATTATCAACGTGCAGTATCACACAGACCAAAACAAAAACAGACATTCTGACACGGGAACGCACATTTCCGTAACTGGCTGTAGAAGTGTTTTTCAGAGAACCGAGTATGTGAACTCAGCATGTTTCCTAAATATCAGCATGTTTCCCAAACATATTATGGTATTTTATGCTTTAGTACATTCAAAAACTTACATACAGCACCTTTAATATAAATACAGGGTAACAGTTAACTCACAGCATAAGAACACACAATTTCAATTTCAACAGAATTAAGGAGTTCTTGAAGCACAAGTCTGGAGCAGGGGAGAAGTGAACCTCTCTCCAACAATGTTTCTTCTGCTCTCTTGTATGGTTTGGTCTCTGCAGCATACTCTCAATTATTTATTAGCGGCTGCTAAGCAAGCAGAGTGAGAGAGATGCTCCGTCTCAATTCACCTACTTATACTATACCCTAAAAGTATGTACTCTTTTTTTGAAGAAAAAGTAGATACTTTTGAGTGTGTAGCAAAAGAGTAGAGAAGCTTTGGGACATACTAACACATTGTACAATAGCGTTTTTAACGTTTGTTTTTTAATTTATGCATAAAGATGCATTTAAAAGTTAAAGGCCGAACGGATCATTATAAAAGTCCACATTGTTATTGCAGATGAAATATAACACGGATAACATTAAATAATTTTTTTTTTTTTACTACTGATTAGTAGTCACTCAAACCTTTATCATAACTTCTCACCGTCGGTCATGCACATCTGCCATGTTTTGCATTTTTTTTAACACTTTTTACTTGTTTTTGTAGTTCTGAACCAAATCTTCCTCCTAATCGCAATGGGTTGTGGGTAATATAAGCTGTTCTAGTGAGTACGGACCCACACTTCAAAAATCTACCTGAAATCATAGACCATCAGGGACTTTTGGTGTACACTTTTCAATATACTATTGCTTTTGGACACACTTTTTCTAATCTCACATACCGTTTAGCATGGACAGTGGGATGCAGGGGAGAGACAGATAATAAAGGGGGAAAAAAACATGGCAACATAAACACACCTCTATCATGAATATTAATACTTTAGGGCTTCAGGACGTAACACAAAATTTGAATGTGCGTAAGTTAAAAAAAATCAACATTTTGAACAAAAAGCTGAGAAAATTTTAAATTGAGCACGCCTAATCAAAACACATATGGAGTAGATCGTGTCCATTAACACCTCAGAATTTTGCAGTTAGTTCCTTTTTATGGGTTTGACATTTCATCCAGTAACGTTAAGAATATTTACAGTACATAATAAAAAAAATTAAATAGTACATTGATTATCATGAAATGCATAAATATGATAAAATAAAAGATTAGAATAGACAAACAATAGACATATGAGGCCTCCTCTTTATGTTCCACGAGTGAATACTGATAATTCTCCTCAGTCATCCGATTGATCTCCTGAAATGATTAAAATAACACATTACATCAGGTTCACCTCATCTGATCGAAATAGCTTCAGTGATGAATAAACAGTAACTCACATCTCAAGCCACTGCTGCTGTCTGACTTGAGCATTAAGATCCACTGTCAGCGACTGCAACAGAAAATCATCTTTTAAAATGTCAAACTGGCTCATTGCCATTTTACTTTTGGATTTGCAGAGATCTTATTTATACAATGTTTATATTACTATTAATTGTATGATGATTCATTGTAAAATACTAAAGTTTAATCTTTATTTACTTTATGTCAGAAATTTTGTTTAATAAAGTTTAATTACCGGTAATACTTTAAACTACATCATTCTTTAGAGACAGATCATCAACTGCTGATAGCCTTAAACCAAATGCAGAGTACAGAGTACTTACTGTTGGCTGGAACAAATCCTGAAAAACAATCAAAATGGATTTCAATTATCAGGAAAATTATATTTTTGTTGAAGCAATCAAATGTCTGCATAAAAAAAAAACAAAGTAAGCAATTCTCAAAATGCCTTAATCATGAAACATTCATAAAACCAGATGTATAAGTTGTTGCACTAAGGGACCATTTATGTAGGAATGAATTCATGAATGATTAACAAATAAACTAGTTCTGCTCATGTAAATACTACTACAAAATATGGCTTTCAATACTAAGACAATAATCATGAAACATTACTGTGTCTCACCTGGCTTCACTTTCTTCTGATACACAAAATACCCCAGGACAGCAATGACAAGCAACAGAATCACCACAGAAACAACAGCAACAATCATGCCAATGGGAGCAGATGTTTCTGTTTAAAGAAAATATATATCAGATTGTTAAAGATTCAGAGAATGTAAATAGCTGGTTGTCACCTTCTTGAAGAAAAATTCTGAAGACAAAAACTAACTGTTCATTGGTATTTTCTGGTCACTTTGACAATGGTTTGCAAAATGCACAATGATTCTTACTGTTATTAGTCCTGATTTCATTCACTGTCAGTGTCTTTCTAATGGTTTTGCTTTTGTGTTCCACCACACAGTTGTACACATTCTTCTTCCACTCATCAGGTTCAGCCTTTAGGGTGACAGTCTTCTGGAAGGTTCCATCCTCATTGGGAAGAAGTTTACCAACCTTCACATCCTTATAATGCTGTAGTCTGTTTTTCATCCAGGTGATTGAAATATTACTGGGATAAAAGTCTGTGACGTGACACAACACTGGAGATGAGGCATTCTTCTGCAGCAGAGACACCTGAGGAGAGACTAGAGAGAGAGAGAGAGAGATAGAGATAGAGATAGAGAGAGAGAGAGAGAGAGAGAGAGAGAGAGAGAGAGAGAGAGAGAGAGAGAGAGAGAGAGAGATTGATTTCAGTACCTGGAAATTGTATTTCAGACCACTAATAAAACATTACACTTTTTAAAATATCACCAAAACCGACTTTTTAAAATATCAAAAAGAACTCCTAATCTCTCAAATAAATAAACAAATGATCCACACTTTCTTATATCCCACAAAAGGGATTTTTCCTACTTCTGGATTCAGGTGCACCACGTGTCTGTTCGTAGCTATACCATGAATTAGTTTCCACTGTAAATCTACTGTAAGTTTCTCTATAGGAGGCTTGTACAGAGATCTCCAGCAAACCCTGAAGTCTGGCCCAAATATTTCTGACCACCTCCAAGTTTTGACTTTTTTCAAAACATGCCAATGGGACATTTTGACACACTGAAAATAAAGCTTTTTTGCTGATGTCCTAAAAACTCCCCCAATTCTGGTGTTTTAAAGGGATAGTTCACTTTGAAATTAATTTTTGATATGTTTTAGCTTACCTCAAGGGCATCCAAGATGTAGGTGTCTTTGTTTCCGCAGTAGTTTCAATTTTGATATTTTTAGGTCAAACCGTTCTTGTCTGTCAGTCATATAATGCAGGTCTATGGTCACTGTCTCAAAACACAAGCACAGAGTCCAAATTAAAACAATTCCCCATCGTCCAAATGAAACAATTCCCCATCATAAGTACACATTGATGGCCTAAGACACGAAACGAGCGGTTTGTGTGAGAAAACGAACAGTATTTATATCGTTGTTATCTCTTGAAAACAGCACACGTCCAAATGATCTGACGGCGCGGGCGGGTATAGATATATACATAGATTCCGCATTGGCTACGGTTTCGTTCCAATGAACTGCAGTAGCCAAGGCGACGTCTAGTGTATATATCTATACCCGCCCGCGCCGTCAGATCAGTTGGACGTGTGCTGTTTTCAAGAGATAACAACAATATAAATACTGTTCGTTTTCTCACACAAACCGCTCGTTTCGTGTCTTAGGCCATCAATGTGTACTTATGATGGGGAATTGTTTCATTTGGACGATGGGGAATTGTTTTCATTTGGACTTTGTGCATGCTCTTTGAGACAGTGACCATCGACCTGCATTATATGACTGACAGACAAGAACGGTTTGACCTAAAAATATCAAAATTGAAACTACTGCGGAAACAAAGACACCTACATCTTGGATGCCCTTGAGGTAAGCTAAAACATATCAAAAATTAATTTCAAAGTGAACTATCCCTTTAAAAGGCAATATTGTGCCACTTTCTTCTTGGTACTCTTCCTGTGCCGCAGCAGACACTGATATCAATGGAAACACTCTTTCCCCCTCTCTTGCTCTTACTGAAGTTATAAAGCTTCTCTTCAGACTAGAGGTAAAGCTGCATGCACTTCCTTCAGCAACTGAGACAGGTGACGTAAAGAGTTTATCCCTGTATCCCTCTGAAGTGATTCTGCCTTTTTCCACCCTTTGGCATCTCTGAAATTCTCTACTTTTGTACATCTAGCTCTAATCAGACAGTTTCTCAAACTTCCTGAAGACAAACATTTCGTCTGAATTAATGGATTGTGAAACAAAGGTTCCCTCATAATCCAATCTTGTGGTTGTTCAATTCCTCTGCTTAGGGCTGGGCGGTATGACGGTTTATATTGTTACCGCGGTAGAAAATGGCAACAGTAACAGATTTTTTATTCCGTGTACCGCGACATGTAAATAAGTGGGCGTGGTTAACTCACATGCAGCGTGCGAGAGACTGAGACACTGAGATTTGTCAAAGAAACATGGAGAAAGCAGATCAAGAGGATCCACAAAGGAATTACGTTTTCTAAAGGGTTGTTGTTAACGTGATATTTTCGGGGATAAAGGCGCAGCAGTCAACTAGAGCAGAGCAGCACCCGTAGGCTTTAGAGGAGTGCACGATCGCAACGGGCAAAGCATGAAGCTTACTTGACAACAACAGTTCATATATCAATATCGTAACGAATAGAAATAACCTTAAATAATGTATAGTGATCTGCATCTTTCTGTCTCTTATGTAGCCTATAGTTACTTTTTAAAAACGAAACTCGCATTTAGCATGACACGCTAAAAAGCTTGTTAAAGCAAATGTATAATCCTGTATCTGAGGCAAAATGACTAAATATGCAGCGCGAGTTATATATTTCTAACTCCAAACAATTGGCCACTGAAACAGCTGATAAAATCTTGCTTCGATTCAATGCGTGATTACAACTTGTCACTCAAATTAACCGATCGCATTTTACTGATGCAAAAGACGCGCGCGTGCACACGCACTGATAGGGAGCACGGTGGTCAGTGTTCACCGAGCTATCTGTATGTTCACACACCGCCGCCGACTTGAGCTGCAAAGAAGCTCTGGCCGCCCTGTCAAGGACGCTTGTCAAAAAGTACGAGGAAGCTTGTTGACGCTTTGGCCGCTCTGAAGTCTGTGTCACACCATGTAAACAGAAAAAAAAACAAGCAATACATTGACGCTAGAAACCTTTTATAATGACAGCATTTTTATAACAGTTTTGGTCACATTTGGTTTGGAAAAAAATAATAATTAGCTATTACTATTATTAATTAATCACTATTATTAATAGTGAGTGCAATACCTTGCAATATTAATAATCAAGGTATTAATCAATATTTTTCCTTCTAAATATCACATGAGTTGAATGACTTCTCTGGAGATTTTACTTTGTTATAGAAGTTACCAGTGTGATTACTGAAATGTTCTTTCATGTATTCTTTAATGTCTGAATTTGATATCTGAATGCAGTAACATTGCTTGCCTATTTATCCCAGCTTCCAGAAATGAAATAGGGACTGGTTTTGTGTTTGAGAAAGGTCTTCAACATGTTAAAACACATAGGGGTCATTGAAGTTTAAGGTACCATTTGCCAGTTAAAGCCTATAGTTTCCATTTAGAATAAAGTGTCCTATCCTGAGAGAAAGAACTTGTTATCTTGATGTTTTGAGACGAGACTCCCGTTTGTAGTTAGAGCCTGGCCAAATCCAACCTTGGAAAAGATGCGTGTCAGGTGTGTGTGTGTTAGTCTTCTTGCTGACAGGTTAAGGAACCACTGGCATTGTTGGAGATTGACTGAGACATGCTGGCATCCAGCAACCCAAATTTGCGACCTGGAAGGTCACGACGTGCCTGACTTCAGAGTGTCAGCGGCATAATCTATGGAGATATGCTTCAGTCTATCTGTATATGTGTGGGAAATTACTATGTTTATCAATTTCTTAGCTAATCAGAATCATTCAACCTGTAAGCAATGAGTAGCTTAGACCTTGGAAATGGTATAACTGCTGTGATCTTTGTAATTGTAAGCAGAGCGGCCTACGAACTCCTGTGTGAGTCTTGAAGCTGACTTCTGCTGATGAAACTGCAAACTATCTTCAGTAAAACTTTTCTTCAATTTTTTATAATTCTGACTCCGGGTCTTCTTTCAAACATCTGGTCCATGGGTCCTAAACTGTTAACCCCTAACAGCGTCATAGCTCATTACCATAAAGTTGAGCTACTTTCAACTTTCTGATTGACGCTCAAAATGCGATGCTGATGGATTTGACGCTCCTTGCAGCTGAGAGAAGCCAGCTTCCATTGAAAATGAATGATTTCCGGTAACTTTGGAAGCTCAAGTCACCGGTGTGAACGTACAGTATGTAAAATAATGGCGCAGTTACAAGGTGTGTATAATTTACACTACTTAGTCAACACTAACAGTAGCTGCTGTTCGGTTTTCATACTGCTGAAGAATCCCATTAGGGGAAAGTTCTGAAAAAGACCCAAATATATCCTATTCATACGCCTATTCATTATTTTTCTCACATGAATAGGGTAAAAAATTTAACCTTTAGATATCACCATGAAAATTACTGAGTTGATTACTTATATCAAGACAAACAAAAAATGTATTACAAGTTTTTAAAATTATTTGTTAACATGGACAAACGGTGCATAATCTAATTACGTATGTGCTAATTTGCATAAATACCACAACAGATCTAAACACTGGGTATAGCCAGGTGAAAATGTCTTGTTGAATCTTGTTGACACATCACAGTAAAATACTTAATGTTAAGGTCTGAATGGAACCCATTTAGGCTACCCATGAGCATTAGAGAACTCTGGTAAATTTTAACATTGAGCTAATTTTTTTGTACATTTGGAGTGCTGTCAATACAGAGAACAACGACAAAAATCTGTGTTGCCTACACCGTGTTATCCCCTTTTTAAAATTTGCACCCTGTTGACTTCAATAGGGCAAGTCTTAAACCTGCTTTTAGCCTCTTAACATCCTTGATGTGTCATTACAAGTGCACAGCCAATGTGCACAGCCAATGTTAAAAACACACTATGTAATTTTTTGCCACTAGAGGTTGTTTATTCAAAACAAAGGCGTAGCTTGATGATGCCTTGATTTCACAGAATCATGGGAGTTGTTGTCTTCACCTCTACAGCCGGTGGTGAATACGACGGGACTCAGGCAGAAATCATATTCATGGGTGACCGGTAATGTATTAAACCATTACGAAAACCGTAGGAGCAGAACAAGGCTGCTGAAGCGATTGCTAAAAAGGGCGACAAACTGTTTGAGAGCAGTGGAGCTTTTATTATGCAGCAGAGCGCTTCCGCTTCTTCCGGTCATGCGTATGTGGGGTAACGCAGTGCCGTTTTATCATATATATTTGAGTGTGTTGAAAGTTGTTATAATGCTACTCTGTGTCTTCGCTTGGTGGTTGCTATATGAGACACTTGTTGCACACTGCAGTGAGCTAGATCAATATTAGGCATGGTAAAAATGAAACCATGCCTAATACCTAATGCCGAAACCATAGTGTAAATTACTGGTTTCACCGTGGGATCCAAGAGAGGTTGGTGAGTGAAAGCAGTTAAGCACCTAAGGCCTTCAAACAGCGTTGGCCATTCTAGTTGCCAGGGACAACTCACAGTTAGAATTTGAGCCCCCTTGTTGTCCAGCAGAGAAAAACCCAGACTCGAAAACAGGTCCAGTCCGAGGATATTGCTGCCATGGCGCGTAATGTGGAATGGAAAGTTGGACAAAGCCTTATTGCCATACAGGACATGTGCATGTATAAGACAGACTTCCATGGAACTTCCATATTCGAACAAATTCAGTGAGGGCGGCTGGAGGGGCAAGTGTGGCAGGAAACGTTCATAAGTGGCCATATTGAGTAGCGAGACTTTAGCCCCTGTGTCCAGTAGCAGGGGAATACAAGAGTCTGCTATATTAACAGCGCATGTAGAAAATCCTGCTGAATTGGTGTTGATTGAATGGATAATAGCAGGGTTTGTAGCATTAGCACGTAGGTTTCATTGTGTAGGTGCTTGAATTGGAGCAGACCGACACCAGTTTGCAAAATGGTTCAGCTTTTGACAGCGTCGGCATGTTTGTCCCCATGCCGGACAGTTGAGGGCACGTGAGGAGTGTCGGCGCTGACCTTGAGGGCATGCATATTGTATGTCTGCACTCGAACATATATCTGCCTCTGCCCCATGAACTTGTGTACATTCTTGTATCACACTTACATTCGAGTCGTGTGCCATGTTTAATTTAGCAGCGCACTGAGAAGCAGACTCGATTTGTGAGGCCAGATTTACAGCTTTCTCTAAAGTGAGATCATCATCTTCCAATAGCAGCCGCTCCCGAACGAGTGTATTGTTTGTTTTTTCAATTAACTGATCTCGTATCATCTCCTCTGATAAAGCACCAAAACCGCACGGTTTTGCCAACCCCCTTAAGTCAGCGACATATTGAGCAATCGACTCACCAGCGCGCTGTCTGCGCTGTCGGAACTGCAGCCGTTTCAGCAGGAGACTCTGTTTTTTTTTCAAAGTGTCGGTCCAACAGTGTGATCGCGGCAGCGTAATCATCCGCATCTCCGAGTGTGCGAAACACACGCTGTCCTTCGTCTCCGAGACAGTGGAGGAGTATGGCCATTTTCCGCTTCGTCGGGACAGCATCGAGACTAATTGCTAAAAGGTACGTTTCAAAGGACGTTTTCCATTGCTTCCATGGGACCGTAGGCTCGCCGGGATGGGGCAAAAAAGGGCTCGGGGGAGATAACGACAGCGTGGGGCAGTCATCTGCCATTCTCGTCGCCAATTGTTATGTCTGTAAATACGACTCGT
Organism: Abramis brama; assembly: GCF_963993115.1. Lineage (NCBI taxonomy): Eukaryota > Metazoa > Chordata > Actinopteri > Cypriniformes > Leuciscidae > Abramis > Abramis brama. The sequence continues at coordinate 53,773,076 of NC_139963.1, read as the reverse complement.
ACTGGAGTTTTCTTTAGTTATCTTTTATTGAGCTCTCGAACATCTCACATCTCCCGAACAGTTCCAAAAAAACCTTCATAACATTTTCGTCACTTCCCGTTCCCCCAACCCTTAAAGTAACCGCGCTCATTCTATCTTATTAATGTAACAAACATATTATTTTAACTAAACATCAGATTATTAGACTAATTAACTATGCAACAGACCACAAGTTTGAACAGACACTACTTTACACCTTTCCTCTAACTCTTTCACAATTACCTCCTTGCGATATATGTGCAGGATAGTTGGATGTGTTTCTCCACAAACATCACAAATCAAGCGATTGTCACATTAATTACTCAAATGTTCTGTCTTTAGACAACCAAAACAAATTCCCTTGGCTTTCAGGAATTCAATCTTGTCTCGTTGAGTCTTCTTCTTCAAAGCAAAACATCTTTCCAATGGATGTTAAAGCAACACTAAGCAACATTTTTTACCTTAAAATAATAAACAAAATCCAAAATCGTATCAGTGGTTCATCAAGTCGTAACAGGGTGAAAGGCACTTCTAGATTTGCTTTGCGTCCCTATATCTGATATAACCACACTATGCAAGTTTGCCAAACTGGGTCACGTTTCTGTAGTTCGAATGAGACATAAGAAAACTACAAATTTGACTTGCTTTACGTCAAGCGTTACAATAGGCATTATTTAGTTTTTATTCGTTTCTGATGTAGCAATACATAATACTTTCATGAAATCATGCAACATACTCTACCTTGTCTGTGGACATAGTTCATTCCAGTGCCGGTGCTGGATAAACAGAGCGAGCGTGCGACAGTAGGCTGCGGGCGGAGAAATTATTTACGACAGCGTTAATGGACAATTCCGCTTCCAACCTGTAGGGCAACCGAAGAGCAAAAGTTCCTTAGTGTTGCTTTAACTTACACAGAACAAACAGTTTCCATTAGACTTAGATATAAGTTTCTGTTTCCATTGTGACGACACAATGTCAGTCTTGTTAGATGAAACTGAAACAGCAACATCAGTGGCAATTGGGATTTACCTGTGCCCTGTTTAAATAAATCCCATCACATAGAGACTCTTTCACCTAGATATCATCATTTAGAGACAAAAAACTCCCAAACCCATTTAAGTGTAAAAATTTAATCGATGTTCAACAAATAAAAAATAGATATACTATAGATGAACAAATGATAAAGCTCGGGTTGCTGAATATTCGATCCCTTACTTCAAAAGCACTTATTGTTAATGATATGATTACAGATTATAACCTAGACATGTTGTGTCTGACAGAAACCTGGCTAAAACCAGACGATTACATTGCTTTAAATGAGTCCACCCCACAAGATTACTGTTATAAAAATGAGCCACGTTTGAAAGGAAAAGGTTCTGAAATGTTGCTGAAATCTATAGTAATATGTTCAGAATTACTGAGAAGTCTAGTTTCAAATATAATTATTTTGAAGTGTTGGTGCTAGTGTAAATCATAAATCGCGCTTGACATTTGTGCAAGCCACTGTATACAGGCCACCAGGGCAGTACTGAGTTAGAGTTAGTACTGGCTGCAGATAAAGTCCTAATTGTTGATGATTTTAATATACATGTAGATAATGAAAAAGATGCATTGGGATTGGCATTTAGAGACATTCTGAACTCTATTGGAGTTAGACAACATTGTGTCAGGACCCACTCATTGTCATAATCATACTTTAGATCTAATATTGTCACATGGAACCAATATTAATGCCGTTGAAATTCTGAAGCAGTCACAACATCTCAGATCATTACCTAGTCTCGTGTATACTCCATTTAGCCAAGGCTGCAAAGCCGACACTGTGTTACAAATATGTTAGACCTATCATTTCTGCCACTAAAGATTGCTTTATTAATAATATTCCTGATCAATTTCATCTCCTCAGCATCCCAGATAGCTTAGAAGAACTCAATATTGCGACCAGAGAATTTGGACTCTCTCTTTTCCAGCACTTTAGACACAGTTGCTCCTTTGCGCATAAAGAAGATTAAAGAAAATAGTCCAATGCCATGGTACAATGAGCACACAAAGGTCCTTAAGAGAGCAGCCAGAAAAATGGAAGAAACTGGAAGAAAACAATAGATTTCATAGAAAGAGCACGATTTTGTACAGAAAATACTTAAAAAAAACTGCTAGATCTGTTTATTTTTCGACTCTCTTAGAAGACAACAAACACAACCCTAGGTATTTATTTGACACAGTTGCTAAATTAACAAGAAATAAAGCTTTACTTCTTAAGTTTCCAAAGAGCATAGCAGTAATGACTTTATGAACTTCTTTACTTACAAGATTGATAATATTAGAGAGAAAATTATAACTATACAACCGTCTACTACAGTATTGCATCAGGGAGTGCATTGTAGTGTTCCTGAGGAAAAATTCCATTTATTCATTGCTATAGGAGAGACAGAATTCATCATATCATCTAAATCAACAACATGCATGTTAGACCCTATACCGACTAAACTACTGAAAGAAATGCTCCCAGAGGTCATAGATCCTCTTCTTGATATCATTAATTCATCTTTGTCTCTAGGATATGTACCAAAATCTTTTAAGCTGGCTATTAGTAAACCTATAAATAAAAAAAAATAAAAAAAATAATTATTATAAATTAAAAAAAACGCAACTTGATCCTAGAGAATTATTACAGGCCAATCTAAAATCTACCCTTTTTGTCAAATATACTAGAAAAAGCAGTATCTTCACAACTATGTTCATTTTTGAAAGAAATGGTATCTGCGAGGATTTCCAGTCATGATTTAGACCGTACCATAGTACTGAGACTGCTCTCATTAGAGTTACAAATGATTTGCTCTTATCATCCGATCGTGGTTGTATCTCGCTATTGGTGTTACTCGATCTTAGTGCTGCATTTGATACTATTGACCACAACATTATGTTAAATAAACTCGAAAATGATTTGCTCTTATCATCCGATTGTGGTTGTATCTCGCTATTGGTGTTACTCGATCTTAGTGCTGCATTTGATACTATTGACCACAACATTATGTTAAATAAACTCGAAAATTATGTTGGCATTTGGGGAATTAGCATGGTTTAACCCTCTGGGGTCTGAGCTGTTTTCTGGGCCCTGGAGGTGTTCTGACATGCTCTGACATTTGTGGTTATTTCTGTTACTTGTGACATTTTCATGGCTAAAGTCTAATTACACTGTATTCAGCACAAACTCTGCTACAATAAAATATCAGCAGCATGTATGTAAAATTTGTAGTTTTGAGATAATGACATTTATGCGTGGTTTGTGAAAATACAAAAAAAAAAAATTCTCACTGAAATAAGGCCATGAAACCCATACTGATTATTTCTTCACAAGACTTTTGAAAATTGTATGACGTAGCCTAGAATATTTGCTCTAAAACTATGTAAAAATCACACTGACTGCTCATTCAGATAAGACAATATATTGATTAAAACATTTTACGACGTGTTTTGTGTGAAAAAGCTTTATGCGGGAGGTCATTAATATGTATTGTTTTCACACCTGAGAAAGACAAAGACCCTCCCCTAACGGCCCTATTAGGAGCTATCAGGCCCTGTCATTCTGAGCAACCTTGCACAATGAATGAGGAGATTTTTAAAAAAATGGCTTTTCAATTGTTTGGATTTATTTACAACACAACATAATCCAAAGATACACAACAAATGACAAAAAAGCACTTATTGAAAACAATGATCCAAAGACAGAGACCTTTGTGCCATTCCTAAAAACATTGTGCATACCTTTCATTTCCAAGGTGTTTGATTTTCACTTTACCATGTTCATGTACAGAGACTCATGTGAATGTTGAAGTCAGCAGGACTCAGTGGCATCTGGGCCCTGAAAAAAAAAAAAAAAAAAAAAGTGAACATACTGATATCAAGAGAAAGGCCTGCACGATTTTGGGAATAAATTTTAGATTTTTCTTGTTAAAATGGCTTTTTAAAATTCACAGAATACACACACACACACACACACACACACACACACACACACACACACACACACACACAAATGTTTCCAACAATATATAATATAATGAACACCAGGTTTGTTGTGCCTTGTAGGCATAAGCTATGCGCAGTGCTGGATAAAATAATAACAATAACCTATAGCAGCCTATAAATCTTCCAAAAGATTTCAGTAACAACTAAGCTAGAGAAAAATATATTGATTATCATGTTACTTTAAATGTTTCCATTCGTTATGATGATATGAAATGAGATTATAGTAAAAACATGAAGCCGTTTGGTGCGTTTTGCTTTTCAAACGCGATCGCGATCCAAAATATAATACATTCAAACGCGATCGCGCTGCAAAATATGATACATTCAAACGCGATCACGATCCAAAATATGATACATTCAAACGCGATCGCGCTCAAATATAAAACATTATGGTTACCATATACATATCTACGTTTGAGCAGATATCCACAAACACAGTAACAGTAAACACGGGTCTAAATATTATAATATTCACCATATATCTAGCAACAGTTCAACTGCAATGTGAAATTTATGCAACAATAACAAACTAATATGTAAGAATTTCTTACCTTACATCTTTGTCTTCAAATCGCGTTCTTCTTCTTCTGAGGTAAATCCAATGTAAGCTCAGGCGCGTCTTTCAAACTCGACGAAAAGCAGAGACTTGTGAAGTGTTTTGGTGTTTTGTTTTTAGAGGTAATGAACGCGATCGCGTTCCATGTGGAGATTTGCATGTGAATCTCTTTTGCGCTCGTGGGCGTGGTGAAATTAAAAATAATTAGGAAGCGTTTTAGAAGCTGGACATCTTGTTGGTTTTATACAAATTACTTAAACAGAGAATATTTGTTTTCAGTTTGAATCCGATCATTTAAAAGTACACACTTAAATGTTTATAAAGGTATATGGCTCATAAATGTGACAAGTATTCGCTGAGTTTTGTTTCAGTTTATAGACGTGCTCAAGAAAAAAAAGTTCACCGCGACAGAGAGGCAGAACGCACACCCTGTTTATTTTCTTTATTTTACAAAAGCACAATGTTTTGATTTGATTGTAAGTGGACACATACAAAAGTAGAAATATCACAGATTCTTTTTATATTTCTTTTTTCTGTATGACCATAAATGACGGAGTAATTTAAGTTTATAATGCTACAATGTGGAGAAAATCCAGCAAAACACGCCTGCGCATTTGCCGACCTCAGAGGGTTAAAGCATACTTATCTGACCGTTATCAGTTTGTAGCAGTAATGTCTTATCAATCACAAGTTCAGTATGGAGTACTACAAGGCTCAGTACTAGGAACGCTGCTGTTCACTCTGTACATGCTACCCTTGGGAGATATCATTAGGAAGCATGGAATTAGTTTTCACTGTTATGCTGATGATACTTAGCTCTATATCTCTTCGCGCCCAGACGAAACTTGCCAATTTAAAGGGATAGTTAACTTTGAAATAAAATTTTGGTATGTTTTAGCTTACCTCAAGGGCATCCAAGATGTAGGTGTCTTTTTTTCCGCAGTAGTTTCAATTTTGATATTTTTAGGTCAAACCGTTCTTGTCTGTCAGTTATTTCATGCAGGTCTATGGTCACTGTCTCAAAAAGCATGCACAAAGTCCAAATTAAAACAATTCCCCATCGTCCAAATTAAACAATTCCCCATCGTAAGTACACATTGATGGCCTAAGACACGAAACGAGCGTTTTTTGTGAGAAAATGAACAGTATTTATATCGTTGTTATCTCTTGAACACAGCCGCGTCCAAATGATCTGAGGGCGCGGGTGGGTATAGATATATACACTAGATGTCGCCTTGGCTACTGCAGTTCATTGGAACAAAACCGTAGCCAAGCGACATCTAGTGTATATATCTATACCCGCCCGCGGGTGAACTATCCCTTTAAGAAATTAACGAAATGCATAGCTGATATAAAAATGTGGATGACTAGTAATTTCCAGCTACTTAATTTTGAAAAAACAAAGTTTCTAATGACTGGACCAAAAACCTCTGCACGTACTAATCTAGAATACTGTCTAACACTTGATGGCTGCTCTGTCAAGTCTTCGTCGTCTGTTAGGAACCTGGGTGTGCTCTTTGATACCAATCTTTCATTTGAAAGCCAAGTTGAAAGCAAAGCCAACAGCATCTGTAAAATCACATTCTTCCATCTTAAAAATATATCTAAATTACGCCATATGCTCTCACTGACAAATGCGGAACAATTAGTTCATGCGTTCATGACCTCAAGGCTAGATTATTGTAATGCTCTACTGGGTGGTTGCCCTGCACGCTTAATAAACAAATTACAGCTGGTCCAAAACGCAGCAGCTTTGTTCTTACCAGAACCAGGAAGTATGACAATATTAGCCCTGTTCTGTCAACACTGCATTGGCTCCCTATTAAACATTGTATACATTTTAAAATATTGCTGATTACTTACAAAGCACTAAATGGTTTAGCTCCGCAGTACTTGAGCGAGCTCTTAACGCATTATAGTCCTTCACGTTTATTGCGATCTCAAAACTCTGGTCAGCTGATAATACCTAGAATATCAAAATCGACTGCTGGCGGTAGATCCTTTTCCTATTTAGCACCAAAACTTTGGAACAGTCTTCCTAACATTGTCCGGGAAGCAGACACACTCTGTCAGTTTTAATCTAGACAAAAAACACATCTCTTTAACCTGACATACACATAGAAAATTATACACGACCACAACGCATCCCTGAAGTATCAGCAGAGATTGTGTCAACTAGACTCTCATCGAAGGCCTCATTGATACAACAGCCATCAGCACTAATCCTCAACAAACCCGTCTCCATCCCGGTGTGATGACTCTGATTTTCAATCAGATGGAACTGGATAATATTCTGATTGTTCCAAACCAGGGTTTTTCCTGCATAAAGAATTATGAGGCAGCCGTCTCATTATGAGGAGGCAGCAACACTCAGCCATGTTTAATTACTGAATGATTCAGCATTTTGAACGAATCGGTTGAGTAAAAAATTCAGTTACCCATTCATAAACTGCCTCATTCTGAATAAATCAGCCGTTTGAACGAAGGGTTTAAATGAATATATATATATACATAATATTATTTAATACAGTTGTATTTTTTCAATGTAAATTATTTAATTTGATTGGTAACAGCATAGTGTCTTATTATTCTAATTGAATGTATTGATCAAATTTAAGATTTGAAATAAGAGAGAGCATTTAATAAAATTAGGGGGAAAATGCCCTTTATAAAGGTACAAAAATAATTCTGAAAAGAGTGCTTTTCAACAGTGATGTAATGAAACATTGACAATTTAAGTTTGAAGGGAGTAAAGCCTCTGTTTAGGCTATTAAGGAAATGTAATTTTGCCAAAAGAAGAACTTTATTTTAAAAAAATGTTATTTTTAAATCAGACAACTTCAGTGTGATATGTTACCATATTATCATGCTTAACACTGAGAATTTGAATAATTGTAATGTGATGATCAGATGCAGATATTTAAATCAGAGAATATCATAGGTTTGGGCGATTGGTGGGTGGATTATTTATTTTTAACAGTGGATTCGGGTGACTCAAAGTGCACCAGATGAATGAATTTATCTTTAAAATGTGCAAAATTTTCTTTCGGGGGAGCATGCCCCCAGACCCCCCAGAGGTACAGAGCTCCACCCACAGAAATACTATGGGAAACACAGTAGGCTATATGACGGTCTACGAAAAATACACATTTAATTATCTTATTATGAAAATACACGATCAGGATTTTACCATCTCTGCCTCGTTTTGAGCCAGGAAAAACCCTACAAACCAATCTGACTTCTGACCTATAATGCTGCCTAAATCACTGTTTGTTCATTGGCCAGAGGGGAACTGGCCCCCCGACCGAGCCTGGGTTCTCCCAAGGGTTTTTTTTTTTTTCGGTTACCTGATGGAGTTTTGGTTCCTTTCCACTGTCGCCTTTTTACAGCTTTGTTGCCACTGGCTTGGTTTGCTTAGTTGGGGACATTAAATTTAACATTTAATTTAATATTCAACAATAATATTGATCTGCCTACATTGACACTATTATACAACTAAACTGAGCTGGACGATGACATCACGGTTTACTCCAGAGCGGCTATATATATATATGAAACATCACTGAGCTTACTTAAGCTGGACAGTGGACTGTGGCACTATTTTCTTCAGGAAACAATCTTTGTTGCATTACTTTTCCTGTTATCTCTGTAAAGCTGCTTTGAAACAATCTGTATTGTAAAAAGCGCTATATAAATAAATGTGACTTGACTTGAGAACCTTTCTGAATCACACCTATTCTTAAGTCTAGAAATAAGAGTAAATTTACGTCATTTTTAGAATTTTAGCCTAGCATCTTTAGCCTAGTATTCATATAATGCATCCCCTAACCTTATACAGTTATCAGATCAAATGCACATGCTAATTCTTGCTTAATATTATGAACAGCAGCTACGCTAATTATTTTCTTTTTGCTTCTCTGTTTTATATTGGGATGCCCATCCTGATGTAGCTAGAGAGTTTGTCAGCTACAGTTTGGATCCAGCCTATTATGAAGACTTTAGATGCCCCAAACCTATGAAGAGACGGTGCCAACTCCTGCAAAGACTTTAGATGATGCAAACTCTGAATTAACATGCACCAATGCAATATTTTCTAAATATCATAATCATTTGTTAACAAACAAGTATTCATTACTTCAATGAGCTCATTGTATCTACATTAAATTACTACATTGTTTAGCTACCTGTGATTTTGTATATATACACTTCTGAAATACATAACTTAGACAGTTTCCTGATAACAGAACATATTCAATTGTAATATGGACTCATGCACTTTCTGTAAAGCTGCTTTGAATGATGTGTATTGTGAAAAGCACTATACAAATAAACGTGAATTGAATTGAATTGAATTTAGGCTGTCTCCTGGTAAAGTGCTTGAGGAAATATAAACGATCCTTTTCTTTAATAGTTTTCTCTTCAATGTCATGTTCAAATGCTCTGATAAATGCAATATCCTGCAATGGGTTGTCATCAAAGACTGGGATCTCCCGTTTTGGCAGATACAAGGATTTGCTTGCTGTTGAATAAGATACGATTCAATTCCTCTTGCCTTTTTAGGACTTCAAGCAGGGGATCACCATGAGGAGGAAGAACATGACTGGTCAAAAACTGGGTGCTTCCTAAAACTAGGTGCTTACCAATTAGCACACACTTGTTACTCAGGTGGTCTAATTATATTGAGTCACAGTGCCACTCAGTGGACAACAAAACATTTTCCAATCCAGCAAATGGCTCCTATAATACCATTGAAATTAACCAAGTAGATAGAATATGTTTGAAAACTTTGCACATTTAAAATGGTTAGTGCATGGATGGAGCAAGTACATAATGTAAGTGTACAAAATTCATACACATAATTCTGTTTATATGCTTTTAATGCTGTTAAACAATGTACGAGGAAATCTATTTGCTTAAATAACACTAAAATTAGAATGCACTATTTATCTTTCAATCAGTTATCCATCCATCTATCATACAACCACCCCATCGACCAATCCATCTTTGCTATTTTGTCTCATTAATAGATTTATGCATACAGAAATAACTCTGGGATATATACATACATCACATGTAAAAATGACTGACATTGTTTTTATGCACTAACTAATAATAATCATGTACCTGTTTTCTCCAGGCTCCTCTTTCCAAACTGCAGGAACTCCTTTAAAGACTCGACGCAATCAATTTCAAGGTAGTTTTTCCAGTACTGAAACTCAATGGTTTCATTGTTACACCTCTCTTGAAGGCTGAATCCTTGGTGCATTTTGGATACCCATTTCTCCCTCTTAAAATCCAGAAACAGGAAATCCTCTCCATCATATCCAGTCTGCCGGATCCCATTTATTTGTCCAGTCTCATCATTCCATTCACAGCCATATATTAGCTGGTATGTGTGCTTACCTGAGGCGACAAGATTTTAAATTATATGAACAACATACACTCTACACAAACAAAATGGCAGCTGTTCGTGGGAGAAATGCCTTAGCAATATACTTAGCCTGGCAATCTGTTCACTACAGCTTAAAGTACTGGTGTAGCTAGGCTTGGACAAGAGGGGCATTGCTAGGCTACAGATGAGGGGAATAAAAGCATCTCTCTCTCTCTCTCTATTATACAGTATATTAGTGCTGTCAATCGATTAAAAAAATAACTAGATCAAATCACACATTTTTAGTGATTAATCATAATTAAAAACACTTACGTTTTTAATATATTTTATAATGTAATAATTTCAATGTCCAAATTAATAGAGACAACATAAAGACATATATTTATAATATACATAAAGTATATTTTAAATAATTGTTTAACGGCATCTTTTTTATAAATGAAGGCCAGTATCACTGATACTAATACAGCTACTGATGTCTCATTAAACAGTCTGCACTGCATACATTATAAATTAAATATAGACTAATCCTTATTAAAGCTACAAAAGTTCTTTAGTCAAGAGCAGTGAGTAATTTTCTCTGTTCCCCTTTGTTCTTTGATTAACCGTTTAATCCCAATTTTTTTCTTACAGTTTGAGTACATGCATTTTACTCCTTGGGCCTCCCTAACAAACAAACTTTATACCCTCTTTGATTTTATTTTGGTTAAGTTAGTGAAATATTAGGTTTTATACTCTGTCACAATAGTGACCAGTGGGAAACACCATAGACAGAATTCATACAAATTCTTCAATTAGACCTATTTACACAACACATTCCAAGACATCCATAACCTTGTTTTGTCATTTCATTCAGGAGGCTTAGTGAGGTGAAAAAATGATATATTGATTATCATATGTTACTTCAAATGTTTCCATTCGTTATGACGTTATGAAATGAGATTGGAGTAAAAACATGAAGCAAATGTTTGGCGTGTTTTGCTTTTCAAACGCACAGTGCGAGTGACTCAAACTCAGCGTGTGCAGAGAACATTTACTGAAGCGGTCGAGCCGCTCCAAACTATGAAACATTATTGTTACCATATTATACATATCTACATTTGAGCAGATACACACAAACACAGTAACAGTAAACACGGATCTAATCATTATAATATTCACCATATTAGTGTAAACATTCATACTAGCCTACTTTTATATCATGCTGTGTTTTATTATCGAACATGTATATAAATTTAGCATTGAAAGTTTGCCTACCTGTCTATAGTTCATATTTCAACGTTTTTGTCTATTTCATACATTTTAGTCTGGCACCAGTTTAATTAGTTGCTACAATGTGAAGTTTATGCAACAATAACACGCTTACTATTATGATTGCTGTTATATGTCCGTTGTAATTCATGTCAAATACTCAAACCTGATTTTTTTTTTAATTGTCAGAATCTATCATACATGATGAATAATATTTTTTTTAAAAACGTGATGACAAACATCACAAACATGATGAGGCTACCTAATAATTTAGGCTATAATTTTATCAATAAATAATTCAACAATAACATAATTGTATATAAGCTATACAGTTTATTAATATGTAATGTAATTTTATGATGAAATTATGATGAATAATGATGAAAACAAAGTGGGTTGAATTCAAGCAGCTCTAAAAGAAATGTAGAATTTTTATCTGAAGCGAAAGGGGGCGCCGACACTGCCAACTCTGTGCTTAATGTGCTGTTACACTGCAAATCAACTTCAACAGCTTCATCAAGAAGACTGACATCCTTTTTTCATTTTTCTAACACTGTTCATTCTGAATAGAGTTTCATGCTTTGTAAATTATGCACATAAATCCCAGTTTGCCTTGTCTAGGTATTTACTGTAAAGTAAAGTGTCAGATGATATTATTTTATATTTACAGTAATCTACATGATTCAACAGTATGGTCATTGTCTTGTCAGCAGTCACAATATAGACATGTTTAAATGTAAAATTGTATTCAACAACATGTGCTAAATTCCTGTGGGATTTTTCATTTGATTATTCTTTCAGCTACCAATAAATATGCTAAGCTCCATTTTCACCTTTCTGGGTCACATTATCAGAAGTCAGAAATGTAATATGTGTGAGTGTATTTGTGATGGAGTGTCCAGCATACCTGTTGACTTTGTCCAGACATTGCTTAAAATCGAGTAATGTTGACGAATCAATGACAGTGTCTGTTTCTTCCAGTGATCTGATTTTTCATTCTGTCGCATCCAATCCGTTTTTGGTGAAGCTTTCATTGTGTTGATGTCAAAGTATATAAACTGAATGTCATTGAGCAGACCAACAGCAGTAAAGCCGTCATTGTCTCCAGAGACAGATGTGCAGAAATATTTCAGAGAGTTTTTTCCTGTGGGCAGAGATGATGCAAACAAGGAGATCAGAAATTAGCCATCTTAAATGTCATATTTATCTTATATTTAATACTGTGATAACACCCACAGATTGACTAATGATGGTTATCTACAACATACTATATTGCTGTATGCAATGGGGGAGGGTGGTTATCAGCAGAAGCTTTACTGTTTATAGGGGCTTTCGCAACAGGTAGTTCTAGGAACTTAGTTCTAGGTACTAGCCACCAGGGTGGTTCCCAGAGAAATAATGGTTCCCCTAGGAATGTTTTCCTGGTTGCATTTGCACCGCCAGTAGGAACTCTGAAGTAACGTAAGCAGCGCTTGTTATTGTGACTTTTATTTTGACTGCGCAGCGGACCTTTATTTTGAAGCGGCTGAGAACGCCAGAGCCTGAGAACGCCAGAGCCTGAGCACACAGTGCTTGCATTCTCCATGTTCATTAGTTTACGATCTGTCTAAGAGTCCTGTCTAACACGTTATTAGATATAACTGTTATGCACAGAAAGTAGACAGCATATGAAAAGGTATTAGCGTATACCATGTGGTTGATGTCCAGTGTTGCTAGCTAAGCAGAAATTCATAATCATGCTTCGCTTGGTCCCCTCAAAGTTGCGTTGGATTTTCTCCACAGTGTAAAGGTTAAGAGGCCCATTTATCACTGTTTTCCATGTTCGTAGACTTAGTTTCTGGATTAAATATATATAGAGGCTATAATCTGTGTGTTTACACAGCTTTTTTTTAAATGGCGGGTGCTGGTGTTTCATGTGCGTTCAGCCAATCAGCGTACATTAAAGTAGGAGCTAAATTAGTTCTTCCAAAAGGAGTTCCTAGACATCATTCCTAGATCCTGCGGTGCAAATACGCTGAAAAAAAGGGTACTTCCACTAATAGTTCTAGGAACAATGAAAAGGTTCCTCCGGTGCAAAAGCAAGAAGCCCAGAGCTGAAGACAAAACACCCCAAGCTGAGGACACGTTTTGGTAAAGTTTTTTTTTTTTTTCACTTGGGAACAGATGCTGTAAGGGCAGAATTTCCAAAGACAACTTTTGCCTACAGTACAAATGTAATAATGAGCAATTTGCAAATAAAATTAATTTGTAAAATATTTAAGAACAGTAATTTATTTTTGTTTAATCCTCTATTGACCTGTTATGATTAAATGTACAACATGATAAACTGTATTTTAGTTCTACTTGTAGAGTATAAAAATACTATAAATAAAAGATTACCGTATTTTTCGGACTATAAGTCGCTCTGGAGTATAAGTCGCATCAGTCAAAAAATGCGTCATGAAGAGGAAAAAAACATATATAAGTCGCACTGGACTATAAGTCGCATTTATTTAGAAATTTATTTCACAAAATCCAAGACCAAGAACAGACAGGAAAGGCAAGTTATTCAACTACGTTACACAGTAGCACACAGAACAACAGGCTGAGTAGGTGTCCGGTATGTTAACGCAACACATTAACAGTTATTCAGCTACACAATAGCATAAAGAACATATACCTGGGAGGCTAAATAGGCTAAATTAACATAAGCCAGCGAGTCCAACAAGCAAGTTACCAGTAAACAAGTTCACCAAGCCCCCGCGATCTCATTCCACATCATTGAATTAATTGAATTTTCTTCATCCTTGGGTGTGGCTTCTGAACAACTCCGCCATAGAGCGCCCTCTCGCGGCTGTAGACGGTAATGTTTTCATCTCAGTCTGAATTAATTTTGATATATAAGTCGCACCTGACTATAAGTCGCAGGACCAGTCAAACTATGAAAAAAAGTGCGACTTATAGTCCTAAAAACACGGTAACAGATAATGTGTTGCAAAATGAGTAGAACAAAAAAATAAATAAAAAATAAAATAAAAATCACAATCATGAAGTAAGTTTTATAATTTATGACCTTTACCTTTTCAATAATTTAACCACACTTTGAAATCAGGTATTGTTTAATTCAATTAGGGGCAGCACGATCCGCCTTTTTTGCCTCTGAAACAGATTCCAATACCTGGGATTCAGTATTGGCCGATACCGAGTACTGATCCAATACAAAAATAATTATAAAAAAATAAAAACCCAGTGCTGAATTCCTAATAAACTGCATCTTTATGCCTCACTGTTGGGAAGAGACTGTGATAATTCTTTTGTGAAAAGCATCAGGCTTGACTTAAACATTATTTTCCTAACTTTGTAAAACATAATATAAACAAAAATTTTGTGAATTATTTATTAAATAATTGTGCACCAGTACAGCAACTGTAAATAAACCAATAGCTTCACTACTTAGGTAGACATTAAAAATAAGCAGGAGTCAGGCTAACTCCTTCATTCATAGTCTTGTGTAGCCAGAAGCAGACGGTCATGTAGTATGACTCACATTCATGAAAAACAATATATGTAAACTATACAATTAAAAGACAATTCTTTTTAACTTTTAAGCACAGCTTTTTAATGAAGCAGCTACATATGATATATAGGACAGAGCAAGAAAGGCTATCAAATAAACTGTCATTGCGCAAAAGTATTGTAATATGAAAGGCTCCAATACAGAGAGACACGAAGCGCTTATGCGCATCCTGTGTGCAGAATTATGCACTTGAAGCAACATATTGATGAGTAGTGTAATATAAATATATGCAATAGTTTATTGAGCCTTGTATTTTAACAGTTTTTTTTTTTAGTTATGTGCGCGTGAAGAACAATTATAGTACTCTTTTCTCTACACTAGTGTTGTGATCTAACAGATACCCGGGCCGGGAGAAAGTAACATGTGAAACTCCTTTATCTACAGATCAAGTATAATAATAGGAACATTGAATCATCTTGGACAGAGTTTCATCCTACCGAGCATGATGCGCTGTTTGAATGCTGACTGGAGAATGACTGACAGCGGCAGCAGAGGGAAGCACTTACGTGAACTTGAATCTAACGACTTAAATATCCAACTGTACCTTACATTAAACTAAGGAATTGTTCAGAAAACTTGGAATATAGTTCACAAAAACATTATGGTGCTTTATAATTAGGTTTGGGAATCTTAAGAAATTTTCCAATTCCGGTTCCACCCAACGATTCCGGTTTCGGTTCCGGTTCCCATTCAATAAAAATTATTAAAACAAGTAATAAAAATAAGGAAAAAAAATGCACAATACTCAACTCAAACAATCCTTTTTGTGTTTATTTCTTATACTTGTCAAATGAGTTTAACCGACTGGTAATGTCAACAAATTCAACATATTATTTAGCATTTTTTTTTTGCCAAAAATAATTAATTTTTCTGAAGGAAAATCAACATTTCTGCATTCTCTAGGACAGTGGTTCTCAAACCTGTCCTGGCGTACCCCCAACACTGCACGTTTTCTTTGTCGCCCTAATCAAACACACCTGATTCAACTCATCAGCTCATTATAACATGGGTGAATGAGCTGATGAGTTGAATCAGGTGTGTTTTATTAGGGAGACAAAGAAAACGTGCAGTGTTGGGGGTACGCCAGGACAGGTTTGAGAACCACTGCTCTAGGAGAATTTGAGACCTCTCCTAGCTTACTGATCTGGAGAATACTCTCTCAGAAGGGGTAGATCAAGACATCAGTGTTTACACTCGAACTATAAACTTTTATCTCAATACTTCTGTGATCATTTAAATATATTTGTAACACAGAAATATCAGTACTGTGTGGTCGAAAAGACTGTGAAAGTAAAGCTGTTTCATACCTATACACTCACCTAAAGGATTATTAGGAACACCTGTTCAGTTTCTCATTAATGCAATTATCTAATCAACCAATCACATGGCAGTTGCTTTAATGCATTTAGGGATGTGGTCCTGGTCAAGACAATCTCCAGAACTCCAAACTGAATGTCAGAATGGGAAAGAAAGGTGATTTAAGCAATTTTGAGCGTGGCATGGTTGTTGGTGCCAGACGGGCCAGTCTGAGTATTTCACAATCTGCTCAGTTACTGGGATTTTCACGCACAACCATTTCTAGGGTTTACAAAGAATTCTGTGAAAAGGGAAAAACATCCAGTATGCGGCAGTCCTGTGGGTGAAAATGCCTTGTTGATGCTAGAGGTCAGAGGAGAATGGGCCGACTGATTCAAGCTGATAGAAGAGCAACTTTGACTGAAATAACCACTTGTTACAACCGAGGTATGCAGCAAAGCATTTGTGAAGCCACAACACGCACAACCTTGAGGCGGATGGGCTACAACAGCAGAAGACCCCACCGGGTACCACTCATCTCCACTACAAATAGGAAAAAGAGGCTACAATTTGCACAAGCTCACCAAAATTGGACAGTTGAAGACTGGAAAAATGTTGCCTGGTCTGATGAGTCTCGATTTATGTTGAGACATTTAGATGGTAGAGTCAGAATTTGGCGTAAACAGAATGAGAACATGGATGCAGTGCAGGCTGAACACTGTGCAGGCTGGTGGTGGTGGTGGTGTAATGGTGTGGGGGATGTTTTCTTGGCACACTTTAGGCCCCTTAGTGCCAATTGGGCATTGTTTAAATGCCACGGCCTACCTGAGCATTGTTTCTGACCATGTCCATCCCTTTATGACCACCATGTACCCATCCTCTGATGGCTACTTCCAGCAGGATAATGCACCATGTCACAAAGCTCGAATCATTTCAAATTGGTTTCTTGAACATGACAATGAGTTCACTGTACTAAAATGGCCCCCACAGTCACCAGATCTCAACCCAATAGAGCATCTTTGGGATTTGGTGGAACGGGAGCTTCATGCCCTGGATGTGCATCCCACAAATCTCCATCAACTGCAAGATGCTATCCTATCAATATGGGCCAACATTTCTAAAGAATCCTTTCAGCACCTTGTTGAATCAATGCCACGTAGAATTAAAGAACTCCGGTCAATTTTAACATTGAGCTCATTTTTTTGAACATTTGGAGTGCTGTCAGTACAGAGAACAACGACAAAAATCGGTGTTGCTTACACCGTGTTATCCTCTTTTTAAAATTTGCACCCTGTTGACTTCAATGGGGCAAGTTTTAAACCTGCTTTTAGCCTCTTAACATCCTTGATGTGTCATTACAAGTGCACAGGTCATGTGAGTGATTCCTTCGGAGTGAACGCGGGTGAATCTGACTGCAGTAGATGTGAAAGATATGAGGGTCAATGACGTGACGCTTAAATTTTCTGTCCGATTGCATTTTTTCAGGCAAAAATGGGTTTAAATGCATAAAAAGATACTGTATATTTATAGTACCTCTCCCATGTATGTACTCACTTTAACTTTTAAAAAACCTTTACTTATTTGTTAATTTTTTTGTTATTTAAAGTGTCAAAACATCATGTGGTGCGACCGTCCGGCCATAACTTCTGTTTTGAAAACATCTTTGAAATTACTCTGAATTTATTCAAATTTATTTTCTGCACTATTTGGCATGATTTCCAAAATGTTTTGTAATCCTTTAAAAAAATTCAAAGCATTTGTATTTATATTTCCATCATAATATACAAACAAACTTTGTCCGATGATGTCCATTTTATGAAATATCATGTGGTGCGACCATCAAGGAACTACCATTTTGGGACTTTTATGTTGAAAACTATTCAAACACAGGAAGTTACATCATAAACCAATTTACCAAGGACCCATGGAAGCAGCAAGCAGGTTTGTAATTATCTCAAATTGGGAAAAAAATAAACCTTTATAATGGTTGGTATGTAGTTGCCACATTTGGATGTCATGTGGTATAAAAAAATTAATATTAAAGTTATTTCTACAAATATATATTTTTATTATAAATGTCATAGTGACCTTTTTTGGCAAGCTAGCTTGTTTTGTTTAGGTGGCCAATTCTGTGCCTGTAAATTATGACTGAATTTGAAAATATCATGTGGTGCGACCAAATATCATGTGGTGCGACCACTGCAGACTGTTTTCCATGATAGATATATGTCCTAGATTGGCAGTTTTATGCTTTTATATTCAATTGATGGTTTATATAAAAAAAGTACTTTACTTTAGTATCATTTGGAATAGATTTTTATGCAATTTGGGATATTTTTTATAGATTTCAGACAGTTTGTGTTTACTCTTTGTACAATATGAGAAAAATGCAACAAAAAAAATTAGAGCATGTAATTTCAGTTTAGTAATAATGCATTTATTAGTAGTGTATTTATTATTGCCTATTTATTTATTTAAAACTATTTTAATCTATTTTACCAGATGCCACTGCCAAGCGAAAAAATTCTGACCCTGCAGCAAGAGCGGAGTACCTTGATAGGAGAAGAGTGAAACATTATTACAGTTTAAAATATCTGTTTTCTATGTGAATATATAGTAAACTGTAATTTATTCCTATGATCAAAGCTGAATTTTCAGCATCGTTAATCCAGTCTTCAGTGTCACATGATCCTTCAGAAATAATTATAATATGTAACCCCACAAAACCACTCAATGGGTCAATGTCACATGGGTACATTTTTTGAAATTGAGATTTATACATCATATGAAAGCTGAATAAATAAGCTTTCTATTGATGTATGATTTGTTAAGACAGAACAATATTTGGCCGATACAACTGAAAATCTGGAATCTGAGGGTGCTACAAAATCGAAACATTGAGAAAATCGCCTTTAAAGTTATCCATTTATGTTTGCGATATTGCTATATTCACTCACAAAAAGAAATGTTTATAAATTTATGGTAGGATATTTATAAAATATAAAACATGATCTTTATTTAATATCCTAATGATTTTTTGGAATAAAAGAAAAATCGATAATTTTGACCCATACAATATATTGCTACAAATACCCCGTGCGACTTGTGACTGGTTTTGTGATCCAGGGTCACTAATGATTTGCTGCTCAAGAAACATTTCTGATTATTATCAATGTTCATTTTTTTTTGTTGGAAACTGTGATACATTTTATATGTCAGGATTATTTGATGAATAAAAAGTTCAAAAGAACAGCATTTATTTGAAATAGAATCTTTCGGAACATTATAGCCTGCGCCTGAATGTGACACTGAATGTGTCCTTGATTAATAAAGTATTAATTACTTAAAAACTATTGACCCCAAATGTTACCTGTATACAATACTTTTATGAAATAATTTATATCTATAACATTATTATTTGTTAGAAAGAAATTCTAAGTCAAGTTAAATTAAATGGTGTACTTGTGTTTGTGAAGAGATTTTTTTTATAAAAGTGAGTTTATAAAATGTTTATGTTCAGGAAAATTCTGTGAAATTTGTATAAAATCTGGTTTAAATCAATTTTTTTGTATAAAATGTATTGTTCATTGATCTCTTTAAATAGATTTTTAACTATATAAGGTTTTCGTGTCATTTGGAGCGACCACTTATGTGGTGCGACCAATAAAAGCTATCACTGTATTAAATTTAAAATAAAATATCTTATTTCTGTGGCTGAAATATGAATCACTGATACAGTATGCTTTAGTAAATTATATTTTTAAAACATTTCTATCAGTTTTATGTGATTTACAGGAAAAATAAGTCTGTTAACTGCATTTTAGAAGGCGACTGAAATTGCAAAACAAAAATATGAGATCATTACAGGGCTCCAGACTAACTTTTTTCACCTCCGTCCTGGAACCGTCCTGAAAAACTATTTGAACCGTCCTAAAGTGAATGTCAACCGTCCCAAAATAAACATGTTGTTTCTGTACTTTGTTATTATCATCTATAGTTGTTAGCTGTTAGTCACATAATAAAAACACCATTATGATATATGATATATATTATTATATTTATTTAGCTCCATTCAAAGTAGTTATCTGTAAACAGGTAAAAAACATATTTAATAAAAAATAACAGGAGTTAAATGCTTTTTTGTATTCATGCAGAACGAATTTTTTTTCCCCTTTTTTTTTTTTTACATAATACGAAAATTAAGAGAAAAATACATTCAGCTGAAAACGTTTTTGAGTTGGTTGGATTAAAAAAATAAATAAATACTGGTGACTAGCCTACATATCTCAAAAATATCATCATTCTTAATTCTTTCAAGCAGCAGACATATTTATTTGTATGAATTAAATATAATGAATCCTTATTAAAGCTATTAGCGAGCAGTGAATGCTTTTCTTTTTTTCTTTTGTTGCTTGATCAATATTAAGGACACAGACCGCATTAGGTTTATTACCCACTGTCACTTTAGGGCAATTCCACGCAAAACTGTCACATCCATAACGCCAACACAATGCCATGGTATTTAGTTGGCGTTATGGATGTGACAGTTTTGCGTGGAATTGCCCTTAAAGACATCGGATCATGTCCAATGACATAACAATGTTATGTTGTGTGTATTTGTCCATTCAGACACGAAAGAGAGCTCAATTCAGTACTCGCGCGCTGTATATAGGTATCTGTGCATGGCTGCACGCTTCGGGTCGGGTGTGTGCGCACAAAAAACCGTACCGAATAGAGCTCTTTTTTTGCGTCGTCACTCTTATTCAGATCTATATGTCTGCTCTACTCATTCTCCCAGACGTTTACATTTTTAACGTTTTATGAGACATGCAGCGCATGTCAACCCGTGTGCCCCTGGGTAGATCAGCACGTTACAGTACAAATGTGCGCAACTACTACAAACGCAGGACATCAGTTCTGACTGGATCGCTTCCCTAATCGTCACTATCTAACATTTTTGTCTAGTTTTTATTCGTTGACGAAAATGTCAATCGATTTTCGTCATAGTTTTTATCATTCAAAACTAGTTTTTATTTAGTTATCGTCTCGTTTTCGTCTGTGAAAATAAGCCATGTGATAGATGTACCGCGAAACAAGTCTCCGGGTGAGTAGCCGGCCAGTGATAGTACGTTATAGGCTAGTAACAGCATGAGAAGACGCGCTCCGTTGTAATCAGCGCTTGGTCGGTTAATTTTGGCATTTTCTAAGCAAGTTACCCTAATAGGCTAGTAATTACGGAAGAGGATTAGGGCCAGGCAATAATAAAAAAATAAAACCATCTCGAGATTAAAGTCATTATAATGCGAGATTAAACTCGTTAAATTTCGAGAAAAAAAGTCGAAATACAATCTTGAGAATAAACTCATTAAATATTGAGAATAAAGTCGTTGTGTTTCGAGAAAAAACTCGTTAAATTTCGAGAAAAAAGTCGAAATACAATCTTGAGAATAAACTCAAGATTGTATTTCGAGAATAAAGTCGTTGTGTTTCGAGAAAAAAACTCGTTAAATTTCGAGAAAAAAACTCGAAATACAATCTTGAGAATAAACTCATTAAATTTCGAGAATAAAGTCGTTGTGTTTCGAGAAAAAAACTTGTTAAATTTCGAAAAAAAAAGTCGAAGTAATTGTGAGAATAAACTCGTTAAATTTCGAGAATAAAGTCGTTGTGTTTCGAGAAAAAAAGTCGAAACGAAATGTAGAGAATAACGCATTTGATCAGTGTTCATTGCATATACTGATAGAGGACATGGCAGAGTTAGATCACTTAGTCAATCTATATTTTTGACTTTCTTTCAGTAACAAAGAATAGAACATTAGGTCCAGGTCGGCTAGGTGTTTTTAGAAGAAAACATCAGTCCAATTTGCGCGATGTACTCGCTTTTGTCCAACATGAAATTCATCGAGGTTTCGTGGTTTCCCAGGATACTATAAGACGCATTATTTAATTTAAGGGGCGGCAGTGGCTCAGTGGTTCATGTAGATTGTCTACAAACCGGAAGGTTGGTGGTTCAATCCCCGGTTCCACCTGACCAAGTGTCGAGGTGTCCTTGAGCAAGACACCTAACCCCAGCTGCTCCCGACGAGCTGGATCGCCTTGCATGGCTGACACCGCCGTCGGTGTATGAATGAATGAGTGAGTGAATGGGTGAATGTGAGGCAATGTTGTAAAGCGCTTTGGTGGCCATTGGGTCTGTGAAAGCGCTATATAAATGCAGTCCATTTACCATTTACCATAAATGCAGTCCATTTACCATTTACCATTTGTTGATCCTCAAGGTGTGGAATTTCGACGAAGGAGACGCTTGAGAAGACGGCACTTGCGCTGGCCCAAATACACTCTGGCATATGGACAGCTATGATAAATTAAAACCGTACAGCATTGCTATTTATGGCTGTATAGATGGTTACAGTCGTTACCAACACACAACCAACAACGATTAATAATGCGTCTTATATCCTGCAACCACGAAACCTCGATGAGGTTGATATGCAATGAATGCGTTATTTCATTTCGACTTTTTTTCTCGAAACACAATGACTTTATTCTCGATTTTATGAGTTTTATGATTTTACGAATTTAATGAGTTTATTCTCAAGATTGTATTTCGAGTTTTTTTTCTGGAAATTTAACGAGTTTTTTCTCGCAACACAACGAATTTATTCTCGATATTTAATGAGTTTATTCTCGAGATTGTATTTCGACATTTTTTCTCGAAATTTAACGAGTTTTTTCTCGAAACACAACGACTTTATTCTCAATATTGTATTTCGACTTTTTTTCTCGAAATTTAACGAGTTTAATCTCGCATTATAATGACTTTAATCTCGAGATGGTTTTATTTTTTTATTATTGCCTGGCCCTAATCCTCTTCCGTAAGTAATAAATGAACACACATACAAAAATGTCTTTCGTCCTGTAGGCGTCCTGGAGAATATTTCTGTTCGTCCTAAACACATTTTCTATCGTCCCCAGGACGATAGGACGCCGTTAGTCTCGAGCCCTGGATCATTATATATATAAAAACTCAAAAGAAATGCAAATACTCTGTTTTTAAACACTTTAATTACTGAGAACATGTACAAAAAAAAATACATTTATGTTAAGGAAATTAATTAATTTTAAGATAAATCACGGTCGCCCCACATGATATTTTTTAAGCCTATGGACAATTCATCTAGATGAAAAAACACTAAAATCACTTAATTTAAATTTTTTATTTGAATTTATATGTACACAACATTCTTAATGATTGAACAATTGCAATATATATTGTTAATTTTCGTATTTTAAAATTGGCCTGTTGAAAATCCTTATACGTCATTGACCCATGAATAAAAATTATGTTTATTCAGCCAGCGCTCATACTTGTATTTACATCCTGTTTTCGGTCGAAGTCCACAATAGTCGATTGTCGAGTTCACGCGCGTGATCATAGGTACTAAACCTATGCGCGTGAACTCGACAATTGATTACTATGGACTTTGACCGAAAACAGGATGTAAATACAGGTATGAGCGCTGGCTGAATAAACATAATTTTTATTCATATCGTTCACATCTACTGCAGTCAGATTCACCCGCGTTCACTTCGAAGGAATCACTCACATGACCTGTGCACTTGTAATGACACATCAAGGATGTTAAGAGGGTGAAAGCAGGTTTAAAACTTGCCCCATTGAAGTCAACAGGGTGCAAATTTTAAAAAGAGGATAACACGGTGTAGGCAACACCGATTTTTGTCGTTGTTCTCTGTACTGACAGCACTCCAAATGTACAAAAAAATGAGCTCAATGTTAAAATTGACCGGAGTTCTCCTTTAAGGCAGTTCTGAAGGCGAAAGGGGGTCAAACACAGTATTGGTATGGTGTTCCTAATAATCCTTTAGGTGAGTGTATATTGACAACTGCTCTCTCTGTGTCAGCGACAATGCAAACAGATTTGAATGTTCCGGTGTTTTGTCATATAGGAATAAGATCGCATGGGTGTTTGAATCGAAATTTGAGATCTTTTAAAAAATTAATCATGCAGCTCCACTGTCCTCAAAAATTACACAAAAAGTTGTCAAATAGCCTAAATTCAGAAACGTTAACTGCATAAAATTTACAACATAAAATGTATTAAAATACAGTAGTCAACATTTGAAGTGGATCAAAAAAGTTAATCGAAGTTGTCCTAAGACAAGAACGGGTATTGTTCAAAATTCATGTATAACTTTGATGAAAGGTTTTGATCCACTTCAAATGCTGACTACTGTAATTTCAGTTCATGCCTCACATTTAAATCCGCAGCGTAATGCGAGACCGTCAAACCAACAAATCATTTAATTGTTTTACATCAGGAGCAGTTGTGCAGTACTTTCAGAGTTGAAGCGCGGAGACAATCGACAGAGAAATATTACGGATGGTTTTATTCCATCCGCACGTAGGGATGAAACTTATATATATTTTGTTGGTACGATTGTAGTCTGAGGAATAATCACGGTTTCACGATTATCACAATTATTATATACTCTTTAGATTTTAGTACAATAAGTGTTATTTATTGCTGCCTTTTGAAACAGAAATAACACAGTAACCAAATAGTACAGCACAAAATAAAAATAAAGACAAAAGTCCATCTCTCACTTTGGAATTAAAGAAAGTTTACATCTGCTCTGTAAACATCATAAATGTCAATATTAGGGGAATAAACTGAACTGGAATTGTTATCAACTGTCATTCATCCGTATTCATTTTAATAATATTTTTAATAACCCATTTAATTTTACATGTGGGCTGTGGCCTGAGAAAATCATGTCTATTATTTTGGTTTGTTTGTTTGAAGTTTTAGTAAAAATCAATAAAATGTGCCAAAATCTTAGACCCCAATGATCTTTAAAACTTGGTTTTAAGAGGCTGTACGAAAATTTTGCTACACAGTAAATTCCCCGGTGTTAAATTAACACCACTGGGAACCACCAGCAGGCTGTTAAAAGTAACAATGAAGCAGTGTTAGATTTAATTAGATAATTAAGTGATTAACTGAGTGATGATTGTTTGATTATTGAAGACACCTGCTGATAACATGCAGAATCACTGAAGAAAAGAGAAACACAAGAACTACAACTGACTTCCAGACACAGCCTTAGATGAAATCAACTGAAAATACATGAACTCTCTCTTATTACAAACCAGTTTGACCTTATTTCTGTCATTCATCTACAGAAGTTCTTTTTGAGAATGAACAAAGTTTTAGATGATGATGTTTTATTGAATATGTTTGGTCACCATTATTGTGATCAGTATTTCCTTTAGTTGGGTGGTTTGACTTTATATTTTATGATGTTAGTTGTTGTCTTTGTAACAGTGTTTACAAAAACACACAATTTGTTGCAAAGTAAACCATAAACAAAGATGATCAGGTGATATATATTTCATCATCATAAAGAAAACGTTGACAAATGTCAACTGACCAAAAGAGGTTACTAGTTATTAATAGATTTGTACCATCAATACTTTTTTTTTGCCACAGATCAAACATTCTGAATTTTAATTTCTATATATATTGCAAGAAAAGACAATGTAGAGACACACACACACACACACACGCACACTAACATCGAGAATCAGCTTATGAATCTCAACAATGGTGACATTAGTTTTATAATATGGTGGCTCCCAGCATGCATTGCTGCATGAAGCATGTCACCATTTCACCATTTGAAGTTCAGTTCATAGTTCATACTTAAACATTTTGAACTAAGTTCACAGTTCCAAAAATGAACTAGTTCATAGTTCTTTTTTTCCATATGTTGCTACAAGCTTTTTTTTTTTTTTTTTTTTTAATATTTCCACTGCCCATATAGAACCACAGACAGCAATGATTAAAAACGTGCAGCTTGAATGGTCTTTTTTAATGAGGAATTATTAAAAGAAAAACAGCACAGTAGTCCTTAAGGTGCAAATGTTTTTCAATTTTAATAATTTTCCATTTCAGTACATACAAAAAGGAATACTGGAATCCTGGAAAAATATACCAGGCAGGTTCAACGAGTGCGGATTTTCTTTTCCTTTCAAAGTTTGCACAGAAATGTAAGATTTTTCCCAATCCTCACCAACCTTGTCATAAAACTCGTTTAAATGATCATACGACGCCTCCTTGCTGCTTTGTCGCCTACATGCTGCTTTTTGTTTTGATTACGCATGCGGCGGTGCGACACTGGTGGCTGGTGTTGCCAGATTAGGTGTTTTTTCCGCTACATATCAAGGCCTGTTTACGGTGTGTTTTAGCCGGGTTTTCGCCTGGAAGGCTCTACAGAAATCTGGCATCCTATTGAATAAAGTTAAACTGAGAGAGCGTGCCGTTCACACACAGGCACCAGAATGAACGAGTTCACAGTAACGTTCATCAGGCAGTATTACGGTACGTTCAGTTCACAGTCGCCCAAAATATGAACGAGTTCATGAACTATCGTTCAATGAACGCGTTCAGGCACAACAGTGACCATTGTTGAGATTCATATGCTAATTCTTGATGTCTGTGTGTCTAAAATAATTTATTATTTCATCCCCACAATGTATTTTAAATATCACAATTCAGAATGTCTGACCTGTGGCAAGAAATTGTCATTGGTGAAAATAATCTATTAATAACAAATAACCATTTTTGGTCAGTGATGAGATTAGTGAATCATTCTACTTCATGATAGTTAAAACTATATCACCTGATCCTCTTTGTTTCTAGGGTGTAGCAAGCTTTTCAAAAGTGTGGGGGATGGATGTGGTTTGTTTATTAACAATAAAAACGTACGTGGTTACTAACGTAACCTCAGTTCTCTCTAGAAGAGGGAACGAGTACTGTGTAATATCTTACGCTATGGGGAAATCTCTTTTCCGCGAGATACTGAAGCCAAAAATTATCCTTAATTTTGGAATAATGTAAAACGCGTTGCGGCAGCATGCAGACATAGGCGAGACAGCTCGCGCGCCTATTGACTGCCCTGCGGCAACTGCAGCAGCCTATCGAAAGGCCCCATCGTGACGCCAGCTCCAATGGGGACGCTTCGCGCCCACTGCGTCACATCCCGCCGAAACGGGCGTGGCCTTGGGCTATAAATATAGCTTCGACAGGCTGGTTTAGCTGGTTTTTCATCGCCGGAGCGAACCAGAGCGTGTTGCAGGCACGGCAAAGATACGCAGTACTCGTTCCCTCTTCTAGAGAGAACCAAGGTTACGTTAGTAACCGAGTACGTTCTCTTACGAGAGGTTCTCTCGTACTGCGTAATATCTTACGCTATGGGGAACACAGTGTAAAACGCTGTGCATGCTGAGATCCAATACCAAATACCCAAGGGCAAGTGCCTGGGGCTCATATAGTAGATGATCATCAGGAACTCACAGAGAGTCCAGGAAGAGGGGCTAGAATAGCATCATTCCTGTAATAAACAGCATCCTATAAGGAGAAATTATGCTGATAGTGTTCCACACAGCCAAGGCAATCCCACTAGCCCAAGCCCACGACGGGGCCATGCCTCTTGTGGAGTGCGCTCTGACACCTAACGGGCACTGCAAGCCCTTTGAGGCGTAAGCCAGCGCTATAGCATCAACTATCCATCTGGATAGGCTCTGTTTCAACACGGCTAGTCCCTTAGAACGTCCGTTGAACGAGACAAAGAGCTGCTCTGTCTGTCTGAAGACAGACGAGCGAGACACATAAGCCCTTAATGCCCTGACCGGGCAAAGGAAGCTGGCGTCCTTCTCCTCGTTAGAGACCGGCAGGGCCGACAGGGAAATCACCTGAGACCTGAACGGTGTGTTGAGGGATTTAGGAACGTACCCGTGCCTCGGTTTGACTTTCGAGTCATTGGCCCAAACTCCATACATGTCGCGCTCACTGAGAGCGCTTGTAAGTTCCCTATACGCTTTACTGAAGCGAGAGCCAGGAGAAACACTGTCTTGAAAGACAAGTGTTTGATATCTATTGATTGGACTGGCTTGAATGGGGCACCTTTCATGGCCTTCAAGACCGTAGAAAGGTCCCATATGGGAACTGAGGGAGGTCTGGGAGGATTTAACCTCTTAGCTCCTCTAAGGAAGCGAATGACCAGATCGTTCCTTACAAGTGACTGGCCAAGCGTTGGTTCAGTGAACGCTGCTATAGCCGCCACGTAAACCTTGAGCGTGGATGGGGTTCTGCCCTTGTCCAGTAGCTCTTGCAGGAAGGAGAGAACCTCCGTCACCCCACAATTTGGGGGTGATATGCCACGGGCTGTGCACCAGCTAGAGAACACAGACCATTTTGAGGAATAGAGCCGTCTCGTAGAGGGGGCCCTAGCCTGCGTGATCGCTTTAACACTCCCTCCGGGAGGTCAGCGGGTACCCGTTGATGGCCCACGCAGGCAGGGACCAAAGCTCCGGGAGAGGATGCCAGATCGAGCCCTTGGCTTGAGAGAGGAGGTCCCTTCTCACTGGTATCGGCCATGGTGCAGTGCTTGTCAGCTGCATCAGAACTGGGAACCAAGCCTGGTTCTTCCAGAACGGAGCAACTAGTAGCACTGAGCATCCGTTTTCCCTGATCCGCTCTAATACCTGAGGTAGGAGCGCGATGGGGGGAAAAGCATAGAGCGGGCAGCGGGGCCAGACGTGGGACAGCGCATCCTTGCTCTTGGAGAAAAATCTCGGACAGTGAGTGTTTTCTTGAGACGCAAACAGGTCTATATCCGCTCTGCCGAATGTCTTCCACAGCAGCTGGACTGTCTGCGGGTGTAGAGACCATTCTCCTGCTGGAACATTGTTCCTGGACAGTCTGTCTGGTCCCACATTCAGGTGGCCAGGCACGTGTGCTGCTCTCAGCGAGCGCAGATTGTGCTGAGCCCAGACCAAGAGGCGCTCCGTCAGCCTGTAAAGGTTTCGGGACCTGAAACCTCCTTGGCGATTTATATAGGCCCCCACTGACACGTTGTCCGAACGGACCAAGACGTGGTGTCCTTTTATCTGGGGACAAAAAACGCCTCAGCGCGTTGTCGACTGCCATAATTTCCAAGTAGTTTAAGTGTAGAAGCTTTTCCTGTTCTGACCACTAGCCGAAGAATGGTCTGCCCTCGAGCAGTGCTCCCCATCCCGAGGTGGAGGCGTCCGTAGACACCACCTTCACACTCGAGGAAGTCCCCAGGCTTACACCTGATTGGTACCAGTCGATCGCTCTCCAAGGTTTCAGAGCTGAGACGCACTTCTGATCGACCTTGAGGCGAGAAAGACCGGAGGTCCACGCTCGGCGCGGTACTCGCGCTTTTAACCAGAACTGCAGTGGGCGCATGCGAAGCAGACCCAACTGGAGTACTGATGATGCTGAGGCCATGAGACCCAGCATCCTTTGAAACTTTCTGAGCGGGACTATAGTGCCGCAGCGGAAGATTTCCGTCTGCGCTGCGGCGACAGCGGTGCTGTCATAGACAGCGAGTGCAGTTCTGTGCCCAGAAAAGACATTCTCTGACTGGGAGACAGTGAACTTTTCGCCCAATTGACTTTGAGACCCAGATTCTCGAGATGTTCGAGTAATATGGTCCTGTGTTCTATGAGCTCTGAGTGTGACTGAGCTAGAACCAGACAATCGTCCAAGTAGTTCAAAACTCGAATTCCCCGAAGCTTCAGGGGTGCGAGCGCCGCGTCCATGCACATCGTGAATGCACGGGGTGCTAGAGACAGGCCAAACGGTAGGACTGTGTACACTCTCAGAAATAGGGGTACAGCAGGAGTCCATTTCTGTCCCCCAAGGTACATATATGTCCCCAAGCATTAAAAGGTACAAATATATACCGTTTCTTTTAAAGGTTACGGTACAATATCAAAAGACAGCCTCTGCTAAGTAATTTTTTTTTTTTAGTTTTTTAAGTTTTTTTTTAAGGTTTTAATGATACCTTAATCATTTAAGGTATATTTTAACTTATCACTATATTTGAGTAGCCTTGAAATAAAGGAAATACAAATTTTGTAAGTCAATTTACTGATATTAAATACTGATAAATATTAAACACAGCAAAAACTCCAGTGTTAAATGAACTTTCTGGGAGTTTATTTGGCTCCAGACACAAGAGTGTTAAAGTGTTAAAATATGAATGTTAAATTAACAATCAAGATTGTTAAAGTTAATTATCTAATTAAGTGATTAATTGAGTGATGATTGACCATTATTGAAGACACCTGATGTTAACAAGCAGAATCACTGAAGGAGAAAATATCATTTTTTAAGACACCGTTATAGTGATCAGTGTTTGCTTGAGTTGGGCTCTTGACCCGTAAACTGTTAACATTAGATTTTGCTTGGTTGTTGTATCTGAGTTATAACTCTCAGATGAACAAAGAGAAAAGTTGATCAGGTGGTGTTGGTTATGTTTTGACATAATCAGAAATTGCCTGAATCACTGAACTCATTTAAAGTCTAATCTCAGACTTAAATGTTTATTGTTGATCACAGCATCACTGTAATACTATAGCATAAGATCCAGAAGTTTTGAAATAATCTAAAGGATTTCTTAAAAGTTGTTCTGATAAAACAAATCTTTCTTTTAGGCACACACAGACATCAAGATTCAGTCTATGAATCTCAACAATGGTGACAAAAAGAATATTCAATTAGGGAAAGGAAATAACATAGACAATTCAGATCATAATTTATTCATACCGCAATGCATGATGGGAGCCATGAATGAGTTTTGATTGGTGGCATCCAGGATGCACTGCAACATGCTTTATTATTGTCACCATTGTTGAGATTCACAGGCTGATTATTGATGTCAGTGTGTCTACATAAAGGAATTTTCAAAGTCTTTTGATCAGAACAACTTTTACGAATATTTAGATTATATTGAAAATGCTGAAAATCTTTTGCTGTAGAATCACAGTGATGTTGTAATCAAAAATAAACATTTAAGTCAGAGATTAGACTTTAAATGAGTTCAGTGATTCAGGTCAAATTATGATGATGTCAAAACATAACCAGCACCACCTGATCAACTTTTCTCTTTGTTCATCTGGCAGTTATAACTCAGATACAACAGCCAAACAAAATCTAAAGATAATGATTTAAGGGCCAAGAGCCCAACTAAAGCAAACACTGATCACCATAACGGTGTCTTAAAAAAAATATATTTTCTCCTTCAGTGATTCTGCTTGTTAACATCAGGTGTCTTCAATAATGCCCAATCATCACTCAATGAATCACTTAATTATATCATTAACTTTAACACTCTTGAGTCTGGAGTCATATAAACTCCCAGGAGAGTTCAATTAACACTGGAGTGTTTGCTGTTGGACCTCAAGGTATGTATCTCCTTGATCATATGTAACTTTTTAAGGATCAAAAAGCATTAAAAGTTACATATATGTACCATTTCCTTTAAAGGTTAAGGTACAATATTGTACCCTTGAGGGTACAGCCCCAGTGACAAGCCATTGTACCCCTAAAGGTACAATTATGTACTTTATTTTCTGAGAGTGTATGTAGAGCCAGCCCTGATTGGCTGCTTGAATCTCAATTTAAAAGAACGTCCAGTTCGCGGCCTTTCTTTCTTTTGGCCACCGGTGGAGAAGTCGCCATAGCACGGTTACTCATGGTTCTTACAGGGCTTTCAACCGAGGAGGTCCTTCAGAAAATATCAGAAGCAGGCATAGAAGTAACCGGCGTCGAGATGAAAGGACATGAAGTGGACTTTCAGGCAAATGACACTTACTCAGATGATAATAATTTATATGTCACAGCTAGACATTAAGTTTAAAATGAAATGTTGGAAAATGTAAAAATGAAAAGTATTTATTACATTTTTATTTTACTTCTGCGTGTGTGTAATATATATCTCATTTCAGTCAACGATTGTACCCTGTCAAAGCCAATTTTGTACCATTTTTGAAGGGTCCATTTTTGTACTGTTAAATAAAGGTACAAAATTGTCACCACAGGTACAAGACTGGTCTCTTAAGGTACAAATCACAAGGGTACAAATATGTACCCTATGCCAAGGGTACAATATTGTACCCTTGAGGGTACAGCCCCAGTGACAAGCCATTGTACCCCTAAAGGTACAATTATGTACTTTATTTTCTGAGAGTGTATTGATATGCCTGGCCTTCGAAGGCGAATCTCAAAAATCGCCTGTGACGTGATGCTATTTGTATTTGGAAATATGCGTCCTTCAGATCTATTGACATAAACCAGTCTCCTCTGTGAAATTGCGCGAGGATTTTCCTGGTTGCGAGCATTCTGAACCGGCGTTTCAAAAGCGCTTTGTTCAGCTGTCTTAGATCTAGAATGGGTCTGAGACCCCCGTCTTTTTTCGGTACCAGAAAATATCTGCTGCACAGACCCCTTTCGCTCTGAGCTTGAGATAAAGGCTCTATGGCCCCTTTGCTCAACAGTTTCGCAATTTCGGTTCGAAGTAGATGTGCTACTTCCTTTTCTACCGTAGTTTCGATTCGCACCACGCAATGGCGGGGGCGTCGAGCGAACTGTAGCGAATAGCCTCTTTTATAATGTTCAACACCATTCTGATACCCCGGGAAGCTTTGCCCACGCATTTGCATGAATAGCTAGGGGTTGAATGAGATCTTGGCTCTGGCTGCGACATAGTGGTGGCCGGAGAGCTTCGGTATGCTGTAACATAGACGCCGTGCTTGCAGCGTTCGAGGCGGGGGGCACGCTGATCACAGCGGGCAGCCTGCCGGCGCTAGACTCTCCTACGGCGGCTTGCTGAGAGAGAGCGAGCGGGGCGAGCCCCATGGGGCTTGTCTGTGAGTGAATGTGGGCACGGGACAGCGGGCACATTTACTACACTGAAAACACCGTCTGCTTGAGCTGACTGTATGTGCGTTGGTTTCGTTTTACAGAAAACGTGAGACATGCAGTGTGTAGTGTTTGCGGGCACTTGGTCTTGGGCACATTTACTACGTTTAATGCACAATCGACATGAGTCGATTTTATGTGTGCGAGCCCTGTGTGGCGGGCTGTGCTTGTGTGTAGGAATGAGCACTGGGCTGTGGGCATTTTACTACACTCATAACACCATCGGCCGTGGCCGGAATACCAGAGAGTAAGATATTACGCCGTACCCGTTCCCTCTCTAGAGAGAACAGAGGTTACGTTAGTAACCGAGTACGTTTTTACAGAAAACGTAAGACATGCAGTGTTTGTGGGCACTGGGTTGTGGGCACATTCACTACGTTTAATGCACAATCGACATGAGTCGATTTTATGTGTGCGAGCCCTGTGTGGCTGTGCTTTTGTGTAGGAATGAGCACTGGGCTGTGGGCATTTTACTACACTCATAACACCATCGGTCGTGGCTGGAATACCAGAAAATACACTCTTATGAGATTTATCTGGGTCGCCGTAAAGACGCCGTTTGTGTGCAGGCAAACGGGCTGTAGTACCGGCTTGTTTTCTGCTAAATACACTGGAACAGCATTTTCTGTAACTGAACGAGCGGGAAGTTTTGGTGAAAGTCTGGCCGCAGCGGGACTTGAATACTGTCGCTTTCCTAGGCAGGCTAGAAAGACTTTGAGGCCTCGTTTTTAGAAACGGTGTTTGGGTGCAGGCAAGTGGGTAGTACAACGCGCTCGTTGGCTGCAAAATACACATCTGCAGTCACCTTTTAAGGGAACTTGACAGAGCGAAAGCCTTGACGGCATAATTTTATCTGCCGGCAGACCCGAGATTCGAACATGGGTCTCTGGCGCGAAAGCCTAAGATTCCGCCACTGAGGGAAACACATAAGCTTTCAGTTAGCACAAGCATATAAGAGAGCGTCAATACGTCTTGTGATG
Organism: Abramis brama; assembly: GCF_963993115.1. NCBI lineage: Eukaryota > Metazoa > Chordata > Actinopteri > Cypriniformes > Leuciscidae > Abramis > Abramis brama. Next base: position 53,739,184 of record NC_139963.1, on the reverse strand, counting down.
GCGTTTGTTTGCAGGCGTGCGTGTATTATAACAGTCTCGTTTGCTGCAATATTGATATTTCCAGTCGCCTGAACTTAAGAGGGGACTGAGAAATGTGTGAGAAATGGAAGTTAGACCGGCCTCGGCGGGACTAAAACACTCTCTCTTCTTCTTACGCCGGTGAGTGACGCGTGAATGGGTGCAAGGGCGGGGTAGCTTTCTTGTAGCGTAAAGAAAAACTAACATCTCGAAAAAGACGCCCGGCTCTTTTAGTGCAACTTTCAAACAAAGTAAAAAAAAATAATGGCAGTAGGAAGAGAGAAAGTTGTCAACTTTGTCGCAGCCGCGGTATTAGAAACACCCTCACAGCAGCGTTAACTAGTTTTTGTGTAATATAATACAAATATAGTGTTATAGGCGTAATTATCTTTTATTATGACAGTATGTGGCAAAATGTACTTTAAAAGCGCATCTTCTGCACTAAACGATGATATTGCGATATTCTATTATCTTACATGTATCTAATGCCACACTTACTCTCACACTCTACAAAAGACTGTAAATTTTGTTTGTATTTTTGTATTTTCAAATGACTTGTATTTTAATTAAATACTTTTTTCACAGCAGTATTTTGTAATTTATTTATTAAATACATTTGATAAATATTTGCAATTTGTAATTAAATACTTTTTAATGTATTTGTGCCCATCTCTGTCAGCTACTTTATACATTGATTGCATGCCACATACTAGGGGTGGGGGACGCGATGCGGGACGTGGACGATTCTGAATCGATTCACAAATGTCAAAAATCGATTTTCAAAAAAAATAAAATAAATTCTAATAACGTTGATGGAACGCAAAAGGCGGAACTCTGAAGCGGAGGTGCAGTACGCGGACAGTCTGTGGCGTGCACATAACAGAGACGCGTTTGATGGCTGAGCGCCAAATTCGAACGGCACCCTCTTCGTTAAAAGCTAACGTATGGAAAATTGGCAATTTCATTGTGATCAATTTAGTATTTTTTTGTATGAGAGCTAATTTCTGTATTGTTTAGTTTTCACATCAATATGCTGTAAACCGATCTGTATGCAATATGTGCAATGCAATATGTGCAATGCCAGTCACAAAAAGTTACATTTTGACTGTAAGTTAACTTACTCTCTGCAGATGTTCATTCACTTTCTTTGTAAGCTGTTTTTGATTGTGGTATACAGCAAACATTTCAAGTCATAACTCTTTATTATTTAGTTGTGTATAAGAGCGGCTTTGTATGTTACTAATTATTCAGAATATGCATAAGTCCACAAGCATTATATGATAGCTTCTGGTACATAATTCTATATTTTTGAACGAAAACTGTTTGTGAATTTGCTACAGCAAAATGTTTTTTTGTCTGAAGGATTATATTGCTCATTGGAAATAACAAGGGGATGTTGGTTAGAAGTCTATCATTAAATGCTAGAGATTCAGAATATGCTGAAGTTTGTATTAATTTACTACAAGTATGCTGCTAGTACAGGCACACATTTATTTTCCTGTTGGTTCTCAGCAATGTTGGGACATATGCTGGCAAATGTAACCTTCCCTGAGAACTGAACTTAATAAATGTGAAAAAGACACTTTAATGTCTCCGTTTGTCATTCTGTATAGCAAAGCAGATGAGAGTAGATCATGATCAGAAACCCCATTAGAAATCATTATGAATAAAATCGAATTGTTTTGAATCGAAAATCTTTTTGAATCGAAAATCGATTTTGAATCGAATCGTGGCCTCAAGAATCGGAATCGAGTTGAATCGTGAGATGGTAAAAGATTCCCACCCCTACCACATACATAACCGAATTTAGCTAGCTGCTGAACAATATCCTAATTAGCAATTAGCATTAGTCTAAAAAACAAAATATAATACCGAAAACTCTCAACATGTCAAATCAAATCAAATCAAATCAAGTATATTTGTATAGCGCTTTTCACAATACAGATTGTATCAAAGCAGCTTCACAGTATTAAAATAAAATAATACAACAAAGTTTGTTTCTAGTGGAATTTATTGATTGATAGAATAAAATTAAATATCCCCAAAATATCCCCAACTGAGCAAGCCAAAGGCAACAGTGGCAAGGAACCGAAAAACTCCATCAAGTGACCTAATGGTGTCCTAAAACTCCATCAGGTGACCTAATGGAGAAAAAAAACCTTGGGAGAACCCAGGCTCAGTCGGGGGCCAGTTCTCCTCTGGCATTTATGAACTAGAGGCCGGATTGTAGTTTGAAACTGTGAGATTAACAATATTATATGAATGCCTGGCTGAAAAGATGCGTCTTTAATCTAGTTTTAAACTGGGAGAGTGAGTCCGAGTAACGAACAGTATCAGGAAGACTATTCCAGAGTTTTGGAGCCAAATGCGAAAATGCTCTCCCTCCTTTGGTTGATCTGGATATCCTAGGTATGACCAAAAGCCTCGAATTTATTGATCTTAAAGAGCGTGATGGATTATAGGGTGATAGAAGATCCGTTAAATAGACTGGAGCTAAGCCGTTTAGGGCTTTATAAGTCAATAGCAATACCTTATAATTAATACGGAACTTTATAGGTAACCAATGTAGTGATGATAGAATCGGTGTTATACGATCATATTTTCTTGATCTAGTAAGAACTCTAGCGGCTGCATTTTGGACTAACTGTAGCTTGTTTATTGAGGATGCAGGACAACCGGCTAATAAAGCATTACAGTAATCTAGTCTCGAGGTCATGAATGCATGAACTAACTTTTCTGCATCAGAAACTGATAGCATATTACGTAGCTTAGCAATGTTTCTAAGGTGGAAAAAGGCTGTTAACAAAACATAAACAGAACATCCTCCCAAACACATATCAAGCTTATTTAAAAACCTTGAAAGCATAAACACTCATTCAAAGTACCTGGAAAAGGGAGATGTAAATAACCATAACCATAAGTTCCCGCCTCCTCAGCACGAGCTGACCGATAAATCCAACACACCAAGAGAGGCGGGACTTAAGGCAGAACAGCCAATCATCAGCCGGTCACCCTCAAACCTGTTGTCATGTTTGAGAGGGAGGGGGAGAGGAGGCAGCCGCAGTGAGCGCTGACCATAGACAGTAAAAAAATATGGACGTAGTGTCCGTGACGTCACCCGTAGATTTCTGAAGAGCATTTTTGAAGCCTAAAGTGGGCGGAGCCAGCCGTCGCCATCTTGGCCTTGCGTCACTCCCGGATGCGATATTTTTTTTCCCAGGATGGTAGGGGAAGACTCATGAATATTAATATTGATATTGACATGATATTAATTAGGGAAGTCATCCCTGATTGGTCCTAACCCCAGTGACGGGTAGGTTTAGGGCGGGGTTAGGGGTAGATCATCAGACCCCCAGTGGCGGGTAGGTTTAGGGGTGGGGTTAGGGGTAGGTCATCAGACCAATCAGGGATGACTTCCCTAATTAATATTCATGAGTCTTCCCCTACCATCCTGGGAAAAAAAATATCGCCTCCCGGATGATAGAAAATGGGCAAAGAGGCGGGGCGTGAGTGGAGCTTAGGAGCCTGGCTATCTGAAATCACCTAGCTCGACGTATTCGAGTTAGCTCAGGCTGGGAGGGGAGGTAATGCTATGCTATGCTATAACGTTATACTACTGACAGTATCAAGTCTGCGACTGCACAGGGCCTCGCGCTAAAGTAACAGTTGATGATGTAAAGCCAATTAAAAGTTCCTGTTTTTGCCCTTCAAATATTATAATAGTTAAAAGACATGGCTACAAGTGAGACTGTGTATCGTGATTCTGTACTATTCTGCTAGTTGAAAATGTATTATGCAGTAACTTAATATTACTCTGAGAGAGAGAGTGTGTGACAGTGATTTATGTGCATACATGTCAGTCACTCTTTTTTTATAGTCTATGGTCCGTCAGCGCGGCATCGCTTGTCAAGTTCATAGAGAGCTTTTTCAGTCCATTTTAAATTCTGATTTTGGCTGCCTCTCAAATGGGTTAAACCATAGATATATTGCCTATGAAGTTCAAGTAAATGCGCTAGAAAATCCACGCTCATTCAAGGATGTGCATTTATTGCATGGACGGAGCGCTGACACCTGCAGGATTTCATCTGACGGTACATAAGCATCTGTTCCGTGAGAGCAAAACGAACGAGCCTTTAGGCCTATATCTATTGACGTTTTTAAATCTGAAAACTCCAAAAAGCAACGAAATTGTCAGACATCCATTAGTGCATGTTCACAGAGGAAAACAACTGAAATACAGCGCTGGTTGTTCTCTCGAACGATACTCAACGACAACGACGGAATCCTAAGCCATGGGCGAAGTAATGGGTGCATTAAATTGTATGAAATAATCCCGAAAAAAAGCACAAAACACTGCAGAGATGGCAAGTTCAGCAGCTAACATTTGCTGAGGTGAAGTGACGGCTTGTAACAGCAGACAAACGGCTAGCATTGACATCAGCGGCAATCCACCTGTCACTCAAGTGGCCACACCCTTAATTATGCAGAACTTCAAGGCTTAGTATAATTTAAACGGATGAGTTATAAAAAAAAATACACCCCCCTCACAGTTGTCATGAAGGGTAAAATTAGCTGTATAGACCAAAGCCACTTTTTGCACCAGGGTGTAAACATGTTTTTTTCTGCTGTAAAGTTGGACATTTTAACATGGGGGAGATACAGATTTGACTCACTTCTGCATCCAGCCTCAAGCGGCCAGTCTATGAATTGCCATTGAATTAACTTCCATGTTGGTTTCAAGAGTGAGACAGGGAGGTTGCCGCTTGGCGCAGACACAAAGCGGCAAGAGAAACGGAGGAGCGACTGTAGTAAGGCGTTTGTGCAAAACTACGGAAAAACTGCAGAAAAAGTGTGGGTGTTGAACCCTCTCACCGGGAAAGGGTGCAACGCCCCTATTTTGTCGGAGATGTTGACAACTTATTGAATAGGCCTACGCATCTATTGCACACACAAAAATGAAAGTAAAAAAAAAAACCAAGCAGATGATAGCAGACTACCAAGATGGGGCTTTATTGCTTACTTGCCCACATAAATATGATATCAGATTTAATAAACATCATTATTCATAATCATTCAAATAAAGGTTACTTAAAAATAAATGCAAATAGATAGATAGCCTAAACAGTTCCGTTTTTGCCAACCCAGAAGTGCTTAGCGTTAGTTTGTAAACAGCAAATGAAAATGAATATTATATATATATATATATATATATATATATATATATATATATATATATATATATATATATATATATATATATCAGTAGGCTATTTCTAATCAAACAGTGGCTTTCTTGCACAGACCTTAGCATTAGACTATTAGTTTTGACGCTATTTGGCTATGTTGATTTTACAGCTTTTTAAAACACAACTCGAACTGTTTATTCATCACAGTCGTTTTATTGATAGATGGATATCGTAGCGTAGCACAGGCTACTCTTTACCATAAACTAGAACCCAATGCAGTATGGTCAATAGTGTGTACATCAAATTATTTCCGCGTTACGGGAAACAAACACATTCACTCCTATGTTCATCATCACATTTTTCGTTCATAAGATTTTATATTTTTATGTTCATAAAAAGGATTTCTTTAAGAGATAATACAGTGTTTCTTATTAATCAACTCAGGATGTTTATCGGTGAAACTGATTCTAAACACGAGTTTGGATCTCAGTTTGTTCAAAGATGATACTAGGCTATTTAAATCATGCTAACACTCTAACAACAATTCAAACGTCAAACTCAAAACGTAGAAGATTGTTTTGCAGTAGAAATTGTATGGCGTATGAAAAAGACATCGCATTTTATTTTTAAGTCATAAAAATAAAATCAGGAACATGAAACAGAACGTGAAAGCCACTGGATTTATATTTGAGAAGAAAATACGAATCCTAGCATTGATAGACGTCTTGCAAAAAAAAAAAAAAAAAAAAACTTCAAAAACAATAGTGCCCATGTAGGCTACACTATAAACCCAAGATGAACGACTCACCAGCAAATGCGAGATGAATCCCAAGGAGCAGAAGCACAGAGGGTCGCATGTTTGCTTTTACACTTTGACAACAGTCTTGTTTTTAAATAATCGTTTTAGAAAGCTAGTTGTCTTTTCTTAGAAACTCACCTGACTCCACCCAATAGATCATCGAGTGCAATGTCATCAGTCACAATGCGGAACTCCGAGTACGGGACTGAGGCGATCAGAATTCGGCACAACGCCTGTTCGCAAGAAAAAAATCGGGTAGCCTATGCTACAGCTTAAAATATAAGCGAGCACTGGTCAGTAATAATCTCCCTGATTCTGTACAGGTATAATAGCGGACTGATGAAGCCTCTGTATGAATGAAAGCATCTCATCCGTTTCACTTCATCAGTTTGAATAGAGATTTGGCGCCATCTGCTGGACACTCAACAAACAACAACATCAAAACTGGCAGTAAAACAATCATGCCAATAAAAGACTTTGAAATGTAATTAAATGTTATTCAGTTACGAGACTAATGCAGATTCAGTAAAACAGCTCTAAAGAGTCATTACTATCAGCTCAAATCTGTTAGTTCAGTTCAATAACTGTTGCAGAATTATCACTGGCAGGTAGAAAAACAAGCAAAAATGCATAGCTCTGCTCTTCATAAAGTAGCCTAAGAAAAATATTTGAATATTTCAAAATAAGAAACATTTATGTAATGCAGAGTTGTATTGTTTGGAACAAAAATAGTAAAATAAATAAATAAATAAATAAATAAATAAATAAATATATATATATATATACACACACACTCACCTAAAGGATTATTAGGAACACCTGTTCAGTTTCTCATTAATGCAATTATCTAATCAACCAATCACATGGCAGTTGCTTCAATGCATTTAGGGGTGTGGTCCTGGTCAAGACAATCTCCAGAACTCCAAACTGAATGTCAGAATGGGAAAGAAAGGTGATTTAAGCAATTTTGAGCGTGGCATGGTTGTTGGTGCCAGACGGGCCAGTCTGAGTATTTCACAATCTGCTCAGTTACTGGGATTTTCACGTACAACCATTTCTAGGGTTTACAAAGAATGGTGTGAAAAGGGAAAAACATCCAGTATGCGGCAGTCCTGTGGGTGAAAATGCCTTGTTGATGCTAGAGATCAGAGGAGAATGGGCCGACTGATTCAAGCTGATAGAAGAGCAACTTTGACTGAAATAACCACTCGTTACAACCGAGGTATGCAGCAAAGCATTTGTGAAGCCACAACACGCACAACCTTGAGGCGGATGGGCTACAACAGCAGAAGACCCCACCGGGTACCACTCATCTCCACTACAAATAGGAAAAAGAGGCTACAATTTGCACGAGCTCACCAAAATTGGACAGTTGAAGACAGTTGAAATGTTGCCTGGTCTGATGAGTCTCGATTTCTGTTGAGACATTCAGATGGTAGAGTCAGAATTTGGCGTAAACAGAATGAGAACATGGATCCATCATGCCTTGTTACCACTGTGCAGGCTGGTGGTGGTGGTGTAATGGTGTGGGGGATGTTTTCTTGGCACACTTTAGGCCCCTTAGTGCCAATTGGGCATCGTTTAAATGCCACGGCCTACCTGAGCATTGTTTCTGACCATGTCCATCCCTTTATGACCACCATGTACCCATCCTCTGATGGCTACTTCCAGCAGGATAATGCACCATGTCACAAAGCTCGAATCATTTCAAATTGGTTTCTTGAACATGACAATGAGTTCACTGTACTAAAATGGCCCCCACAGTCACCAGGGGCCTCATTTATAAAACTGTGCGTAGGATCCTTACTAAAAGTGTACGTGCGCCCGAAAGCCAAAAATGGCGTACGCAAAAAAATATTCAGACTTATAAAACCGTTCGTACGCCAGAACCTGCGCAGAATTCACTTTATAAATCCCAGTCAGCGGAAGATTGTGCGCACATGCGTCTCCACCCCGAAACAACCATATATGGAGATTACAACGCCTAGTTTTACTATGCAGATCCTCATCTGCATATCATTTGCATATAATTATTCATCCACGTGATAACGTTTAACGGTACAAGACACATTACATTAATAAAAATCAAGTAGTTGCCTATCCTACATACATAAATCAAATAGTGTAAAATACATTTCAGAGAAAGTTTTTCTCAATCTTTTCCACTTGCCGAATTGTATTTTTAATTGATTTCTATTTTTAATGGAAACAGATAGACCTTGTGCATTATTTGCACAAAACTATTTTCTCAGACAATCTGGTATTATCATGATAAGCAATTATCTCTGTGGTTAAAACATTAAAACACAGCACGCCACAGGAAAGTGTTCAAAAGCATCGCATCCACAACAAATATTTCTATTGATTGAATATAAAAAATGTTGTAACTTCTCAGCATGATTTCATGTTTACGTGTTTAACTCCATAATTTGAATGGCATATTTAATCTAAATGTTTATACCAGAAGTAAAACATAGTTTAAATCATTATTTTATTTATTTAAACTGAGTCAGTTTCACTAAACGGCCCAACGCGCTCGCTGGCGCGGACATTTAAGAAGGGATGGATATTTGCTTCAAGTGACAGGCTTGGTGAGTGAAATTATATTTGTATTATCTTTCTGTGGATGTTTAATTTTCTTTAGATTTTCTGTCTAAAAGTGACCAAAAAGACACTAATCTCCAGCTCACCATCAGTGTCGCCAAACTGCTCCATCTCCAAAACGTTCGTACGCATGGGTCAGAGTTTGTAAATTTTCCCGTCAAGTTTGTTTTTATAAATCACAACTTATGCGTCGGAAGTGGCGTACGCCTCTTTCAGGGCCTGTTTTGTGCGTACACAACGGTTATAAATGAGGCCCCAGATCTCAACCCAATAGAGCATCTTTGGGATGTGGTGGAACGGGAGCTTCGTGCCCTGGATGTGCATCCCACAAATCTCCGTCAACTGCAAGATGCTATCCTATCAATATGGGCCAACATTTGTAAAGAATGCTTTCAGCACCTTGTTGAATCAATGCCACGTAGAATTAAGGCAGTTCTGAAGGCGAAAGGGGGTCAAACACAGTATTAGTATGGTGTTCCTAATAATCCTTTAGGTGAGTGTATATATATATACAGGTGCTGGTCATATAATTAGAATATCATCAAAAAGTTGATTTATTTCAGTAATTCTGTTAAAAAAGTGAAACTTGTACATTATATAGACTCATTACATGCAAAGTGAGATATCTCAAGCCTGTATTTGTTATAATTTTGATGATTATGGCTTACAGCTTGTGAAAAATCAAAATCAAAATCTCAGAAAATTAGAATATTACATGAAATCACACAGTAATTACACAGTGATACCATGGTCACTGAACCAGGTTTTGGTTCTTTTGGCAGTGTGGGCCGGTGCAAATCCTGCTGGAAAATGAAGTCAGCATCTCCATAAAGCTTGTCTGCAGAAGGAAGCATGAAGTGCTCTGGAAATGTCCTGGTAGACGGCTGCGTTAAATGGACAGCACAGTGGACCAACACCAGCCGATGACATGGCTCCCCAAACCAACACAGACTGTGGAAACTTCACACTGGACTTCAAGCATCTTGGATTGTGTGCCTCTCCATCCTTCCTCCAGACTCTGGGACCTTGGTTTCCAAATGAGATGCAAAATTTGCTCTCATCAGAAAAGAGGACTTTGGTCCACTGTGCTTTATTAAATCCAGAGTCAACGCAGCCGTCTACCAGGACATTTCCAGAGCACTTCATGCTTCCTTCATTTTCCAGCAGGATTTGCACCTGCCCACACTGCTAAAATAACCAAAACCTGCTTCAATGACCATGGGATTACTGTGTAATTACTGTGTGATTTCATGTAATATTCTAATTTTCTGAGATTTTGATTTTGTGGTTTTCACAAGCTGTAAGCCATAATCATCAAAATTATAACAAATAAAGGCTTGAGATATCTCACTTTGCATGTAATGAGTCTATATAATGTACAAGTTTCACTTTTTTAACGGAATTACTGAAATAAATCAACTTTTTGATGATATTCTAATTATATGACCAGCACCTGTATATATATATATATATATATATATATATATATATATATATATATATATATATATATATAGTACTGGGATTACAAACACCAGTGAAGAGAAAAAGGTGTCAGTTTTTTTACCATTGAGTGTAGAAATGTGAGTTTAAGGTTGAAAATGCATGATATCCTTGAGTTTGTGAATTATACTATAACAGATGTAGACGACAGAGATACTTTAGCCCTGAGTTTAACAAAATGACCTGAGAATAATGTTGATTCAAACCATCAGATCCTGATCATCTCTGGACACAGAGTTGCTGAAATGAACTGATCAGATTCAGATTGATTCAGTGAATCAGAAGAATCACATATGACCTTCATTGGGACACCAGATTCAGGATCCCTGAGAGAATCAGATGCATTTAAACATGAAGGTTCATAAAGCTTCTGCTTCATCTGTACATTAAAACATCCATCAACTCTTATGTGATTCAGTCAGATTCAGTTCAAAATCAGTTTAAATCTTTCTCTCAGCTTGATTCACTCACCTGTTTTCTGAATCATTGCACTGACAGACGGCACTGCCTTTGAAAAATGCTGTTATCTTTGCAAGCACAGACAGTTATTTAGTTTTATCAGTCTTTCTTATTATATAATTAGCATCAAACAAATAATATAATTCTTATTCACAGTGATTAAAAAATATTAAAAGATTGAAAAATGGTTGCACAACCACCAAAAGGTGGTGATATGCACTAAGTATGTAAATAAGCATTTAACACAAGAAGAAGAAAGAAGTATTGCATGCTTTTTCTTACCCTGCATCCCAATGCACATACTATCCATCCAAAACGTTATGTGAGATAATAAGTGTGTCCCAAAGCATAGTATATTGAAAAGTGTACACCAAAAGTCCCGGATGGTCTACTATTTCAGGTAGATTTTTGAAGTGTGGATCCATACTCACTATTAAGGCTAATATTACCCACAACCCATTGCGCTTTGGAGGAGGAGCTACAAGCACGAGTAAAAAGTGTTTAAACACTACAAAACATGGCAGATGTGCATGACCGACTGTGAGAGGTTTAGATAAAGGTTTGAGTGACTAATCAAAGTTTAACCTGATAAAAAATATATATATTTATTTAATGTTATTCGTGTTATATTTCATCTGCAATAACAATGTGGACTTTTATAAAGATCCGTTTGGCCATTAAAGGGGTCATAAACTGATAAATCAAAATTTCCTTGAGCCTTTTACACATAAGAGGTCATCGAATATCATGTAAGTTTCAGAACTAAAAACTTCCTTGTTATCCAAAAACAACTTTTACTGTTACCAGGCCCAGAGAAAGATTTTTTTATTGATTATGTATCAGACAATAAGCAGACATAAAGGACAGAACAGATGGAACCTCTACAGGAATGAAATTATATAAAATATATGTAAGTTTTACACAAATTTAAAATAAATAAATAAATACATATATAAAATAGCATGATAAACATATGGGTATTTCCCAGAATTCGGGCCTATTTCTGTCCACAGGGTGTAATTCTATTAAAAACTAATTAAATCTAATATATTTTAGCACCACTAATTAGTATAAACAAAAACAAGCCTAGACTTTTTTAATGGCTGCTCTTACTAATTATTTTAACACATTTTATTGGTGTTTTGTGGTACATTATCTGTGTTCTGGTGTAGTCCGCCACCAGAGTTTTCTCATGTCGTGCCATATCTCAAACATTATTTATCACAAATTAATAAAAAAAAATATGTATATGAATTAAATGTTACCTGAACTAATAAACTACATAAACAGATTAAGCATATATATGCATTTTGTACTTTATGTTGCTTAATTTCTACCTGTCCCATGGTTTAGCCGTCATTACCAACACGCTCTGCATAAAGGCACTTTCCTACTTTTTTTTCATCAAAAGTTTATTTGGTAGCCATGGTAACCTAATATCATAGTGGAGCACATGGATTTCAAGCTGCAAGACAGATGCCTTGATGTTCAGAAAAGTAAGTAAATCTACTCTTTATTTTTTGTGTTGGGCATGTACACTTATTATGCGTCATTACCATATGTGTTGTATTTCTGTAATTTTAAACATTTTTAGATTATTTTTATCACTTTAATAGTTAAAATGGTGTACATTACATGTAGAAAGCTAGCTACACTTGTTTAGTCATCATCTTTGCTAGTAAGGCTAGTTTTTTGACAAAAATGTCATTACCAGCACAGTCATTACCAGCACATTACAGCTTGTGCTGGTAATGACAGGTTGTGGTGGTGATGACGGCAGATACATTAAACATACTGTTCTTTAAAGAATTTATGTTGAATACGTTATCTTAAATGAATTAATATACATTTACCAATCAAAAGTCACTATATTTTAAATTAAGTAATGCTTTTGTTTTTAAAATACTAAATTAATTCATTATAATTGTTGTGTTTAGGTGTGACATGGATCCAAAAGCAGCTGCCCAAAGGTCCAAATCATACAGAAAATGTCTAAAAGATAAGGGAGCTGGTGGGAGAGGAGACCAGGGTGGAGCCGGAGAGCCGATGAGACAGGGCAATGCAGAGGATCTGGAGGGACTTGGCAACGCAGATGGCTCTGGCGACTGAAGCGCAGGCGGGGATCCAGAAGGCCACGGTGGAGCCAGAGGGACCGAGGACCAAGGTGGAGCTGGAGGGAGAGAGGAGCTCAACGGAGCCAGAGGGACGAATGGACGAGGCAAAGCCAGAGGAGGGTAGTCCCGAGGCGAGGGCAGGACAAGGAACGACCAAGGTGGAACTGGGGGGACGAGGGAGCCCGGCGGAGCTTGTGGACTGATGGGCCACAGCGGAGATGAGGGAGACAGGAGCCACGGCGGAGCCAATGGTCCGATAGGCCGCAATGGACTCCGGGTCGAGGAGGTCGGAGGCGGAGACCGGGGATCCACCGACCCTGATGGAGTGGATGACAGGCAGACCCACGGCGACTCCACCTCCCCGAAGGTTGTTAGAGGAGCAGAGGGGCTGACTGGCAGTGGTGGAAGAAGGGTTGAGAGGAGGCAGATGGGAGGAGGTGGGAGAGGGAGGCTGGGTGGGAATTCAGATTCAGGCTCGGGAACAGAAGATTCAGACTCAACCGGACTGACGTGAAGCGTCTTTGGCTCGGCGGGCACGATGTGAACAGTCTCTGGCTCGGCAGGCTCGACGTGAAGATCAGGCTGGTCAGACATGACGTGAAGATTCTCAGGCTCGGTAGACATGATGTGAAGATTCTCAGGCTCGGCAGGACTGGCCTCTGGAAGACGAGATCCAGGAAGGGCGGTCTCGGCGGGACGAGACTCTGGACTGGGCGTGGCCGCGGCCATCTTGGCTGAGGGCTCAGATGGTGAGGCGGTGGCCTTCTTGGCTGAGGGTTCAGGCAGCGAGGTGGCGGCCATCTTGGCTGAGGGTTCAGGTGGCGAGGCGGCGGCCATCTTGGTTGAGGGCTCAGACGGTGAGGCGATGGCCTTCTTGGCGGAGGGCTCAGGCAGCGAGGCGGCGGCCATCTTGGCTGAGGGCTCAGGCGGCGAGGCGGCGGCCATCTTGGCTGAGGGCTCAGACGGTGAGGCGATGGCCTTCTTAGCTGAGGGCACAGACGGTGAGGCGTGAGGATTCCCTGGCTCTGGCTGTGTTCCTGATCGAAGCCCGACACTTTTCAGACACCGGAGGACAGTTTCCCTCCAGTTCAGTCCCGTGGTGTCGGGGAGATCAATGGGACGGTTGAAAGTGGCCCCAATCAGGAACAAGGTCCTCAGGGTCTCATCGTCGAGCAGGCTGGAAAATTTAAGACGACAGAAGTTCATTGTGAAACTCAAAAAATCAGTGCTCTCCTGAGCCACCGAAATAAACTGAGCTCCATCATCCATTTTGGAGGTCCGTAGTTCTATCACGGTGTGGTGCAGGCAGAAGATGAGGAGACAAAAGTTCCAATACAAACTTTTCCTTATAATAATATCCAACGGGTACAGACAGGCAGAAGGTTACACACACCAAAATAGGACTAACACAAACAGAACACAACTGTGACAACCTGTTCTAAACTGCCCTCCTGTTTCATGTTTTTTTTTTTATTCAACATGGCTATGAAATGATTAAATAGTCTGTTTAGACTATAATTATACTGAACCAATCCTGTTCACAAGGAACACAGTTCATGTTTGATCTTCCATAATCAGATTAAACTATGTTTTGATGTTTAAACAGATTACTAGCTGTTTATTTATTATTTTTTTTGTTGGTCTGAAGTCACTTAGGCTCTTAAAGGGATACTCCACTTTTTTTGGAAATATGCTCATTTTACAACTCCCCCAGAGTTAAACAGTTGAGTTTTACCGTTTTCGAATCCATTCAGCCAATCTCCGGGTCTGGCGGTACCACTTTTAGCATAGCTTAGCATAGATAATTGAATATCTCTCATTCCTGCGTAATAATCAAGAAACGTTGCTGTCGTACCATGGGTCCAGCAGGCGTAATGACGCAGCGCCTGAAAATAGTCGATCCTAGTATAGTCTATCGAGCTGGGGACTATTTTCAGGCGCTGCGTCATATCATTACGCCTGCTGGACCCATGGTACGAAAGCAAAGTTTCTTGATTATTACGCAGGAATGAGAGTATAGTTCCTAGTCAATTCAGCCTAGAAAATCGCAACTTTTAATTGTCCGTCGGTCTTAGTACACGATGTAACTACAGAAGAGTCAAATTTTAAAAAGGAAAAATATCGAAACTCTTTGGTCATTTTTTGAGATAGATGCTAATGGTCTTGTCCGATTCAATGATCTATGCTAAGCTATGCTAAAAGTGGTACCGCCAGACCCGGAGTTCGGCTGAATGGATTCGAAAATGGTAAAACTCAACTGTTTAACTCTGGGGGAGTTGTAAAATGAGCCTATTTCCAAAAAAGTGGAGTATCCCTTTAAATTACAATAGCTTATGATCAGTGATTTGTCATCACCGCAACAAACTGTCATTACCAGAACTGCAGTGTCATCACCATCACCATACATATTTTTGCCAATAAATTATGTATAAATTACAAAAACATCCTACAATTATATGTTTCTGACAATGTTGGACAGTCTAAATGATCACTGTATTAAAAAGTTTTGATATATGGCATTCACTTAAAATAAGCTTATATTCCAAGCCAGGGTAGATTGATGAATCAGAAATTTAGATACTTAAATGACTATAATTCATCTTGCAAGTAAAAATCAACAATCCCATTAAGTTCAAGATAAAATAGATTGTTATGTGAAACCACAACATGTTTTAAAAGCACTGATTTATCATTTAAGTTTTATTTTTTACATATATTCGATGATGTGATGGTAATGACACATTTACTTGACATAGTTAAGAAAATGGCAAAAAATCATAAATTCCCTTATCTTATGGTCTCAACCAAGCTCATAACATCGCTCCTGACTTAAGGACTGATAATTTGATGTATACCAATTAGTCACATTTGGAATTTTAATTTTCAAAATTGCAGCAACCCAATTTGGCCCTTAATCTGAGAAATGCCCATATACAGAGGAAACATTATGCATCAGTGGTAATTACCAAAACAAATCATCATAGATATTTGAGAAATGCATCAATTTCAATTAAAGGTGCCATAGGCCTATGTCACGAAAAAAATGAAGACCGGAAATACGTCTTTTAGTAGGGCTACGGCTCTTCCGGTTAGCTTTTTACAATGGCGGAGTCCGATAGATACCGCTGATTAAATCGCTTCGCAACCTGCCTGAAGTCACATATGACGATGTGGTTCGGATGGTAAATGAAAACTCTCAAGTGGAAAAGCGTGAAAGCTGAGGTATGGCTGTCTATATCCTGACGCAGAGCAACCCGGTACACTACAACAACAGCGGCGGGCCGTTCGCCAGTAAGGTAAATGTTTCTATGGTAACAGTGAGTTGGACCAATCAGCAGACGTTGCTGCTACGCTTAGGATTGTGGGTAGCGTAGTTTTTTTTCATAAGATCGCGGATAAAACATGTTTTTCTTAAAACAAGGTTGATTTCATACGAACTTATAGCTTCTACAGGAGCAAAAACCTTTGTTTCACAACCTCATAGCTCGTGGTCAGTCTACCTCGGATGGTTTAGACATTATGGCTGATAATCTAAATCTTTATCGAGAAATACTGTTGATCAGAAGTTCTGAATCCCTACTCCGCGTTCCGGAAGCAGGAAGTGTGACATAGGCCTATTGCATGGATTATTTTATTATTTTATAATGTTGCCTGGGGTGCCCTTATAATGTTAGTATGTTTTTTAGATCAAAATGTGTTATAATTTAGAAATAAAAGGCATTTTTCCCAGCCTGATTTTAGCCTCTGATTTGAACGCTCTGTTTGAAGGGGCGTGTCTGCTGTGAGACTTCAGTGTAAACGCCCACTGCTGTGATTGGCTGCTGTGAGACTTCAGTGTAAGCCTGTTGATCACGTGAATGAAGATCTTATCATTGCAACAGTTTCTGCACTCACTAATGATTTCACCAATGCAAACATGAGGTATATAAATACAGTAAGAGCTTCGTTGTGCAGTGTAACAGCGTCATTGATTTCATAACGAGTTTTGGCAAATGTCCAGATAAACTCGCGCTGTGTGATTGACAGCTTGGGCGATTGGAAAGGGATTGTTCTTTGATCGCTATCTGTATATTAATCACAGTTTAAGTAAGATTATTTTCATCCTACTAAGAGAAACAACGTGAAGTTGATAGTTTAGTCACTGGCTTGATTTACTGATGCATAAACAGTATTGAATGACTTTGAGAGAAAGATTATCTGTCTGAACTTGAACAATTACACATCAGAAATTCACATAACCCACTGGTTCTTCAGAGGCTCTGATGAAGGAACTAAAAAAATACTTTTGTGTTCATTTGTACATCCAAACACTGAGCAACTGCCATGCTTCGCTTGTTTCCAAGCCATGATGTCTCTCGAGGAAAAATGATTCAGATGATGATTCGGCTGCGCAGTTCCACCTGGCCTTGAACATGGGCTGGCATATGCAAATTTTTGGAGGCGTACATATTAATGATTCCGACTGTTGCGTCACAGTCGGTGTTATGTGGAGATTCGCCTATTTTTCAGGGGTGTTTTTCAAAAACGAGATTTAAAGGGCACCTATTATAACTCTTATCACAAGATGTAAAATAAGTCTCTGATGTCCCCAGAGTATGTATGTGAAGTTTTAGCTCAAAATACCCAACAGATAATTTTTTACAGCATGTTTAAATTGTAATTTTTTGGAACTCAGAAAAACATGCTGTTTTAGTGTGTATCCCTTTAAATGCAAATGAACTGCTGCTGCCGGCCCAGGGGGCGGAGCCTCACAAGCTCGTGCTCAGAGCCAGGACAATCTCATCTGATATTAGGCTTGTTTGAGATGCACCTTGCCTCGCCTGAAATGTAGTCGAGAGTAGGCGGCTGCAGTGAGAGGAGGAGTGAAAAAAGCGCAGGCAAGCCGGACAGTTCTCTCTTCTCGCAGTGGATCTGACACCTGTGAGATCAAAGATGGATATCGCGGGATTCACGCTCGTGCACAGTGTTGCTAATAAACTGGATGTAATTTAAGTTATGTTGCTTTTATATGAAAATAAATATAATGAACAAGACACCCAAAGTAGCCTACTTATTTAATTCCATTCCAAATACATGTTTATCAGTCTTTTTTTCTTTAATACAGACGTTTTTGTTTTTTTGTTTTTTTTTTAAATAAAAATTACATTGCATAACCCATAGAGATCTCATAGATCTCATAGATCGTCATAGATAGTTTGGGAATATTCACACATAATGTATACACATAAAACATGATATCAGAGTTTTAAAATCAAACATTTTAAAAGAGAACAATACATCACGGTTGTTTAAACCAATGAACATTAAGCTGTGTCATCAGCAAGTCGTTTCCCATCATGCTTTTGATCAGCGCAGTCAGTGGACAGCAACTGCGCTCCACTGCAGAATCCGACAGGTGCGCCTTGCGCTCGCGAGAGATTTTTGACATACGTCAACATGACATCAGAGCAAGGCGGACTGCACTCGGACACATTTCTAACCGGCATGCATCTCGCGCTGATCACCGGTGATCGATTCTGCGCAGATTTTGCTCATCTCAAACAAGCCTAATATCAATACAGAAACTCTCAGTTACGGTGTTCATTTCGACTCGGAGTCGGACAATAATGCCCACAGAGCCAGAGAATATATGCTGTATAGAGATAGAACAGGTATAGTTTAGTTTAATTATGGTTATAACTTATTTGTCATCTGCTTTTATCCACTATTAATAAAAGCCTGCTGTAGCAGACCCCGTCCGAATGATGACCAAAATATACTGATGAGTTCAGTTAAGTTTATTGTACATCACACAAAAGATGAAGCGTTAGTTTTACTCCAGAGAATCACTGTAAGAGCTGAATAAACAGTATAAGAAGTGCGCATTAAAGGCTTATCCATAAACTCTCTCTCTCTCTCCCTTTCATTATCATCAACATACACAGCGAAGTACACAAAACACTCATTACAACTAACAGTAAACACATATATACACACCTTTTCAGTCTGTGCTTAATAAACTGGTAAACCTTATATCCATAAAATGACTCGATGAGCTGTCATAAAGTGCGCGCTCTCACTTTAATTTCTGCCGTGATCAGTAACGTTAGTCCTGTCGCTCCGGAGACCGTAAGCTGGATCACGAACAGTTGGTACTAGGGCTGTGAATCTTTGGGTAGACAGCGAATCGATTCGATTCACGATTCAGAGGTTTTTGATTCGATTCAAAAACGATTTTTGCAAATCAGAACGATTCAATTCGATTCGATTAACAATGAAATTTGATTCGATTCGATTTTTAACGATTCTATTCTGTAAATTTTAGTATACATCTGTATCTGAGCAAATAAAATTAATTTTTGGGAAATTCATGACCATTCAATAGATTTAATAACTTGATTCAGGACTTCAGTTCAATAGCTTAACTTCTTAGGACTCAAAATACATTAAGGCAAGTAAACCAAGAAAAATAATACTACTTCTACATATTCGATGCACCATGAGTGCTTTTATTGTAAACATTGCACACATTTCCTGAACAATTAGGAAATACAGCAAAGTGTGTAAATACAGCAAAGAAAGTGTGTAAATACAGCAAAGTGTGTAAATACAGCAAAGAAAGTGTGTAAATACAGCAAAGTGTGTAAATACAGCAAAGTGCAGAAATGCAACAGGCCAAGTCCAACGGGCAGTAACACCACACAGAGTGTGATTAAAACATGGTGGTGAGTGTAGTAAGACAGATATGAACAAACACATGGCTATGATATGACTTGCTTTCTTCTAACCCCATCTACTTGAGATTTTTTTTCAAAAATATTAATTGATCAACACAATCTGGCCGTAAACTGCTTCTCTGAGAAGACACTATGTCTCTTGCGGTGCTGAAAACTCTCTCTGAGGCCACACTGGTAGCAGGAATGCAAAGACAACTTCTTGCCAGATTTGCAAGGATTGGTAGCTCTGTCTCATGGGACTTCCACCAGTCCAGTGCATTTTCATTCAGTGGCAGAGGAACCATGGATCTGTATTTGAGTACCTCGTCTCTGCTGACCACGCTAGCGGACCTTGATAGTGGACAGGTCTCTGGCACCTGCTGAAAGATGTTGCCGAAGAGCAAATCCATAGCTTTCAGTTTTTTTGCAGGACGCATCTCATCTGAAAAAGAAAATTAATTAGATTGATGGAAACACATGATGAAAAAGTTGTTTGTTTGCATCTCATTTCTTGTCCTTAAAGGTCCCGTTCTACGTGATCCCATGTTTCAAACTTTAGTTAGTGTGTAATGTTGTTGTTAGAGTATAAATAATATCTGTAAAATTATAAAGCTCAAAGTTCAATGCCAAGCGAGATATTTTATTTAACAGAAGTTGACTACATAAAACGGCTCGATTGGACTACACCCCTCTACTTCCTTCATTAGTGACATCACCAGAACCGTGTTTAGACTAACCTCCGCCCACAGGAATGCTCCCTCAACTCTACTGGCTACTTGCGCACTTCTTATAACTTAGGCTACTGTGTTTACTCAGCTCTTACGGTGATTTTCTGAAGTAAAACTGACGCTTCATCTTTTGTATGATGTACAATAAACTTTATTAAACTCATCAGTACATGTTTGATCATCATTCGGACCTGGTCCGAAACAGCAGACTTGTAGGCTGTTAATAAATAATGGATACATACAAGCAGATGACAAATACGTTATAATAACCGTAATTAAACTACTAAACCATACCTGTTTCATCTCTATACAGCACTCTGACTCTGTAGGCATTATTGTCCGACTCGAAATGAACGTCGTTACTGAGAGTTTCTGATATTATCATCATTCCGTGAGATGAATTTGTCCTGACAGACTGAGCGCGAGCTCGTGAAGCTCCGCCCCCTGGGTCGTCCAGCAGCAGCTCATTTGCATTTAAAGGGCACTCACTGAAACGGCTCGTTTTTCTGAGCCCCAAAAAATGTCAATTTAAACATGCTGTAAAAAATGATCTGTTGGGTATTTTGAGCTCAAACTTCACATACACACTCTGGGGACATCAGAGACTTATTTTACATCTTGTGAAAAGGGGCATATAACGGGACCTTTAAATACATTTTGAATTACAAATGCATCCCAAACTTTTATGCTACAGTATGCCTACCCTTTAAATTTAAACAGATTACTTATTATTAACAAGTTATTAAAATAAATACCTTCTTCAGCTGTGTCTGGTGGTTTCTCTTCAACTGCATCCTCCTGCTGTTCCACCTGAATCTGTAACAAAATGAAATATAAATACGAACACCAGTCAAGTCAATAATTTCACTAAAACAAGCCAAGTACTATTTCGGACCATCATATTACAATCTTATAAAGCATTTGGTTCATGAAAATAAGGGAAGTTTCAAACATACACTGTTTGTGGCATCAACAGTAAGTTTAGTGAAGACAAATTCTCTTTCTTCGTTTTCTAGAAAGGGTAGCCCTTTGAAGCGGGGGTCCAATGCAGATGCTAGCAACAAAATAATAATAATAATAATAAAATACTATTAGTTGTAACCAAGTCAAAATGAAAACTTTGAAGAATGTTGTGCTATTAAAAGGTTTAATATAAGCAACAATTTGGTCTTAATAAATAATTCAAAGATTCTAGTGCATTTGCAATACTTTTGCTTTTGACAATTAGAGAGACATCTTACCTTTAAGCAGAATGTCGCGGGAATTCGTATACCGGGACGAAAAGTCCGTTGTCATCGCTGATTTCATTTCTCGAGTCATGTCTGTATCGTCCTCGCAGGGCTCGAGATGTTTGAGTAGTTTAGCCTGGAGAGGCGCAATCACAGACACGGTTGGTTGTTCGGACTTTTCTTCGCACATCATAGTAGTAGCGATCTTAATGGGTGCCATCACTTTCACAATATCCTCAGCATTACTGATGTCCGTTTCTGTGAGAGTGTGTACTTCTGCTCCCCTCCCCAAATCCTTTGACATAAGCGTTGCCAAGATTGCAGTTTGTTGTTCTAAGAAACGCTCAAGCATTTCCACAGAACTATTCCACCTAGTGCAAACGTCCTGTTTAAGTTTGTGTACCGGCAAGCCAAGAATTTGCTGTTTCTCTTTTAACGTGCATGTAGCAGTTGAACTTCGGTGGAAAAAAGAGACAATACGTCTTACTTTGCCCAACAATCGCTCTGCACTGCTAACTTTCATGGCCTTTTGAGACACCAGGTTCAGAGTGTGTGCAAAGCAAGTGATATGGGGGGTAAATCCAGCAACTTTACCTGTGACAATCATATTGTGGGCGTTATCAGTAACAAGTGCAGGACTCTTGTCTGCAATTGCCCACTCGGAGCAGGCATCGCGCAGCAATTCTCCAATGTTTTTGCCTGTGTGGGCTTCGTTTAGAGTCCTTGTTTGAAGAACGAAGCTCTGCATTTGCCAGTTCATGGAAATCAGATGTGCGGTAATTCAGTGATGTAGTGGTGCCTGGAGAAGTGGGTATAGGCTACTCTTAATTTATGACCCCAATATTTTTTTAAGCGTCCCAGCAAAGGATGAACGCTCTGTGTTATAAACAGTGACATGTAAGACTAGTCTTGCATGTTAGTTCACCCCAAAACGGGCCAGTAGTATTTGCACATTATCACTTAACTTTTGCTGCTTGACTTCACGGAGAAAGGATCATTATGAAATTAATATTAGCCACAGAAGAGGTGAAGTTTTTCAATTAATACTGGCCCACAGACTATAGGAAGAGAATAAATAATTATGTATTTTGAGTGACTATTCCTTAGTCCATCCACACATGAAAATTGGACAACTAGTCTCTCACCTTGCAAATAATCTGCGGCAGTAATTTATTTAGTGAACTATCTCTTAGAACAGCTGATTTGCAACAGATAGTGTAGGCCAGAGTGTGCCACCATTATAAGTTTACACTATCTGTTGCAAATCAGCTGTTCTAAGAGATTCCTATTCAATTCCTATAGTCTGTGGGCCAGTAAAAGTAAACTAATCTCTGACTGAAACACCATGCTTACCTCATCTTAAATATATCATATTAGATTAGTTTATTTTAACATTAAAATATCATCATCATCATCATTCAAAAAATTCAACAATATATTCAAAACAATGTTAAAACATAACAATATATATAACAAAAATATATACATTTTACAACATTTTCATGAAAACCACAATGATATACTCATGCAGGGTTTCTAAATAAGTGCTTAAATTTTTGGCTCAAGGGACTTAACTTCAGTAGGTAAGTAGCGCAATTTCATAAATACGAAATAACAAATAACTGATTTTGAATTTATAGTCAGTGAAGGTTTTACAGTATATTCCAGACACACTTGCTCTCTGCAGGGGTTTTCACACTGCATTGTCTAGAGCGCACAGAAGAGGCAGCACGGTGGCTCTTCAACCAGGTCCTTGTATACTTTCTAGGATCAAACTTTGAAGTAGGGGGTCCGTTGATGTTAATCATCATTAAGTTTGATATGTTTGAGACCAGTAGGACAGCCCTTTTGTCTGTGCTTATATTGTTCATAAGGCTAAAGTTTCTCTCACACTCTGCTGTGCTGACAGGGAATGTTTTCATACAGTTAATGAGTGGTTTCAGGTCATTGGGCTCACTGTTGGGCTCTTCCAGTAGGTCCCACATCCCATTCAGTGCTTGGTCTGTGCACAAGTTAAATCGCTTGCACAGTCGCTTAACTTGTTCTTCACCATGGCGGATGTTGGGGTTTGATGGCCATTTACTCTGATCAAGGATGCTGAGGTCCTTGATGGTCTCATCTTCGAAAGACAAGCGTTGCTCAAGATTGTTCACAAGGCTTTGTAAGAACTGTCCTGGATTGATAGACTTGAGCTTTGTATTTCTTGTCAAGGCTATAGATCGATACACACCACTCTCTTTTGCTTCTAAAGCCTCACCATATTTCTCACCTGGACTCTCTTTAAATGAATGTATCACTCTGATTGTGCGTTTCAGCAGATGCTCTGCTCTGAGGAGAGTTATAGAACGAGCCTGAAGCTCCTGTGACAGGACACTTAGTTCATGGAGTGTGTCATACATGAGCCCAAGGTCACAAATAAATTCAGGACTTTGAACACGGTCCAATAAACCTCTGTACATTTGCTTCTCTGTGTTGGACCTCCTCTCATCAGAACAAGCATTCTTAAAGTGCTGCACAAGAGCTCCCAGTGATGTCCAAACAGCATGAACAGTCCGAAAGCTACTGGCCACCCAGCGTACATCCAAGACTCTGCCAATGTGAAGAAGTTGTGAGCCTACTTCAGCTGCTGCATCTTTGAGTTCACGCTCATTTTTGTTTGACATACTATACAGAGAATATAGCTTGTGCATAAAAGCTTTAAAGTGATTGACCGAGTTTACCTCATCAATTGCATCTGACACAGCTAGTTCAAGTCTATGATTCATACAGTGCCATGCAAAAAGCTTTGGGAATCTCAAGGTCAACCTGGTTGCTACTCCTGACTTTTTTCCTAACATGACGCTAGCGCCATCAGTCACAAATGCTACCCAGTTTTCAAGAAGCCATTCTTCTGTAAAGCCAGCATTAGTTAAACAAGTGAGTAAAGCCTCTACAATGCCATCTGCTCTCTGATTGTCCAGTTCAACAAGCTCAAGGAATATGAATTCAGGGTTTTCTTCTTCTTGGACTGATGCTTTAACTGAAACTGTCATGACAGCTTTGCGACTTAAAGAAGAGGCCTCGTCAATTAGGACAGCTAACTTACTCGATGATGCTACTATGCTACTGATGATTTTGCTCTTCATCTCATTGGCAACATGTTTAATTATTTGTGTTGCACTGTAACGTGAATGAAGTATTGAGCCCATCTTTATACCATTCAATTCCTGCAGCTCAATGAGGCTCTCGTGGTCAGAAAAGGGTCTGTTCTTTTTGGCCAAATGGTAGGCTGTTCGAAACACAGCTTCGGTTTCCTTCATGTAGGACTCAGTCATAGCGTCCACCGCATTCTCAATGACCGCTTCTTTCTGTTGTTCTCTCGTCTTCACAACTTGATTGTGCGCCTTAGACAAAGCATGTTTCCTCACCTTATTTCTCAAGACTGACAGACTTGTCTCTCTACTTCCCTGGCCAGATGCTTGAATTTCAAAGTTCATCCATTCTTTAGAGAGAGATACACCTTGCTCCTTGACGATCCCAATGGAGTTCACACTGCTACAGACCAGGCACCCTGTGAAGCAGAAACAATGTAACTACTGTATTCATATTTGTATGTGTGTAGAATCAATTTCTCCCACATACATGCAAGCACACATATTGTATATTTCTCTGTGTTCACTGTTTTAGAAGCTGTCAAAACTAACAATCTACCTAAACTTACCCAATTTTTTGTTTTTGTATCCTAACCAAGGGTACTTGGATTTAAAATCTTCTTTTTGTTTGGCTGTCCACAGATCTGGGCAGTCATTATTGGAATCTACATTTAAAAAAAAAAAAACACAACAACATGAGTGATTGAATATGGGCTATAAATGTAACTATATAATATGTAATTAACATTTATATATGTACAATATACATTTTATTTGGGGCTATAAATGTAACAAATGAAACAATTACTATAACATGAACATTACTAAATTGAGTTCATTGCCATGAGAATTTCAAACAGCAAAGGTAACTGTCAAAATAATGAAAGCATTCAAGTAATGCATATTATATTGAAAGCAGGCGCTCTTGTGGTGTGGGATGCATTTTCTTGGGCCAGACACACATTTAAAAAAAAATAACATCTTAAGTGTTCAACTTCATCTTTCACTCTTAATGAAAATCCCCCTTCCACCCACAAGTGGTCACAAAATGGTTTAATTGTGTCACAAACTGTGACAATAGCATGCTTTTACATTCAGCAGTGGCATAACAGGGGTCCCTAAACATTTAACAGTCAGTTGCACGCAATGTAAAGAACTCTGAATTGGCATATTATTGAGTCAACCAGAGTTTACAAACAATGCGAAATCTAAATTTATTTGTCACTGAATATCATTCATTCAAGAGATTCGTTCAAAAACACTTAATCATTCAGTAATCAAACAAGTGACGTTTTTATGATTGAGTCATTGAATCATTCATTAAAATGTAAAATGTTCAAATTGAATTTAAAGGATAATTCTGGTATTTAGCACTTTGAGTCTCTTTTCTGGTTTGTTTTGGATGAACTAGAGTGGTGGACACAGAAATGTTGACGATGGGTCCTGGCTCGACTTTTTGACTCGTTTTGACCGCTTCAGAGTGGCTGTCTATGGGCATGCACAAACACAAACATGTCCTTAAAACAACCCTTAACGTTCGTTTTCAAAACTGTGCAACTCGCCGAGTGGTTAGTGGTGTTCGTTGATGATTCAAAACAAGTAGCGAAATACAGTTTCTGTCGTGTTTTATTTGGCATTTTGTAAAATCCCATTGATTTCTGTTGGAGGACTCATTGCTCGTTGATATTACTGCGCTTCAGACTCAAATATCGAGCGGAAGTTTATACGCGGTTGTGAGGTATCTGAAAAAATAGTTCCACTATAGCAAATAACACGGATTGAAATCATACATTGCACTGATATATTTGTTTTTAATCATCAACGAACACCACTAACCACTCGGTCGTGATTATCAACTTATGCAGAATTGTGCAGCTACTCCAACTGACTGTGTCTCCTATGACACGCACTGTTTTACACAGTGATGGGCAAATGGACATTTCGAGCCCTGATAAATGTTATTAACAAAATTTAAAAGGTCCTGCTATTAAAAATGCTCACCTTGGTTGACGTCTTCATTCGAAGTTGAAGTTGTAGTTGAAAAGTCAGCATCTCTGTCACTATCGGAATCATCTCTGACCGGGGTGGGGAACAGAGCGGGCGCGGGCGCTGTCGCATGGCTATCGTTAGCTGAGCTGCTGGCTAACAGCACCGATGTAGCGTTGCGAGGTTGTTTGTTACTCTGAAAACAAATTTTTGTTTGTGTAGTTCGCTTCATCTTACGTATTAATTCTTTAATTAAATATTCTAAAGCCCATGTTTAAAAATTGCATTGAGCGTTGGCAAAATTCCAGGCAGTGATTGTGCTCTGATCCAATCTGGCGTTGGGCATTGTCAGATTGACGGTACCCGCCTAGCCCAATCGCGTGGGGGAATCAAGGGATCACTGCATCACTGTCTTTACTGGGTGTTTTTTTATTCACATGAGATTGGATTAGCTACTAAATGATGCGCATCAGAGGGGATTTAGGAGTGGGTATACGCAATGCCGACTGAAAAAGAAGTGGGTATACGCCGTATACCTGCGTATACCCTGCACTACACCACTGCGGTAATTGTCACATAAGACTCTGTCGAACACGACGTCCAAGAATCAGTCGTGAGGGCAACACGGACAGATTGAGAAAGCTTGAGCTGTAGCTCCTCTTTCGTAGACCGATACAATTCCGGGATGCATTTTTCACTGAAAAACTGACGGCTGGGTTTTATCTTGGCTCTAAAGTGTTTATCATTTCTCGGAAACCAGTGTTTTCCACCACGCTATAGGGGCGCATATCCTTCCAAATAAATCTTGCAATAGATGCAGTTATTGCTTTAGCACGATGGGTGTTTTCGGGAAGACTCTGAAGTTGACCAAATAGGTTAGGAGTAGCACTTCTCACGTCTGACCCTGAAATACTAGCAGCTGCTTTAGGTGCAGGTATTTCTATATTAATGGCATGGCGTCTGCGGAGATGGTTGCTAAGGTTCGTTGTATTTCCAAAGTATTTTAACTCAGATTTACAATGTCTGCAAACTGCAACGGACTTGTCAATCTTTCCATTTACTTTGTGAAAACCGAAGTAATCCCAAACCTTTGATCTCATGTTGGCTGGTGCCTTGCAAATTTCTCCTTCTTCGTTGCCCTCCATTGTGCACTG
Source organism: Abramis brama (assembly GCF_963993115.1). Lineage (NCBI taxonomy): Eukaryota > Metazoa > Chordata > Actinopteri > Cypriniformes > Leuciscidae > Abramis > Abramis brama. Next base: position 53,711,578 of record NC_139963.1, on the reverse strand, counting down.
CTGCGTTTATTCTCAAATGACAACAAACAGGCGCGAATTGAAGATTAGTGATGTAATCCACTGCGCCACTGCACTTTACGTCGCAGACGCAACTAATTTAAGATTTATATTTATTTTTTAAAATTATCCGTTATATAATCGCGATTCATTCGATTTTTAAATATAAAATCGATTATTGACTGAAACAAACGATTCACGATTCAAAAATCCATGTTTCAAGATCGATGCATATGCATCGGCAGGATTTGTAATCGATGCATCGAGAAAATGAATGAATCGTTACACCCCTAATACAAAGCAATAGTTGTTTGATTAACTCCCAAAAATGAATATAAAACTCAACAGTTAATCCATCACTGCCTGGAGATTTTCCTTTCTTCATTGAGTGAAACACTATTCGAACTTCCTCAATAATCAAACCAGAATCACAGAAAAGCTTTGAAGTCAGTATCAATAACTGGAACATGAGCTTGAGCCCAATTCTTTATAAAATTGTCGCAATTTTGTTTATCAAACACGGATGTGTAAATGTTTTTATAGAAGGCTGTGACAAAATTAGATATCAAATTAGGATCTGTGCAGTTGACACCATTAATATTAAGAACAGTCAGAGAATTTTGTTTGCAGTTCCTTTTCTCTAATGCAAAAAAAATAATATTTTGCAATACAATTTTTTTCACTACTAGTATGAGCTGATGTGCCTTTAACCCTATTGTACCCTAATAATTTTGAGTTTTGAATTTTTGAATTTAGATGTTTATTTACCTCTACTTTTCTATTTAAACTATGCTTATTTTTATGTTATTTAACATAGTAAAAAGTATTCATGAAATGTTCATTCCAGTAAGTTGAAGCAGCCAAAACCTCACAAGTTGGCATTACTTTGGTCACATCTTACATGAAATATCAATAGCCACTATACTAGATGGCTGTAGTACTCAGTGGCTGTATATAGGCATAACTAAAAAATAAAAAAAATAAAAATACAAAACGGGTAAGAATAAACAATAAACCTCACAATAACATATAAGATATATAACAAACATATAAGAATAAATAATGCACAATGATGGCATCAACAAATCTTGCAGTAGGACTTTTATCTGACTTTGAAATGTGTGTGTGTGTGTGTGTGTGTGTGTGTGGCCTGGTAAACCCTACATTATGGGGAGGCATCCGCCATAATATATTGCCAAGGATAAAAATCATTATATCTATGGAAAGTCCCCATAAAACATGAAAACACTATATGTGTGTGTGTGTGTGTGCGTGTGTGTGTGTGTGTGTGTTTTGCACAGTGGCTGATTAGCATATTTTTTTGAAAAAAAAATTGCTGTTATTGACTCATTCAATTATGTGTGTTTGACTTTTTGAATTTCATAAAATAAAATAAAACGCTCTATTATTGGCTCATTCAATGGCTTTCAATGCAATGCATTTGTGTGTGTTCAGGTGGCAAACTTAGGAAAAGTAGCAAAAAACTTAAGCAAAGTCTTGTACCGCTCAGTTACAAAATGATTTTGCCCACATTTCACTCTCCAGTCCAGTGTGTGGCGGTAAGTCACAATTTTTTGTCTGCCGACCGCCATTAAACCTCAGAGGAAGAAGGTTTGTTTTCATCTTAATCTCTGCTGATTTGTTGTGCTATTGGCATGATACAAACTGTTATAACTGTACGTTAAGTTTATAAAAAGATGCCAATTTTGAGTCGGGTCAGTAAATGACTGTAATATTCTCATCCTCATAGTCGTAAATAGAAGTTTTGAATCGAGCAGGAATATCTAGAGTTGCTGCAACTGAACTGAGGAGAAGATGGTGTTTGTCAAAGAGGAGAATGAGGAGGACTCGAGTGAACCAGAACCCTGGAGGATAAAACACGAGGACAAAGCAGGTTGGTGTCTTTTCTAGATTCTTTCTTTAATGACTGTTGTGGTACATTAGCTAACAGAGCTTTAAAACGCCAATGGTTCCACATAGCCTACTGGAGGAGAATCTGACTGAAACAAAACATTTGACTAAAAAAGCCAGAATTCTCACTAGATATTTTGGAACTCCTCTGTTGTGTAACTTATTCAATATTTTTTTCATGATTTACCCGATCAAAGGCATTAGAGGCATCAATAAAACGCATACAAATTGTATAATTATGCCTGTTGTAGCCTGCTAATCTAGAACCTTGATAGAAAAGTCTAGAAAAGCAAAAATACACATCTGCGCCATGTTGGTTATAAACTAATTATCCATGCTATTTATTTTGCTAGCTTTGTCTTTAATAATAGGCACTAACATCACAGATAAAATGGAATATAACCATATTAGCCTGTTCTGTCAACACTGCATTGGCTCCCTATTAAACATCGTATAAATTTTAATATCTTACTAATTTCTTACAATGCACTAAATGGTTTTGAATGGAGCAGAAAGGATATTTATAAATATCCTTTTCCTATTTATCACCTAAACTCTGGAACAGTCTTCCTAACATGGTTCGGGAAGCATACACTGTCAGTTTAAATCTAGACTAAAAACACATCTCATTAAAAACTCTTTATAATTGTTGTGAAGTTGCTAATTTATTTTGCATTTTATTTTTAGTTTGCCTGAGGGCGCCCTCTGGCGTTTAAATGGGGCAGTATTTACTACCCATCAGCCGCACTCCACTGACAAGCTGCGCACAAAATAATTGCAGCCTTTGCCAAATCGCATGTGGTTTTATTGCGATTAATCGTGCAGCCCTAAATGAAAGCACATGTGATGACAAAGGAAAGATAATATAAAGATTAGGCTAGATGTGTTTGCTGTACGGTTTGAGAAGGCCTTAGACTTTGTTGACAATTCTGTCAGTCTGATTACATACGACAGACATGAACTTTTATGTATTCAGCATTGGCGCCCCCCAGGGGTGTGTTCTGTCTCCCCTTTTATACTCATTTTATACCAATGACTGTTTTTCTCATCATCACTCAGTCAAAATTTTTACATTTGCAGACGATAGCACTGTGGTAGGCCTCATTACTAACGATGATGAATCGGCCTACAGAACAGAAGTATCCTTGCTAGCTGAGTGGTGCACAATTAACAACTTGTCCCTTAACATCTCCAAAACCAAGGAGATGGTTGTTGATTTTAGGAGCAAAAATATTAAGTCGCTCCAACCCCTGGCCATCAAGGACAAAACTGTAGAGTGGGTGGAAAGTTTCAGGTTCCTTGGGACCATCATATCCTCCAGTCTTAAATGGAACCTCAATGTCAGCCAGATTGTTAAAAAAGCTCAGCAGCGACTTTTCTTTTTGAGACAACTTAGGAAATTTAAAGTGTCCAAGGCTGGAATGCTCCACTTTTACAGGGGTGTGATAGAGAGCATTCTCACTTTCTCCATCACTGTATGGTGGGTAGGGATGCAACGGTACACGGTAAAATCCCGGACCGTTCGGTCAGCCCTGCACGGGACAATCTACCCTCGTGTCCCGCGGGACTTCGGTTTTGCCACTGAGTTCGCGCTGATCCTTTTAGTTTTTGCTTTAGGCGCCATTCACATATCGCGCCTAAAAACGCGTAGAAAACGCTAGGCGCGCCGCGTTCTCCTTTTTCCAAAGCGCTAGGGCGGTTGCGCTCCGGAGGCGGCTGTCGTTGCTAAAGCAACCATCAGCTGCGCTCTGGTTGGTTCTTGTCACGTGACCTACGGTGCGCTTGCGGCATTCTGAAAAGTTGAGAATTTTCTCCTCTGCTGGGAACATCGTTAGTGCCAACCGGTCTCGCCTTGCACCCGACAGTGTTGATAGACTCATCTTTTTGCACAAGAATCTCTCAATAGTGGATGAGTAAATAACATTGCACTTTGTATCCTGAATGCAGTATTTTTTTATTATATTATTTTGCTCTGCTTTTTTTTATTCAAAGCACAAGCTAATTTATGTTTGTTAAAGGTAAAAGTGCACTTTTTCTTTCACATTGATCACTTCATATACCAGTTATCAAGGTTTGGAATTGGGATCCACTTGAATATTTTGAAGTGTGTTTGTTTACATTTTGTATTTCATATAAGTGATAGTTGAAGAGGTTGTATTACTTAGTGTTGTTCAGTACAGACTAGAGTGTTAATTTATTCCATACATTGATGTTCTTCCTACTGTGACATTCTGTTTATGCTCATAAGAAAAATAAAACATATTTTTGGGATGAAATAGCAGTCTCTTTCTGCACAAAACATGTACCGAAACCGAACCGAGACCGTGGCCCAAAAACCGAGGTACGGACCGTACCGTGGGCTATCTGTACCGTTGCACCCCTAATGGTGGGGTAGCTGCTCGGCGGAGGATAAGTCTGCATTGAACAGGGTAGTTAGCACTGCGTCAAGAATAATTGGGTTGGACCTCCCTAAGATCTGTGACATTTATAACATCCGTCTACTCAAAACTGGTCTGAAAATACTCAAGGATTCATCACACCCTGCTAATTCCCTTTTCATCCCTCTACCATCAGGCAGAAGGTTAGGAAGCATAAGATCCAGAACCACCCGTTTTTCTAATAGCACTTACCCGCAGGCTGTGAGGGCTCTCAACTCACAACAACAATCTCTATCTACTTTACTTATACAGACACAGCTATGTCCTCCTTCTTCTTAGGGTCACTAAATGCACTAGCACTTTGTCTGATTAGTTTTATTACTATTTATTAGCAATAATCTAAGCATTTGTTTTCTGTTTAGATTTCATGTTTTTATTGTATATGTTATGTTGTACTGTCTTGTGTGAGCCAATTCACCAAAATGAATTCCAGGCGATGTGGGTCGTTCTGGCAAAATAAAGACTTGACTTGGCTTGACTTGACTAGACTTTCTATCTTATAATAGAACATCAATAGAGAAAGATACAGTCACACTGGGTTCCCACTTGTTCTGTAAACATTTAAGAAAGTTACTGTTATCATAGCGGGGACCAAACACATATCACTGAGAGCTGGTATCAGTTGTTTTTGGTTTACCTCGAGCAGATGGAGGAGGGTGTGGGCCCTGGTGTTGTGGCAGAGGCCGAAGAGCTGGCTCAGTGGTGTTATCATTGTCCTTATGTGATTTGTCAACCGCATGTCCATTCAGGTGCTGAAGTGAAGTCCTGTGTTCATTTATACTCTGTCCAGGTGTGTGCTGTTCAGATTTAGTGGATTGGCACACACTGCAGAAGGATGATTGAGGGAGAAGTAGATCCTTTAGCACTCTTGAACCAAGTTTGTTTGGATGGTGGCCATCTTGTTGAAACAGTTGTCTCTGACTCCAGAATAGGGCTGGGCGATATATCGGATGACATTGTTATGCGCATCTCGTCAGTAAAGCCGGTTCCTTGATTAGTAGTAAATCGCCATCACCTGCTTTCAGATGGAGTGGCATTTACAACACAGAGCCGTAGTTAACTGACAAGCTGAGCCATATCGCATTAATTATCGCAGGCGATACGTCCGCGATAATTAATGCGATTAATGCCCTACCTTAAAAGTATTACTTAAGTTAACAGACCTGTGTGTGTGCGTTTTATATCACTAGTGCAGTGTCTGTTCTCGGAGCATATTAGCCCTGCCCGTGTGAGGGGCGCCGCTTCCCACTCGCGCTGTTCTGTAGTTTACTAAAAGTTTATTAATTCTGAATGTGTCGCGTCTCACGTGTCCATCTATATTGCACCAAATGCGACACTGCACTACCTTGTGAAGTCAATTGGATGAACGGTTCTCGAAATAATCAAAATCAAATGATAAACTGTTAATTTATTCCATCACTTTACCTCTGTCTTTATCTCCTTTTATCCTCTTCTTTTTGACACTGTATTGCAGACAATAATGCTAATTAAAATTGTGCCATGTAAATTCAGCCATCCGTCACAATCAGATAACTTTCACCGTGAGCTGCCAGGCCAGTTTCTACATGGGAGCCTGAATGTGTAAAGCAATGCTACAATTGGATGCGGCGAGGGGCGACGCTACACAACAAATAACCAACAACTGATAAACGCGCGTTCTGTTTCTGACACACTTCAAGCACTCGCTGGGCGGGGGAAGATTGATGAGCCCGACTGGAGTCGGGGGACTTGGTTAAGTTTTTTGCAGTTTTTTGGCTTTATTTGGTAATATTACGAATTAATGGTTTTAAAATAGTATTAATAAAAAAAAAAAATTTAAATAAATAAATAAATAAATCACTCGTTCACTCATTTTGGCACCCCTATGGATGAGTGGCGCCCCTAGCATTTGCCTGTTCCGCCTAGATGCCGCGGGCCGGCCCTGGCGTCCACAGCAGCCATGATTAACAGCGGTTGGTGGTTAAAGTTTTCTATGCAGAATTTGATTTGACAACAGTCACGAGACCGATTACTTGATCCAATCGCTTTGATGAATAAAAATAAAATTAAAACAAGCATTTAACGACAACAAACAGAGGGAAAATAGCAGAGTAAAAGTACCGATACATCACTTAAAATGTAATCAAGTAAAACTACCCAAAAAAAGTACAATTTCTGATAAAAACTAGGCTACTTAATTACAGCAACGTGAGTATTTGTAATTCGTTACTTCACACCCCTGGTTGTTGAATTCCATATCAAGATAAATGTACCTCATTCATGGAAAGATACTTAATTGATAAAAATTATTGTAGTAGCCTATTTTATAGCAGTTGTCTACACTGTATAAAACAACTTGTTTTTACTGGAAAACGCTGGCAGCTGTGGTTACCAGAGAATTCCTGTAAAAAATACAGCAGCACTGTAGATAACTTTACGGACGAAATATGTAAATTGATTTACAGTGAATAAAATGACGGCTGAATCACATTAAAAAACTGTTATGTCTACAAAAAATGTATTTATTTTGCATAACAGTGTTGTATATAAATAGACCATTTCCTGTATTTTTTACATGTAATAATTGCTTATTGTGCATCAATAAATTATAAAATTAACAGGGAAATATCTAATTTAAACTGTGCCCATAGGCAAGATAGACAAGTTTTATACCATACTATGGAACATTCCCGCAAAGCAAGAACATCTTCATGAAACAAGCAGGTGGCGGACCCTCTACCAGAAAAAGTTACATAGTGCACCTTTAAGACTTTAAAACAAAAATTACATATTGTGCCTTAACCATAATTCAATTCCTAATACTACCACACTGTCAAACTACATAGTAAATATAATTAACTTTCTTTTCTAGCCTAAAGATGCAGTCACATTTGCAACAAATTTAACAAAACAAAAACTAACAGTTTATTCTCAAACAAACAGTCAGAGTCGACAGAAAGAGAACATATTTAGGCTGAAAGCCACTTGTGATGGGAGAGTTACTCTATCAGGGTGAGGACTCGAGGGTTCAAGTTGAGGGGACGCTTGGAGTTTTTATTCTCTACTTTGGTTCCTTTTTCTGGGTTTATCGGAAAAAAAACAACACCTGTAGAATAAACGCATATTAAGCATTTTATTAGCATTTTAAGCATTTAAAAAAAGAGAATACAAGAAACAAACAAAAAAAAAAAAATATATATATATATATAAATATCTTCCGCTTATCCGGGGCCGGGTCGCAGGGGCAGCAGTCCAAGCAGGGATGCCCAGACTTCCCTCTCCCTAGACACTTCCTCCAGCTCTTCCGGGGGGACACTGAGGCGTTCCCAGGCCAGCCGGGAGACATAGTCCCTCCAGCGTGTCCTAGGTCTTCCCCGGGGTCTTCTCCCAGTGGGACATGCCCGGAACACCTTCCCGGGAAGGCGTCTAGGAGGCATCCAGAACAGATGCCCGAGCCACTTCGGCTGGCTCCTCCCGAGTGGCCGAGCTTCTCACCCTGTCTCTAAGGGATCACCCGGCCACCCTGCGGAGAAAGCTCATTTCGGCTGCCTGTATCCGGGATCTTGTCCTTTCTTTCATAACCCACAGCTCATGACTATTGAGAGTAGGAACGTAGATTTGACCGGTAAATCGAGAGCTTCTCCTTGTGGCTCAGCTCTTTCTTCACCACGACAGACTGGTACATCGACCTCATTACAGCAGAAGCTGCACCGATCCGTCTGTCAATCTCCCATTCCATCCTTCCCTCACTCGTGAACAAGACCCCAAGATACTTGAACTCCTCCACTTGAGGCAGGAACTCTCCACCAACCTGAAGTGGGCAAGCCACCCTTTTCCGACTTAAAACCATGGCCTCGGATTTGGAGGCACTGATTCTCATCCCAGCCGCTTCACACTCGGCTGCAAACCATCCCAGTGCATGCTGAAGTTCCTGGTCTGATGGGGCCAGCACGACAACATCATCCGTAAAGAGCAGAGCCTGCCGGAGTCCAACATGCACCGGGAACAAGTCTGACTTACTGCCGGCAATGCGAACCGAGCTCCTGCTCCGGTCGTACAGGGACCATCCACAGGATGCCGCGACGGACACAGTTGAATGCCTTCTCTAAATCCACAAAGCACATGTGGATTGGTTAGGCAAGCTCCCATGAACCCTCCAGCACCCTGTAGAAGGTATAGAGCTGGTCCAGTGTTCCACGACCGGGATGAAGACCACACTGTTCCTCCTGAATCTGAGGTTTTACCATCGGCCGTATTCTCCTCTCCAGTACCCTGGCATAGACTTTCCTGGGGAGGCTGAGAAGTGTGATCCCCCTGTAGTTGGAGCACACCCTCCAGTCCCCGTTCTTAATAAGGGGGACCACCACCCTGGTCTGCCAGCCCAAAGGTACTGTCCCTAAACGCCACACGACATCCAGAGACTTGAGGTACTCAAGGCGGATCTCATCCACCCTCGGTGCCTTGCCACCGAGGAGTTTCTTGACTACCTCTGTGACTTCAGCTTGGGTGATGGATGAGTCCACCTCCAAGCCCTCAGCCTCTGCTTCCTCAATGGAAGACGTGTCGGTGGGACGAGTGAGGAGATCGAAGTATTCCTTCCACCGTCCGACGACATACCCAGTTGAGGTCAACAGTTGCCCACCTCCACTGTAAACAGCGTTGGTAGGGCACTGCTTCCCTCTCCTGAGGTGCCGGACGGTTTTACCAGAATTTCTTCCACGTCCCAAGAGCTAGTTTCCGTGTACAGGGATCGGGTTGTCGAGGCCCCCGCCTTCGACTGCTGCCCGATCCACTAAGCACCGGCCACTTACATCCCATCCTGCAGGCCCACGGGAGGGCGGCCCTACGCCGGCCACCAGGCTCTCACATACGAGCCCCAACCCCGGGCCTGGCTCCAACTCCGGACAACATAGCTCCTAGGGTTATCCGGGTACTCAAACACCTGCACCATGGTAAGGTGGCAGTTCAAGGAGGATATATATTTATATAAAAAAAAAATAGTCTGAGTCCGGGTCTGAGCCCGGCCGAGATTTAGAGCCGGACCAAGACGAGACGAGACTCGGGCCACACCCAGAAGCAAGGCCAAGAGTCAGACCCAGACTAAGACCGGGCTTGAGTCCGATTCTTAGTCTGGGTCTGACTTTCGGTCTTGAGTCCCGGCCTTATTTAAGGTCCGGATTAAGATCGGGACCTCGGAGCCAGACTCCAGATCCCAGGTCTGAGTAATGAGTAAGCCATGTTTACTCACCTTTGAAGAAACTCCAGAGTTGAAGCCAGCTCAGATGGATAATGGATATTAAAACAGTAGTAGCTCCTTAACATGAGGCACAATGCAGAAATGGAGGAGATGTTTGTGTTGATAAGGTTCTGATCCAGACTCAGCATGTACCTTGTTGAGGAATAGCAGGACTGTCCTATGAATAAATTATTTAACAGGTTATTTTAATAAGCTCTGCAATCACATGACAAATTACATACACAGTGCAATTATAAAAAAGAGAGATATGAAACAGACTTACCACAGACAATAGCAGCGGTTGTCAGAGGCACTTGCTCCAGTTGTACCTCTTCTGCCAGTCATGTATCTTCTACATGGAATAACATGGACTCCTCCTCCTCATCAAAGTAGCTGAGCAGAAGCAGGAGCATTTCTATTACATCATCTGAACAGCCACTCTGCAGTCCCCGCATCTTCTGAAGCCTAGCATAATTCTGAATGAACTTCTTGTTCTTGTTGACACAAACTGTGGTCATGTAGTCGAGAAGCCTTTTTCCTGTCAAATCCAAATTTCGAGGTCAATCTCAGTGAGTTCCTTGAAGTGGACTGACATGCCAAGTTCATCAAACCAAAACGGCCACTCCTCTCTAAGGCATTTGATACTTTTTCCCTGGTTGACATGTTAACGCTCTGTGTAAAACATGGACTTCATTAGACATTTTACCTCCTCTGGATTGGTATCAGAGTGTTGGAACATCACCTTGAGTTTTTCCATCTTTTGCTGCTGGCTCTCTTGAGTTTCTTCAATGGGCTGAAATGTTACATTCCATTTAATGCATCCGTAAGTGTCCTGCATTGCTGCTGTCTCTTCCAATGGGATCTCGTCTGCCTAGTCTGAGACATCAGTCTGATGTTTTCTTTTTCTTTTTTTGTGTGTTGAAGTGCGCTTCACATTTTCAATTCTGTATTGCAACTGTTTAACAAGGGAATGGTAGCCTGTTCCAACAATATCACCCTCTATTACATCTTGGAGAGAATTGGGATATTTTGCCACCATTTTTGTTGCAACGTCAGTTGAATACTTTTTACCTACATGAGGACATTTTTCCATCATCTCAGTCACAACAATCCAGACCATTTGCTGCCTCAGTTTTAAGTTTTGCCTCTGTCGCCTTTTTGCCCTCTCCAAAGAATGCATCACTTCCTCAGGAAATTTATTCCATGGAACTTCAAAGTTGTCATCCCACTGTGTGTCAAGTCCTGGGCTGCTGGAGGAGGTTGATGAAGAACTTCGTGGTGAAACAGAGAGCGATGACAGCAATTGGGTAGGTGAGGCTTCCACAGATGATACTGAGCTGTTCTCGGGAGTGTGGTCTTTAAATGACAAAAAAATAAGATTGATTCACACTGTACAATATTACACAATGTCTGCTTTTGATTTTGAATAGTTGTGTGGTGTTTTTACTTACAATTCCATTTCCAAACAGAAAGAAGCTTTCTGGCTTGAACAGGTCTTAATGCTGTCAACAAATCAGCCTCCGTTACAAAGCATAGATCATCATACGTCTCGACTCCAATGGACTGCAAGTGCTCTTCCAGGATGTTTTTGTTAACTGCCTGAAGTAGTGGTTGGACTTCCATGATGGTGACATCTAGTAAGGTTTGCACTGAGTCACTTAACAGAGCAGGGACATGCATCAGGTAACACTTATATTAATGTCAAACTGTTTACAGTGAGAAGTGAGCTTTAATTGGACTTTATTTTGCCACAATACTGTGTTTTAGTGGAATGACTTGGTATCCATCAAGAATCTATGATACCAAAGGATAGAAATCGGCCAGGTCATTAATGTTGATACACTGGAACCCAAGACTGTCCTTTGTCACAGAATACAGATGGTATTCTGAGAGTAAGATGCCTTTGTGGATATCCATCAAAACATACACCGAAGTGTCATTTTGAATCAAGATGATTAGAAGTTCACCAAACTCCATATACTCATCATTTCTGTACACAAGAAACTGTCCTTTTTTATATGCAGTGCCCTTGTCTGTGGTAACTTTGGTATTGGTTTCTGAAAAGGCTAACTCCCTGACTGCATGTTTAATAGTGTTACTGTAGAGGCTGTGATAAACCCCACAGCTTTCCTTCACTTGCAGTAGTTTACTGCATTCTTGCCCAGCTAAAAGATATGGTACATCTGATGACACTCTGACAAAGTTTGACAAATGTTTTTGAAGTGTCTGACACATCTTTTAAAATAACTGTTTACTTTCAAACCTAAGCATCCATAACTTTATCAATGGACCAATTTTTAAGAGCAGTGCTGAATAATGGCGCAAATAGTAGTGCTTGGCTTTTAGTTGAATTTCAGGAAACAACATCTTTCTCAACTCCAAATATTCTTGGATCAAAATGTCAAGATATGCTATCTGGGACAACAAAATGTTCTGAGCACAAATAAGATCCACAATGTCTTTTAGCTGGAGAGCTAAGTGCCATACTTCATCCTCATGGTTTTGTCACCAATCAAAACTGGTAGCAATCTCAAAAGGTTCCAGTTTTGAACTGTCAGCTTGCCCTGATAACTTGGCTCCGTCAGGGTTGACAGCATATGGCTTTGTGAGTGCTTCAGATCCTTTGGGAGCGGGAGACCATGCTGGGATACGCGAAAAGACTCAAGGGTATTAAAAATAGAGTTTACCTTTATTCCTCTGACGCCTTGGATGTTTTTGGATGCCTGGAGATCAGCAACAGCTGCGTCATATGTCTCTGGGTGCGTGTAGGACCACAGATATTCGGATCAGCCTCAAACTTACTTCTTGTGATTTCACAGTACCTGCAAAAATAATGAGAGCGGCTGAGCTTCTCTGTAAACTCACCTATGCAATGAGAACCCAAGTTATCCCCAGAAATGCAGTAAAGACCCCTTTTACTGTTTCTCCATCTACATTTGAAGAGTTTGGTTCCAAAACGCGATAAACGCCATTTAAAAAAAAATTTAGTTACTGCAAAAATCTGTATTGTATAGGGTCGGTATTGAAAAGTCAATTTTAAATTTTACGTAAAATGCGATATCCGCCGTGTTATTCTGTCATGTTTTCTCCCTTTCTTTCCAAACCGCGACAAACGCCAGTCTCCTTTCTCTGCAGAATGAGATAAATCCGCTCAACCAATCACAGCGCATCATTCCACGCACTGTAAACAGTAACGGCGGCGCTCTGAATACACCCGGCATCCTAGTTTTTCCTATCTACTTTGTACTTTTTGATCAACAATCAAACAAAATCTTTTATAATTTTGACGGCATTAATGAACCTCTGGTGGTTTCTGTGGTAGGGAAGAAACGTAAGCCATCGAAGTCTAATCATTTACGTGAGGAGATTAAGAAGACACGCGGGAGGAGGAAAAATGCCGGCTGTTGCTTGTTCTCACACGACAGCATCAAACTTCTGTCACGCTGACACGTTGAACCCAGGGGATATTTCGAAAAACTTTCAGTTGTTTTACTCAAAGTCAACGAAAACCGAGCAGGACTAAGCCATTTTACAGATGATCGCCGTCAAAAAAGTTCAGGAGGTATTTCCTAGCGATAGCTGATTGAATGTATTTTTAGTCCAGTGCCTGTAATGAGATATTGACCGAGTTCAAAGGCTGTCATATGTGGATCAACTTATTTTGTTGTGTATTTTCAACAGTTTCAATATGAAAAATATCTTTTATATTGATTCAATGGATTAATTACATTTGGGGAAAAAAAGTGTTATGAATTTATTGTATTTTGGGGAAAAAATGATCAGTTTTTATAATAAATCTTTGAAAATCAAAATCTGGATTTGAATTTGTTTTGTTATTATAACCTAAAGATGCTATGTGAAAGTTTGAAACAGAAAATAGTGGTTTTCATCGTGCCACATTCTTGGTAAAGAAAACACATTTTTACTCAAATTAATCAAAATGGATTTATCGCGTTTTGGAACCAAACTCTTCATTTATTCTATCTGTCTCCAAGGATTTCAGATCTGCCAACAACTCTGAGAAAACTTTGGCTACTCCAAAATGCTTAAGGTCATTCTCATCTCAACACACAAGACTTAAAAAATATTATCAGTATTTGAACGCAAATAAATGGGTAAATTTGCTAATGAAAGATAGACTGCAAGAACTTTGTCTTTTTAGCAGAACCCAGGGGATTCACAATTTCAAATGAATCTTGGTACAAAATCAGTTTGAGGCTTTCAGGGTTTTCATTAAAGAACTGGTGACATTTGAAATGGTGTCCATCATATAAATCCGTAAAAACCTCTGCATCAGGATCTCCAAACTGTTGTGACTGTGTATTCCTCCCTAAATGTGACTGTAAAAAGCACTTCAGAATTTCTGCCACTGGTATGTAGTAATCACATTTTTGCGTCATATTTTCATCCATTCCCAATGCCACATTTTGGGGGGTTCTGTGTATTTAAACATTTTTGTGAATGTCTGATTTCTGGAGTGTGTTGTTCTTAATTGTCCCTGATGACAGGCAGAGAACAAATATGACTCTTTAATGCAGTCACAGATTTTAGTGACTGCTTCATCTGATAGGCTTATATCATTTTTTTTAAAATAACTTACTTTAGTTATTGTATAGGCTTGACCTAACTCATTGCACATTTTGCATTTCCTCAACAATATTCTGTATAGTAGAGGCAGGAATAAGCAGCTGTCCTTGCAGTTTAAGGTAAAAGAGACACACGATTCTGAGATAAGACTGACTATCATTCTCTGGCATATCACTGGCTGCATTAGCTGTTACTTATTGCCTTAACCACTTATTGGACATATCACAGACCTGCCCTCTCCAATATGATAATTTAAGTGAGACACTAGCTCTTTCACCGTGTGAAAATGGCGGGCACATAATGAAACTGTGCATTTTAAATCTGCAACAACAGCTATAGGAGCAGCTTGCGGTGCAGGTGCATTGTGCACATGATAAAAATGGCCCTTGAAGGCTGAGTAAGTGGTTTGACTACAAACCGGTGCCAACACATTTGAAAAGACAACGGGCTCATTCCTATGCACTCTGCAATGTAATTCATAGCCTCTTAATGTATCCAATTTATTTTTACAAAAGGTAAATCAGGGCCCGTATTCATAAAGAATCTTAATGCAAAGAGTAGCTCCTAGTGACAAAATTCTAAGAAAATTCTTAGAAATGTGGGCGTTTACTCTTAAAATTAAAGAAAAAATCCTAGTAAATAAAAAAGTCATTCAGAAAGCATCTTAAACCTTAAAAGAGGTCTTAAGGTCAAAATTGTTAGGAGCACGGACGAGGACTTTTAAGAGGCTTAAGAGTTTCTTTAGCAGAGGAGAAAATGGCAGGAAGACGAAGAGGGAGAAGAAATGTGTTGCAGACAATGGATGACAGTGAGTTAAGACGCTATAGATTAGATCGTGCAGGGATTATGTTTGTGACAGATCTTTTTAGAGACACGCTAATATCTCCAACACAGCGCAGAAATGCCATAGCGCCTGAAATGAAAGTAATCACTACATTACGATATTTGGCAACTGGGAAAATTCCATGTTTTATACATTTAAAACCAGCATTCAAACCATCACTTAAATAGACATGCCAACAATCAGTGTAATTGGAAAGAGTGGAACAATTTTTATCATTCTAAGCCAAGCAAATACCTTATAGGAAATTAACAGCATGGTAAATAAAAAAAAAAGGATGTATATATATAATGTGTGTGTGTGTGTGTGTGTGTGTGTGTGTGTGAACCGTCAAATAGGAAAAAATACGCATAATTGCAAAGTGAAGTCTTAGAATAGACCCTATACTTAAAATCACTTTTTTCCACTTCTTGGACAACCAACCAATCACAGTCTTCAAAAGATTGTGTCATACATAGCAACGGGGTCAACCCCGCCTCCTTACTAAGATGAAAGTTTTTGTCTTTTCCTTACTCAGAGTTGCTCTCAGATCGGTCCCGAATTGCTCTTAAGCTAAGACTCCTACGTAAAAGTTTTTAAGCGAAATTAAGAGTTTTCTGAGAGGATTCTTAAAATATTTATGAATACGGGCCCAGATGATCATTTTTAGGATTTCAAATGTTTGCCTGTGCTTTTCAGCAGAAGTTATCACACATTAATCTAGCTAGCCAGCTAATGTTACTGGTCTTATATATCAACTAGTGCTTACACCATGTGCTTTCAGCACACATTTGTGTTTGGGCTAAATGTGAAGCTTACCGTGCAAACTTTCAGTTTTCCGATTGAACAGCAGCAGACCCTCCAAAAAACTTGTTAAAATCGTAGATTTGTCCTAAAAACTTTTAAAATGACAAGGTGGTCCGAAGATTTCTGCTGTGACTCTGTTTTCTCTCTAGCAAGCCACTCTGGCTTGCTCGTTATTGATGTCAGCCAGCCACAGTCGTCAACGAGGAGCTCCTGCTTCTCCCGCACCTCCCATCATTATCCAATCAGAGACGAGCTTCATCTGCGCTCTATGAAATTAAAAATAAGGCGGACTCAGTGCAAAATGAGAGAGGACAAGTACAAGTCTGTGGTTAGAGGAGGCACTGATAGGTGGTTTAGCCTGTGATAATGATACAATGCTCAAATTATTATTTATTTTATAAATAGAAATAGAAAACAAGTAGGCTAAGTATTACATTAAAATTTAAAGATTAAAGCATACAAGGATTATGGTTAGGACTGAACAGAAATGTTACTTTGCACAAGCCTCAATAATTGTAATTCCTTATACATACACATACTCTATAAATACAGTATTCTACAAATGTGACCCTGGATCACAGAACCAGTCACGAGTCGCACGGGTATATTTGTGGCAATAGCCAACAATACAGTGTATGGGTCAAAATTATCGATTTTTCTTTTATGCCAAAAATCATAGGATATTAAGTAAAGATCATGTTCCATGAAGATATTTTTTGTAAATTGTCTACTGTAAATATATAAAAACATTTATTTTTGTGAGTGAATGCAGCACAATATAGGCTACAATTATAATAACATTGTTTTTAGAATTTAGGCTATTTGTAGCATATTGTAGAGTGTGTGTGTGTGTGTGTGTGTGTGTGTGTGTGTGTGTGTGTGTGTGTGTGTAAGAAATTAAAATTATTGATATGCAAAGTAATACTTCTGTTCAGTAATCCTTGTATGCCTTATGTTTATTTTAGTCTTTACATTTTAATGTAACACTTAGCCTACTGGTTTCCATTGATGTATGGTTTGTTAGGATAGGACAATATTTGGCAAACTATTTGAAAATCTGGATTTCGTTTTTGTTACCAATATTTGTAGTATTAACACATAAATTTGATTATAATCACATGTTGTTGTAAATTTAACAAAACATCCTGTTTAATAGTTTAAAAAAGTTCACTGTGATTTATACAAAAAATGTATACGTTTTGGGGTTTACAATACTTTTCTGTAGGGATTTTACATAGTATTTCTGTAAGTTTCACAGTAATTTTTTACAGAGCTCACTTTTATCCTTTCACTTCATATTTCTCTATTTTAATTATTTTGATGTACTGAAAATTAAATTAATATTTTTCTTTCATGTCAGACCTGATGGAAGTGAAGGAGGAGAGTGAAGAACTGAGTGAAGTGGAGGAGAAACATCATGTCAAACCTGGAGGAAAACCTCTGAGTCGCTCAAAGACTAAAAAGACATTTTTAAAGAAAAGAAGAGCCAAGAAATCTTTCACCTGCACTCAGTGTGGAAAGAGTTTAACACGCAAAGATGGTCTTGAGCTTCACATGAGAGTTCATACTGGAGAGAAGCCTTTCTCATGTGATCAATGTGGAAAGAGTTTCACACAAATACCAAATCTTAAAATACACATGAAAACCCACACCGGAGAGAAGCCGCATGAATGTGATCAATGTGGGACAAGTTTCACAGTAAAAGTACATCTTAAGGAACACATGAGGATCCACACCAGAGAGAAGCCGTACACATGTGATCAGTGTGGGAAGAGTTTTTCATACAAACGAAGTCTTTATGTTCACATGAGAGTTCACGCTGAAGTGAAGCCGTTCACCTGCGATCAGTGCGGGAAGAGTTTCACACAAAAAATACACCTTAAGGTTCACATGAGGATCCACACTGGAGAGAAGCCGTACGCATGTGATAAATGTGAGAAGAGATTCACAAATTCATCACACCTTAGGAGTCACATGATGATCCACACTGGAGAAAAGCCGTTTATGTGTGATCAGTGTGAAAAGAGATTCTCAAACAAACGCAGTCTTGATCATCACCTGAGAGTTCACGCTGGAGAGAGACCGTTCACATGTGATCAGTGTGAGAAGAGTTTCATGGATTCTAATAAACTTAAAAGACATATGAAAGTCCACACTGGAGAGAAGCCGTACGCATGTGATAAATGTGGGAAGAGTTTCACGGAATTAGCAAACCTTAAGAGTCACATGATGATCCACACCGGAGAGAAGCCGTTCACATGCAATAAATGTGGGAAGAGTTTCAGGGATTCAGGACACCTTAAGAGTCACATGAGAATTCACACCGGAGAAAAGGCTTTCATGTGTGATCAGTGTGAAAAGAGATTCTCAAACAAACAAAATCTTAAGCTTCACATGAGAATTCACACTGGAGAGAGACCGTTCACATGTGATCAGTGTGGGAATAGTTTCGCACAAAAATCATGGCTTGAGCTTCACATGAGAGTTCATACTGGAGAGAAGCCGTTCATGTGTGATCAGTGTGAAAAAAGATTCACTCACAGACAAAATCTTAATGCTCACATGAGGATCCACACCGGAGAGAAGCCGTTCACATGTGATCACTGTGGAAAAACATTTCTTTGGTCATCAAACCTGAAGAAACACCTGACAGTTCATACAAAGGAGAAGCGACATTCATGTTCTGAATGTGGAAAGAGTTTTTCACTGCAGCAAAGTTTACAAAGACATGAGAAAATTCACACTGGTGTGAGAGAGTACATGTGCTTTGAGTGTGAGAAGACTTTTATTACAGCGAAATGTTTAAAACAACATGAGAGAATTCACACTGGAGAAAAACCTTACAAGTGTTCACACTGTGACAAGAGATTCAATCTGTCATCAACTCTGAAAGCGCATGAGAGGATCCACACTGGAGAGAAGCCGCACACGTGTGATCAGTGTGGAAAGAGTTTCTCTACTAAAACTCGCATGAAGATACACATGAAGATCCATGCAGTGAAGAAACCACTGAGTGGAGAAACCAATTAGTTTCATCCATGATGAGTGACAGAACAGATTGTAGGGTTAGACACAGAAACTCAAAGTTTAACGGCAACTGTCAGAATAAATGTTCGGCTTGACTAGAAGAAATTGTGACAAATATATTACGGTTGTACAGTAGAATGTAGCTATGTCTCAATGCAATAATAATAATAACATTAGAAATAATAATAATATAATTTAACAGTAAACATCTTGTGCAGCACTAAGTTTGACAAAAAGTTTAATTTGATTAAAAAATAAATTGAATGTTTTATGCCTTTGTGATTGAAAAAGAAATTAAAATACAGAATTTCTGAAAAACAAAGCATTTCATATGGCCCTATTATTTTAATGCATGTGTGTAAGTCAATTGTTTACCTTTAATTAATGACCATTTTAACAACTGATTCTTTAATGCAATATAGTGTTTTAAACTGTGCAAATAGGAAAGTCAATATGCTTGTTCAAGTCTGAAAATTATCTTTAGCACTTCTAAAAATGAGGAAGATTGCCCACCCCTAGTTAATATTTATTTATCTCGATTTTAATTTTATTAACTCCTGTTAACACCAACAAGAATGATTGAAGTTGAAATTCAGTCTGATTTTCATGTGAAATTTTTCTGTTAAGACCAATGCAAAAACTAAAAAAAACACAGTAATTGTATATTCCCTCTCTTGACAGTAGATGGCACTACTAGAAATACAGTGCAACTTTATGTTTCTGACACGCGCTTTACAGAGAGGAACATCAAACAGTATTTTTTCATATTTTTGTATTTGATATGGTGCTTATCAAGAATACAGAGACGATGTCACGGATGTAATACCATCATCAACACCAGTCCCTTCAGCTCCACGCACTCAATCAGCTTCACCTGAATACTAATCCAGCGCACCTGGGTAGGGTTGCACCAGTCGTTCTTAAGTTCTTTTTTAAAATTGGAACTTTAAGTCCACACTAGAGGCTTAGTAACTACTAGCTAGTTTGTAACTAACTCTGTACTTTATTCCATTGCACCATTTGTTTGGAAGGCAGAATGTAGCTAGTAGGTCGTAAGCTCTCCGTGAAGTAATGCGCAGTTGCATAATAAAACGTTTAGCCTCTGATCCAATAGCAGCCTTCAAATACGTGAGATGTTTGTTGTGTTCGACATCGGCTGCGGCTGGATGTAACCGATTGGCGTGGCGTCGGCGCTGCTTCAAGTCAGCCGCCAATCGGTCTGTGCAGAGCTGCATGAAGTCGAACAAGCCTGTTGATCATGAATAGCATATGTGTTTTTATATGTAAATAACATTCACAAACTGTATGTGAAATTGATCAATAAATAAATATTGATGCAAAAAACATTAAAATTACGTTTATTGATTATGACTGATATTTGACACGCACAACATGGACCGATGCACACAGCGTCGTGCTGTTTAGGACGGGTTCGTGTTAAAGATAGCCACTAACAACGTAATCTTTTCACATAATGTTCTCTCTTAAAATTTAAGCGAGTGTAAATGTCAGCATTATCATATACAGTATGTCTAAAGAATTGAGGTCTGTCAGGTAAAAGAAGAGCTTATTGATGCAGTTCAGTCTGTCTGATATTTTATTCCAACCGTTACTCCTGATCGGAGGCTGCCGTAAATGTTTAGTTTATACGTAGAGTTACGCTTCAACTAAGTTTAATGGTGCAACGCAAAAATATTTAGAAGTGCGTAAGGCGTAACTTAGTGTCCATTTACATCAAAACTAAGCTAAGTTGTAACTTACGCACAGTTGGTGCAACCGGCCCTGAACCAGTACATCAGCACACAGTACAATCAAAGCCATTAGATGACAAGCCTGCAACATTTAGCCAAAAAGCATAATGGCTAATGCTACTGTGCCGGGCTAAAAGCACAAAATCTGCTGCATTTCCACTGTCGGGTCAGAAGAAAAAGAAAATATTCAGAAAATATATAAATAAAAAAAAATTAAAAAAAAAAAAAATATATATATATATATATTAGGGCTGTCAAAAGATTAATCGTGATTAATCGCATCCAAAATAAAAGTTTGTTTACACATAATATATGTGTGTGTACTGTGTATAATTATTTTGTATATATAAATACACACACATGCATGTATATATTTAAGAAATATTTGCATACATATACTGTATATATATTTATATAGTTTATATTATATATAAATATAATTTTTTATATATAAATAACACATTTTTCTTAAATATACACATGCATGTGTGTGTATTTATATACCGGTATACAAATTTAATTATACACAGTACACACACATATATTATTTAAACACAAACTTTTATTTTGGATGCGATTAATCGTGATTAATCTTTTGACAGCCCTAATATATATATATATACAGTGCTATGCATAAGTTTAGGCACCCATGCTAAAGTTGACTAAAAAGAGGAATAAAAAATCATCTTTTGGAAATTTAACTTAATGCCTTAATTTAAAAAAATAGGAAAAATCCAACCTTTAAGGACACCAATTTTCTTTGTGAATGAATAATGTATCGTAAATAAATAAATGTTTTTCCTTAAAATACAGGGTGCATAAGTTTGGACACCCCTATGTTAAATTCCCATAGAGGCAGGCAGATTTTTATTTTTAAGTATTTTTTTTTTACTTTTTTTTAGGATACTATGCATCCTGATAAAGTTCCCTTGGCCTTTGGAATTAAAATAGCCCCACATCATCACATAGCCTTCACCATACCTAGAGATTGGCATGGTTTTATTTCAGTTAGCCTAATAGCTAGTTTGATTTGCATTGAGAGCATAGTATCCTAATTTTTTTTTTTTTTTAAATACTTAAAAATAAAAATCTGCCTGCCTCTATGGGAATTTAACATAGGGGTGTCCAAACTTATGCACCCTATATTTTAAGGAAGAACATTTATTTATTTACGATACATTATTCATTCACAAAGAAAATTGGTGTCCTTAAAGGTTGGATTTTTTAAATTAAGGCATTAAGTTCAATTTCCAAAAGATGATTTTTTATTCCTCTTTTTAGTCAACTTTAGCATGGGTGCCTAAACTTATGCATAGCACTGTGTATATATATATAATATTATTATTATTATTATTATTATTATATATATATATATATATATATATATTTTTTTTTTTTTCCCAGTGTTTACACAACACAAGAAGTACACGATATTCTTTTTTTTTATTTTTTTATTTTTACTAGACCTTGTTCTATGATTTGTTTAGTCAATCTGTTACTAATAATCTTCAATAATAGATATTTTGCGGTTCCTGATGGAAAACATTAACAACACACATCAGGACTGAGAAACTTGACATGACAGTGTCAGAAACTGACAAACGGATCAGATGTAGCTACAGTTATTGTTTTTATTTATTTATTTATTTTATTTTATTTATTTTAGTTGTTGTATGCCATTTCTTTTAATATCAGACTTTTTCTAGTTTTACTTGTAGATTTTCTGATATTCATTGTGTAGCATAAAATTACATAGCTAAATATAATTAGAAATAATTGTAATTAAATATATAACTAAAGATTTTGAGGATAAATGTCAAATAATACAAGATAAGTACAATATAAGAACAAGTGAGAAAAAAAAGCAGTTGTAAAATTCACAAATATATTGCATAGACAATTCTCATTATCACATTTCTGTACTAAGCGTTAATGTTTATAACATAAGGAATAAAAGTAAAACAGCATGTATTTATTTTCTTAACATTTTGTATAAGATTTTGGTAAACATGAGATATTTTAAAGGGGTGGTAAAATACCTTGTCCCTCCTTGTAAAAAAATGTCCCTCCTTGTAAAAAAATCTGCCTAAATGCTACAAGAACAACATACACATATCAGAGGATCACAGTGTATTCAACTGTTATCTATTACATTCATTAGAGCATCAAAGGAAACAACAGAATGAAAAAAAGAGAAAAAACTATACAGTGGAAAACTCAATATAATGCTTAAGTTCAAGTTTAAATAATATAATGTTGGGTTTATTATTGGTCCATTTCTGTTTGTGGTATTTTACATACATAATTATTAAGTTAATCACCAAATTTTGCTCAAAACTCTTATTTTTATACAACAAAATAATATCTTTACCAGACTGTCGAATATTTGATTTTGTGAATTTAAATATTAGATATTCAATATAAATCTAAAACAATACACATTCATAAAATTAATGTTTTATGGATTCTTCTTCTAAATTACAAAAGACGCATGTAGTCTCCATGTCTCTAAAAAATCTCGAGACTACTCTTCTCAAGAAAATGATGGTGCACTTTTACACCGCCATCGTTGAGTCCATCATCACCACCTCCATCACCATCTGGTACAATGCTGCTACCGTCAGGGATAAGGGCAGGCTGCAGCGTATCATTCGCTCGGCAGAGAAGGTGATTGGCTGCAATCTTCCATCACTTCAGGACCTATACGCCTCTAGGACTCTGGGACGAGTAGGTAAGATTGCAGCTGACCCCTCCCACCCCGGACATAAACTGTTTCAGACTCTCCCCTCTGGCAGGAGGCTGCGGTCCATCAGGACCAAAACCTCACGCCACAAAAACAGTTTCTTACCGTCTGCAGTTAGCCTCATTAACAAGCCCCTGGTCCCTTCATTGACACTTCCCCCATTGCAAATTCTACAAATGTCTTTGCACATGTAATTATTAAGGATTGTTGTATATTTTTTATATTTTGTCCATTTTATATTGTATTTGTATTGTCCATTCCATATTTGTATATTTTATTTATGTTAACTGTATATTTTTGTCTACGTGTAGCACCTTTTTGACCAAAGCAAATTCCTTGTATGTGTAAAACACTACTTGGCAATAAAGTTACTTCTGATTCTTCTGATTCTGATTCTGATTTTCTTCTAGAAACAAACTTTGTTGCATTTCAGGTTGTCATTGTAAAGCTGCTTTGAAAAAATCTGTATTGTAAAAAGTGCTATATAAATAAAGGTGACTTGACTTTATATCTCATATGTATATTACATACTATAACGGCTTGCCACATTCCCCTCTCGTTCCTCCTAGTGCAATACAGCGTCATCGGAAGCGCGAGTCCTGAAAGCCATCACACAGTTTTCTGCTGTTTTCCGACTGAAATTAACGGAGCGAGGAAAATATGTTGAGTTCATTCAGACTTGAGCGATTTTGTGTGGTTTTGTGTGTTTGTCTCGATGTTTGGAGTGAGAACTGTTACTGAATGTCGAGTCAAAAGTCAAAGTTTGAGATCTGTGAGGGGAATTGATGGGAATTGATCTCAAGTGTTGATGTTGCCATTTTATTTCTACTCTTTCTTTTCAAATATTTGACAGATCAAATTTGTTTGTTACTTTTAAATCTATACATAAATATGAATATAAATATACAGTTTGACATGGGAAACATTAAATTATTGCTTTGTGCTGCTCTTTTTATTTTTAAAGGTTTTATGATCATTGTCAGTTTCTGTATGATCACTGTCAGTATTTACACACACACACACACACACACAGAGAGAGAGAGAGATGGTCACGTCTCTGATGTCACAAAAACCTTGTAATGCATTAGTTTTTAAAACATTAACTTTACATTTATTTATTTTTAGAACAATTTCAGAAGGTATTTGATGTAATAATGCTCTAATGACAAGTTTATTGTACATGATTCCTTGCTTTTCCTGCAGGTACTAAACACTCTTTGGTTTCCCCTCATCTGCAAATGACAACGGACTTTTGCCAAAAACACACCCTTAAGTAATGTTGCTATGTCCGACTCACACTGTCACAAGCGTGACCCATTTTCGCAAAAAAGTTTTTAAGCTCGCATGAGGTGGTTTTTCAGGCAATTCGAAAAAGAAATGTTTAGCAAAACTGCAATGGAAACAGTTTTTTGCGCATTTACAGTCACCTGACTTAGAAGCCGCGGTGTGTTTGGACAGAATACGAGACAGAGCTCTTTATTAAATTCAGACAGAAGAATTACAGGAATACTGGATTCTAAACCTCAAAGAAATGCCACAATCCAGACCTCGAAGCAGAAATGAGTGAGAAACACATAGGCAGTCTTTCCTTACCATTAATGCTTGGATAACACGCCTACGTCTCTTTCCATTAATAATAATAATAATGTCTAGTGCGGTGGCTGTGATACTGTATATATAAACCTACCAACGTCCGTTGGCATGATTTTTGGAATTACTTATCGCGAGATGAAAAAAATTACGTTTTATTCGCATAACATCGGTTAATGGAAACGCTGTCATTTCGCAATAGTTTTTTAGCGATATTTAGAAAAAATCGCAAAAGTTTTGTGCACATCTGTAATGGAAATGCGCCTACAGTTGTGTTCTGTTTAGTTTGTTTTCATTGGACTTGTCTACCTGTCATCACGTCACGTGTCGTCTTCACTGTCATTATTAGTTCAGTTGTATCACCTGTGTCTAATTAATCATCATCATCTACATCACCTGTGTTCAGTTAATCAGTGTTCATCTGTGTTAGTGGCCCTGTCCCAAATGACACCCTAAGCACTCGTGGTCTTCCTACGAGTCTGCACTTTCGTAACGTAATGCCGCTTTGACTGTCGGGAAGAAGTCTGCTGCAGAGTCCGCATCAGTGCGGGATTGGCAAAAGTGCGCATCAAGGGCGCATATCGACCGCAAAGGGGGCGCTCGGAAGCACCCTTCTGAGGCCTAAAATGACAAATGGGACACCCTACGGTCTCACGGACTTAACGGACACGCACACGCGGCAGCCATTGTAAGTGCACAAGGCCGAAAGTGCATATGAAGTGTGCCATTTGGGACAGCGCCAGTATTTAAGTTCCTTCAGTTCAGTCAGTCTTTGTCGTGTGATTATCCTGCCTGAACCCGTTGGAATTTCTATTTAGTAAAAGTTTGTGTTGGAGCCTTTTTGCCTTTGCCTTCTTCTGCCTGCACCACACTCTGACACACGCCACATGTGTTCTCACACAGTGAAAATACATCGCGGAACAAAGCAGTTACTTTTAGTATGAAACAGCTCAGCTTTTCTTTTTTTTTTTTATTAAGAAATTCAAAACAATAAATACACTGACCGTTTTGTGACTTTACTGTGAATAGCCTCAGTTCAAGTAGCATGTGAACTGATCGATCATCTCTTTTAGTTACAGCACATGCATATGAATCAGAGGGCATGTTGTTTAAGTGTGATGTTAAAAACCATGGGAGAATTAAGAGAAACTTTATTTTTATAACTGTTTTTAAGTGTAATTCTGTTAACTGTCAAATCGCCTGTCAATTAAACTTCGGCAAAACTCTAAAACCAAATATTACAATGCTAAAATTAAACATTACAAAGATTATTTGTGTTGGTAACAAACATTCCCGGAAACGCTCATTTCAAAGTAAAATAACTGGCTGTAATTTTTTCAGAGAAACGAGTATGTGAACTTAGCATTTTTCCTCAATATATGCAAACATATTATGGTATTTTTATGCTTTAGTAGAGTGAAAAAGTTACATACAGCACCTTTAAGTGTGGTATGTTTTTTCTTTATAAACCACTTTCTTAATAAACTGTTCACAATAATAATTGAGGTGTTTTTCTTTATAAACCACTTTCTTTTTCACAGGACAATTACATATTTTATTGCATAATTCACAGGACAACTGCATATTTTACACAACACTATATTTCACTTATATCCTGTACTAAATTGCTGCTTGTAAGTGTGACTGAATTGTTAACTTGTGCTTATTTCCTATTGTCTTTTATAATGGCTGTTGTTGTTCATTTAAATATTGTTGTTCAATAAATATTATATTATGTAAATCATATGCTGTTTTTGGTATTAAGAAAGGATCGTGATATGGACTTTTTGGACTATTCTTAATGTGATTATTTGCAAGACTAAAAGTTTAAAGATGTAGAACAACTAACACTTTGTGGCAAACAAAGATAAAAAGTCACTTAATCTCATGCAAAACAAAAAAGTATCTTCAGATTGTGCCTGAATTACACAGAACATTTACATTTTCCCTTTTAGTCGGGGAGCCAAAGTCTCAAAAGCTCAATAAAATGGGTTGAACCTGACATGGTCTGCCATACTTTTTATTTGTGTTTTTTCTGTTAACTTTGACCCTAAGAACCAATAATTGGAGGGTCTGGTCTGCCGGAAATATTGCGAAAAAAAATTGTGGCCATTTTAGTGTATGCACCCTTTATTTTTTATTAGAAAAATGTGAAAAATTATTTTTTCCTCAAATCCTCAGTGGGTTTGGTAGGCTGTCAGTAAATGCATTCCAGGTACACAGAACACATGTTCTGACAACATCCACTGAAAAAATAACTCTTAAAACACATTTCTACATGATTTTGCATTAATTTAATGCAAAAAAATTAGGCGTTTTCTCACTTTTTTCCAATATTTTCATCTTTACTTCACTGGCAATCAACTATTTCCCCAAGTTATGACATCAGTCAATATGTCATTCTTTTCACCAAACAGTATACTCATTCCACAGAAAAAATCATAAAAATCCAACCAAAATCAATGGATCTGTGATGATTTCACTAATAGTTGATCAGCAGGCTCAGAACTTCAATAGAATTTTAGGCTACTCTCAAAATTCCGAAAGACATACTGGATATTTAACATGGTTTTTAATGTCTACATTATTAAGCATCATGGCCTAGGCATCTTTTTAATTTCAACATAACCCTGTTCTCCCAATGGAAGTGTGTCACACATGAAATATAATACAGCAAAATGACTTTCATTACCCCTCCTTGAACTGCCACCTTACCGTGGTGGAGGGGTTTGAGTACCCGAATGAACCTAGGAGCTATGTTGTCTGGGGCTATATGCCCCTGGTAGGGTCTCCCAAGGCAAACAGGTCCTAGGTGACGGGTCAGACTAAGAGCGGTTCAAAACCCCTTATGATGCCCAAAAAAAGGAGGACCGTGACGTCGCCCGGTATGGCGCAGCCGGGGCCCCACCCTGGAGCCAGGCCCGGGGTTGGGGCTCGTATGCGAGCGCCTGGTGGTCGGGCCTCCCCCCATGGGGTCCGGCCGGGCTCAGCCCGAAGGAGTGACGTGGGGCCACCCTCCCGTGGACCCACCACCTGCAGGAGGGACCGTAAGGGGCCGGTGCTAAGTGGATCGGGCGGCAGTCGAAGGCGGGGGCCTAGACAACCCGATCCCTGGACGCAGAATCTAGCTCTAGGGACATGGAATGTCACCTCTCTGGCGGGGAAGGAGCCTGAGGTTGTGCGTGAGGTTCAGAGATTCCGACTAGAGATAGTTGGGATCACCTCTACGCACGGCTTGGGCTCTGGAACCACACTCCTCGAGAGAGGATGGACTCTTCACCACTCTGGAGTTGCCCATGGTGAGAGGCGGCGGGCTGGTGTGGGTTTGCTTATAGCCCCCCAGCTCAGCCGCCATGTGTTGGAGTTCACCCCGGTGAACGAGAGGGTCGCTTCCCTACGCCTTCGGGTCGGGGATAGGTCTCTCACTGTCGTTTGTGCTTACGGGCCGAACGGCAGTGCAGAGTACCCGGCCTTCTTGGAGTCTCTGGGAGGGGTGCTGGAAAGTGCTCCGACTGGGGACTCCATCGTTTTACTGGGGGACTTCAACGCCCACGTGGGCAGCGACAGTGACACCTGGAGGGGCGTGATTGGGAGGAACGGCCCCCCTGATCTGAACCCGAGTGGTGTTCTGTTATTGGACTTCTGTGCTAGTTACAGCTTGTCCATAACGAACACCATGTTCAAGCATAAGGGTGTCCATCAGTGCACATGGCACCAGGACACCCTAGGCCGGAGGTCGATGATCGACTTTGTGGTCGTTTCATCCGACCTCCGGCCGTATGTCTTGGACACTCGGGCGAAGAGAGGGGCGGAGCTGTCAACTGATCACCACCTGGTGGTGAGTTGGATCCGATGGCGGGGGAGGAAGCTGGACAGACTCGGCAGACCCAAACGTACTGTGAGGGTCTGTTGGGAACGTTTGGCCGAATCTCCTGTCAGAGAGATCTTCAACTCCCACCTCCGGCAGAGCTTCGACCAGATCCCGAGGGAGTCTGGAGATATTGAGTCCGAGTGGACCATGTTCTTCACCTCCATTGTCAACGCGGCCACTCGGAGCTGTGGCCGTAAGGTCTCCGGTGCCTGTCGAGGCGGCAATCCCCGAACCCGGTGGTGGACACCGGAAGTAAGGGATGCCGTCAAGCTGAAGAAGGACTCCTATCGGGCCTGGCTGGCTTGTGGGACTCCTGAGGCAGCTGATGGGTACCGACGGGCCAAGCGGACTGCAGCCCGGGTGGTTGTGGAGGCAAAAACTCGGGCCTGGGAGGAGTTCGGTGAGGCCATGGAGAAGGACTATCGGTCGGCCTCGAAGAGATTCTGGCAAACCGTCCGGCGCCTCAGGAGGGGGAAGCAGTGCCCTACCAACGCTGTTTACAGTGGAGGTGGGCAGCTGTTGACCTCGACTGGGGATATCACCGGACGGTGGAAGGAATACTTCGAGGATCTCCTCAATCCCGCCGTCACGTCTTCCATTGAGGAAGCAGAGGCTGAGGGCTCGGAGGCGGACTCGTCCATCACCCAAGCTGAAGTCACCGAGGTAGTCAAGAAACTCCTCGGTGGCAAGGCACCGGGGGTGGATGAGATCCGCCCTGAGTACCTCAAGTCTCTGGATGTTGTGGGGCTGTCTTGGCTGACACGCCTCTGCAACATCGCGTGGCGGTTGGGGACAGTACCTTTGGACTGGCAGACCGGGGTGGTGGTCCCTCTTTTCAAGAAGGGGGATCGGAGGGTGTGCTCCAACTATAGGGGGATCACACTTCTCAGCCTCCCTGGGAAAGTCTATGCCAGGGTACTGGAGAGGAGAATCTGGCCGATAGTAGAACCTCGGATTCAGGAGGAACAGTGTGGTTTTCGTCCCGGTCGTGGAACACTGGACCAGCTCTATACCCTCTACAGGGTGCTGGAGGGCTCATGGGAGTTTGCCCAACCAATCTACATGTGCTTTGTGGATTTGGAGAAGGCATTCGACTGTGTCCCTCGCGGCGGCCTGTGGAGGGTGCTCCGGGAGTATGGGGTCCGGGGCCCTTTGCTAAGGGCTATCCGGTCCCTGTACGACCGGAGCAGGAGCTTGGTTCGTATTGCCAGCAGTAAGTCAGACTTGTTCCCGGTGCGTGTTGGACTCCGGCAGGGCTGCCCTTTGTCGCCGGTTCTGTTCATAATTTTTATGGACAGAATTTCTAGGCGCAGCCAGGGGCCGGAGGGGGTCGGGTTTGGGGACCACACGATTTCATCTCTGCTCTTTGCGGATGATGTTGTCGTGTTGGCCTCATCAGACCAGGACCTCCAGCATGCACTGGGACGGTTTGCAGCCGAGTGTGAAGCGGCTGGGATGAAAATCAGCACCTCCAAGTCCGGGGCCATGGTTCTCAGTCGGAAAAGGGTGGTTTGATTTACCAGTCAATCTACGTTCCTACTCTCACCTATGGTCATGAGCTGTGGGTCATGACCGAAAGGACAAGATCCCGGATACAAGCGGCCAAAATGAGCTTTCTCCGCAGGGTGGCTGGGCGATCCCTTAGAGATAGGGTGAGAAGCTCGGTCACTCGGGAGGAGCTCAGAGTAGAGCCGCTGCTCCTCCACATCGAGAGGGGTCAGTTGAGGTGGCTCGGGCACCTTTTCCGGATGCCTCCTGGACGCCTTCCCGGGAAGGTGTTCCGGGCATGTCCCACTGGGAGGAGACCCCGGGGAAGACCTAGGACACGCTGGAGAGACTATGTCTCCCGGCTGGCCTGGGAACGCCTCGGTGTCCCCCCGGAAGAGCTGGAGGAAGTGTCTAGGGAGAGGGACGTCTGGGCATCCCTGCTTAGACTGCTGCCCCCGCGACCCGGCCCCGGATAAGCGGTAGAAGATGGATGGATGGATGGACTTTCATTATTTTATTGCCTCAGATGACAACTATTACAACTTTAACGGAACAAAATAATTTAACATAACTTAATTAACTAGGTGCAGGTCCCTGTGAGGTGGGATAATCAGGAGGGTGGTACACTGCAGATACTGCTCTGGGGACAGACCTTCACCCTCACCACCTGAGGAGACGCATACACAAACACGCGGCCTGCTCACGTGTCCCTGTCTTCAAGCGCAAGTTCAATCCTTGAACATCTGTTGGGGTCCCCAGTGCAGAGACATGCAATGCCACACTTCACATTGGCTCTTGCACAGGAGCATCCTCGGGCACACATGTTTTTCTTGCAGCGGCAGTATTGGCTGTGTTTGAGTTCAGAAGGTTTTGTGGCTTGTACTCCTTCATTTTGCTGTTGCAGGTCTTCATCCTCTTCTCTCGTTCCTCACCTTTCAGACTTTCAGCAGGGGAGACATCATATCGATCACCAACAAAGTGGATGCAGTCACACTTGTCTGGGAGGATTCCAAGGAGCTGCCTCAGGTACTTTCCTTGCAGTTCATGGAAGGTGTTGCTCCCAAGATGTTGGTAACGTTGAATGAACGCCATGGCATCTACTACCATTACAACAGGCTTGTCAGATGGCGGTAGTTTGTCCACTTCCCCCCATGAGCTACCAAGGGCTGTCTTGATTGCAGCAAGGTAGTCTGCCTTGTTTCCTTTACGCATTGCATAACTTTGGTCAAGGGATGGATCTGGCTCAAACAGGGAGGCTGGGCAACTTGTCCATTCATGGCCAAACACTTCAACCTTCCTGTCTTCCTCTAAGTCCTGAACAAAGTATAGGTTCCGCACAACTGCACTCTCCTCCTCATAGACCTTTTTTGCTTTGAATGCCATGGACATTGACTTCTTTGGCTTTGCTGCGAAGTTTGAAAGTTTAATTTGGGCTACTTTCTCACTGTCTGTTCTTCTTGCTGCAGCCAGTGCCTCCAGTCCTTTTTCACGAGCACAGATCAAGTCAGCAGATGTGGCTTTGTGGCCTGTTGAAATGTTGATCAGCTCCTGTTCTTCACATCTGAAAGGATTGATCATCTGGTTGTTGATGACATCTGTTATTTTCCTTACACCTTCTGCCTCCTTAGCACCTTGACTGTCCTTGTCCTTGTGGTGTTTGGTGTCATCTGCATCCAGGTGTGCCATAGCCTTTGTCTGCTGTGACACAGCTGTCAGAACTGGAAGAGCTTTCAAGTATTTCTCCATGGTCGCTGGCTGCTGACTGATGCCAGTGAAGAGTTTTGTCTTGGCATCACGGTTGTAGGTTTTCTCAAGTGCCATGTCTGTCCAGACACCATTGAACCGTCCTTCTGTTTGACGTACAGTGAACTTCCCATCCTTGAATTCCCTATAGATGTTTGGAGCCAGTGTAGGCAAGCTTCTCATAGCTTCTAGGTAGTGGGGCAGGCAGGATACATACTTGTAGTGGCCAGCAGCTACAAGGTATGGTAACATCTTTTCCACTTCAGCCAGGTGTTCCTCCCACAGACCTGCACGCTCAGCATGGATAAACCGTCTAAGAATCATCACCATATCCATGTACATTAGCCATAGCTTTGTGGTAGGTGAGGTACATGCTTCATCAAACTCAGCCATCAAACATGTCAGCTTTTTAAGTTAGTCAGTTGCATCAGCACACGCAGAAGTTGCCTCCTCTACATCCTCTTTTGACAGGGCATCTAGGAGTAGCTGGACATTGTTGCTAAGCACACACATGCACTCCAGGTCCTTCTCTTCATCGACTAACCATCTGGCAAATGCTTCCCAGTGTAGGGCAAACATGGCTGCATACATCATAGTGTGGGCGTGCAGCATTACATAGTAGTCTTTCCCACTGATGATTTTGTTTGCTGTTCCACGGAGACAGACATCAGCTTCGACCATGATGTCTTCGATTCCAGTGGACTGCATCAAATGCCCAATGGCTCCAAGGAAATTCTGAGCAATATGGAAGCCACCCATGCGCAAGATAAGTTTGGCATACTTCTCTTTGTTCTTCTTTTGCAGACTCAGAACCACCTCATAGATTGCTTGATCACATGTGATGATGGCATACTCTTGACCATGTTTTCTTGACACATCCATGCAGTACTGAACAGACTGTTCGACCACATCTGGGTTTGTTGGTGACTTGGGGAAGAAGGGACCATAGCTGATCACAGTTGCAGGGATGGTAGCTGGGATGAGAAATGCTTGGAATGAACTCCGTGTTGGAGCAGCACAACTTGGTTTCAGGTCCTCCAATAGTACAATAGGGCAGCTATGCAGTAAATGCCAGAGGATGCCCAGGTGGTCAAGAGGTTCTGCTAGACACACAGGAATCTTAGGCTCTGTTTCATCTCCAACCAGGGAGCAACTCTTTTGACGATCTTTTAGACTGAGGTGGCTTTCCTTGGTTTGAAAAGGCTGAGAAGATTCCAGAGCTGGTTGGCGGGTTTTCAGTAGAGGTAAACTAACCGTTGGTGTGGGGTCTTCATCTGGATTCTTGTACTGGAATATGATGTGTGTTGTGCCATGCAGTGTTCGTCCATCCTTTGTGTACTCTTGGAAGTCAAGGTTATCAAATGCAAACTGTGTGAATCGTCCAACCTTCAGGTTCATTGGTATGAAGGCTCCATCCCTAGTTGTCTGCTCTTCAACTGCCATTGCCATTGTTGTAATATATCTCTGTGCTTCTTTGTAGCTGATGCTGTTCCCAAATCTATTTAGGAGTGACACAGTCGACTTGCTTCTGGTTTCTTTAAGGATGTGCAAAGCTGTCCCAACGTGTTTCGGTGTTGGGATCTTGGCAACTGCTTGGCAGACATCCTGGGCAAGGTTGAGAACTTGTTCTTGCTGCTTAGGACTGATTTTCACCCGGCCGTCCTCACCTAACTCTGGAGATGCATCTGTTATCATCCATGCCAGGTGGTTATACAGGTTAGAGCTCACTCTTCGGGATGCCTCCAGGTATGATATCTCTAGCTGCAGTGACGGGTCTTCAGTCATACTTCCAGGCATCTGGTGACTTCCACTGGCTTGATCTGTTCTGGCTTCTCTTGCTTCCTTCAGGGCCTGCTTACGTTGGTCCTGGAGCTCCTTCCGTATTCTCTTTGCAGTGTTGTAGGAAGAGACTATGGTGTCAACTCATCATCACTTTCTTCTTCATACTCTGCCTCTTCAGTTTTCTCCTTAAGTTCCTTCAACTTTGAGAGCATGCAGCCAACATTAATTTCTGCTGAGCAAATCAGGCTAGAACATCCTTTCTGTGGCACAACCATTATTTTACAATTGCCACCTACTTCATAGTGCCTTCTAAGGCAGGCAATCAAGGATTGACATCTATATGATGTAACATTGTGAACTCCATGGCTTTCCAAGTATTTACGGAATTCATCCCTCAAAGCTGTAACAAAGAATATGCATTCTCTTTGAAAAGGGGCTCATCTATCTGAGATATGAGTTGGTTTAGTGCAGCATCATATGGAGTGGTGGCAGTACTAGTCTTTTCCTGTGAATGAAGACGCTTTGTCAGGTAGTTGGTCATGCATTCCTTGTGGTATCGGAAGTCCTCAGCAGTCATATCAGTACACCTGTTTCCATCAAGACCACGAATCTTGTGTAGTATCTCTTCATCTCCAAGTTTGTTTGCTTTTTCCCATACTGCATTCTGTCTGTCATAAGTGGCGATCAAAATGAGGGATCTATTCCCCCTGGCCGTGCGTGCTCTTCCACAAATAAAGCACTCTTCCTTGTGTTTGATGGGCTGTGGCATTGACATCCGTGTTTTTTTATTAGGCCTGCTGTTGTCTGGCTCAGGATTAAGTTCTGCTTCAAATGAAGTGCCTTCTGGCTTTTCAACTTTTTTCCTCTTCTGGTCAACAGTTTTACGATTCGTGTACTTCACACGACATTGTGTGTGCCACAAAGGATTCCTCCCCAGAAAGTCACATTGAGCTTTCAGCTGATTGTCAAGTCTGTATGAGACATCATCCTTTCTGTTGGTTACAGCATATAGGAGGGAAGGGTAGCTGTGATTTGTCAGTTTCTGAAGAGGACCAGCGTCACTGTCTGTTTTCTGACATATTATGCAAACAGTATAGTTGGTACTGAGCAGCTTTCTCTCCAGCTGCTTGGTTGAGAACTCAGGCTCCATCCTTTATTCTTCTCCAATTCACATCACTCCTCTCCTGTTATCTCCTCGTCACTTTTATCCTCTCCTGTTCAGTTCACTCCTCTCCCCTCTCCTCCTCTCCTTTCTCCTCTCTTGTTTAATCCTCTCCTCTTCACTATTCTCCCCTCTCCACTCCTATTCTCTCCTATTCCATCCACTCCTCTCCACTTTTCTCTCTTGTTCAATCCACTCCTGTACTCTTCACTCTCTATTCTCCTCTCCAATCCTCTCCGCTTCTCTCCACTAATCTCTCCTCTCCTATCCTCTCCACTCTTCTCCTCTTCTAGTCCTCTCCATACCTCTCCACTCCACTCCACTCTTCTTTTCTGGTCAATTCACTCCTCTTTTTTCCTCCACTATTCTTCTCTCTTGTTCAGTCTACCCCTGTCCTCTTCACTCTTTTCTCCTCATTCCTCTCTTCTCTTCTGTTCAATCCTCCACTCTCCTCTCCACTC
Source organism: Abramis brama (assembly GCF_963993115.1). Lineage (NCBI taxonomy): Eukaryota > Metazoa > Chordata > Actinopteri > Cypriniformes > Leuciscidae > Abramis > Abramis brama. The sequence goes on along the minus strand of NC_139963.1, from coordinate 53,676,185 downwards.
CACTCCTCTTTACTGTCCTTTCCAATCCTCTGCTGCCTTCTCTTCTCGCTAACTTTTCCTCCACAGCAAACCCAATAAGATCAGAACGAAATCTGCAAATGGGAAATATTGTGCATTCAGGTGAAAGAAATCTAGATGTTTGACACTACTAGCTAACTAGCTTTTGACAAATCACTCACTCTATATACTGTACAGTACTATATACAAAAAAAAACTATGCGTAATATATAGTGTGTTTACATCTTACAGAACATTTGTATTGTTCAGTATTAACGTTTAGTGCAGCCTTTAGTTATCCTTAATGGCTTACTATCTGTCTGACATGAAAAACACTTCAAGGACAACACCAGCCTTCATATAAGTGTATTTCTAATGATTCCTCACTCCAAACGTATCCCTGAAGCAGCATTTATTCTCATATCTATTTCTTTACCTAGCAAGTCCAGTTGAAATTTTCGCAATTTCTCAACTTCCGGTCGAAGCAAAATGGACATATAGGACACATACCCCTCGTAAAGCATACGATTCTGATCCAGTGTTAATTTTGACAACAAATTTTTATTTCGTTTTAGTCATAGTCTTTTGACTAAAATGCCATTTTAGTTTTAGTTATATTTTAGTCATCTGAATTGTTTTAGTTTTAGTCTAGTTTTAGTCAACGAAATACAATAAGATTTTAGTCGACTAAATGTAAAATCGAATGGGTTTGGATAAATTGTAATGCATTAATTTAGAATTTCTCAAAAATTTCCAAACCCATTATATACTCCCAGAGAAAACATTTATTAATTAACCTGTTAATATGAATCATTTTTAAAGCTTGAACATGCAATACAGACCCAGATTCAACTGCAGTGAGATAAAAAAATTTCACAGACGAAAACGAGACGATAACTAAATAAAAACCAGCTTTAAATGACGACAACTATGAGGAAAATTTAGTGACACTTTCGTCAATGACAAAAAAAAATGTCGTTGATGAAAATATTGACGAAAATTATAGTGTCAACGAAATTAAAACTGTTCTGAGCATTTAAAAAAAAAAGTAAGTCTCTACCCCATTCCTGTGAGGAGTTATGGCCGTTTAAAGGAACCACAGAAATGAGCTAAAACGGCTAAAGCTAGCTAAGTAAACTAGTAGAGAATGAATGCTGCTGCTACAGGGATACATTTGGGATGAGGAATCATCAGAAATATACTTGTTTGAAAACTGGCATGGTCCTTTCAGTTAATTACTATTACAATATCCATATTACCATTCTTTTCCCAAAACGCTGGGGCAGACCTACCGGTATTCACTGAAGTCACTGTCACTTACCACAGAGACAATGATGAGCAGCTTCGAAGTCCATTGGTAACCGTTGGTTACCGTTGGTTGGTTGTTCCAAACAAACTCATTCAAATTACTAAGATCATGTGTGTGTGCGTAAGTGTGCCATGATGTTAAATATTCAGCATGTTTTACAGAATTTTGAGAGTAGCCTAAAATTCTATTGAGGTTCTGAGCCTGTTGATCAACTATTAGTGAAATCATCACAGATCCATTGATTTTGGTTGGATTTTTATGATTTTTTCTGTGGAATGAATATACTGTTTGGTGAAAAGAATGACATATTGACTGATGTCATAACTTGGAAATAGTGAGAAGTGAGAAAATGCCTAATTTTTTTTGCAGTAGATTAATGCAAAATCATGTAGAAATGTGTTTTAAGAGATATTTTTTCAGTGGATGTTGTCAGAACATGTGTTCTGTGTACCTGGAATGCATTTATTGACAGCCTACCAAACCCACTGAGGATTTGAGGAAAAAAATATTTTTTTTCACAATTTTCGAATAAAAAATTAAGGGTGCATACACTAAAATGGCCACATTTTTTTTTCGCGATATTTCCGGCAGAGCAGACCCTCCAATTATTGGTTCTTAGGGTCAAAATTAACAGAAAAAACACAAATAAAAAGTATGACAGACCATGTCAGGTTCAACCCATTTTTGAGACTTTGGCTCCCCGACTATTTACAACTGAGTTTTTTACATGTTACTGTTGTCAATAAATGTTCAGTTTATCTGCATATCAATTCAAGCTCAGTGCTTTAATGTTAAATTTCCAATAAACAAACATATGCTATTATTAGTAAATGCACTTATTAATGCAAAACAATAGTAAATTTATGATTTAATTAACTTTGATACATTTGCCCCCAGCGCCATCAAATCAGCTGCTTGCGCCACCATCTGTAGAACTGAGTGGCAGCAGTGCTACTGCTCTCAGATGTTAGTCTGGAGTCCCGTGCTGAAAATACTCTTTATTTTATGTCAAAAGATTTTGTTTTTACCTAATTTAGTATGCCGAAGTCTTCAGATCTCCTGTAAATCTCCACTTAAAGCTCATTGCATTGGTGTCAACAGACTGAGGTATGTGTTGGTGCTTTCAATTGTTTTTCTTTCCATTTTGTATTTTTTCAAGAATTTACATTACATTATTTATATTATGTTTTCAATAAGTATAAAAACAAACTTAGTAACTTATGTATTTTGATTTAGTCAGATCAGCTCCTCCTACTGCATTTCATCATCAGTGAATCTCCTCCCACATCAGTCACATCATCATATCAGCTCCTCCCACATCAGTCACTCAGTCAGTGAAGCTCCTCTCAAAGCAATTCTCCAATAAATGCTGGAATATTCCCATCAGCTACAAGTGAAGACGAGCATCAGAGCATCAGGAAGAGCTGAAATCTGTAAAGACTGAGTTTATTAAAGAGGACAGTGAGAACACGAGTGATCCAGAACCCTGCAGAATGAAACACACTGAAGATCCTGAAGAACAAAGAGGTTGGTGTTTATTCTTCATTCATTCATGATGCTGAAGAACATTCATGTTAGACACATTCAAGCACTTTATCATTTTTTTTGTGTGTGGATTTTATGGTAACACTTTAGAACACTGTTTCTTACTGCATAAGGAACTAATAAGGAATTATAATCATAATGTGTTTTGTGAAGTCAGACTTTGTTTGTACATGTGTGCTGATGAGATCTGGGATGAGCTATATTTTGCTTAGAGGTATGTATGCAATGTAACACGATCACTGAGCAGAGATGTTCACTGATGATGATACTTAAGTTGGTGTGTTCTTTACAAGGAAAGGAATGTTTTTAGCACTAATGTATTCACTGAGGGAGAGTGGATTGTACCACGTGTAAGCATGAGGTATACATTCCATTTTTAAACATAAACAAAATGTTTCGCTACCTTACAAGGAAGTTTAAGTCTCTCTGTGATGTATATAGGCTCAATCTTACTGTACCACTGCAGAGAAACATAAAGGCATGATGGGGTGAGAGGAAGGAGAAACATAGAGATGAGGAGTGAGGGAAGAGAAACCCAGAGAAACCATTTACAGCTGGCATGATGGGGTGAGAAGATAAGAGAAATGGGGAACAGAGAAATCTGGAATGAAGACCTCCTCTCATATAGCCTTATTCTTATATGCCGGTTTCTCTCTGTCTGACACATGACACATGTATATAAATAATCAGTCTCTTGGCAAAAGTAACTGGTGTAGCTTCCGTGATTCAACAATAATAGGGGGAAGCAGGATTTTCAAATCTACAATGTAATATAATTGTATGATTGTGTTAAGTAACAGTTAGTTAATCAATAACTAATGAATTCTGTCATACCGCCTGAAGAACTATTAATTATCTACTAATTAAGGTTCAAGAAAAATAACTAATGAACAGTCATACGAAACTAGATTGAGTTGTGAACTTCCTTATTTACTAATGTTATCAATAGAAGTAGTATTATGAAAATACAGTTTTAACGAATACATGTAAATGTTAAAGAGGTTTTTGCCTGTATTGTTTTGTGAGTGTGTTCTGTAAGAAATCAACTTCAGAAAGGAACCTCAATCAAGTGCCTCACCATAACTAACCTCAGATTAGTTTTTATATTTTATATACAGTACTGTGTGTGTCTGTATTCCTCAGCATAGAATGCCATTGAGTAAATTCATGTATTTGAGGAAACGATTGAGGGAAACTGAAAATATAGGGAACTAGAAATTAATAAATAATTATCAAATAATTCTGCAGGAATTACTTAGAACCTGAAACAGTATTCTAATGTGAAAATATAAGTAACTTATTAGTAATTAATAAAGAATTACCACATACTTCTGACTCGATTCAAACTTACTGTATAAAAAACAAACAAACAAACAAAAAACACTATTAACGTAATCATCTAAACCTTTGTAAAATACATGACAATGACGTTTAGGTTTCACTAATAGCCGAAAGATGCTGTGACTGACTCCATAATCTGCTCATAAACAAACAGTGCACAGCTCTACACAGCAAAAAGTCCAGTGTTAAATTAACTCTCCTGGGAGTTTATATGGCTCCAGAGTCAGTGTTAAAATATGAGTGTTAAATTAACACTCAAGAGTGTTAAAGTTAATGAGATAATTAAGTGATTCATTGAGTGATAATTGACCAATATTGAAGACACCTGATGTTAGCAAGCAGAATCACCAAAGGAGAAAAACTCATTTTTTAAGACACCGTTATGGTGATCAGTGTTTGTTTTAGTTGGGCTCTTGACCCATAAAGCATCAACTTTACATTTTGTTTGGCTGTTGTATCTGAGTTATAACTCTCAGATGAACAAAGAGAAATGGTGATCAGGTGGTGTTGGTTATGATTTGATAATTATAATTTGACCTGAATATCAACTCTCATTTAGAGAGTCAGAGTTACCTTGTTGATTACAGCAGCCTGTGATTCTACAGCAAATGATTTTTATCATTATCAATATAATCCAAAATATTTCTTAAAAATTGTTCTGATAAAAATACTTAGAAAATGACTTTATTTAGACACACTGACATCAATAATCAGCCTGTGAATCTCAACAATGGTGACAATAATAAAGCATGTTGCAGTGCATTCTGGGTGCCACCAATCAAAACTCATTCATGGCTCCCATCATGCATTGCGGTATGAATAAATTATGATCTGAATTGTCTTACTAATTTCCTTTTCCTAATTGAATATTCTGTTTGTCACCATAGTTGAGATTCATACACTGATTCTTGATGTCTGTGTGTGCCTAAAGGAAAGATTTTGTTTTATCAGAACAACTTTTAAGAAATCCTTTAGACTAGTTAGAAAAAAAGATCTTATGCTGTAGAATCACAGTGATGCTGTAATCAACAATATACATTTAAGTCAGAGATTAGACTCTAAATGAGATCAGTGATTCAGGTGAAATTATGATTATGTCAAAACATAACCAACAAAACCTGATCAACGTTATCTTTGTTCATCTGGCAGTTATAACTCAGATACAACAGCCAAAGATAATCTAATGTTTACAGTTTATGGGTCAAGAGCCCAACTAAAGCAAACACTGATCTCCATAACGGTGTCTTAAAAAATTTGATTTTCTCCTTTGGTGATTCTGCTTGCTAACATCAGGTGTCTTCAATAATGCTCAATCATCACTCAATGAATCACTTAATGAGCTCATTAACTTTAACACTCTTGAGTGTTAATTTAACACTCATATTTTAACACTGACTCTGGAGCCATATAAACTCCCAGTAGAGTTAATTTAACACTGGACTTTTTGCTGTGTAAGAACATATGTTAACATCTGATGTAAATAGATTTAGTATCTTTAGAAATAAAATAATTTGTTTTATGCAAGGGATAAGGCGTTTCCATCACGTTAGCTAGGTAGGCTAACTGACATTGCATCCTTGTATGCTGCCTTGCATTACATACCTTTCATTTTATAGATGAAATAAAACGTACACAAACCTGTATTTCGCCGAAGAAATGCACCAAATCGGCAGCGCTGAGAACTCTCCAGAAGAGGATGCAAATGCCCGCGCTCTTGCAGCACCAAATCACTGTAAAATGTAGGCGACTGCGATATTGCCGGAACTTGAATGGTGCAAAAGAAGTTTAAAATAATGTATAAGAACTAAGTATAATATATGCTTTTTACTTTTTAAGTACATTAAAAATGTATTACCTTTGTACTTTTACTAAGGTCATTTTGAAATTGGCCTGATTATAATTTTACTGGAGTAATATTTTATTGGGGTATCTGAACTATCACTCAAGTACACTGCTAAAAAAATACTCTGTATGACTCTTCATTAGTAGTTACTTCATAGTTATTTTTCTTGAACCTTAATAGATAATTAAAAGTAGTTCTTCAGGATGTATGACAGAATTCATTAGTTATTGATTAACTAACTGATACTTCACAGAATCATAAAATTCTATTACATACTGATTAGTTAACTCATCTTTCTTAGTAGTTAACAGCAGTGAATTAAGCGTTAATAAAGAATTACCTATTAGTTCTTCAGTAATTACATTTTTTTTTAACTGTGAAATGGCTGCAAAAGTTTATTTATTTATTTATTTATTTTTTACAAATGGTCAGTAAAGGGAGGTTTTAGTAATCTGATTACATAACTCAACTTACTTGTTATGAGTTACCCCAACACTGGCTATTATACACACATAGCCTACCAGGGAGCGTTCTTTCCAAAGTTATGGACAAACGTTCAAGTAACATTAATACAACTCTTTTATTGGCGTCCAGGGGCACCTGATGCCAGAACCACCCCACTCCCTCTGACAGGCCAGCTCATCTACACACCCCACTATCCCTGTGGTATATGTGCCTTCTAATGTCTAAGTGCATTAAAAGAGGTGCAGAGCAGGGGGGAGAACTTATTCAGGACTCCCCTCAGGCGCCGCCCTCGCTCTACCTATGGATTGATTGTGTGCCCCCTCTAATATGAGATGCATTAAAAAGAGGTGGGGCGCGCCCGTGCAGGTCCTCTTTTAGCCCTCCACAGAGCACCCCACCCGGCCCTATTCCTAGTTGATTTAGTTATTGTTTTCTTGAATGTGGTGGACATCTATCATGAGGAGCATTAAAAAGTGAGGTGTACAGAGTAAAGCCGCCCTGGCAGTCACAGGGGAAGAGGAGGGCTGCATTTGCGTTCTTTCTTGCAGTAAAATTCACTTGATCTTGTGTTTCTTGAACGGCCCTTAATAATTATAACGTTTCAGTAGTTTTTTAACATACGTAAATATCAATCTAAATCTTGGTGCCAAAATATGGCAGTATTGTGTATTTTAATGTTCATTTCATGTTAGATAATTGTGTCATTGATCAAACATATTTAATAGTTCTCACTACAGAAACATGGGAGTTTTGCCTATGTTTTTAAAAAAAATAACTGGAAGATCAGTGTACAGTACCTCATTCATGGAAAGTTTCAGGGATGTACAATTAATTTATAAAAAGACGTCAGTTATTGTAATATTTTATAGCAGTTGTCAATCTCCATTCACTCCATATTTCTCTAAATTATTTTGCTAATTTAGAAAATTTGAAAATGAAAGTTTTTCTTTCATTTCAGACCTGATGGAAGAGAACGAGGAGAGTGAAGAACTGAGTGAAGTGGAGGAGAAACATCATGTCAAACCTGGAGAAAAACCTTTAAATCGCTCAAATGCTAAAAATACATTTTTAAAGAAAAGAAAAGACACGAAATCTACAACCTGCACTCAGTGTGGAAAGAGTTACACAACCAAACATAATCATGAGATTCACATGAGAATTCACACTGGAGAGAAGCCATTCACATGCCATCAATGTGGGAAGAGTTTCAGTCAATTATCATCCTTTAAAGGTCACATGAGGATCCACCCCAGAGAGAAGCCATTCACATGTGATCAATATGGGAAGAGTTTCACATACAAACAAAGTCTTGAGCATCACATGAGAGTTCATACTGGAGAGAAGCCGTTCACATGTGATCAGTGCAGCAAAACATTTCACTGGGCATCAGTCCTGAAGAGACACCTGACAGTTCATATGAAGGAGAAGCCACATTCATGCTCTGTATGTGGAAAGAGTTTTTCAGTGCTGCAAAGTTTACATACACATCAGAAAATACACACTGGTGTGAGAGAGTACATGTGCTTTGAGTGTGAGAAGACTTTTATTACAGTTGACCAATTAAAACAACACCAGAGGATCCACACTGGAGAAAAACCTTACAAGTGTTCACACTGTGACAAGAGATTCAATCAGTCAGCAAATCAGAAAACACATGAGAGAATCCACACTGGAGAAAAGACTTTCATGTGTGATCAGTGTGAAAAGAGATTCTCAAACAAACCAAGTCTTGAGCGTCACATGAGAATTCACACTGGAGAGAGACCATTCACATGTGATCAGTGTGGGAATAGTTTCACACAAAAAGCAAGTCTTGAGCTTCACATGAGAGTTCATACTGGAGAGAAGCCGTTCATGTGTGATCAGTGTGAAAAGAGATTCTCTCGGAGACAAAATCTTAATGCTCACATGAGGATCCACACCGGAGAGAAGCCGTTCACATGTGATCATTGTGGCAAAACATTTCTTTGGGCATCAGCCCTGAAGTCACACCTGATGGTTCATACGAAGGAGAAGCCACATTCATGTTCTGTATGTGGAAAGAGTTTCTCACTGCAGCAAACTTTACAAACACATCAGAAAATTCATACCAGTGTGAGAGAGTACATGTGCTTTGAGTGTGAGAAGACTTTTACTACATCAAAAAGTTTAAAACAACACGAGAGAATTCACACTGGAGAAAAACCTTACAAGTGTTCACACTGTGACAAGAGATTCAGTCTGTCATCAAATCTGATAAAACATGAGAGGATCCACAGCAGAGAGAAGCCACACACGTGTGATCAGTGTCAAAAGAGTTTCTCTTTTAAAAGTCACATGAAGATACACATGAAGATCCATGCAGTGGAGAAACCAATTAGTTTCCTAACAGCCATAAGTGACAGGACAGATTGTAGGGGTGGGCGTTTTGACGATTTTATATTGTGATCTTGAAGACGAACTACTTTTCAGTTGAATCATTGAGATCGTGATCTTTTATGTCTGTTATAACTACAGCAATGACTTTCTACTAGATGATTGTGATGACTGGCCAAATTATATTATGTGTCTCTATCATGTGTCTTTTCATTCATGTTGACATATTTGAGAAACAATTCAACGCGAGCCAGCAAAAGAGCTGTGAAAGGAATTGAATTTTAGTTTAGTAATGATAACGTGATGAAATGCGGACGAAATTGCAGAATCCAGTCATAAAAACAAAATTTAATGTATAACCAGGAATGTCACGGAATCTATCAAATTTTTTGCAGAATAAATCAAAAGCAGGTCAGTATAGACTTCAATTAAATCAGATCACGATATAGACTAGTGTCTATAAATATTAAACCACAAAAGACTGGTAAATATAAATCCTGCATGTTCTGCGTGTTTTGTTTACCACACAAACACACACACTGAAGCACTCGTGAAGTCTGAGAGCACTGTTCAAGTCTGAAAACTCTCTATAGCACTTCTAAAAATAACTATAATTATACTAAATAATTATACTAAATAATTATACTAAATAATTAACTCCTGTTCACACCAACACGAATGATTGGAATGAAAATTCAGTGAGATTTGTCAGTTAAAGGATTAGTTCACTTTAAAATGAAAAAGCCCATGATTTACTCACCCTCAAGCCGTCCTAGGTGTATATGACTTTCTTCTTTCAGACGAATACAATCAGAGTTATATCAATAAATGTCCTGGCTCTTCCAAGCCTAATGTTGGCAGTGCATTGCAACCAACAGATTGAAGCTCAACAATGTCACGGAATCTATAACATTTTTGAAGAATAAACTTGAATTGTAATGACTATTATAACTATTATACACAGTAAAATCCCTGGTGTTAAATTAACACCGCTCAGTGTTTATATGGGAACCACCAGCAGGGTGTTAAAAGTAACACTGAGTGTTAGAGTTAATGAGGTAATTAGGTTATTAATTGAGTGATGATTGAGCATTGAAGACACCTAATGATAACAAGCAGAATCACTGAAGAAAAGAGAAACACAAGAAGTACAACTGACTTCCAAAGATGAAATCCACAGAAGATAAAAGACGACATTAAATCTCTCAAGATCTCAGCAGAGGAGGATTAAACAATTCCACAAACAGCATTACCAGCTTCACTTATTGTCAACTAGTTATAGAGAATGAACAGAGTTTTAGATGTTTATGTTTTATTGGAAATAATAGGTTTTATAAAGTCACCATTATGGTGATCGTTTTTTTTTTTTTATATATAATTTTTTACCACAGGTCAAACATTCTGAATTGTGATTTTTAAAATACTTTGTGGAGCAAATTATTTTAGACACATACAGACATCAAGAATTAGCATATGCATTTCAGCAATGATATATACATCATGAAGCAATGCATGCTGGGAGCCACCATATTATAAAACTAATGGCTCCCAGAATGCATCGCAGCATGAAGCATGTCACCATTGTTGTGATTCATAAGCTGAATCTTGGTGTGTGTGTGTGTGTGCGTGTGCATGCGTGTGTGCGTGTTACAAATACCACAACTAACATTAAAAAAAAAATATAAAGAGTCAAACCACCCATCTGAAGGAAACACTGATCACCATAATGGTAACCAAACATTTTCAATAAAACATCAACATCTGAAACTCTGTTCATTCTCAAAAAGAACTTCTGTAGATGAAATGACAGAAATAAGGTCAAACTGGTTTGTAATAAGAGAGATTTCATGTCTTTTCAGTTGATTTCATCTAAGGCTGTGTCTTGAAGTCAGTTGTAGTTCTTTTCTTTCTCTTTCCTTCAGTGATTTTGCTTTGTAGCGACTGGGCTATTTGAATCATTCATTTGTTTGGCCTGAATTAACAAATTCAGACTCTGTGCTTTCTAAGCACATTTATTCTGAAACACAAAGCCTTTTTACACTCTGACCTGAGATATGTAAATCAAGACTCTCGACAATCCAAATTACCATCATGGCTCCGACATGGCTGGGTTTAGAATGTTTTCGGACACTTTATGGCACCTAGGAGCAGACCAGATGGCCCGAGAGACAAACATATACATCTTCCTGAAGCTTTGCAAAGCTTCAGAAGAATTCCAAACCCCCCTTCTCTTTACACACACACACACACACACAAAGCAATTTGTGTGTTACTCAGGATAGAAATATAATTTTTAATGTATGTAACGCAGATTTGTATTTGGCCTTCCTGTATGCATGTTTTATTAATTTGTTTGATCATATAATTATGATTTTCTAGTGTGTGGCTCTGAAATGGATTTTTGAAGAAAGTTTCTCCCATTGGAATCGAATCTTCAGGGCTAAGTCTTAAAAATTTTATGACACCCAAGCTGCAGCTCATCCAGCTCCGCTGCAAGAGATAACGAGGAGCCAACATTCCAATGCACACACATACACAAACTTTGAACATTAAACTTAGAATATAAGCATGTCATATGTATTTCATATACCCCTGTGTTTCCCAGTTTATATTCACTCCGTTTATGACATTTATTTGAATGAACAAACCTTAAATGTGTGTAATTATGCATATCTTATGTAACTTTATGTTTCTTCCACTTTCATATGTCATCCTTGGTATCTGTTCGACCGTCTTGCGGTGACTAAACCAACCATACATAGGAGATTACAGTACAATGTATTGTTCTGTGTGTACAATCTTCCGAGGTAGAAATGACTGAATGTTCTACCATCATAAACTATGCAAATAAGTTCTTTTGACAAGACAAAGAAGAACTTTTTCCCGCTCGAGATACTCTGAGATGATTGGTTCACGTACGTGGAGCAGGCGTGAGCCCATCCTCTCCATAAGAGACAGACACAGAACTTTCTCGAGAGCACTTTCACAAACCCTCTTCGTCAGCGAGAAGATCCATATGGCTCCCTTTTGGGAGCGTTCTCCGTTTTTCTTTTTCTTTGAGTTTTTCTTTATTTTCGTCTTCGGACTCTCCGGCAACCTCAAATTTAAAGAGACTTGAACAGCCCGCGGCCTCGCGCACCGAAGCAAGCCCTGCTTTCTTAAAGAAACACACGCACGCTGCTCTTAGGACACACACACAAACTCGGCGTTCTTCAGCAACAAAGAGAACCACTTTGCAAGATAAGTTTATTGAACTTTGAATGTGATTTGATTCCTTGCTGTCTCTCAAAAGGTTATATTGCCTGTGATTTTGCCATGCTGAGATCATCTCGGTGATCTCTCTCATCCTGAACTTTAGTTTCACTTTCTCCCTTTCATCCTCTCCCTCTCTCATCTGTTATCCGTTTGGTCTTGTAATGTTTTCATCCGTATGTTTCTGTTGTAAATATATGTATTTACTCTGTGTATACTCGTAGTTTCGATGTAGTATTAGTCCAATTATTAAAAACCCATTATATCCTAGATTGTCTCTGTATAAGTGTTCATTTTACAAGTCAATGAAACGACGATCAAGCTACGCTTTACTAATGCGCTACTGTTAAGTAACCTACATTTTATAAGAACAAGAAAGTAATTTTCATGGCCAGAAAATATAGCTTTCTTCGAATTATAAGAAAGAGATAATTTTGTTGAGAAGTTGATGGAATTAATTTTACGACCAGTTTGCGGGACAAACAACTGTTTAATTAATACATTAATTTCCCTTAAAAATTATTCTGATTAATTGATCTGAAAGAGGGACCTTTTTGGTATATTAATGATTAAATTATAATTCATTGTAATTGAACATTGATGTATACGAATGGGTCTAAATTTCAGTTTCAATAATTTATTAATATTGTAAGAATATAGATGAATCAACCCGATTCATAATTTTGATTCCCTATAATCATTTGAGCTAAGTCATATTCCTTACAGCTTGTTATCATCAGGTGTCTTCAATCATCGCACAATCATCACTCAATTAATCACTTAATTGACCCTTCGCTAAGCCACGCCCGAAAACCGCCACAGGCCAATCGTGGCTTAGCAACCGTAACTAGGCGCGGGAGGTCTGGCAAGCTTTCGAGCGAGTCAGGGAAATATGCCGCGTTGTGCGTATGGATTGTGCAAATCTGATACCCGGTATCCTAAAAGTTTGGACGGGGGGGTGGATTTTGTTCCCTTCCCGAAACCTAAAACCCAAGGGGAGAAATGCCGGGCGTCATCTTCATTTATATAGCGCTTTTAACAATGTAGATTGTTCTAAAGCAGCTTTACATTGATAATAGGAAATTAAAAGTAAAGTGTTTTGGCTTTATAGCAGCTCTAGAATAAAGCTATTGTCCAGCTCGTGGATCAAGCAGTGTGATTAAAGGCAAGACGGAGGCTCACTGACATAATTTAACGTTACTTAAAAATATAGTTCAGCATTTTGTTAATCGACGGCCAAACTAGTAACGTTACCCCCAATCCGATCGCGACTCTCTCGGTGTTAGTTCTAGTAAAAGTAAAAGGTAGTTAGTAAAAGGAGGGAACATCAGGGGGCTTGCCGGAGATCTCCAAGGAAAAGGTTGGTATGCAAACTTAATCAGTTCATAACAGTAAGTTAGTCACTAATGTGACCCACGACGTGTGAGCGGTAGCCTGGCGCAATACAAATATAAGCGGGAGAATGTTATCATTGCAAAGTGGTCAGGCTAATGTCTTGTGTTTATTCCACAATACATATGGATAAGCTGTTTGATTTATAAATATTAGAATATTTTCACATTTCACTTACCCTGCTGGGCATGCACAGCTGTTCCTCAATGTGTGTGTTTCACATTTGAATGGTCAGCGTATGAGGCGCTGCTGCTTGCGCTGGGACGTTATAGACTTTAGCTTCAATTTTGATGAAATTATTCTCTAATCGTTTGCATATTATGTCGTGGATATAGCCCTCGAATGCATACTGCAGTCTTGCTCTCTCATATTTTCACCTGTCCGCTAAAAATGACTAATTATCTCCTTAGGAAAGTCTGAAACCAGTGCATACATACTGTAATAGACGTGCCAGGCGCAAAAGCTTGACAGGCGTAGCAACAGTAACTAAGGAGGGCGGGGCTTAGCGAAGGGTCAATTATCTCATTAACTCTAACACTGCTTCAGTGTTACTTTTAACACCCTGCAGGTGGTTCCCATATGAACACAGAGCGGTGTTGATTTAACTTGATTTTTGATTGTTGATTTTACTGTGTAGCATGTATGCATATCGTCACCTTCCTAAAATAACTGCCTAAGTCATTTTTTTTTTTTTTGCATAAGTCATCTCCTCATGATGCTGGCCACCTCTGGTAGTTCGTACGAATTTGTACGATTTGTCTAAACCCACGTGATGGGGTCAGGGGTAGGTCATTTGTATGAATTCATACGAATTGGGCAATTCGTAAAATATGTACGATTTTGCTAATTCGTACGAGTGAGGTCGTATGAATTCGTACGAATTAGCCACCTCGTAGAATTTGTACGTTTTCCCGTGAGATCAGGTTGTTTATTATTGGTCCATTTCTGTTTGTGGTATTTTCCAACAAAATGTTTTTACCAGACAGTCAAATATTTGATTTTGTGAATTTAAATATTAGATATTCAATATCAATCCAAAACAATATACATTCATAAAATAAATGTTTCTTCTAGAAACAAACTTTGATGCATTATTTTTAGGTTGTCATTGTAAAGCTGCTTTAAAACAATCTGTATTGTAAAATACAGAGGTGATTTTCAAGTTGAATAAGTATATAAATATTGAATTTATTGAATAAATAACTAGTAATGGCATCAAATACTACTAATAATACATTTTATTTGTATTGCACTTTACATTACAGCAATCTAAAAGTGCTACAGAGTATATAGTAATACCACTGATCTATATAGAATGACTGGATAGCTCATGACGTCATAAACAGTGAAGCCACCGCGCCGCCATATTGGTATTCCCTAGTGAGCTCACGCGTTCTATTGAATCAATAGGAAATTTTATGTTTCCACTGTGAAAACATTGCCTAACGAGACACCATTTTTAAATCTAAAGTCTCCCAGTTCATTTTTACAACACAAACACCCTAAGCCTTTAAATGGGTATTTGTTTAAAGTCGGAAATTGTTCCTGCTTATTAAAAATTGCTTTGATAATGGGTAGAGGAGCTTGGAGAGTGTCTGTCTAGGCTAACAGCAGGTGGTAGTAATGAAGAGTTTTTTGTTTTGTTATTTGCCCTTTGACTGAAGAAGAAGCTGCTTAACTCCTCGTTAAAAAACGTGTTTAAAATATAATAGGTCTATTTAATAAAAGACTAAAACGGCAATTTCTTGGCAAAAGGGATAAAACACTCGTACAGTGTTCTGTACGAGAACACTAGTCGGCCTTCACTGAAGAGCTATCTTCACAGGTGAGAAAAACAGTTTGATACTATTAATTAAATAGTGGATGCTATCAATGCTATCAATAGTATCAATGCAGTTTGATACTATTAATTAAATAGTGAATGCAACCTGGTCTCATAGGATTCCG
Source organism: Abramis brama (assembly GCF_963993115.1). Classification (NCBI taxonomy): domain Eukaryota; kingdom Metazoa; phylum Chordata; class Actinopteri; order Cypriniformes; family Leuciscidae; genus Abramis; species Abramis brama. The sequence continues at coordinate 53,660,739 of NC_139963.1, read as the reverse complement.
TGAAATGTCCACGGGCCCTTAAAGCTATAGTAGGTAATGTTGGAGAGCTAGCCAGATTTGAAAGTGGCACCTCTTCTAAGCTCCGCCCCCTCCTGTCAGTGCTCCGTCCAAAGCTACGCCCCCCCACAAACATGAACGCGCATCCACATTAAAAGTCAGCTAAGCTGTATGTACCTACGACCTGTAACGCAACTGGCTTACACCGACAGAGAAGCTAATGTTAGCATTGGGCTAATACAAGCTACAACAGTAACTACGTTGCCTAACGTAACATATATCATGGAAATAACAAATCCCCCCGAAGCAAAACAAATAATTACCTGTCCAGCAGAAAGACCGCAACCTCGGCATCGCTTTTTAGGCCCTTCAGCTTCCTTAGTTGTCTCCACCGTTCAAATGCGGAACCAATGTTGACCCGAGTTTGTCCTCTGGCTTTATCAAGTGCCAGTTTCGTTGCAGCCTTTTCTGCCTCAGACTTTCTTTTTTTAGCCTTTTTGTCAGGGCGAGTAGTTACAAGCAAAGCTGGTATTGGTAGTTTTGGCTGCATTTTATCTGCCATTGTGCCGCAAAATCCTGCTTACTCGGTGTAGTGAGCTAAATGTTTCCGGAAACGGTGACATGTGATTAGTGCACGCAGGGCTGTGCACGCAGTGGTGCTCGGGCACGAGACATGAAGGCATCTGATTGGTTCTTTACATTCGCACCGAATGGCAGTGATTGGTCAGAGTTTTTACTGTCCTACAGCTGCTACAGAGGTCAGATTTTTTTCATTCCTTTTTTCTGAACACATAATGTATTGACTACTATCAGAATGGAAGGACCATTTCACCCAGTATAAAAAAATATGTTTCTGAACAGGATTACCTACCCTAGCTTTAACTCAAAATCCGTGGAGCCATCACGGAATCGCCCCAAATTCCGTGATGCGGCCACGGATATTACTCCAGCGCAAGTCAATGACACTGACCTTCCGTGGTCCACACACGGATACCTGTTTCATTGACGGAGTACAGATCTCACTCAATGGACGTGCTTTCTCATTTGGAGACGCAACATTTTAAGTATTTGTTTCTTTTCCAACATCAAATGCCATAATGACGTTAACCAGACTGTTATTGTAGCTACTGCATTGTCCTGTCATCATAAAATTTCGGTTTGTTTCAGTTAGCCTAACCAAAGTCCCGTGATGGCACCATGCACGGACCTCAACAACCTGACCTCACGCATGGACGTTGTAATGTTGCTGGCTTGTTTAGGAACTTAAGCTTTAGGTTGACTGTGTTGCAATGGCATGTAATTAACTTGACATTTTGTCTCGTCCTGTCATCATAAAATCCAGTTTATGGCGTTTTACACCTATTGCTCGCTTGGCTATAGTGTATAGTCAGATCTAAAATCTGTGATAGGAGCACGGATTGAGTCTGTGGTGAGACCATGGATAACTCCAACGTTCGTGATATGGTCACGTAATTTAATCTATTGATTCGTGCCACGGACACTTTTATTTCGTTATTTTTCGTCTTTCGTGATCACAGCTCGATTATTTCTGCCTGTCGGCTGCAGCAGAGAAGCTGTTTAATCAACATTTATTCACGAGATCTTATCTTATCGTGGTTAATGTATTTTTTTAATATTATTATTTCGGTCTTATTGCCAGGGAAGCTGGATTGCTTTGCTGTTTATTGATATTTTTAAAATTATATTTTAGGAAATCGCGCTGAAGAAGTCTCGTTCCGAACACATCGCGATATTTGGCATCAGTTCACGTGTGTCAGCTGTTGGTAAGTAGCCTAGTAAATAAATACCTAAATACGCTGTCCTAATAATGTGTGATATAATGTATTTTCTGTTTGTCGATATTAATCTGCCATTATATCTGCCATTTCTACGGAGACTTTGCGTTTCATTGCTTTCTAATTCAAAATAGGGTGATTACACGTGACACTGCCTGTCACGTAACGTGCTATAGGCCTAGATATTCATATCAGATTAAAAATAGTACAATTAGTTCCAAAGTTGTATTTGTAGTAGAAGCACAGTAAAAACAACACTTACCATGCTTTTACCACAGTAACATTAGTTTTACTGTGATAAGTGTAGTAAAAAGACAGTAATCACAAAACTTACCATGCTTTTACCACACTATTGGTAGTTTTAATGTGATACTTATTGTAAATGCACAGTAACCACAACACTTACCATGCTTTTACCACAGTAACCCTAGTTTTACTGTGATAGGGCGTGGTAAAAGGACAGTAATCACAAAATTTACCATGCTTTAAACCTCAGTAACCTTAGTTTTACTGTGATTGGTGTAGTAAAGGACAGTAATCACAAAATTGACCATGCTTTTACCTCAGTATTGGTAGTTTTAAAGTGATATTTGTTGTAAATGCATATTAACCACAACACTTGCCATGCTTTTAATGCTTTATAATGTAACATCCAATATTTGTAAGGTAAATCAGTACTTTTTCCTTTAAATAATCCTATATATTGTACATAATGATATTTTCTTTTCTCTTTTTTCAGCTGAAAAGACCAAAGGGGCCTTTCGGACTCAGTCAGCCCATTATTGTTTGAGGAGAAGTAAACGGAGGAGACGGACAGCTGCAAAGGCAAATATTCGCAATGGTATGTATGTGTTGGTTTTAACCCTAAATCAAACATTTTATCAAGCATTTGTTGTTTCTTAAAACTTTTCTCACAAAACCCATAGCCCAATCAGTACAAATATAGTCTGAAAGACTTAATAATTCACAAGATTTAACAGGTTGTCAAATTCGTACGATACTCGTACATATTTGTATACTCATACACAATCCTGCAGCTTTTACTCCTAGTGCTGTCATTGGCTACTGCCTCAATTCCTGTACATATTTATCGCGATATTTGTAAATCAGTTGCGCCACTTCTTGGAAAGTTGTCGGATGTCACACACACTGTCAGAAAGTTTATATTAATTGCAAATTGGTCCCCGTCTGTTTATGTTCCAGTGATACATGATGTCTCTCCACACCTCATAACCTACCTCTGTTTGCAAGAGTGGAAAAGCTTATGTGACTTGTCACATGACATCAGATACTCGATTATTTTGTCATAATCAGATCAGTAACACTGCTGATAACTGTCCCGTTTGCATGTAAATCATTTTCATATGATTATTGCTTGCTATTAAAGACATACTTTTATTCATAGAAATGCCCACATATCAGTGATCTTATAACATAAAAATGCTTTTAACATTTAATAATGCAACACTATTTACAGAAAACATATCCCACGGTTATGGATAAACTCACAACGTCATCATCAAGTCCTGTGCTGGGCACATTGGGCAACAAGTGTCCTCCAGCGTATTCGATCCGTGGCCAAGTTCTCCACATTTCCCCATGGGACACTGACATTCTTCAGGTCTTCGTGAAACATCTGTCTCCGTGTCTTCCTTGGTCTTCCCTGTCTCCTGCATCCTCCTGGTGATGTCCACTTCATCACTGTGTTTGGGTGTTGTTATTTGGGCATGTGTAGTATGTGTCCAGCGAGGTGCACCCTTTGCTCTGTCTCAGTTTCTGAAAGTCTTCATGTGGAGTCCCACTCCTCCTCAGGATCTCTTTGATATATGCAGAACCAATATTGAATATAGTGATTTATCTTTTTCCATATTGTTAAAGCATTTTGTTTTCTCTTTTCAGCTTCATAAACTGTACTTGATTTCTGCCTAATGCCTTTATAAAAAAGGGTCAGTGCTCATCAGGTGTTTTGCTAAAGGACATATTCATTGCATAGTTACGATAAAAGTGACCAATAATCACAAGGATATAGAATGAAAGTTGAGAATGTAAAATGCTGTGCTTATGTTTTTGCCTATTTGTTCTTTAAAGCAACGAAACAAATTTTCACATAACAAAGTTGAATCTCATCTTTTGGTTTGTAAATATATAACTTCATCATAGCAATTTTTTTTAACGTTAATGTATGTGTCACTATAATAGATTGCCCCTGTATCTGGATATTTTTAATTAACTGATTTTTATACTGTTGTGCAGTAGTTTTGGTGCTACATTTGTCTTTAAACAGTTTGACATTAAATATTGGAATAAGCTTTCAAAATTGTGTCCATTCATTGTGCTTTTGTTACATTTATTTGAATATAATTGATATATCTTTGACTATACACTGTAAATGTTAGAAGCACTTTAGTAGGCCTACATGCAATTATCTTTAATTAAAATACTGCAAAACTACTCCTGCTGTAGGACATTGCTTAGAAAAAAGTTTCTCTTTCAAATGTATTTATGCATCAGTCTAATAAAATAAGCAAATTTGTGTCATTGATCATGTGAACTCGTTTTTGGATGGTAACCACACAAAGGAGTCTTTTGTTTTTAAATATGAATTTTATAATTTAATTAGAAATAATACATTTTTAACAGCCTAAATATTCAATATTTAAGGTATCTATCCCTGCAGCCGGAACTAGAAGAGATCTGTCATCATTTACCATAAATGGGCATGTAAGTGTGACGCATTTGTTCAGCTGGGTTTTTATTGGCTGTGACTTTATCGCAGAACTCGCTGTGATTGGACAATCGTTTAACTCATATAAAACGGCGCTTCATGTGACAAAGTATGGTTTGGTATTATTATTACATTAGTTATACATTAAGCTAACTATAAAGTGTCTCTATAATGTGTGAAATTACTCCTTCACCGAGATCCTAACCCTAACCCTAAGCATGTCTGCACATTTCAATGAACTACAGAACCATGCTTCCTGTTCCACTGATAGAATGACAGAGATATGTGGGTAATGTAGTTTAAAACGTTTAGTAATAAAACAATAAATGTTAAATAAATCATATATTTAATGGACAACTGGATATCTAAATCTGTTCATTGTGCTAACCTTTATGACATATATGAGGGACAGGCTGAAATTTGATATTTTACTGTGAGAACTTTATGCCAGCTTTACATATATATCTGAAAACTGTGGCCAACATTATTTATTATACATAGCATAAGCAGTCGTCCTGCCGATTTTCTCTTTGATACACTAACCGGACTTTGAGTTACAGCCATTTGAAATGTGCATTTGTTTGCTCTTCTGGGGGCCGTTGCTGGGCTGTACAATCTACACAGATCTATACACACTATTACTATTACACAAGGGTAATGCACCATTCAGTAAAACAACAAAAAAACAGTGCCAACATTTCCTTTTCACCCCCTCTGATTGCTGCTTATATGCCTGACATCAGTGATATATGCTTTCATTCGAAAATCAGTTGTAGATGTACTAGAATGATCAACATGGATCATCTTCAATTAAGCGTTAAGTATTTATAGCAAGATAGCCCACTGGAGCCTCTTGTTATTCACATAGCTTCCTTTTATTTCACTGCAAACTGGCATACATGCAAGTATGTGCAACTTTTGTTGCATTGTTGTCCCAAATATCATTAACCAGATCTACATTTTTTATGTCCCAAGTAAAAGAATCTTGGTCATTAATTATATGTAGTAATTTATAAGTTATTAATTATATGTAGGCCTAGTTATTTATTAATTAATTAAACTAACGAAATAAGAAATTAAAATTTCTCCAATAAAAATGTCTATTTACTGTCCCAAACACCACTTTCAATACACAATAGTCACCATACTTTATTAAACAACACTTTATTGGAGGACAAAGCATAAAGTTAATAAAGTAGCATAAAGATAGATGAGATTCAAGATAAATAAAAATGTGTCTTCAAAAATACATTAACATCATAATAGTCCATTCACAGCTGCTGAAGCCATAAAATTAGTGCCAGAGAATCATATTCAGTCACCTACAGAAAACAGATTTGATATTGTGTTGGAAAATAATGATTCATTATCACAGCTAAACTGGTTTCTTGCTCTTCCCTGTACGTCTCTATCGTGTTCGTGTTCTTCTTCCTCGTCTAAACAGTTTGTTCAGTTGAAGAACAGAAGATGTGATCACTGATGTGGTGTAGCTTTTCTCAGCCAGAGGAAGAAGTCTCAACATCCCATTGTCAGGCGTTCTCCAGTCCTGGTCTGAAAGTAAAACAGAAAACAGAAACCATTCAAATGAAGTTGTTTAATGGACAGTCGGGTCAGCTTACGTTCTGCGTTTTTTAAAGCAGTGATGGTTTACTCTGGCCCTCAGCGTCCACTGTCCTGCAGATTTAGCTCCGACCTCAAACCCTCCTGCCTATTGTCTAGAAATAAACCTGAAGACTTTGGTTAAAATTTTCAGATGTGCTCAATTAGGGTTGGAGGTTAACTCTTAATTAACCTCAAAAAGTAGAATGCAAAGGGCCAGAGTTGCCTGTTCCTTACATAAATTTACAAAGCAGCAGTCAGTACATTATATAATATACACATTGAAGTATTATATATATATATATATATATAAGATATAATATTGGAGCACATAATATAAGCTAAGTACTGAACAAAAACTGTTTTACCCATATCAACAGCAACCTATTTTAAAAGATTTTTAAGAAAGGAATGGTCTCTTTTGAGCCTTTGCCAGTGATGCTTGACTTCTTTCCAGACAACATACTCTTCTGTCACTTGTTTCAAGAGCTTCACATGATCAAAAACCAAGTGATAACCTGTACAATGTAAATTTGTCAACATCAATTTATGTACTACATTTTACAGCATTGTTTCAATTCAAGACATAACAATGGACTCGCTCACTTTTCTGTCTTCTTTGGTCACCAGATGTTCCTTCCTCACCCGAAACAAAGGACTTATTAGATTAGCTTGCGTTGATATAAGGACTGGTCTTCCTTTTCGGCTGTAAAACAAGAAAGTCTCGACTTACTCTATGTGCAATTACTATTGTTCTTGAAACATAAATTAAGACAGTATTAAATAAGTTAATTTACCATATGATTCAGGAGAAAACATTTGATGAGTAAATTCTGACTGAAATATTCTAGAAACTTCATCTGGGAAGGGCTGATCACGGCAAGATTCGCTGCGACTCACTAGTAGCTCTTGTAATGGTTGGCTCTTAAAAGAGCTGTTGAGTTTGATATTGGTAGTAATCCTGCAAAACAGAAAGGAAGGTAATTTTAATACATTACTTGCAAATAGTCAGTTTATAACTGCATGATATGTTTTCTGTAAAGAGTGTTGCATAATTAAATGTTAAAAGCATTTTTATGTAATAAGTTCACTGATATGTGGGCATTTCTATGAATAAAAGTATGTCTTTAATAGCAAGCAATAATCATATGAAAATGATTTACATGCAAAAGGGACAGTTATCAGCAGTGTTACTGATCTGATTATGACAAAATAATCGAGTATCTGATGTCATGTGACAAGTCACATAAGCTTTTCCACTCTTGCAAACAGAGGTAGGTTATGAGGTGTGGAGAGACATCATGTATCACTGGAACATAAACAGACGGGGACCAATTTGCAATTAATATAAACTTTCTGACAGTGTGTGTGACATCCGACAACTTTCCAAGAAGTGGCGCAACTGATTTACAAATATCGCGATAAATATGTACAGGAATTGAGGCAGTAGCCAATGACAGCACTAGGAGTAAAAGCTGCAGGATTGTGTATGAGTATACAAATATGTACGAGTATCGTACGAATTTGACAACCTGTTAAATCTTGTGAATTATTAAGTCTTTCAGACTATGTTTGTACTGATTGGGCTATGGGTTTTGTGAGAAAAGTTTTAAGAAACAACAAATGCTTGATAAAATGTTTGATTTAGGGTTAAAACCAACACATACATACCATTGTGAATATTTGCCTTTGCAGCTGTCCGTCTCCTCCGTTTACTTCTCCTCAAACAATAATGGGCTGACTGAGTCCGAAAGGCCCCTTTGGTCTTTTCAGCTGAAAAAAGAGAAAAGAAAATATCATTATGTACAATATATAGGATTATTTAAAGGAAAAAGTACTGATTTACCTTACAAATATTGGATGTTACATTATAAAGCATTAAAAGCATGGCAAGTGTTGTGGTTAATATGCATTTACAACAAATATCACTTTAAAACTATCAATACAGAGGTAAAAGCATGGTAAATTTTGTGATTACTGTCCTTTACTACACCAATCACAGTAAAATTAAGGTTTAAAGCATGATAAATTTTGTGGTTACTGTCCTTTTACCACGCCCTATCACAGTAAAACTAGGGTTACTGTGGTAAAAGCATGGTAAGTGTTGTGGTTACTGTGCATTTACAATAAGTATCACATTAAAACTACCAATAGTGTGGTAAAAGCATGGTAAGTTTTGTGATTACTGTCTTTTTACTACACTTATCACAGTAAAACTAATGTTACTGTGGTAAAAGCATGGTAAGTGTTGTTTTTACTGTGCTTCTACTACAAATACAACTTTGGAACTAATTGTACTATTTTTAATCTGATATGAATATCTAGGCCTATAGCACGTTACGTGACAGGCAGTGTCACGTGTAATCACCCTATTTTGAATTAGAAAGCAATGAAACGCAAAGTCTCCGTGGAAATGGCAGATATAATGGCAGATTAATATCGACAAACAGAAAATACATTATATCACACATTATTAGGACAGCGTATTTAGGTATTTATTTACTAGGCTACTTACCAACAGCTGACACACGTGAACTGATGCCAAATATCGCGATGTGTTCGGAACGAGACTTCTTCAGCGCGATTTCCTAAAATATAATTTTAAAAATATCAATAAACAGCAAAGCAATCCAGCTTCCCTGGCAATAAGACCGAAATAATAATATTAAAAAAATACATTAACCACAATAAGATAAGATCTCGTGAATAAATGTTGATTAAACAGCTTCTCTGCTGCAGCCGACAGGCAGAAATAATCGAGCTGTGATCACGAAAGACGAAAAATAACGAAATAAACGTGTCCGTGGCACGAATCAATAGATTAAATTACGTGACCATATCACGAACGTTGGAGTTATCCGTGGTCTCACCACAGACTCAATCCGTGCTCCTATCACAGATTTTAGATCTGACTATAGCCAAGCAAGCAATAGGTGTAAAACGCCATCAAACTGGATATTATGATGACAGGACAAGACAAAATTGCAACACAGTCGACATAAAGCTTTCAAGCGTCTAAACAAGCCAGCAACATTACAACATCCAGTGAGTGAGGTCAGGTTGTTGAGGTCCGTGGTGCCATCACGGGACTTCAGTTAGGCTAACAGAATCAGACTGAATTTTTATGATGGCAGGACAATGCAACAGCTACAATAACAGAGAGGTTAAAGTCTTTATGGTATTTGGTGTTGGAAAAGAAATAAATACTTAAAATGTTGTGTTTCCAAATGAGAAAGCACGTCCATTGAGTGAGATCTGTTCTCTGTCATTGAAACGGGTATCCGTGTGTGGACTACGGAAGATGAGTGTCATTGACTTGCGCGTTGGAGTTATCCGTGGTCTCACCACAGACTCACTCCGTGCTCCTACCACAGATTTTAGATCTGACTATACACTATAGCCAAGCGAGCAATAGGTGTAAAACGCCATCAAACTGGATTTTATGATGACAGGACGAGACAAAATGTCAAGTTAATTACATGCCATTGCAACACAGTCGACCTAAAGCTTATAAGTTCCTAAACAAGCCAGCAACATTACAACATCCATGAGTGAGGTCAGGTTGTTGAGGTCCGTGGTGCCATCACGGGACTTTGGTTAGGCTAATTGAAACAAACTGAAATTTTATGATGACAGGACAATGCAATAGCTACAATAACACTCAGGTTAACGTCATTATGGCATTTGATGTTGGAAAAGAAACAAATACTTAAAATGTTGCGTCTCCAAATGAGAAAGCACGTCCATTGAGTGAGATCTGTACTCCGTCATTGAAACGGGTATCCGTGTGTGGACCACGGAAGGTCAGTGTCATTGACTTGTGCTGAAGTAATATCCGTGGCCGCATCACGGAATTTGGGGCGATTCAGTGATGGCTCCACGGATTTTGAGTTAAGGGCCCGTGGACATTTCACAGAATCCTATGAGACCAGGTTGCGTGAATGATATCCGCAAAAGCGGATTATTTGCTTTTGTGGTGCTAATTGTTGGGCCGAGAAAGCAACTGTGAATTAACTATATAAACCAGGGTAGATTCAGGACAGAGCCAGGACAAGCGGTCAGTCTGTGGAAACGGCCAGAATGTTGTTTCAGTTTACCATTTAAGTCGAGAGATAACTATTTTCGATAATAATTTTTCATTTTTACCTTCACATAAATCTGTATTTTATTGGGGGTTTTTTAATACGCATTCGCATTCACCCTTCCTGTGCCCACCTGTAATTTATTTGATGGGACCTCTTTAGGCTGTTTCTGGTCAATGCATTAATAGGTCATAATTCATGATTATAAATGTTTTATTACTTAAAACATGCAATACAGTGCACAGGAAAGACTATCAAACATGTTGGGGTACTTTACAGTTCATAACTATGCATCATTAGCCTTAAAATGACATGTCCATAGATAGCTTACAGGGACCCTGTCAAATAAGTTACAGGTGGGCACAGGAAGGGCCCACCTGTAACTTATTTGATGGGATCTCTGTAGGCTGTTTGTGGTCAACGCATTAATAGGTCATATTTCATAATTATAAATGTTTTATGGCTTAAATCATAGATTACAGTGAATTTACCTTTTGTTTTGTGAAGCTTGGTACGTGTACTAACTGGGCCACGTGCAGTCGAAGGGGCTCAGTCTTGTCTCCCTAGCGCCACCAGGCGCCGAGATATGGTAGTGCACCACCCTTATTTTTGCCCCTATTGAGCTCAAGTCTTGTGGGCATAGCAATTGGGCCGCATCTGGTCGATTGGACTTGGTACCGTGTCTCTAACGCCACCAGGTGCCGAGATATGGCCGGGTGAGTTGTTGGAAAGATACGGGTGAGTGGGCCCCTCCTGAGTTGAGCCCCCCAATATCTCGAGTTCCATAGGTCCTAGGGAGCTGAAACTCGGCACGTGTACTAACTGGGCCACGCACAGTCGAATGGGCTCAGTCTCGTCTCTCTAGCGCCACTAGGCGCTGAGATATAGTAGTGCACCACCCTTATTTTTGCCCCTAATAATGTATTTGCCCCTATTGAAATTATCAGTCCAGAACATCCCCAAATTAAGCACTTAACGGGGTACTACGGACCCCAGTCTTTGCATACCGTCTAAGAGGACCCTGAGGGGCCACAGGTTTCAAATTGGAGCCATTCGGCCCACAGGCCCACCTGTAACTTATTTGATGGGATCTTTGGTGTGAATTTCAAAGAGATTGGAGAAACTTGACTACCCGGGGGCCTGAGGGGCCCCAAACTCAACTAAACCTGTCAAGTGGCCCTCTACGACATAGCGAGCGGCCTAGGTTGAGAGATGCCAAGTTTATTTTTTGCTATTTTTTATGCATCTCTCTGTCTCACATTGATCTCTATGGGAACATGTGTCTGCTAGGGTTAATGCAGCAGTTAGGGTAAGAGGGTCTAATAGGCTCAGGAAGCATATAGAGCCACGAAATGCGGGGGCCGGAATCGGGGGTCCGTGATGGACGTCCGTGACGAATCTTGAGGTCCTGTGACCTTTTGACCCCTTTCGGCCCCTGTTTATTAGACGTCACCTGTGACGAGACGCATTGGCTACGTCAGTTTCGTGACAATCGGACCTTTCTGTCCACCCTTCACGAAGCACATGGTAAAATGAATGGTTGGCCTCTTGCACTCATAGACAGACATACCCTATTGAAAGGCAAAAAGACACACTTTGAACCGATCTAGAACCCTGCGATCCAAGATCTAGAACTGGGGGCCCCTCGTTTACCACAATGCCAAATTTGGAGTTGCTGCAACCTTTCGAACCCTTTATTTCTTATTATTATTCAGTTCAAACTTCACATGCGCTTCCAGGTCAAGGGGGTCTTTTTTGGCCAAACAAGCAGACACATGGACACAGAACTCTATAACCCATCCCAGGGGCCCGTGACAGGACGTATGTGTCAATTTCTGGGCAATCGGACCACCATCCACGAAGTACCTATGAAATCGCATTGAATAAGTTGCAAGTGTCACTGGACCTCGTTCAGCTCCTGGAGGTGCTAGGGGCCCGAAACTTCATAGAAAGCTGCGTCACACGGCCCCCGAAAACATACAGAGAGGGAAACGTCTACACACACAAAAAAAACTTGTTTCCCAATGTCCACAGACACCTGAGAAAATCAATGGGTTAAGTTGTACGTGGGACACTTTGCCGTTTGGCCCCCAGGGGCCCTGGCGGCCCCAAACTTCATCTGCCTGCAGTCACTGGGGCCCAGAAAGACCCTTGTGGATGGAGAAAGCTGAATCATGTGTGGATCAGGCCAAACCACTGAAACACACAATTGGGAACAACGTTGAACCTTGAAACTTAGGATCTTGCCCTGGGGCCCACTGAGCTACCCTCATGCCGAATTTCGAGACCCTGTGACTTTTCGGCACTGAATTAGAGATATGGTGACTTGAGAAAAAAACAGGTGGTTAGGGGTCAGAATAGGCACTTCGTGGATGATGAGGAAGACTATGGTGAAGTTTAGGTGGTTAGGGGGCACAATAGGCATTTTGTGGCAAAGAAGAAGAGGATAGGTAGCCTGGTTCTACCAGACTCTCATACATTTCATTTGTACAGAGAGTCTGGCCTCTCTCCATTGACAAGCGTTAACTTCCTTGTAGGCGGGTATTTTGTTGAAGTTTAAGGTTCACATGAGGATCCACACTGGAGAGAAGTCGTACGCATGCGACAAATGTGAGAAGAGATTCACAAATTCATCACACCTTAAGAGTCACATGATGATCCACACAGGAGAGAAGCCGTTCGCATGTGATCAGTGCAGCAAAACATTTCGTAGGGCATCAGACCTGAAGTCACACCTGATAGTTCATACGAAGGAGAAGTCACATTCATGTTCTGAATGTGGAAAAAGTTTTTCATGGCTGCAAAGTTTACAATCACATCAGAAAATTCACACTGGTGTGAGAGAGTACATGTGCTTTGAGTGTGAGAAGACTTTTAATACAGCTGAACATTTAAAACAACACGAGAGAATTCACACTGGAGAAAAACCTTACAAGTGTTCACACTGTGACAAGAGATTCAGTGTGTCTGGAAATCTGAAAGTGCATGAGAGGATCCACACTGGTGAGAAACCGCACACGTGTGATCAGTGTGGAAAGAGTTTCTCTATTAAAAGTAACCTGAAGATACACATGAAAATCCATACAGTGGAGAAACCACTTAGTTTCCTAACAGCCATTGATGAGTGACAGGAAAGATTGTAGGGGTGGGCATTCAGGCAATTTTATATTGTGATCTTACAAAAAGACAAACTACTTTTCAATTGAATCATCAAGATTGTGATCTTTTATGTTTTTGTAAAATGTTAAAACTACAGTGTAATCACCATGGGAAAATCTCAGAGTAAAACTGGGAGTTGTGAAAAATATACCATCTGTGTTTTGCCAGATGAGAAGTTTATCTATGTACCGATTATGAAAACGTGATAAAAAACAGAAAATGTGGACTAAATGGCAGAAAATCGTAAAAACGGAAGGTCAGTATCAGGTCGGTATAGACTTTAATTAAATCAGATATAGACTAGTTTCTGTGAATATTAAACCACAAAAGACTGTTTAACCCTCTGATGGTCTTTGTTTATGTCCACACTCGTGTTCTTTGGGGTCCCCAGAGACCCCAGACAATAACATGTAGTTTTGTAACAGAATAATAGTTGTTGTTGCTGTTGTTGTTGTTTTTACAAATGTAATTTTACTCTGTTTATTAACGTTTTTACTCCACATTTGTGCAGTTTTTGGAGGATTTATGATATATTTTCTTTTATAGATTTACATTTTTTTTTAAATTGGTTTTTATACAAAAACAGCTTTTTATGTAAGATTCCCTTTATAAAAGACCCAAATTTCTAAATTGCATTTATAGGGATAACTTGAATAATTTTACATGGTTTAGTGTAAAATTTTTGCCCATATTTTGGAAAATGTAGTTTTAAAGTAAAAAATTATCATTTTAGCCACTAGATGGCTAAGGAGCTCCATTATATGCTATTTGCTATTTGACTAACTGAAAGATATCTTTTCACAAGTTTTACGAATTGGATTCATATCTAAATATTATGAAATCACAATTCTAACAATAAAAATGACTTTTTTGTCTAAGTTTAGCATTTTTTGTACTGATTTTTTCCCCCAATAATGTTACATTATGATTAGAATCAAACCTAAAAAAGAAAAAAGTTGAGTTTGTAGAGTTTATCATTTATTTCAGTCTTCTTTTTTTTCCATATTATTGTACAAATGTAATCTACACTTCAGTTACTAACTGTAACAGAAAATATATGTACAGTAATATTATATATTGAGTACAAATACATGACATGAACATCAAAATGCAATGAACTGAACAGCATAACAAATGAGCAAATAAAGCAGTAACTTCTCTCTCTCTCCCTCTCTCTCTCTCTCTCTCTCTGTGTATGTGTGTGTGAGTGTTCACATTGTCAATGTGTCAGTGGCACCAAATTTATTTTTGTGGTGGTTACGCATTTTGGACTATTTTATGTGAGCAGTTTTCATAGTCTCACAAATTTATTTCTCTGTGTGTTTGTGCATGATAATTTTACATTGTGAATGTTTTTAGCACTGTTTTTTATGTCTGTCTATCCGTGTTCTGCGTTTTTTTCTTCTTCTGATTTTGATGATGAATTGTGTCTTTTTTTTTCTATTTTTCTTTTTTTTTCAGTACAATTTTTTTTTAAACTTTGACAAAAAAAGTTTTATTGTTAGAATTGTAATTTCATAATATTTAGATATGAATCCAACTGGAAAAACTTGTGAAAAGATATCATTCAGTTAGTCAAATAGCATATAATGGGGCTCTATGGCCATCTAGTGGCTTTTTTAAAACTACATTTACATTTTAAACCTACCAAAATATGGGCAAAAATCTTACACTTAACCATGTCAAATTATCCATGTTATCCCATAAAAGAAATTTTGAAATTTGGGTCTTTTATATAGTGAATTTTACATAAAAAAACTGTTTTTGTATAAAAACCTATTTAATATTGGTTTTTTTTTTTAATTGATGGATTTTTTAATCCATCACTCCACCTGCCCTTATTGCCTCAGATTGTGAAGCACAGCGCAGCACGCAACAACCTCCGGCACGAAGGCACGGCTTACCTCTGGCGGTCAGCTGATTCATCAGAATAAAGCTGAAGAATGGGAACTGCTGTGTTGAGATGGCAGTAGGATGTAGGGTTCAGTGCCTGTAAATACATGATTGTAGTTTTAATAAAGTTTCATGTGTTGTTGACTTGTATATGCATTTGTTTATTGATGGTTACTTTTATTTGTTCTTTTAATTTATTTATGTTTCTTATTGTTGTCAGTAAATAAAAATATAATTATTTTATTAATGCATTAATTCATTGCTTGACTAAAAATGTAAATGTTTTCACTGCATTTATCTACAGTGTATTCATGCATAGCTATGTCATATGACAAAACAAATTACATTTTGCTTGTTTTATTAAATTATAGAATTTCCAGTAAAACAAAGGTAATATAATTAAAGTGATAATTTGTTACTTTTAAAACAGCATTTTCCAAAAGCTGGGCAAAAATCTTACACTAAACCATGTCAAATTATCCATGTTATCCCCATGAATGAAAGTTAGAAATGTGGGTCAAAAAGACCCTGAACAGCGCACAATAGTTAAGGCAAATGGATTTGTTGTATGTTGTGTTTTCATATTCAAGAGATTATAAGCTAGATGCAGTTTTTTGGGTCTGCATCAAATGTTCTTCAACTTTTATACATAATAAATTTGTTTATGAATAAAGATTGATCTGTTGAAAGCAGTTATTTTGAGATAAATGCCAAATGTTCTCCTCCTATTTATATTTTACATTGAGGGGGTGCATACAACATATTTACCCACCGGCAACTATAGTTTCCGCACATTCAATTATGATTTTCAAGAAAGAAAAAAAAAAACCTGGGGAAAATAAATGCAGAACATGTTCACATAGGACACTATTAACAGGATTATATGCATGAAACCATTCAGAAAAATGTAACAAAACGTAATTATCATCAATTTTAAGGCAATATGTCATTTGATGGTTTTTCCTATTAGAATTTGTCAATTTGTTTATATGTTGCCATAGTTTGAAGCTGCTTCCATGTGCTTCTTCTATCATTTTTATAAAATATTTTGTTTTTGCTTTGCGTAGCTCACTTGTAACTTTGTTCCTGAGACCAGTGAAAATTAGATGGTCAGTATTATTCCTAGATTTTAAGGACTTTTTAAGTGCAAGGTCACGATTTTTAGCTATTAGCCAAATGTCTTTGTTGAACCACGGAAGAGAATACTTTCTTGGTTTTCTTGTCCAGGTTTTTGTATACTTATTTATTACATCATTTAGTTTAGTGACAAATTTGGATGCACTCAAATTTAAATCAGTCTCAGCAGTAATACTATTCCAATTTATTTGGTTTAACTCATTTTCAAAGGAATTTATTTTTGCTTTAGGAATTCCTGTTGTTTTCATTTTGTTCTCTGCTTTATTATGATTAATGAAACGCTTTTTAGTTAACTTTCTGACAACTAATGTCATATTATGATCGGTAAGCCCTGTGATCAGGTTATAAGTTTTAGTTATTCTTTCTGGTCTATTTACAAAAATCAAATAAATCAATGTTTCGCTGTGCCTGGTAATTCTAGTAGGTTTGTTTATCATTTGCTTATATTTGAACTTATCCATCAAAGATTTCAGCTTTGTTCTGCTGTTGTTTTCCCCTACCAGTTTATATTGAAATCACCCATAATTATACAGTACAATTGTCAGTATTCAATAGAAGACTCTTAAAATCATCATCAAAATTTGCTCCATGTGAAGGTGGATTGTAAATGACGATTAATTTAAATTTCATTGTTGGAGACAAAAATACATTTAGCCCCAGGCATTCCAGTTTCATATCAATGTTAACTTTCTCACACTTTAATGTTTCTTTAATGTATAATAGCACATCCCCACCCCTTCATTGGTCCCTATCTCTCCTGTAACACTTAAAGCCAGGTATGTTGATTAGGTCTGTAGGAGTGGATGGATTCAGCCAACTTTCAGTCACACACAAGTAATCCAGGTTAGAGTCAGTTAACAGTCTAATAATTTGATCTATTTTTGGTAAAATACTCCTTATATTAATGTGTCCTCTCAAAATCCCCTTTGGTTTTGTTTGGGGATTCCAAATAATCTGGGCATGATTTACAGTTTCGAAGATCTTCAGCTCTTTCTGCTTGAGCGCTGCCTGATTTGGATTTTTGGACCTTATGAGTTGCCGTCGTTGTTTACATTCGGCATCTATTGTAATGCATGCGCCGTGTAGATCAAGACTCACCGCACTGTCCAACTCCGGGCTACAGACACCGGTGCTCTGAGACTCTGTTGCTGGAACTGGATGGCACACTCCGCTCCCCACCGTGATCAAGGCCCCGCGTCTGCTGCGGCTCCAGCACGGCCGCGCCAGCAACTGCTCCATCCATCCCGTTGACGGATGCACTCAGATGTCCTAATGCCCCAACGGACTCAGCAACAGGAAAAAGCACGTCAACTGCAGTATCCACTTGTGAGACGTGATGACCCATCTCACCCACATTTTTAGTCAGAGAGAGTACATTTGTTGTCACATTAACTCCCGGAAGTGAATCGTTAGCTTGGTACTGCTGTTCAAAGATGTGTTGGGGTACATCAACTTTACGTAGAGGCCCGGGATTAAGGTGTACATCTCCCGACAGAAGTAGCAACAACATTAGAGTTTTAATTACTCTTGGAGGAGCGTGCTTCTGCTTGTTCATGCAGTTGCGTTGGTTCAGTCTTTTGGATGCCTGTGCTTCATTGGCAGCAAAGGTGTGGGAGAAGATGGTAGCATAGCCAAAACCAAAAAAATATAGTTTGGCTTTCTCACCCCGAATGCCAAATGGATCTTGATCAGCAGCAGCAGCACGGTTAGTATTTTCACCCGCTTTAGTTGGTACATCACATATGAACAGTACAGACATAAGCGCCAGAACGCAACAGGTAGCTAAGACTGCAATACGGTAGTTGTCGTACTCATGTTTGCAGTTTCTCTTTTGTTTGAGAAAGCATTTGTAGATATCATAATACAGCATTGTGCCAAAACATTAAAATACCAGTTGTAAGCTGGTTGGGGACTGTATAAGCGGCAATATGTCCCGATTTACGCTCGTGAGTGGAGCCTCCCAAACCACTCACAACAGCCACCGCCATTTCTGCCCTGGCACCAAAATTTTGGAACAGTCTTCCTACCATTGTCCGGGAAGCAGACACACTCTGTCAGTTCAAAGCTAGATTGAAGACACATCTCTTTGACCTAGCATACACATAACACGTTATAGACTTCTATAATTCAATGTTAGGCTGCATAGATTAGGTCAGCCGGAACCAGGAACACTTCCCATAAATCCTGATGTACTTGTTACATCATAAGAAGAATGGCATCTACGCTAATATTAGTGTCTTTGTTTATCCTGAGGTTTACCGCAGTCCGCCGGATCCAGGTCGTATCCAGATCTGATGAAGGACCTTCGCCTGGACGTGGCGACAACGCAGTCCTGAAGTGTCGACCAGTCTCTCCCTGTTTACTGAAGTGAGGTGGACCCCGGCCGTATCCAGTTTAGATGGTGGATCTGCACCTAGACCCAACCATGACGCATCCCTGAAGTGCCAGCCTCATCAGCCCTGTGAAGGCCTCATCGACACGACCAATCTGACTTCTGACCTGTAATGCTGCCTGGATCATAATCATACACTTTTTGCTCGTTGGCCAGAGAACTGGCCCCCGACTGAGCCTGGGTTCTCCCAAGGTTTTTTTATCCATTCTGTTTACAATCTGCATTGTTATAAAATGATTCTCTCAAGTCTTGGCAATCGACTTTTATCGTTAATAAAACAATAAAGAAAGACAGACGTATTTTTCTTATACATTGTTTAATAGCCTACTATATTCTTTGTGGCAGAATTTATCATTATAATCAACTTAATTATTTCTTGGATTTTGTATCACCATAGTTCATAAAGGTATGTAAATGCAGGAAACAGGATTCTTTCTTTTTTTTCTTTTTTTTTCAAAAAATGTTCCCCTATTTTGGAAAATTTTCCATCATTTCGGAATATTTGGAGTCTAAAGCCAAAACACCACTTCCTCCTTCTCTATCCAGACCTTATATTTAAAGGTTGTATCAGTGATTTCAGGCCCAAACATAAATTATCACATTCATCTAATCTTTCCTAACGATCCGCTAGCTGCCCGCCCCATAAGTAGGCCGTCAAAAAACATGTCTCTGTAGGCAGCCTCTTGAGATCTGAACACAAAAACAATTGGTTTCACCAACCACTCGAAACCAAAATAAATAGTGTTCCAACCAATCACCGACAGGTTTTGCGGTGAGCTCAACCTTTCAGCTCCGACTTCGCGTGCAGCCGTGCACGAGCGCAAAACCTCACAACATCCACCCCCTGTCGGTGATTGGTTTTGTGTGCAGATCTCAGAGCCTAGGCTGCCTACAGAGAAACGTTTTTTTGATGGCCTGCTTATGGGGCGGGCAACTAGCAGATCGTTACGAAAGATTAGATGAATGTGATCATTTATGTTTGGGCCTGAAATCACTGATACAACCTTTAAATTTGCTCCCTCATTCACCTCTGGTCTCTCCGCTTCAAAAGTAAACACATATTTTAGGCAGTGTGTGCGGAAGCTCCATAATTTCAAAAACCCATGTAGCAGAGAGGCACCAATTACTATTTACACTCAGGGAGCTTTTCCCCAGGCATTCTTCAAGTAGGCCATCCCTTACGGAACAAAAATACATGGGTATATACTGCAAAATATAATGCGATATATATTACATAATGAATTTACATTTATAGGATATGGTGCAGTATATTTTTCAAATTACTCCAATAAATGAATTGACCATTTATAGCTATATGTATTAATACATGTAAAATAGTTATAAATAAAGACAAAACTAGCATTAGATGCAATATTCACAAAGTTTTATCCTTTATTGTGTACATATATTGCACATACAATTTCCCATATAAATGTGATTGTATGTTCACACACACATCTATCTATCTATAGCCAAAAAACTATTTTCACTATTATTTCATTAGCCTACATGTTTTGCCTTTTTGGAAATGACAACAGCTTGAGTTGACAGTATCTGGCCCACAGGCGTGTCCACAACATTAAATCTGGCAACCTTTAAAAAAAAGTGTGGACACCTCTGTTTAAAGTGAGAGTTGTGGTTTATAGAGAAATGGACATTGTATTACATGTCGATTGGATCATTTGATTTAGCCAATCAAACTTTTATATACAGTATATTGTCATCAACCCATCTGTCTTGCTTATAAACTTTTGCATTAATATTTAATTTTTTCCACTGCAGGGTAGAAGACTCCAGCCTAGGAAGTGACTAGTTCAGGTCCAGTTTTAGGAGAAAAATACAGTTAAGGAGAAAAGAACATTCGGGAACCAAATTCTACATTCCTGCTGATTAAATCATTTATTTTGTCTTTTATACATTTCTAGTTTTAACCGAACATTTTAATAAAGCTTGAACATGATTGATTTGTATGTTCAGAAAAGTGTTGTTGAAAACAAAATATTCACATAAAAATGTTTACCTATTGAAAAAAAAATATATATTTTTATTCTATGCATTTTGAAATTTAGTTTGAAAAGCTGTCAATAAACGTAATTTTTGTGTCAAAAAGTGTCTTAATTTTACAGTACACAAAATTAATGCAGTTTATATTACAGTAAATAATACAATATTTGTTTTGAAACAGTACTGTGATTATTACTGTAAAAACGTTTACAGTATTTTTAAAGTTACTGTGATTAAATTTACAGTAAGCATACTGTGAAATGAACTACAGCAACTTACTTGCTAACTGCTGCCAGCAAGTTACTGTACATTTCACAGTATTCTGTTTACAGTGCAGCAACAAGTATTTCATGATCACAGCAGAGAGAGACGAGACGAAGAGTTACAAGAACACAGCTGAAGAGTTTGATCAAACTAAATACTGCAAACTTGTTTTCCCCACTCCATGAATCTTCATGTGTCGCTTCAGGTAACTTTTAAAAGAGAAACTCTTTCCACACTGATCACACGTGTGCGGCTTCTCTCCAGTGTGGATCCTCTCATGGGCTTTCAGATTTGATGACTGACTGAATCTCTTGTCACAGTGTGAACACTTGTAAGGTTTTTCTCCAGTGTGAATTCTCTGGTGCCATTCTAAATCATTCACTGAAATAAAAGTATGTTTTTTCTGATGTGTTTGTAAATATTGCAGCCGTGAAAAACTCTTTCCACACACAGAACATGAATGAGGCTTCTCCTTCATATGAACTGTCAGGTGTATCTTCAGTTCTGATGCTCTAAGAAATGTTTTTCCACATTGATCACATGTGAACGGCTTCCCTCCGGTGTGAACTCTCATGTGAGTCTTGAGATTATATTTGTCTTTGAAACTCTTTTCACACTGATCACAAGCGAATGGCTTTTCTCCAGTGTGAACTCTCAAGTGAGTCTCAAGATTATGTTTGTTTGTGAAACTCATCCCGCATTGATCACATGTGAACTCTCCAGTGTGGATTAACATGTGTCCTTTAAGGTGTGATGATTGCGCAAAACGCTTCCCACATTGATCGCATGTGAACGGCTTCTTTCCGGTGTGGATCATCATGTGTCCTTTAAGGTGTACTGATTGCGTAAAACTCTTCCCACATTGATCACATGAGAACGGCTTTTCTCCAGTGTGAACTCTCCTATGCGCATCAAGGTGATGTTTGTATATAAAACTCTTTACGCATTGATCACATGAGAACGGCTTCTCTCCAGTGTGAACTCTCATGTGACGCTCAAGATTTTGTATGGTTGTGTAACTCTTTCCACACTGAGTGCAGGTTGTAGATTTCTTGGCTCTTCTTTTCTTTAAACATGTATTTTTAGTCTCTGAGCGACTCAAAGGTTTTTCTCCAGGTTTGACATGATGTTCCTCCTCCACTTCTCTCACTTCTTCACTCTCCTCCTTCACTTCCATCAGTTCTTCACTCTCCTCCTTCACTTTCATCAGTTCTTCACTCTCCTCCTTCACTTCACTCAGTTCTTCACTCTCCTCCTTCACTTCCATCAGCTCTGAAATGAAAGAAAAAAGTTTGATTGCATTTTCACCAAATCAAAAAATTAAAAAAGAGTAATATGAAGTGAAAAGTGAGCCCTGATGTAATCACTTTTTACATTTTATATTTTTGCCTCTTTTTTTTTTTATAAATTAATGATATGTCCCTGAATCTTTTCATGAATGATGGACATTGTTAATTCAATTATTATTTTTAAAACATTATAGGCACACATCCTCTTTCTGTTCAATAACTTAACAATTCAATAAATGTGATCAATGACATGATAATCTAACGTGCTATTACCATTAAAATATACAATACTGCCATACAATGACAAGTTAGTTGGCACGTAGTTGCAAAGTTACTTATTCTTCGAAGAATGTCTAAAGTGGACTATCTAAATAAAGTAGTACGCATAGAAGTAGTTTTAGTGTACGCATGTGATTGTGGACACCAGAAATACAAGCTCAAGCCAATTTAGATGCGAGAAAGAACTGAATTTTGCAGTAAAGTGCAGTAGATTGTATATTTTTACATTTTGGAATCACAATTATTATTTGTTATACTGTAAATGTTTGTAAGAATAAGACAATGCAGAGTGTGAGGGCATAAGGGCTAGCTAGCATCTTAGCTTAGCACACCATCACAACGTGACAATTTATAAGATCTCACTTTATAAAATAAGTTGAGGGTTTTAAATAACTTTCTGTGATCTGATGTGGCTTTGGAACAAAAAATAAGGCTATATAAGAAAATATGTTGATTAGTATTGCATCATAAATATACTCTATTGTTATTTAAATACCCAACAGGGCTTGAAAAACACAGATAAAACATACATTGCCTTCATGTTTCTCTTTCTGCATGTTATGCAGCCATAGCTATATGATTTATGGACTTTCTGGTCTGGACTTTCTGGAATTTATGGACTCACTCTTGGACTTTCTGCGCGAGAGCGCCCTCTGGCTTCCAGTATGAATGAAATGGACGTTACATGAGAATCTTTCGTGCTCCACAATGCTCACATCTCCTCATTTTGGGTAAAAAATTAATAAATATTACTCTCTATAGAAATTTGACGTAAACATATGAGAATATATCAATATTTCTAACTAAAAACCATGAGGGACATTGTTTAGTCAAGCAATTTCATGACAACCATGCAGCAGTTTTATTCTCAATAGATGCAGCTGAGTCTCATAATTCATATTAAAGGTGTGGACTCACTTGGTTTTACATTTTCATAACTGATTTGGCATCAGATTTAGACATTACTGTCACTATAAGATTTCAGAATAAAATCGAGGTCAAATATTGAATCTTGAGTCTTATAACTTTTTAATGATGTAGTTTGTCGAGGTAATTACAATCTTTTACATTAAAACTAACAGTAACTCTGAACTAAAGTAAAAAAAGATTTCAGTGAGCCAGCGTCCTCCCACAGGTTAAAATCATATTTAATGTGTACCAATTTCATGGTGTAACTGCATATCTAAATGTGAAGAAGTGCTTGAATGTTTCTAACATGAATGTTCTTCAGCATCATGAATGAATGAAGAATAAACACCAACCTCTTTGTTCTTCAGGATCTTCAGTGTGTTTCATTCTGCAGGGTTCTGGATCACTCATGTTCTCACTGTCCTCTTTAATAAACTCAGTCTTTGCAGATTTCAGCTCTTCCTGATGCATTGTGCTCGTCTTCACTTGTAGACTGATGAGAATATTCCAGCATTTATTGGAGAATTACAGTGGGAGGAGCTTCACTGACCATGTGATTGCTGTGGGAGGAGCTTCACTGATGATGTGAGTGATGTGGGAGGAGCTTCACTGATGATGTGATTGATGTGGGAGGAGCTGATCTGCAAAAATCAAAGTTATCAGTTACTGAGTTTGTTTTAATACTAAATGACACATCTAAGTTATGTCTTTATCTTTACATAGAGACCAAGCTTCACTGATGATGTGACTGCGGTGGGAGGAGCTTATCTGCCCAAATAAAAAATATAGAAGTTACAGAGTTTGTTTTAATAATAAATTACACTTCTAAGCATTTCTTTCTTTCTATCTATTCCTCGAAAATTAACTGATGCTAATTCCTAAATTATATTTATTGCTAATCCTAACACTATGTTGCTTCTTCATTAAAATACAGATAGATGACTATAAAAATACTAAAAAAATATATAAATTGTGTCTATTCTTCAAAATATAAATAATTGTAATAAAAATAGTCGAAAGCATAAACAGAAATAAATGTACATATTTATAATCAACAAATTCCCTCAGTCTGCTGACACCAATGAAATGAGCTTTAAGTGTCAATTTACAGGAGAGCTGAAGACATCAGCATAATAAATGAGGTGAAAACAGGAACTATTGTCATGAAATAAAGAGTGTTTTCAGCAGATCTGTTAATATTGATGAGCCTCAGACTATCAACACTCATTCAACAAGCCATTCAGGATCATCAGCAGATCATCTCACTTTATTCTGAGTGTTTGCTGTTAGAAACACATTATTTGAGTCAGGATACATGATAAAAGCCTATAATAAAACTGCTCTACTTAAAGACAATAGAGTTATTTCTCACAATATGACATGGACTAAACATAAATAACACAAAAAACAAACATTAATGACACTCAGGTGAATATCTATCATACAACACCATAATATGTCCTGAATACCATCTAAATATTGTTTGATTTTATGATAACTACTACATTCATTACTAAAGTAATTAGATCATTAAAATGTTACCGTTTTGTATTCGGAAACTGAAAACGATCATACAACTTTTAAAGGTAAAGAGCGCCACAATGCAATATTATTATTAAATAAAATGAGTTCAAGGAGAAAGCAGAGAAATTCATTAATGATATGCAGAAAGGAATTCGCCAGTTAAAAATGAAGAGAAAAACATCAACCAAATAGCAGAAAGAATATAAAATAATTTGAATTTAACCTGACAAAATGAAAAAGTATGAACTCTTGTTATAAGATCCACATGACAGAGGAAAACACAAATAGTGAGCAATATTACATTGCAGTATTAAACAATTTCAACATTTCATTGTCCTACAACAATTGATGTTAACACATGCTGTGTTAATGCTAGCACAACACGCTAGCCATCCGTCCGCTCTTTATTTATTTTTTTCTTGCGCCCGCTCGCGCCTTTTACAAGTTCATCAAACAACTTAGGTGAGTAGGATCAGTCAACAAACACGGTGAGTCACTTCATGCAACATGTTTAAAATATCCTTCTCTGTCGGCGCAGGATTTACATGTGATAAATGCAGGGAGATAGTAAAGCTGACTGGGAAGACTTCAGAACTAGAGTCTTTAATCGAGGATAATAAGCATGCAAGGGCTTTAGATACTGCTTTGGATGCGACTAGCTTAGTGAACTCTGTACATTGTTCGGTTCCGGCTGTATAGCAGGTCTCGAAATTAACTTTTTTACTTGGTAGCAAAAATTTAGTAGCACCCACCAAAAATTAAGGATGCACCACAACTACAAATTATATGTTAACAGATTTCATTCCATTGGGGCTTTGCACATCCTGTGGCCAAGATTTGAAATTTGGTCTTCTGGCTCTATATCATCTCACCCCGTTGATATTGGCACATGATTTGTCATTTGCATACGTCATGTTAATCGCAACCCCATTCTTTTTTCATGAGCTGCAACATAGGTTTTAAATTTAGAGAAGCCAAGCACTGGTGTATGCGGTGATGTATAATTAGCTCTGCTAATAGAGCGGAACGACCAGCAGCATCCTGTCGATCAAAAGCCTTAATAATCGAACCTGATTTGTTTGCCACACACCTGTCCCTGCATTTTTTGCTTGGCACTTGGGACTCTATTGCTATTAATATGCTGTATTAATCTTTGTTAATCTTAGTTAATAAAATACAGCTGTTCATTGTTTGTTCATGTTACTTCACAGTGCATTAACTATGTTAACTGGTTCTTTTTGTTTTACAAATTTACTTTGCTTATTTCTACAAATATCAGCCTGATAAATATGGACTTAAAGTGTAAATTGCAGGTTACGTTTTTCACGAATATAATGCAATGTGCTTATTAAACATAAAGATAAGAACCACCCACCAATGTTTTTTATACCAAAATGCTGAATATAATATGAAAAGTTGGTACTTTTTACAGTGGTTTTACCCCTCCCTTCCACTAGGCTGGGCGTGACGTCATAAGAGGGACTCCAAGCCTAGAGTTACCGTTAGTCTAACGGAAAGTAGGCTAGCAGTTATATTGGAGACCTAGCACGGGATGTACGAATACATCAAAAACAGGCCAGAGGCTCCACAAGTTCCCCAAGGACATACGGCTGATTCGTGCCTGGGTGAGGTTTGAGGCTACGAAGCGGGCAGATTGTACTGCTGCGTCTGTGACAAAGCCAGCCGTCATATGCAGCGAACACTTCACTGCTTTAGACTATGACCCTGGAGACATGCGTCGGTTCAGTATGGGTTTTAAATGCCGGGTATGACTTATTTCTATTACAATGAGCATCGCTAATTAGTTGCGTTTTGGCACAGGTAATATCGCGTTCTGTCAGCAGATGCCGGCAAAGCGCCATTGTGCCTGTCACAGTGCTACAGCTCTGATTAGGACTACTGACACCATGTAAGTAAATAATGTCTTCAGTCGTTGTACCTCCTTGCTATTCTACATGATGGCAAGATTTTGAAAAGACTTTGGCTTTGAAAAGTCAAGCCACAAACAGTAGGAATCTAGCAGAGTATGGGTTGCTATGAGTTGCTACTCCCTCTTATGACGTCGTCATCACCCAGTTACTGTGAAAACATGCTACCTTTGAATAAACCCCAATAATGTTATTTTAACGCATTTTAAGACAGACATGTTTTATATACTGAGCACTTTAACTTTCACATTAATTGGTTGTGGTGGTTAACCTGCAATTTACACTTTAATACACAATTAAGCAAGATAATCATGCTACCAAATATGTCTGTATGAGACAATGTGCGTCTGAGGCTGATTAGATTGCTTGTCAACTGAGTCTTCCTCGGTCAGAAGGAATAGGCAACTCCAATGGTGCAGTTTTGAGAATTTATTGAGAAGGAGTCAGGTACATGGAGATGATGATGGTTTACAGGTATTAATATGACAAATAGGTGTGTGTGTGTGTATGTGTGTGTGTGTGTGTGTGGTTATCTGAAACAGAAAACACAATAAAATCTATATTAATAAACATGTAGGCTATGGTTACATACAGATGCATAAAGAAATTACCTGCAGTACAACCAAAAATCCACTAGTGGGAGCTCTAACACTAAACGAACTTGCATAAATGCCATAAATCTCCAAATGGTGAGAAAAATGCCAAAACAGGCGAAATATACATTAAATATAATATTTGCAGGTATTTACAAGGCAATAACTGAAGTATACAGTGGATGGCTACTTTAGGAGCGCATGTGGAGCGGGTATAGCAGTATTATATAGCAGCAGGGAACAACACGAGCACAAGAACTTCGCCACCTGAGCTAACAACTCTGCAATAAACGCACCATTCATATAAAAGCTATACTTACATCTTAAGGACGCACACGGCACTCATACACACAAAATTAGCGCAGGATTGACAAAGGATGGCAATTCTCTGCACCGTGGATGCTACTCTCGTGTCTCTGGACCACAAAGTGAAAGCGCCTAGCGCAACCACGAGCGAGCAGAACTACAAATGAACACGCATTATGGGTAACGTAGTCTATGTCAGGGAACGGACTTTTAACAACGTCTGACACAACGTTTTTAAGAAAAATCAGTGTTTTAAAATACAACGGTCCTACAGAAATGTTGATTAGCCTGTCAAGCTGCAACCCCACTTTTGAAAAATCCCAAGAAATGACATAGCCTACCCAAACTGAAACAGATACAGTTCATGAACCCTTTGCACTAAAAACACAATGATCTCATTTGAAAGCTGCCCAAACTCAATATATTCCATCAATCAGATCTAAAGATATTTCCTCATGGCGTTCTAACACAAAAAATACCTTAGACATGCATATCCTAGTACTCATGAAGCACTCGCGTTTGGTTTTCACTTATAACTTCACAAAGCTTATATATTGTAATCAGCCTTAGATGAAACACAACATTTAAACTACACACACAAGCACACATTTTAATTACAAAATTATTTATTAGAATGTATTCTACAAGATACAGTTGCATATTTCACATATCACTAGTTTTTTTTTTTTTTAAATCCTGCATCACCAGATTTCATTTTCATTAGTGACAATTTCTCTAAACTTTATCACAGTACTATATATACTGGTATACAACAGTTCGATTCTTAACCTACAAACATAAAACTTTCCTAAATGCCGAAGTGATTCTTATGCTTATCACTCTAAAAAATAATTCAGTGGCTTAATAAATATCACAGTAATAATTAACTTTATTAACTTAATAAAATCTCTGAATATCATTTACTTTAGTTTGAGTTGAACATACTGGAATAATTGACACAACATGCTCTCATGCAAAGTGCATTTTATTTATACAAAGAGCATATTATTTATTTATTTTTCAAAGTGCATTTTAACTCCAACAATTAATTTTGTCTGAAATTTACAGTTATATTTAAGTTTGAAGTTTTTCACTAAAATAATTTAGTATTTGACTAACCAATTATTTATTTAAAATACACTTAGCTAATATATTTGTGAAATTTCCATCACAATATTTGAGAATGGATAATTGAACTGATCTGTTTCAAGAACCACAAATATTACTTAAATAAAATCAATATTATTAATATTTAACACGCATAATACATTGATTAAGTTTATTCAATTAAAACAATGCACCCCTCCCCCACCCTCTGACAATGGTTGAGTGAGCGCGCACTGTATGAACTCTTTCTTCAGTCTCCAGAACAGTTAATATTACTCATAAATATTTGTTTTTAAATGCCCCCCCCCCCCCCCAATTATTTCTACTCAAGTTTATTTGTTAATGTACCAATGCAGTTACTCAGATAAATTTAATTTGTTTTACTTACATTTACTCAGTTAATACAGTGTATGTAATTGATTTCACTGCTTAAAAAAATTATCAATATTCTAAGTGTAAAAATGTTTCACCAAAAAAAGTAAATAATATGAAAAGTTTTTAGAGTGCATCACCAACAGAGTTCATGTCACATAAAACATATTCCAGCCAGAGTTTCCGCTAGAAAAAAATGGTGCCGGTCAAAGTGACCGGCAGAGGTTTCGTTTTCCGGAATAATTAATATGCCGGTCAAATATCGCCTCTTAATTAGTCAAGTTGAGGAAAACTGGAGGCAGGCTATGTAACTTAAAAAATGACATAATCAGGCCATATAGAATGCAACATGTTTATTAGCCTAACTTTCAAATAGACGGAAAAAAACATGAACGTCCGATTGGCCTCAATCAACGCCAATTGTTTTTACTATGGTTTCACATTCATAGTTTAACAAACCAATCCCCCTTCCCCACATAAACTATCTGAAGCCTATATTGTTTTTACTCAAGCGAACTTCCCAGTGTCTCTCCACAACCTGCAATGCGCATACGCCGCGTAACCTTGTTCTCCGCAAGGCGACTTCGCTGCTTCGTCTTGATCCGATTCTTCAGCGAGAACCCCCTCTCTGCAGGAACACTCGAGACCCATTTTCTACTATGGTTTTGTACGTTTCTTCATTCGGATCTATTTGCGATCCATTCCATTCTAAACAAACAACGCAGTTTATATGCTTCGTCCTGTTTCATTATTCATTAAGATAATAGGGGAGCGCGGGGCACAACCTAACGCGGGGTTAGTTGTAACACGCTTGTTTTAAATACTTCCGCACATGTTTGGATGACGAAACTTTGTGTATTTACTAGTTGCCATATCAACACTATATAGAAAAAAAAAATCCGCCAAAATTATTTATTTTTTGGAAGATATCCATATACATTTATTAAACCATAGCAAAAGTAAATTTCTTACTTAAGTTAATTTTTCATCTCTATTTTTTGTGTTTATTTAAAATAAGACAAATCTGATATTATTTTAATCTCCAAGATGTTATTTAACAGTTGAGATAGTTCTTTAATGCTTCGCTAACTAGCAGAAGACACTAGCAGGGTTTAAATCCCAGTTGTGCAGGCGAGGGCATGTTGTAACACTGCGTTACAATGTGCCCCTATTAGAAATATGCTATTATATTCTATACTTTTATTAATTTTATTGAGAAAACGTGAATAAAGACTGAGAGTCAATGTTCAGAAATTACTAATTATTTATTTGTTTTGAACTATGTTGTATAGCTGTGTTTTCATGCGTTCGTAGTCAAAACTCAAAAATGAGTTTCTATTTAATTATTAAAAATTGCCATTATTTTATATGAAAAAGTTTTTTAATTGTATTTTATTTAGAAAATATTTTGGTTTGTTTTGTATATTTTTTTTATTAGATCAGATAACATTTTAAGCTGTCATATGGCCATGTTACAATGTGCCCCTGCACATGTTACAATGTACCCCACCTATGGGGCATGTTGTCACATTTCACTTCCATTCTTTCGGGGTATATCAAGAAAAAAGTATATACTGTATTGATAAAACAAAAACACATAATTGTAGTAGACATGTGGGAAATGAATGTGGGAAAAAATAAATACTCTGAACCATAAGTAGATTTACACAAACTGAGAAAGTCAAAAAGCGGTAGGTTGTGCCCTAATGTGCCCTGTGCATAATTATCAGTGAACTTGATAAATGTTGCAGATATGTTTTGCTATGCATGCACAAACAAACAAATGCCTTTCAACTTATATGTGCAAAATTCAGAATAAAAAGAATGTGCAGCAATTTGTACAAATAGAGAGTCTAGGTCTACTATACGTGCACTCAAAAAAAAAATTGTGTCTAAAAATAAGATTTATGTATTTGAATTGCATAACAAATTCCCATGCATTTGGATTACATAGTTTTAACATAAACCAATCAATAATCTGAATGTGATTCATATTTTTAAGTCATATCTAAATGAAACAGATAAGATTTATGTAATTGTATTAATAAACTGAATGTGATTTATATTTGTCAGTCGTATGTAAATGAAACAGGTAAGATTTATGTAATAGTACACAGAAAAACGCCCATGTTAAATTAACACTGCTCAGTGTTCATATGTGTGCACACTACAGAGTTAAAGCGGTGTTGAAGTTAATGAGATAATTAAGTGATGATTGAGCATTAATTATGAACACCTGCTGTTAACAAGCAGAATCACTGAAGGAAAGAGAAACACAAGAACTACAACTGACTTCAGACACAGCTAAAGGAAGACATTAAATCTGTGAAGATCTCAGCAGAGGAGGATTAAACAACTCCACAAACAGCATTACCAGCTTCACTTATTACTAACCAGACTGACTTTATTTCATTTCCGTTTGAATGAAAACAATAGGTGTATTTTAAAGTCACCATGATGGTGGTTAGCGTTTGCTTTAGTTGGGCTCTTGACCATTGACTCTTTAATATA
Organism: Abramis brama; assembly: GCF_963993115.1. Taxonomy (NCBI): domain Eukaryota; kingdom Metazoa; phylum Chordata; class Actinopteri; order Cypriniformes; family Leuciscidae; genus Abramis; species Abramis brama. The sequence continues at coordinate 53,628,873 of NC_139963.1, read as the reverse complement.
ACATTTTCTCTGCCTGCTATAATTATGTGTTTATAAAACACGTTTGTTGCAGCAAAAAAGCCAAGAGAAAAAGAGATCAAGTGATATTGGCTGTTTTGATGATGTCATTTTGACACGAATACATATTAATAAATGTCATTTTGATGTTTGAAAGTGTCTAGGTTTTGACATAAATGCAAATATAAACTATAAATATTTAAAATATTATCGATTATACTGGCCAGACCGATTTACTGCGCATGCGTTGAACGCGTTTACCGAGCGGACCTCAGCAGAAAGTATAAATACAAGTAGTCCGCGTCCGAGCTGTGCGCAGCTGTCGTGTACGCGTCCAAACTGGAGTATAACAGAGGCTTTAGAGTTCCGCCTTTTGCGTTCCGTCAATATTACGTTATTAGGAAAAAAAAAAATTTATTTCAGAAAATCGATTTTTGACATTTGTGAATCGATTCAGAATCGTCCATGTCCGCATCGCAATGCATCTAAGAATCGGTTTTTCCCCCACCCCTAGGAACGGGGGCCAATCAGGGGCCAATCAGATTTCAGCAGGGGCCAGGGCCCCTGTGGCCCCGCCTCTAGAACCTGCTATAACTATTGACTGTATGTTGTTGTTATAAAATAAACTTATCTCATGACATTTTGTTATTGTTATAGGGAACGTGTCTAGTCACTGTTTTTCCTAGTCATTTTAGATATACAAACTGCCTACCATAATTTATAACATAGTGTTTGCCGAACGCCCGTGGGGCATGTGAGGAGAGAGAGAGAGAGGGAGTTTTTGTTTTACATTGTATTTTTGTTTTGTTTTGTTCTGAGTCTCTCTGATAATCTGATATATACTATGTGGGGTTCTTTCTTTTAATTGAAATACTTACTGGGTAACATGTAGTTTTTCAAAGAGACAACACCTGCAGTGGAGTGAAGGCGGGATATTGCTGTGAATCACGTGTACTATATTTAACTGGGTTATTTTTAGGGGTGGGAATCTCTAGGCACCTCACGATTCGATTCTGATTCAGAGGGTAACGATTATCGATTATTAACGATTATTAAATTCAATTATTAAATTGTTTTACTACTTGGTACTTTTAAAGCAAAGTATTTATGATGACCCATAACGAATGAACTTCCAATACTTCCTATATTAATTTTATTAATAAAACAAATGGAAGTGATTTGGCAAGTCAACTGTAAGGTTACATTTGCCAGCATATGTCCCAACATTGCTGAGAACCAACAGGAAAATAAATGTGCCTGTACTAGCAGCATACTTGTAGTAAATTAATACAAACTTCAGCATATTCTTAATAATAGACTTCTAACCAACATCCCCTTGTTATTTCCAATGAGCAATATAATCCTTCAGACAAAAAAAACATTTTGCTGTAGCAAATTCACAGACAGTTTTCGTTCAAAAATATAGAATTATGTACCAGGGCAGATGACGTGACGTGTGTTTTTTCTGTAACTAAGTGTAAATGTTTACTGAACTGCATTTCTCAACTAAAACAACACATGCCAGTGGGGCATAGAACATCATTTTATTTTAATATTATGATTTTGGGACGTAAAATGTATTTGGTGGTGTTCATATTTCAAGGTGAATAGCAAAATGTCCTGCGGTGTGACTGTAACATTGATGACTCATCAAATGTAAATATCAGTAAAATAAAGCAGATATGTTTGGAGCAGCTAATAAATGCCTTGGCATTATTTTGTATGTATTTACTTAATTAACTTAAGTTTTCAAAATGCTAAAAGTACTAAAATAATATTTACAGTACATTTAGTTTTGAAACACAAATGCTGTCCTGCAGTGTGACATAGGATATTAGATTTTTGTACTGGCAGTTACATTGACAGCCATAGGGGTCCTTTAGTCAAGACCCCTACCAGGAAGTCCCCCAGATGTTTGGATGTGCTAAGGAGGTTAAAAGATGAGTGTTAATCTCTTATTAATTTGATATATTTCATCATTTCTGTCAGACCATGAACGTGTCCATTTTTGATAGTCCTGTGGTGTGACTGATCTAGACTGATCTAGTTCGAGAAAAAATAAAAATATAAAAAAAAAAGAATCATATTCAGGTTTAAAACAATGAACTTATTCAGTTACTGTAATGCCAAAGGTCAGTCTTGTATAGCAATTACTCAAAATGGCTGCAAAGGTGAAGGAGCCCTGTGGTGTGACAGCCCGTCCTGTAGTGTGACATAATAAATATAAATATATCTCTGTCTCTCTCTCTCTCTCTCTCTATATATATATATATATTAAACAAATATTGCAAATATTAAATATAATATACCTATATTAAACATAAATATATATCTGTCTTCATTATACATAATATACCTATATTATACATATATTAAACTTAAATATATATCTGTCTTCATTTGTTTGTTGTATGTGTATGTTAACAGTCACTGATCATTGTTTTTAAAGTCAGTTTTAGGCATGAGCAAAGAAAGGACAAGGAGGTACAGGGAAAGGTTAGCACAGGATGAAGTCAAATTTCTCTTGTTCACTGGAATCTTTGTTCAAAGAGCTGAACTGATGATTTTAACATGCTTTTAATTATTTTAGCATGATTTTAATGACTTTCTCCTGAGAAACAAGATATTCGTTTAGTCTTTTAAGTTAAAAATAGAAATTAATGGTCTTTATGACTGGGTCTGATTTGACGCCTCCAAAATGTTAATTATTCAGTATGTCTTGTTCACTATGTTTTTAGTTCAAATTCATACACTAAGTAATAAGATTGTACTGATATGTTGCATTTTCATTAATGTTCAAATAGAGATGCAAAATAATTTGTTTGTTACAAAAGTATTCAATAAATTTCACCATAAATGTTTCATTTCGTCCTGTGGTGTGACGGGATGTCCTGTGGTGTGACATCACTTCAAACACAATTAAACGACTTTTACTATGTTAACTAGCTTAAATGATTATATGCATTTGAAAACATTGCATAATATAACTATATAAAAAAATAATAAACATTTTCAAATATTTTTTTCTCATTTTACGCAATATTTCCACTGGAGAGAGTGGTAAAAGATGGCACAAGCAAAGAATATAATCGAAAAACAGCTGTGAAAAAAATATATATGCAGAATTTTAATGATCATTCTTTAAGAATACTTGTTAAACTTGAAACATACCTGATTTGTATTTGAAATTAATAATATTTCAATATTTGAATTTTATAGTAATGTCATGTCACACCGCAGGACATATTTTGCCTGGAGCTGTGAGAAAAGCTTAATAAATTACATAATGAGAAAAAAAATCTGCTAACCTCTAACAGTTTCAAAAACAACAGTATTTGAACTTTACAAATTCATACAATTCTCAAGCAATTTAGAACTTTGTTTAAAAAAATGCTGTTTCACCCTTATTTGTCATCTACCCACCAGCAGCTCTCATAATATAGCCTAATGCTTGTGGACTTATGCATATTCTGAATAATTAGTAACAGTTAGTACAAAGCCGCTCTTATACACAACTAAATAATAAAGAGTTATGACTTGAAATGTTTGCTGTATACCACAATCAAAAACAGCTTGTACAAAGAAAGTGAATGAACATCTGCACAGTCAAAATGTAACTTTTTGTGACTGGCATTGCACATATTGCATACAGATCGGTTTACAGCATATTGATGTGAAAACTAAACCATACAGAAAGCAGCTCTCATGCAAAAAATACTAAATTGCCAATTTTCCATACGTTAGCTTTTAACGAAGAGGGTGCCATTCGAATTTGGCGCTAAGCCATCATGCGTCTGTTATGCATGTGCACGCCCGCTTTAGAGTTCCGTCTTTTGCACTCCGTCAATATTACGTTATTCAAATTTTTATTTTATTTTTTTTAGAAAATCGATTTTTGACATTTGTGAATCGATTCAGAATCGTCAACGTCCCGCATCGCGATGCATCTAAGAATCGATTTTTTTCCCCCACCCCTAGTTATTTTACCTGTGTATTCTTCTTAACTTATTTATTAAGAGTGAAGTGTGGTGCGCTTTAAATTCTGACACGTCTCGGGAGGGAAACTCGGTACACTCTCTTGACCATTTGTTGTTTTGATTGAGGGAAGTTTCATGAAGTATTACAGTTGTCTTTTTAAATTGTTTGTATTATTGAACTATTGTGAAATAAAGAAATGTGTATATTTTTGAAACACCAGCTTCCATCTGCGTCCTTTAATTAGGGTGGCTTGCGTGAAACCAGGTAGTTCTTTTGAATTAACTATTTTATAATCATGGGTCTTTGATCTATTTGAGTAGTAGTTCAGAGGGTGTGTAAAAGACCCCTGGTGGCCACATAAATAAAAAATTAAGTGCAGTATTTGTAGTCTTACAAATGATCACATTAAAAATAGTTCAAAAAGGCCATATCACGATCCTTTCTCAATGCCAAATACAGCATATTATTTACTTACTAAGCCCTGCTTAATAAGTGACGATAGCCGAGAGAACAAACATTCAAGGGTGATTCTTAGACTATGGGCACTTTTATGTACTTTGGTCATATTTTTAAAAATGCATACAATTTTGGACAAAATCCTCTTTCTTTTTCAAACTAACAATAAAACCTCCTTAACTTTTTACTACCTTTCTATTATGATTTTTTCATACTTTTCAACCTCCTTATAGGTGTCAAAATCACTGTTTTATCCTTGTCGCACACCCAGACTTTTTAACTTCAATAATGAAAATACAGTTTAAAAGTATGACTTATCTGGTAACTATTAATATACCTAAATGAAGCACTAGTAAAATAATTAAAATTAGGGCTGTCAATCGATTAAAATTTTTAATCGATTAATCGCATGATTGTCATGAGTTAACTCGTGATTAATCGCACATTTTTTTATTTGTTCTAAATGTACCTTAAATTAATACTTTTCAAGTTTGTAATACTCTAATCAACGTGGGCATGGATAAATATGGATGCTTTATGCAAATGTATGTTTATTATTGAAACCATAGTCAACATATATAGAGCATGAAGACAAGACATGTTTCAAAGGTCATAGATGTTTTTCAAAGAACTTGTTCATGTCTATTAGACACATGTAGAAGGAACAAAGAAATACCAGGTTCCCATTACTTCTCTTTCTTTGCACTGAGCAATTAACACAAACATGTTTTGATTTTTGCATGACAGGGCAGCTCTTCTGAAAATGCTAAATGTACATTTATTATTTATTATTAGGCTACATTATAGTTTGTTTCTCTCTGTGCCCATTTTGATGAAGCTAAATTCTCAATAAAACTGTTTTCATTAGTATATTTTACTGTTTCTGTTGTCAAACAACGGAATGAATATGAAATGGTGACTGAAACGCGACCCATTAAGACATCGAGCCGTCGTCTGATGAAATCAAATACACATAAGATAAACACAATATCTGTTTTGCGATTTCGGCTATACTTGCATGTAAAATTAGAGAAGCAACATCATATCTGTGTTTAACTGAATTAAAGCGCTGCTCCTCTCTCCAGCGCGAGACGCAGAGAGAGAGCGAGAGAGCGAGAGAGAGAGAGGCGCGCGCGCGTGCTGGGAGAGCAGTACCGGCGGTACCGGTAGATTCTCAGAAACTAAATAAGGTTTGGGCGCTTTGTTGAAGGGAAAAAAATAGCTAAATTTGTCTGCAATGTCGCTAAGTTGGCAACACTGTGTATCTCCATTTCTCCAACTAGGTTTTGGGCCACGGGTCAAACAGAAAATACGCGCTGCGTTAATCGAGCGTTAAAAAAAATAGTGCCGTTAATATGATTTTGCGTTAACGCGTTATTAACGCGCTAACTTTGACAGCCCTAATTAAAATACATTATAGTATTTAATGTGAGACCACCATCAATATTACTTTTTATACAAAATATAGCTGTCGCACAGTATTGGTGTCATTTCCACCACAACACTGTAATGTCCCTTTAAAAAGTTTGTGTGAAAGATTGTTTAGGTGGTTTCTATGGAAATGTTCAGAGACATCAGAGCACATGTTGGACATGGAGGCAATTTTAAATTTTCATCAAGAACAAAATAAGAAAAATCAAGGTAAATATTGCTTGATCAGTTAATATATTTATTCTACGTCATTTCCAAACATGCTGTACCTTCAAGGGTGTTTTTAAAAAGTTAATTTTAAGTTAAATAAGAGTATTTTACATACATGAAATGCTAAGTATTAATTCAAAGCTAATCAGTGAAGCTATCTTCCATTTTTTTCACAAAAAACTACAGAAATGTAATTTCCACCACAGTCATTTCCACCACACTGCCCTATGTGGTGGAAATGACAGCATGTGGTGGAAACATGCTGTACCTTCAAGGGTGTTTTTAAAAAGTAAAAAAAATAAGTTAAATAAGAGTATTTTGCATGCATGAAATGCTGAGTATTAATTCAAAGCTGATCAGTGAAGCCATCTTCCATTTTTTCACAAAAAACTACAGAAATGTCATTTCCACCACACTGCCCTCTGTGGTGGAAATGACAGCATGTGGTGGAAATTACATTTATGATTACAAAGTACAATTGATATAGATTGCAAGAGTAGATTGACTTTGTGAATTGAGTTTACTGAGTGTGATGAGTTTAAGAGTTTTTCAAATAAATATTTCTCTAAATATTACTGTTTCTCTACATTCATGTTAATTCATTGTCATTTCCACCACCACCCTGTCATTTCCATCACCACACACATTTATTTATTTTCTAATAAGCTCTTGCCCAAACCAATATTAAATGTCAGAGTGTGACAGGTGTACAGTTCACCATTTGGTCCTTAGGGCAGTTAATTTATCTCATTGACAAATGTATAATTATTGTACATTGTGGAAAAACTGATAAAACTAGTTACAAAAATGATCTTAGACAATTCTTGAGTGGCATAAGTTATTCTGTTTTTAAATAACAGCTGTATATAGAGATGTGGTGGAAATGACATTTTGTTCATTGCAGGTCGGAAAAAATGTAAAATATTAACAATTTCTCTTGTAATCTAAGTTTGTCCTCTTACAGACCTTAAAACTAGACAAATTATTTAATCTTATGAGACTGTGTTACGTGACTTTTGAACAAGTTTTTTTTATTCAACTTCACAAGCCTAAAAGTGCCCCTAGTTGAAGAAACGCCCTCAAACGTCTGATTACACTTTAAGCCTGTGATATTTATCTCTTTTTTTTTCTTTTTTTTTTTAATTGTGGCTTCCAAGGATTATAAAAAGAAGATATTTGAGGTAAAACTATTAAAAACTAGCCGCATTCATTCCCTTCACAGCAGTGCGCTGTCATTTCTCCCTAAAACCCAAACTTAACTTCAGAATCCTTAATTGTGGTAAAATGCAGTCTCTACTGTTGCTAAATTGTGGGATGTTTAATAATAAAAGAGCCCTTAAAACACAATAATCCGTGCAAGAGATGCTAAAACGGTCCGCAACTAGACGTAAACACAGTTTATGGGCCCCATTTTAACGGTCTGAAACACAAGCATCAAGCGCAAAACGCAAGTAACTTTGTGGGCGGGTCTTGGGCGCTGTTTCTCTTATACCGGCGGGATAAATGACTCTTGTGCCCGACGCAAATCTAAAATGGGTTGGTCTGAAGTAGCTTCATTATTCATAGGTGTGGTTTGGGCGTAACGTGAAATAAACCAATCAGAGCGACATCTCACATTCCCTTTAAGAGCAGGCACACTCGTTCCATGGCGGATGGCTATTATATTTGCCAGGCGCACGCTAGGAGCGGTTCACAGCCGAGGAGACCGACGTTCTCGTCAGGGCCGTAAAACACAGAGAAGTGACATTGGGGATGGAGAAACCCACCCAAATTAGCTTCGGTTAAACAGGCGTGTAATCATTTTGGTAAATGTGTAAGCTAGATTTATGCCTTTATGCCTATCTTCATGGACACAACAATGATTTCCCTCGTGTGTTAATATTTTTCCTTGTAATAATGTATGGTTTTCTAGAAATGAGAACTGCTGCGTCTGTGTGTAGATGAGATAAGCAAAGTGCATGCGCGTTGTGCACACACTACATTGATTATGGCCAAGCATGCGCCCTTAAAATAGCATATGAATAACATGCACAACGTGGAATTGTTTTCTAAACCTGCAAAATAACACCAGGGAACGTTTGCTCAGGAACACGCCTCCTCTTTTCGCTGAATCGCCCCCGGGAGCGCAAATGCATTTCCTAGTTTACTGACGTGCGTCTCTGGAGGGAAAAGTCTGCTGTGTGCGGGTGCAAAATAGGAATGATACATGCGTTGGTATACAAAGTCAATTGCGCTGGGTGCAAGATAGGGCCCGGTGTGTCATATCACCCAGCCCTAACATGCAGTAATGCTTTAAACACATTTGACAAGCTAGTTGATAAAAATGAACAACCGGTCAAGACTGATTGGCTAACACTATTTTCCACTTGTCTGTGCTCTTTTATTCTTTCATGTTAACTGAAGTGAATAATGCACTATTTTAACTTTAATCAACAAGTAGAATTGATCATGACATTCTCACCTTATTCCAAAAAAAAAAAAATCGCTGAGCTAGTGAATGTCTGAACTAGTTGATGCACAAAATTAATACCCTGATAAAGAGGTTGCTACCAAAGAAACCGAAAATTCTCGGGCCAGCAGCATGTGTCCAAATTTCTATCTTAACCGTTCTATTTCATCAGAAACGATCTGTAAACAGGACTTTAAGTGTAAAATACCGAACTTGTCCTTTAAGGCGAATGCACAGACCTTATATAAATGACACGCAACCCTTTTCTTTCTCAATTGATTACAACACATAACCAACTGTGTTTACGAGGATACTCGGCGAGAAGGGCATTTTGACTTCATTTTGCGTGCACGTGTCCGTTTATGCTCAAAAAAAGAGAAATGACTGAATTCGGCGTTCACGTGCTGTTTAAGCGGCTCTGTGTGTGCACACTGAAAACAGCGCGCAAGTTCTCTTGCACTTGATTCCTGATCAAGCCTAATCCGTACGGATCACGGATCAACTACGATCCCTGTACTTGACCTTGCACATCCTGCGATGTGACCATCGCGGATGCTCGCATCACAATATCAGTGCTAAAACGATATATCGAGCAGTCCTTCTTGGGAATAAGATCTCTAGTGTTCCACTAACCAGTCTGTCACATTCACGTTAGTTTGGACTCATTAGGTTTCATCATCGTCTGCCTTTGTCATTCATTTGTTGTCACGGACACTAATTATGTTCAGCTTTGCACTCATCAAGCGCTTTCATTATCACCTGTATATATGTTCTGTTCTGTTTTAGTTCAGTGTTTGGTATTGTCTATTGTGGATATGTTGTATGTTGTTCTGTTTGTTTGGATTACCTGTTGGATTCATTAAATATTACCTTATTGCCATCATCTTCATCTTCATCTTCGTGTATGTTTATACAACCAGCCCATGACACAGATAAACTCCAGACAATGCCTTTGAATACAGTTTTTATAGAATAGGAGCATGGCAAAGGTGACATGATTCATTACATAATTTTTCTCCAATATGATGGTTCTTTATATGTATAATTCAGCAAATCCTTCTGTTACTAGGTAAAAGCAAATCTGGGTTGCTTCTCAATATCCCTCCTCGTCTCCTTGCTCCTCTGTCCTCCATCCTATGACCCGGAAACCGATCGAGCTCAGCCATCTTGAAGGACATCTCAATTCTCTAATCGCACCGTGAGGAGTCGAGGATCGAGGAGTGAGGAGCCTCCTGAGGAGTCATGAGTGAGGATACACAGGTGTATCCTATGCGGAAGAGTTTTATCGACTAAACGTGACGCAGGTATCAATTCTCCTCCCCCTTCACATCAGTCAGTCTCAAACATTTTAATTGATACTTTACCTTTGCAGTTTATATAAACCACACATCTCACATATTTCAACAGGGTATCTTGCTTTACTATTATTTATGAATTTCTTGATAAACCAAACTTCAACAACATAAGGGCAGATACTTTGAGCGCTGCTGATGACGCTGTGAAGTGACGCTCGAGTGATCAAGTATTCCAATGTATAAAAAAGCTTTCATCCGATGCCTTCGTCCTCATTTTCTTTCCTTGTAGCATTCCCTCACATCCTACAGGGGGTGACGCTGAGACACGAGGAAAGGAAGTGAGGATTGAGAAGCACCCCTGTAAATCTGGATTTCTTGATTATTTCAGCTTGTTACTCAAAGTCATGGGATTATATATTTAGACATCTGTCTAGTTTAATTTCCTCTTTGTCATATTCAGACATGATTCAGACACACTTTGTCTTGTGTTGGAGACATTTAGTTTTCAAAAGCATTAATGTTTATTCTGCAAAAAAATAAAGTTTAGTTGATTAGTTGTTAAATTCCAAATCAAGATCAATGTACCTCATTCATGGAAAGATACTTATTTGATCAAAATGATTGTAGTATTTTATAGCAGTTGTCTATTACATCAGAGTTCACTTTTATGTCCTTTCACTTCATATTTCTCTATTTTAATTATTTAGATTTACTGAAAATGAAATGAATCTTTTTTTCTCTTTCATTTCAGACCTGATGGAAGAGAACGAGGAGAGTGAAGAACTGAGTGAAGTGGAGGAGGAGAGTGAAGAACTGAGTGAAGTGGAGGAGGAGAGTGAAGAACTGAGTGAAGTGGAGGAGATGCATCATGTAACACCTGGAGTAAAACCTTTGAGTTGCTCAAAGACTAAAAAGACTTTTTTAAAGAAAAGAAGAGCCAAGAAATCTTTCACCTGCACTCAGTGTGGAAAGAGTTTAACAAGCAAACGTAGTCTTGAGCTTCACATGAGAATCCACACCGGAGATAAGCCGTTCTCATGTGATCAATGTGGGAAGAGCTTCACACAAAAAACAAATCTTAATATACACATGAAAACCCACACCGGAGAGAAGCCGCATGAATGTGATCAATGTGGGACAAGCTTCAAACTAAAATTACATCTTAAGGTTCACATGAGGATCCACACTGGAGAGAAGCCGTTCACATGCGATAAATGTGAGAAGAGATTTATGAATTCATCACACCTTAGGAGTCACATGATGATCCACACTGGAGAAAAGCCATTTATGTGTGATCCATGTGAAAAGAGATTCTCAACCAAACAAAATCTTGATCATCACATGAGAATCCACACTGGAGAGAAGCCGTACGTATGTGATCAGTGTGAAAAGAGATTCTCAAACAAACCAAATCTTAATCGTCACATGAGAATTCACACTGGAGAGAAACCGTTCACATGTGATCAGTGTGGGAATAGTTTTGCACGAAAACCATGGCTTGAGCTTCACATGAGAGTTCATACTGGAGAGAAGCCGTTCATGTGTGATCAGTGTGAAAAGAGATTCACTCGGAGAGAAAATCTTAATGCTCACATGAGCATCCACACTGGAGAGAAGCCGTTCAGATGTGATCAGTGCGGCAAAACATTTATTTGGTCATCAAACCTGAAGGCACACCTGACAGTTCATATGAAGGAGAAGCCACATTCATGTTCTGTGTGTGGAAAGAGTTTTTCACTGCAGCAATATTTACACAGACATCAGAAAATTCACACTGGTATGAGAGAGTACATGTGCTTTGAGTGTGAGAAGACTTTTACTACAGCGATACATTTAAAACAACATGAGAGGATCCACACTGGAGAAAAACCTTACAAGTGTTCACACTGTGACAAGAGATTCAGTGTGTCTGGAAATCTGAAAGTGCATGAGAGGATCCACACTGGAGAGAAGCCGCACACGTGTGATCAGTGTGGAAAGAGTTTCTCTATTAAAAGTAACCTGAAGATACACATGAAGATCCATACAGTGAAGAAACCACTTAGTGGAGACACCACTTAGTTTCCTAACAGCCATGATAAGTGACAGGACAGATTGTAGGGGTGGGCGTTCTGACAATTTTTATATTGTGATCTTGAAGACAAACTACTTTTCAGTTGAATCATCAAGATTGTGATATTTTATGTCTTCAAAAAATGTTAAAACTACAGTGTAATCACCATGGGGAAATCTCAGAGTAAATCTGGGAGTTGTGAAAAATATGATACAGTGTTTTGCCAGATGAGAAGTTTATCTTTGTATCATCTTTTTACTATTTTGATTCCTTTTATAACTGTATCAAATATATATTTTTTAATTCCTTTTCCAACTGTTATCATTTTTGTTGTTTTTATTTTGTGATTATTTTAATTATTTTCTGTGTAAAGCACTTTGAATTGCCATAGTGTATGAAATGTGCTATATAAATAAACTCAATGACTTTCTACTAGATGATTGTGATGACTGGCCAAATTATATCATGTGTCTCTATCATGTGTCTTTCATGCGTTCTGATGTATTTGAAAGGAATTTAATTTTAGTTTCGATTCTGATTATGAAAATGTGATGATAAATTGAAAATGTGGACTAATCCAGTCATAAAAACTGAAGGTCGGTATAGACTTTGATTAAATCAGATCATGATATAGACTAGTGTCTGTGAATATTAAACCACAAAAGACTTTTTAAATATAAATCATGCATGTTCTGCGTGTCTCTCTGTATTGTTTCGTTTACCACACACACACTGAAGCACTCGTGACGCTTGCTGTGCTTTCATCCTCTGCCGCCTCACTAAATGAACGCATGAACTTCAGCTCCAGAGCTGCTCTGAGTCTCACTTCATGAGCATTTTACTGTTTCACTTGAGAAGAACTCGTCATATCATAGACACAGAAACTCAAAGTTTAACGGCAACTGTCAGAATAAATGTTCGGCTTGACTAGAAGAAATTGTGACAAATATATTACGGTTGTACAGTAGAATGTAGCTATGTCTCAATGCAATAATAATAACATCATTTTAACGGTAAAAATTTTTTATTGGTTTATCCCTTTATGTAATTGCCAGAGAAATTTAAATATACAATAAAGAATTAAAGGTGCAACTTTCTGTTTCTGACACCCACTTTAAAGAGAGGAACATCAAACAGTCTTTTTTCATATTTTTGTATTTGCTATGGTGCTTATCAAGAATACAGAGACAATGTCACGGATACAACACCATCATCATCACCAGACCCTTCAGCTCCACACACTCGATCAGCTTCACCTGAATACTAATCCAGCGCACCTGAACCAGTTCATCAGCACACAGTCAAAGCCATTCGATGACAAGCCTGCAACCGTTAGCCAAAAAAGCATAACGGCTAATGCTAACGCTGGTATGCCGTGTTTTATGAATGGATGTCAATGCAGAGGAGGCTTCAATATAATAAATGTATACACAGAATAAACCGCTTTTGTGAGGAAATTTAAGTAATTGACAGCCTTTTCACTAATCTTCAACATGTTTTACGCTAAAGAGTACTTTTGTTGGAAACGATATGTAGATTATGCTGCTATTTTTAACCAATAATCGAAACAAAAGGCAGTTGAAGAGTGACATGTATAATTCAAATATTTATCTGACTCCAATATATATAATCTGACCCCATTAAAGTTGTTGTTATTCTTTAAAGCTACACAAATTTTTTAAGTTGATTCTTAGCAAAAAAAAACGTTGTTCTTTCAAAATTTGATGTGCTCCTTCATGTATAATTGCATCCACCAACTAATCAAGTATTCTCGTAAGTGTAGAATCTGCCATTCTTAATACATACATGTGAGTCACACGAATGGCGACAGCCATGTTGTGCCTCCATCTTGAAAATACATTAGCCAAAGAGGGACATACCTAGAAATTCAAGCTTCGCCTTTCGCGCTTTTACTCTGTGTGGTACATAGACTGTAAAAAAAATATGGACGACGCCCCTTCGAACTCTTCCATTGGTGAGAAGTGAAGCCGCCAGTGTCCCGACAGGCGCTGACATCTTGGAGCTTGAGTCTGCACAGTAGCGATCTCGGGACCAGACCTGAGCAGTAGTGAGCAGGAAGTAAAGCGGCAAAATCAAGGCCCCGCCCTCACTCTCGGTGTGAAATAATTAATATAGAAATTTATATATTAAATTTAAAGCTCCAATCTCCTCAGTCCTCCGAAGATCCCGAAAAAATCTGTTGGTACTTCAGTGACTACTTCGCTCAGAAAACCTGTCAATCACAGCTGTCAATCATGACGTCACACCACCATTTTTTATAGCATCAAATAACTAACTAAAAACAAACTTATTTTAAAAACAAACACTTGAATTTACATCAGCGTGGTAAAAACTACAGTAAATGACACAAACCATCTTTGGAAAAAATATATTTGAAGTGCAATTGAATTAGTTGGTCTCACATGCCATTAAAGGGGTCATATAATGTCATTTTTGTACAAGCTAATATGATTCTTTAGGGGTCTAAATTAAAAGTTTGTAGAAACAGCTGTTTTCAGCACGCCGTTTAAATGCATGTGTCTTTAAATGATAATGAGCTTTGCTCACCCCGCCCCTCTGTTCTGTGCGCACACCGTTTGTAACACAATAACACAATAACCATAACGCGTCATTCATTATAAACGTGGGATTATGAATTATATTGAGAACGTCATATATAGAAAACATGCCGTAATGTACCCTGAGTGTAAAAATAGCTGCATTCATCATGAAGCTTGCAGCAAGCGATTTGCAAAGATTAATATATATATATTAATATAAGGTTAATAAAACGTTACACTCACTTCTTCTTCTGGAGGTTCAGCAGGAACACGAATAGTTGGTACCGACCCTTTTTTCAGGAGCAGCTTCTTAGCAAAACCAGCTTTACTGACCCTCGTTTGTAAAGCAGTCTGGTGTGTGAAATGATTTGCGCAAACGTGAAAGCATTGACGTTGATCGTGGGGAATATTCCCTTCGAAAACAAACTCAGCCACTGCGTCTTCAGCGGTTCGGATTTAGGAACATCAAAATGACTGCTGTGTTCGTTATTACACCCAAGAACAGAACACCACAATCGCTTAGACGCCATTCTGCTCATAGACAGTGCTCCTCCAGCTATCAACAATGAACGTTGGTGCGTGCTATGACTGACAGCTCGCTCACGAGGGCGGGTCTGTGTTGAAACGCTGCTGTCTATCAACCATTGTGGGAGGGGCGTCGATCTTGTGATGTCACAAAATCGTACAGCTTGATTTGAGATGGGAGGAAACATATAAGAAGATTTAAAAAAAAAAACACTGGATGGATTTTTACCATTTTATGATGGTTGTGTACAGGCACTGCCAACACACATTTCAGTACAATCATCTTGTAAAAGTGCATGTACCATTATATGACCCCTTTAAATAACATGGGGAGGCGGGGTTTATGACCTATACAAGGACCAGTCACCGGGGGGCGATCGAGATGCTTTGGCTTCACTTTTCAGGGCTTGTGCGGCACGCTTGTTGGAGATCAAGAGGGGGAGACATTAACATATTTTCCTCAATGAATGTTTAAGCAATAGTACCTAGATTGTACATTAGGGTACTTTAATATCTCTATTAAGTTCACCACCATTCTTTTCAGTTTATATACTGTCAGATGAGACCAAACATGACATAGTTACATGTTAGAACACACTAGTAAATAAATAGTGGAAGCATTTGTCCTTTGAAGCAAATGGTACAGATCTGTCATTAGCCGCGTTTCCACGGTCGGGCCAGCGCGACCCAGGGCTTTAAATGGGCCGTGCCGGGCTAAAAGCCTCGGGCCTGTAGCACCGGCCACAAAATTATGGAGTTAATATTGTGCCATAATTAAACAAACAAATCCAGCATTTTGCAAACTAACTTGATCTGCTTTGCAAAGGAAAACTCAACTCACTCACAAACAAACAGAAAGCAATGTGCAAGTACAAAGGTCAATTTGAGCGAGTAACACATAAGCATTGTGTTTTGCAAATATAAATAAATGAGCCTAGATAATATTTCATAAATAAATACAAACCATCGTAAAAATATATATATTAAGGATGGGGGAATTAACGGGTTAATCTTTGCGATTAATTGTAGATGTTTAATGCGTTAAAAAAAAATAACGCAATTGACACAGCACTTTTTTTTCTTCTTTTTTTTTTGCCTTGTTTCCATGACTTCCTGTTGCGGCTGCTATTGTGAGTGTGCCGAACTAAGTCACCCTGTCATGATGGAGATGGACAAGGATGGAGTTTTAGGAGGAATGTTTACATTTAAAAAGTTTCCTGATGGCCTGTTTGACGAAACAAAGATGGTGTGTACGATTTGCAAAGCTGAATTCAAATATTATAGAAGCAATTCGTCTTTAATCTACCATTTAATCTACCACGTCTACCAACGTAACTAGCGAGGCTACAGGAGGGCCTCGCCAATCCACATTACTAGAGTGCTACAGTAATCGTGGCAGGCCATTGACCAAACCTGTAACTGAAAAATTAACCGATGCTTTAGCTAAATGGATAGCTAGAAACTGCCGCCCAGTTAGCACTGTGGAAGACGAGGGACTGAGAGAAATCATGCAAATTGCATCGGGTCTTTTTTTAAAGACACCACAACTGTTGTTCGTAAAAACATTTATTGAGAAAATGGTTTATATAGAAAAATATACCACACTGATTGTTGTAAGCATTTATTATAGCAGAGTAGAGAGAAACTGAAAATGTATTAGAAAGAGCTGTGCCAGAGAAAGAAGAAAAATGCAAGCATTACCCGTTTGATGAGAAGCGTGAGGAGCAGGAGAAAGGCAGAGGATCCAGAGCCAGCAAGCAAAGGAGAACAAAGGAAAGAGCTTTATATATGAAGTTTGTAAGGGGGTTTCCAGAACTGAGGACAGTTCAAGACTTCTGATTGGACAGATTGTCTGTAAAGAACTGAATCTGTGCGGAGGGCGTGTGGACTATAAAAAGTATTGTTAGGAATGTCAAAGGTAGACGCGGATTCAACGGGACCACCAGTCCGCCTCTACGGTGTTAGAAGTCTCTTGCCATGGGCCTCCTGCAGTCAAAAGTTTATAATGCTTGTTTTTGATTTGATTCGATTTGATTTTATATATTAGTATTTTGTATGTGAACTAGTTAACCTAAATTTAATAGAAACAACTTATTTTTTATATAAAAAGAATCAGCCTGCCATAGTTTCTGCTTTATTGAAAAATGAGCTGAACTAACTACGGAGAAGTCTTCTGTTTAAATTGTGAGTATGGAAATTTAAATACTTATTGTTCAGAACGGATTCGACTTACCTAACCTGAGAAAAATCAAAACAAGGTAGAATGTGTCTTTAATCAAGAACCATAGGGGGTTAGATTAAGCACCATAAAACAATATATATTATAAAACTATTTTCAGTGTTTACAGAACACAAGAAGCACATGAAGCAAAAACACCAGAAAAAAAAAAACATTACCAGAGCTTGTTCAGTGATTTGTTTAGTCAATCTGTTACTAATAATCTTCAATAATTGGTATTTTTTTGCAGTTCCAGCTGGAAAACATTAAATCAACACATATCAGGACTGAGAAACTTCACACGACACAGATCAAATGCAATTTTTTTTAAATATCAGACTTTTTCTAGTTTTAATTGTAGATTTTCTGATATTAATTGTGTAGCAATTACAAATATAACAAATACTATAGCTAAATATAATTATGTGTGCAAGTAGATGGCCTTACTTCTGCCTCCCTAAATATTTCTAAAGGGGTGCCTCAAGGCTCAATCCTTGGGCCTCTTCTATTTATCATTTATACAAACAACCTCTGAAATAATATAAATAATGCAAACTATCATTGCTATGTTAATGATACTGCAATTATAATTGCAGATATCTTTAAATATTATTCTGACTAGTAAAACAATAATTATGACTATCCAAAAATATATTTATGGATAGTCAAAACATAGCTGTAGATGCTAAAACGGCTTGCCATACTATATGGCTTGCCATATGTTCCCCTGTCGTTCCTCCCAGTGCAATACAGCGTCAGAAGCGCGAGTCCTGAAAGCTCTGAGGAGTAAAACGAGTCTCTGATACAAAACATACAGTAGTAGAAAAAGAAGAAGAAGAAGAAGAAAAAGAAGAAGAAGAAGAAGAAGAAGAAGAAGAAGAAGAAGAAGAAGAAGAAGAAGAAGAAGAAGAAGAGTCTTCTGAGGCGAGGAGAGCAGTTGACGGTATTTCTCATATTTACACAACCATCACACACTGTTCTGGCGTCTTCTCACTGATATAAACATTTAGCAGCAGCAGCGAGCAGCAGCAAGCATCCCAAGCCAACTTAAAGCTAGTCTCAACGAACGTTTTAATCTAGTTTAGCTCTGATCTCCTTAACAGCCTGTGGAAGATCTTCAGCAAATCTGAGGCATGAGGAGAATATGTTGAGTTCATTCAGACCTGAGCGATTTTGTGTGCTTTTGTGTGATTGTCTCGATGTTTGGAGTGAGAACTGTTACTGAATGTCAAAGTTTGAGATCTGTGAGGGGAATGGGACTCGATATCAAGTGTTGCTGCTGCCGTTTTATTTATACTCTTTTCACATATTTGGCAGATCAAATTTGTTTGTTACTTTACATTGTTAAAAAATACTGTCTGTAAAATATACTGTTGAATACTAGCCTATAATGAGCCACGTGAGACATTTTAAATCTATACATAAATGTTAATATAAATATACAGTTTGACACGGGAAACATTAAGTTATTGCTTTGTGCTGCTCTTAATTTTTAACGGTTTTATGATCATTGTCAGTTTCTGTACTACAAAACTGTGCAGCATGTCTATTTGCATTACTTTATTACAATGAATGCAGTTATTAGAAACTAGAAGTATATTTAGATTCATATGTAGGCTATATATGATGGTGTTGTAGTTATTTACGCAGCAGGGAACCCGTGTCAGCTGCCAGAGTTTGTGCCCCAGGTGTCAGGTCTTCTCTGGCAGCTGACACGGGAGTTTGTCGCCGTTTCTGCTGTTTGCTCAGTAAAATCTACACTGTTTCACTTTGATGATGCATACTATATACCAGCAAACAGATTAGACCAGAATATGAACCCAATGAGCTCAACTGTGTAAGCATTAAGCATTTTCCCATACACACACTAAAGGAGCGCCCAGCTGCCGATAGACAGTATTTATACACACACAGAACATTTTTATTTATTAATTTATATTAACATTGTTAATCTTTGCTGTAAATGAAATTCTTAATTTAATAATTTAATTTAGTTTTGCTGACCTCAGGCAAAATCACTTCTGTTAGAAACAAATGCAATTTGTTCTCGTTTTCCATTGAAAGGACAGTGGGGAAATGGTATTTTTCCATCCCAGTTTTTCTAGCTACACCAGTCAGCTGCAGTCCTGGTGTCTCACAAGAAGGGGTTCCTCCAGTAAATAATTGTGATATGATATTGCAATATATTGCAATATTTTATTTTATTTTTTTCATAAAAAATGTTAAAAATAATAGAGCTGAAAAGACAACTTGCTGTGTTCCACCTGCGGTATTCTGGTATGTGTACGCATTATATTTTAAACTCAGCAGAAAAATAAAAACTTCCATTTCAATTTATAAGCAAAAATATTTGCATTGCACAATGTCACTGAACAAAAGCAGGGCTTATTGGAGAATTTCATCTGTCTTATACATGGGCCCAAATAAATGCTGTAATGTTAGAGAAAACTAGGCCTTCGAGTATGGGAAGACAAAACTGTGGGAAGACAGAGAAAATAGCTCAAAAGAGTATGTGAAGACAAAAACTAGGTCAAAGGTAGTGAGAAGACAAGACAGGAAAAGTACCTAAAAACCATATATGAAGTCATTTTTTAAAAAGCGCATGCGCAAGGTCTTGCCACCAATAAGAATAAGACATCGATGCAGGTGTTTCTAATCGTGGAGAAGTGACGAGGAGGGGCAAAAAGAAAAAGATAACTATATGAACGCTAATTGGACACCAAACGATAAGAAAAAGATATAAGACTTGAGTGCAGACCATTGTAAGATCAGATGAACAGCTGGCATCTAACTTTGTTGAACTGCTCAATAAAGTTTATTCTTCTGAGACCTGAAACTTCGACTCTGAAAGATTTCTTTTGAGACCTGAACCAGACTTTGAAGAACAAAAAAAAAAAAAAAAGGCCGGCCAAAATAAAGGTAAGCAGTCTTTGCTTATATTTTGTTTTGTGCGGTCACTGCTGGTAAGCTGTCACCATGGTTGGAAACTATTTTAAACACTCCACCTCTTCAAAAAAAGAGGAAAAGTCTAATTTTCGGGTCCAAGGGAGAAGGCGCATGCGTAGTGTGAGGAAGTGCGCCGACAAGTGCAGAAGTGCATTATTTGTTTGTTTGTCTTTAGAAAGAGAGATCTGCAAAGAGTGCAGATTGGGCACTTTTATTTAAAACAAGTTTGCCCTCGATTTAAGCATTTATTTCCTGTGTGACACAAAAAGAGGAATAGCCTACAGAATCATATTCTTATTCTTGTGACATTTCAAATTTGTAGCCTTTTCCTATTGCCAAATAAAAAACGCTGGTTCAGGCTATCCGAGAGGAGAGGAGTGTCTGAGGCTGACAAAAAAATAAAATAAAATACTTTAGTGTTGATAATAGAGGAATTAAATTATTTAGGCTACATGTATTATGTCATTGTATGTACATATGTATTATGTATTATGTATTTCTGTGATAAAAGATTATCAACTAAATATTTCAATATTTCAATGATTGAAGAACAGACTCAGATGCTTTTGCTTGATCAGATGATGAGATGATTTACTTCGTTTTACAAGACCATTTTTTTCAGGCAAAACGAAATAGTACAAACTACAAACTCATGTTCTTTTGGCGCACACAATTTTCAACTCAATATTAAACTCCACAGAGATCCTACAACGAGGGACGGACTGACAATCTGTGTGTTCTGGAAAAGAACAAGAAAAAGTCTAATAAAGCAATATGAACAGCCAACAGCAGGGGCACTAATAACAATCACTTATGCTATGTGTAAAAAAAACAACAACTGAGGAAGAAGAGTCACTGACAGAAAGTTAGTTTTATAAGGCTTAGGCTACATACTGCACTTTTAAATTTGCTTACATTATATTTGAATATTTAAGTTATATTATAGCAATGGTAATCTCCAACGTGGTGCCTGTGAGTTGGAGGAAACTGCATTTCTACTGAGCTCAACAGCTCTGGCCAAGCTGTGATATAAACAAAAGGCTATTGGCTCATCCGTGCTATTTAAGACCACAGCACAAGGTGTTAAAAAACGTTTTATTATTTTGACAAGAATGAGACTGTTATGTAAAAAAAAAAAAAGAATTAGAACAAACTTTTAGAAAAGTAGAAAGAATCAAACTTTTTCAAATATTACAGAATTGGTTAAAGGTAACGAAAGCAAAAATTGCATAGCCTATGTAAAAGTTATTTTAAACAGAATAGAATAAACTTTTAGAACAGAAAAATAGAATCAAAGTTTAAAATAGAGACGACAACAGATGGCAGCGCGATCACTGATCAGGATTTATCACGTCCCCCTTGCACTAAACTAAACAAAAAATACACCACAACACAAGACCATCATATCTCTCAGTCAAAAAATCAGGTGCAATGAAGCTCAAATCCTGAACAAAAAGTGTCTACTGTTATAGCCTACTTTTATTTATTTATTTATTTATTTATTTTTTTGATTAACGCAGAGAGATTTGTCTCCTGCATTTCTAAAACTTTGTTACACCATATTGTTTTATTGCTTACATTTATAATATAACATTACCATGCATTTCCATTTTACACTAAAGAACAAATAGGCTATTATCCAACAGTAGACTAAATTTACATCTGTAAAATTCCAATCGTAATATCAACAGATGTTCTGTTAAAAAAAAAAAAAAAAACCTGTATGGGGTTCCCTATGGAAGCTTGTTTCCACCACAGAGTGAAAAATAAAAAAGGTAATTCTGACTTTTTTTTCTTAGAATTGCAAGTTTACATCTCACAATTCTGACTTTTTATCTCAGAATTGCATGATATAAAGTCGCAATTGCGTGTTATAAAGTCAGAATTATGAGATATAAACTCGCAATTGCGAGAAATACACTTGAAATTCTGACTTTTTTCCTTAGAATTGGACTTTATATCTCACAATTCTGTGAAAAGATGTCAGAATGTGTTATGTGTTCTGAAGTCAGAATTGTTGTAGGCAGGAATGGACTGGGACTAAAAAACAGCCTTGGACTTTCTCCCAAAATAGGCCCATCATCCGGCCATAGTTATATACCAGGGGTCTCCAACCTTTTTGTGTGCGAGGGCTACCTCAAGGGATAAAATAATAGAAGGGATTTTTGTTTGTTATAATCAAATATTTATTATACATATAACATGGTGGTGCTTTTTTACTTCACACCATCATATGCGAAATAATAAAATATCTTGATATTCTGGTTCAGACGTACAAGCGTTTAAAAAAAAAATCAACAATTCCTGAAAAATTATGAAAATATTTATTGATTTTTTTTGTGTGTTGATTTTCTATAAACCTATTGCATATGTTATCAAAAACAGCAGCCCAACCATTTAGTATAAATATAAATGCAAAAATAAATAAATAAATAAACTGCCATAACTTCTTAACAAAAACATTAGCCTACTGCATTACATTTAATACATAGCCTATACAGGCCTACACAATTATATTAATATAACAGCATTTTTTTATATGAATATAGCCTACAGGTAGCCTGACTTCGTCACACTCATACACATTTCTGCAAAAAAAGTTTGTTTTACTACAGTTAGAGAGAGAGAGAGAGAGAGAGAGAGTTATAGAGCATCACCTATCACACACACACACACACACACACACACACAGAGAGAGAAATAGAGCATCCCCTATCACACACACACACACACACACACACACACACAGAGCGAGAGAGTAATAGAGCATCCCCTATCACACACTGAGAGTGTGTGTGTCTGTGTGTCTGTGTTAGTGTGTGTGTGTGTGTGAGCGTGCGTGCGTGTGTGTGTGTGTGTGTGTGTGTGTGTGTGTGAGAGAGAGAGAGAGAGAGAGAGATACTACTGTTATTGTGTCACGAAATGTAGTTTTAAGAGTTTTTCAGTCGACAATGTAGTTGTTTAAAGCTCAAATCTGTGGTTTATTTATAAAGATAGCGCCTATTTAAAAATGTTTAAAAATGGAGTTGTCTTAGCCCCTCATATGATACTATTCTAAATAGCTTAAGTGCTCTACTCTACTATAAAGAATAAAAAAGGTACCCCTCCCTCCCTCGCCTGTCCACAATATTTTGTATTGGGTTTCGTTTATTTCATATATATTTAAAAAATAGAAATCTTTATAAACATTTCTTCTTATAGGCTAATTTTATTCCACACAGGCTAAGTTTAATTTCTTTTTGTTGAAAAGTTGCAAATATTGCAAATGTCCCAGCCATCCAAGCTTGTACCCTCCATCTTTCTTGACAGTGTCAAAATCACATAAAAAAACAACAAAAAAAGATTAATATGAATGTGATTTTTACAAATTCTGATTCACCATTACATCCTATAACAAAATATATAACAATTACAAATGATCCATGAGTGTTTTAATTTTTATAATCTTAACACTATTCACCTCAGAATGCTATGTCATTTTACTTTACCATCACGGTCTATCTAAAACCTATAAATCTAAAATCTATAAAAAAATCTATATTTTTTTTATAACATAGCCTACTTCCTTATGATGAGCTCAGTGTTGATTTTTAGTAATGGAATCATTTACATGTAAAGATAGAAATTAAGAAGCTTAACTGTCCCACTTTACCCATTGTCCCACTTTGCCAGTATTCACCCTATATTTGGCTATTTAACTTTAACGTTGAGCCTGCTGTATGTTTGACTGAATCGTTTACTATATTTCTTGACTTGCTTCTTCCTTTTAAAAACTGAAATTTAACAAAAAGAGACAGGGTTGCGTCATTTTATTTTATATAGCCTATGTACGAATATTTTAAAATATATAAATTTACATTATTTATTATTGTTATTATAATAATATAGCACTTGCGATTATCAATCTATTATAGTTATGCTGTTAAATTACTATTCATAGTAACTATTTAACTTATTATTTTTATTGTCTATATTCTGTAATTGATATTTCATATTATTTTGCTATTATTATAGTATTATACATAAACTATATGCTATTATCAATATATTATTGTTATTATTATTTATAGTACTTATTATATTATTTAATTTTACTTTTCATTACTATTTTATTTGCTGTATACTGTTTGTTTGTTTATTTTATTGACTAAACTATTTACTATTAGCCTACTTCTCACTTTGTCTTATATTTAATATTTGCATTGCACTGTAGTTGTACCATATCATGTATTACCATAAAGGATCCATCAGTTATATTTGTTATTGCTAAAATCGGGTCAATGACAGAATATGCTTTTTCCACAATAAGAAAACTTTATTTTATTTAATGTGAGAATTAAATTATATCTCAGTATGGGGGTCTTCACAATTCTTATCCAAGAATACAAAGCCAAATACATGACAAGCCTGAGCTTTGGCCATTCCTTATTATAAAAATATTTTATAAGTCTAACTATCGAGATTTTAAATAACTAGAGATGGAACTTTTTTGTACACCACATACAAACCACTGAAATCGGTTGATAAATTTAATTTTTTTGTAAAGTTTTTATCCAGAAAAACCGCAGCTCACCTGTTTACTTGCATTTGATTACAGCGCAGTCTTGCCCTCCGCAAAATGGCGGACACGTTGACGTATCGCAGCAACGTTCCAAAGCGGCCAATAGGGCGTCTATGTATTTATTATGTCTATGGTTCTGGCGTCTTCCTACTGAAATAAACATTTAGTGCAGCAGCAGCGAGCATGAGGAGAATATGTTGAGTTCATTCAGACCTGAGCGATTTTGTGTTCGTTTGTGTGATTGTCTCGATGTTTGGAGTGAGAACTGTTACTGAATGTCAAGGCAAAAGTTTGAGATCTGTGAGGGGAATTGATGGGAATCAGTCTCAAGTGTTGCTGTTGCCGTTTTATTTATACTCTTTTCACATATTTGGCAGATCAAATTTGTTTGTTATTTTACATTGTTAAAAAATACTGTCTGGAAAATATAGCCTACTGTTAAAGGTCCTGTTCTTCGTGATCCCATTTTTCAAACTTTAGTTAGTGTGTAATGTTGCTGTTAGAGCATAAATAATACCTGTAAAATTATAAAGCTCAAAGTTCAATGCCTAAGCGAGATATTTTATTTAACAGAAGTTCCCTTTCAAAGCCTACAGCGAATGGCCGGTTTGGAATACATCCCTCTACTTCCTTCTTTAATGACTAACCTCCGCCCACAGGAATACACAAAAAAGGGGGTGTGGTCTTGTTGCGCTCCCACAGAGAAGAGGAAGAGTTGCGTAGAGTGTGTTTGTCGCCATGTCGTCGAGACGCTGTTATTTTTTATCCGTAAATTAATGTGCAGTCATGTAACATTCAACTTTTAATAAATAAATTATTGTTATGCATGGCAACTATTTCTTTTACACAACATGGCAGCTTTTAAGGCTATATTCATGGTGAAAATAAAGTTTATTTATATAAAGTTGTTTGGGTGAAAACAATTTAAAAAAAACTATACACAACAAAAAATTTAACCAATTCAAGGTAACAGCCAAACGTAAAATTATGACAACTACTAAATAAACTGATTACCATTGTGAAACATCCTGCAAAAGTCGTGCTTGAACAGGTTCTAATCGATCCTCTTCATCTATGTTCTCCGGGTCTGATTCCGGCTCAAATTGATAAGGTAATATTAAAGACATGTTTACAATAACACTGAGCATAGATACCATATAAAGGCTAGATGTCTCGCGCGCGCTGCTGGCCAATGGAGGTCGACGTCCGCACACGGCGGCCATCTTACCACAGGGTGCTCGCTCACTCGTAACATGGTGCATGTACTTTTAAATAACCATAACTTGCTCAATTTTCTACCTATTTTCAAACGGTTTGGTTTGTTATAAATGTCAGAGATGTAGTTATGACACGGCATACATATGAATAATTATAACATACATGTTCAAGCATTCGGAATTATAGCCACGTTAATAACGTTTGTAAGAAACCAAACTGTTTGTAAATCTGTCAAGATTTCAGCGAGATAAGAGGATTTGTGTGTATGCTGATCACTCACCTTAATTCACGGCTTCCCTGTGGTAAGATGGCCGCCGGTGATGCCGGAAGTGATTTCCACGTTATGGTAAGAGGCGTGACCTTTCCGGGCAACTTGCGCTAAGCTGCTGTCGAATCACAACACAGGAACCGCTGGAACAATCAGAACTCGTTACGTATTTCTGAAGGAGGGACTTCATAGATCAAGGAAGTCATCACCCCTTTTTTATGACAGTGAAAACAGTGGTATACAGATAAGTAAATTGTGTTTTTTACATGCGAAACATGAACACATGTTATATTGCACACTGTAAACACAATCAAAGCTTCAAAAACACAGGAAAAATGGGACCTTTAAATACTAGCCTATAATGAGCCATGTGAGACATTTTAAATCTATAAATAAATGTCAATAAAAATATATAGTTTGACACGGGAAACATTAAGTTATTGCTTTGTGCTGCTCTTTATTTTTAACGGTTTTATGATCATTACATTTTTTCCACACAGTGCTATCAAGAATCAATAAGAGAATCATTAAAGAATCGGATCGATAATCAAAATCGTCAGAGGCATTATTATTGATAAAATCTTATCAATTCACATCCCTATGTGAAGACAGTAAAATTATAATCAAACATTAAAGAACAAGCATGTATTTTAATATTTTTTTGAGAGTTAAAAGATTAAAACATTTTGCTAACATGAGGTCTTGTGTCACTGTCAGTCTTTTTACATCAGTGCAAAACTAGGGTATGCAGATTAAGACCACTATTCATCAGCATGCATTGATTAATCCCATGGCATGTAGCAAAAAAAAAAAAGGTGCGACCAAATCATATGCTGGTGCGACCAACTGAGAAAGTTGGTAGCACCAGTGCAACCAGTGGAAAAGTTAGTCTGGAGCCCTGTTCCTCCAATAAATAGTAACGTATGGTCAAAGTATTTAATGTTTACTGATGTTAATGCTTCAAACAGTGTAGTTTTTACTTAGCAAACAGCAGAAACATTGTCAAACTCCCGTGACACCAGAGATTGTGACAGCTGCCAGAGTATGTGTCAGGTGTCAGGTGTCACGGGTCTTCTCTGACAGCTGCCAAGTGGTGTTCACCTGCCGCTGGATTTGGGTTGGCTCTCTCTGTGTCATTATTGTTTTTGTATTATTGTTGTTTTAATGTCACACTGAGATTACAGTATTAGCTTATCTTTCAATAGAGCACTTTCATAGGGCTGGTTAAGGGCATAGGCAAGGGCCTCATGATTCGATACATATCACGATACGATATACAATGGTATATTGCGATATGATATTGCAATATATTGCAATGCTTTTTTTTTTTTTTTTTATAAAAAATGTTAAAAATAATAGAGCTGAAAATACAACTTGCTGTGTACCACCTGCGGTATTCTGGTATGTGTATTGCATTATTGCATTATATTGAAAACTCAGAAAAATAAAAACTTCCATTTTCATGTATAAGCAAAAATATTTGCATTGCACAGTGTCACTCAACATTGTGAAATGAAACACACTGAAATATATAAAATGCATATAGTGTCACTGAACACTTTTTAAAGCAGGGATATGCAGTTTCGGGAATTTCTTTGCTGTATTCTCGCTTTTCGCTCGCAGGTTTCTCTATAGACCCTTTTACAGTTGGTAAACATGGTGACGTCTTTGTGTGGGCGTGGCTTAGCTGGAGGCAGAAAGATCCCTCTGGGCGCTTCACTAACGCTAGTTTGCCAGTTTTGTTAGCTTGTTTTTTAACAATGACTGGAGAAAATCCAATTTTATCTTAATGTGCAAGGTCACTCACTGTCCAGGACCGTGATTGTTATTTGCAAAAGTTAATTTTAACGGACGGAACCAGATGACCATACACGCTCAGTCAATGGACGATCTGACAGGATTAACATTAACGCTACCTCCGGTTGAGTGGCCTGACTTCTACACCTACCCGATAGAGAAACTGAGGGTAAAGAGAAACTGAGGGTATATATATATATATATATATATATAGATGCCTATATGTGCTGAATGGTCATGTAAAGACTTGTGTGGTACGATCCGCAGTTCTGCCTAGCCAGCGCCAAGAAGACGACAATGTAAAGAGTGACACTACGGTGCAATTTTAATGATATGAATATTTTCTAGAAAAAAAATTCCAGACACAGCATACTCATATTTCATCGATTTTTGCACCCAACAACACAACAAGATGACATTTAATAATAAAAATAATTATTTAAGCTCCTTATTATGTAGCAGAATCTGTGCTCCGCCTCCAGTTTTCCGTTTGTTTTGCCTCCAGCTAGCGCCGTGACGTAACTGTGCGCAAAAGGGGTCTATAGAGCTCCCCCTACAGCTTCAGGAATAGATATTTGGAATAGACTCACAGGCGGCTTGGGGGGTGCGAGACGACCACCATTCAACCCGAAAAAAGTCATATAACTATTCCAATGACTCCAAAGCAGTTTGGTTAAGGTAAATAAGTTACTTAGTTCACCTTTAACTAAAAACTTTTAAAACAAAAACATAGAATCAAAAGTTTAAAATAGAGAAGACAACAATAGCCTGTTAGGTATAAGCTGCTGATGACGCTGTGAAGTGACGCTCGCGTGATCAAGTATTCCAATGTTTAAAAAAGCTTTCATCCGATTCCTTTGTCCTCATTTTCTTTCCCTCACATCCTACAGGAGGTGGAGCTGAGACACGAGGAAAGGAAGTGAGGATTGAGAAGCACCCCTGTAAATCTGGATTTCTTGATTTTTTTCAGCTTGTTACTCAAAATCATGGGATTATATATTCAGACATCTGTCTAGTTTAATTTCCCCTTTGTTATATTCAGACATGATTCAGACACACTTTGTTCTGTGTTGGATACATTTAGTTTTCAAAAGCCTTAATGTTTATTCTGCAAGAAAAATTAGTTTAGTTGATAAATTGTTGTTAAATTCGAAATCAAGATCAATGTACCTCATTCATGGAAAGAAACTTATTTGATCAAAAGGATTGTAGTATTTTATAGCAGTTGTCTATTACATCAGAGTTCTCTTTTATGTCTTGTCACTTCATATTTCTCTATTTGAATTATGTTGATTTACTGAAAACTAAATGAATCTTTTTTTTTCTCTTCAGGGTCAGACCTGATGGAAGATAACGAGGAGAGTGAAGAACTGAGTGAAATGGAGGAGGAACATCATGTCAAACCTGGAGAAAAACCTCTGAGTCGCTCAAAGACTAAAAATAAATGTTTAAAGAAAAGAAGAGCCAAGAAAACTACAACCTGCACTCAGTGTGGAAAGAGTATCACAACCAAACATCTTGATGTTCACATGAGAGTTCATACTGGAGAGAAGCCGTTCTCATGTGATCAATGTGGAAAGAGTTTCACACAAATACAGAATCTTAATACACACATGAAAACCCACACCGGAGAGAAGCCGTATGAATGTGATCAATGTGGGACAAGCTTCAAACTAAAATTACATCTTAATCAACACATGAGGATCCACACCAGAGAGAAGCCATTCTCATGTGATCAGTGTGGAAAGAGTTTTCCATACAAACGAAGTCTTGATGTTCACATGAGAGTTCACGCTGAAGAGAAGCCGTTCACCTGCGATAAATGTGGTAAGAGTTTCACACAAAAAATACACCTTAAGGTTCACATGAGGATCCACACTGGAGAGAAGCCGTATGAATGCGATAAATGTGAGAAGAGATTCACGAATTCATCACACCTTAGGAGTCACATGATGATCCACACTGGAGAAAAGCCGTTTATGTGTGATCAGTGTGAAAAAAGATTCTCAACCAAACAAAATCTTGATCATCACCTGAGAGTTCACACAGGAGAGAGACCGTTCACATGTGATCAGTGTGAGAAGAGCTTCATGGATTCTGATAAACTTAAAAGACACATGAAAATCCACACTGGAGAGAAGCCGCACGAATGTGATCAATGTGGGAAGAGTTTCACGGAATCAACAAACCTTAGGAGTCACATGATGATCCACACAGGAGAGAAGCCGTTCACATGCGATAAATGTGGGAAGAGTTTCAGGGATTCAGGATACCTTAAGAGACACATGAGAATCCACACTGGAGAGAAGCCGTTCATGTGTGATCAGTGTGAAAAGAGATTCTCAAACCAACAAAATCTTAAGCTTCACATGAGAATTCACACTGGAGAGAGACCGTTCACATGTGATCAGTGTGGGAATAGTTTTGCACAAAAATCATGGCTTGAGCTTCACATGAGAGTTCACACTGGAGAGAAGCCGTTCATGTGTGATCAGTGTGAAAAGATATTCACTCACAGACAAAATCTTAATGCTCACATGAAGATCCACACCGGAGAGAAGCCGTTCTCATGTGATCATTGCGGCAAAACATTTCTTTGGTCATCAAACCTGAAGAAACACCTGACAGTTCATACGAAGGAGAAGCCACATTCCTGTTCTGTATGTGGAAAGAGTTTTTCATGGCTGCAAAGTTTCCAAAGACATGAGAAAATTCACACTGGTGTGAGAGAGTACATGTGCTTTGAGTGTAAGAAGACTTTTATTTCAGCGAGCTGCTTAAAACTGCACCAGAGAAGTCACACTGGAGAAAAACCTTACAAGTGTTCACACTGTGCCAAGAGATTCAGTCATTCATCACATCTGAAAAGACATGAGAGGATCCACACTGGAGAAAAAACTTAAAAGTGTTCATACTGTGATAAGAGATTCAATCAGCCGTTTTGTCTGAAAAAAATATGAAATTATCAGATTCTCTCTCACAGCAGAGAGAAGCCACATATGTGTGATCAGTGAGGAAAGAGTTTCTCTATTAAACGCTACCTAGAGAAACGCATGAAGATCCATGCAGTGGAGAAACCACTTTTTGTCTTATAAGATCATGATATGATTTCTTGGGCAGATCGCCCACTCCTATTCATTATTTTTTAACTGTAATTCATTAACTGTTCACACCCACACAAATGATCGGAATTAAAATTCAATCTGATTTTCACATGAGATTTGTCTGTTTAGACCAATGCGAAAAAACAGCAGTAAATGCATATTCACTCTCTTGACAGTAGGTGGCGCTTGTAAACATCAAGTACCATCATTCAAGTGGGGTAGCTACAGCGCTCATGGAAAAGCAGAAATATAGTGCAACTTTCTGTTTCTGACACCCGCTTCACAGAGAAGACCATCAAACAGTATTTTGTCATATTTTTGTATTTGCTATGGTGCTTATCAAGAATACCCAGACGATGAGCTCCACTCACAGCATCACCTGAATACTAATCCAGCACACCTGAACCCGTTCATCAGCACACAATTCATAAGCAGTCACGTCTCACTTCACAATCATCTGGTCTTGTTGTTCAATATTGGTCAACTTACCCGGCTCCTTACCTGTTCATCTCACGTTTGAGACTGCTCACCTTCTTCATCCTCCATCATCCTTTGCCCTTCTCTTCAGATCATCTTCAACCATCGCAATCTCAGCACCTGCAATACAAAGAGACAATTACTAGCCAGCATTTAAATAAAGTTTATTCAAATGGTCTTCATTCAGAACACTCACCTGCTGTTTCTAGTCGATCTGTCACCTGCCAATAAACATTTCTGTGAATTGTATTACCAGTGTTGTTTCCTGCTGTCCGCTGACAGATACGCTTCCAGATTATGTCGTCCAGCAGCTCGCACATGTAGGATTATCCATGAACAAGCCCATTTAATGAACACAACACCACATTCCACAGTTCAGAGAGATCCCCCACTGAACCATTTGAAAGTCATAAAACACATCTATGGTGCCGAGATGGCTAAAGGAGACGTCTTCCCTCATACCTGCCTAATCTTAAACCAGCTATGCAAGGAGAGCGCTGCTCAACAAAATGTTCTCTTTGTTCCCCAAACGTAAGACCAATTGGTGAAGAAACCCTGGGTTGACCCCAATGCATAAATCCCCACATTCTTATCAGGAAAAGAAGGTTTGCGAAGACAATCCGATGGCGAGAAATCACCACTGACTTTAACCAGTGACATCTCACTTCCTCCCGGACACCTCCTCTCTCTAGCTGTATATTCCAGAGATCTCTTCTCCTAAAACCAACTGAAATTGAAATTAACCCACTCGTGGTTTTTAACAAACAACGGTCTCAAAATTTTATGTTGTCAGGGCTGGACCTGCTTTAGGGTTTCCTCTTTGCCTGCAGAGATGACAGTGATGTGGACAAACTTTTCAGGACGGACCAACATTAAGACTTGATGCTGAAGCAGAATCAATCACTCACTGACATTGATTTGCAGTTGCACAACTCTATTTAGAGCTTTTTTCTGTAACCTTTTTGGCTTTTGCAGTTGGGTCACTGTATTTTCACAGTATACAAGTGCTGAATATACAGACATTCAATACTATACTTGCAGTGCATACAGTAGCCTATACAATGTTTTCACATTACTAATTTAAGGCTCCTTTAACACAGCGTGTTGATCCTGGGAAATTGCTGTAAAATTGACAGAGAGGACACATTATCCATGTATTTTCCGGAATCTCTGTGTAAAAGGTGCTTAAGTTGTCATTACTATACTTTTTTACATAATTGCAAATTAGTTTACTTTGTTACAATATACTTTTGTAACTGCATGCTCTGGATTCTGTTCTCCATGTAGATGTAGTGTCTAATGAATGATCTGTAGTGTTTATAATATTGACTGATGTGTGGATGATCTGAAATGTTTGATTTTGAGCACAGATAAAATAGTTTAGGCAATTGCTTGATTTTGCCAGAAGAGTAAGAGGTTCTCTGAATGTGGTTTGAAAATTTGGTTTTGTGTTTAAGGTTTTAAGAAAATTAATGATGGTTTCAAGAAATGTCTTTTAGCAATTTAGAAAAACTGTAAGTAAACAAACAAAGCTTGAATTGCTAGTATATTGACTCTCTCAGGTTGTCAAAGTAATTGTGTCTAACGCTTGACATCTGTGACTCATTCATCCTCCATTAATATCAGTTTTCTGAATGAATGTTTGTGTTTTTCGTTTGATTAGATTGTGTGTATTAGAGTACTTCAATAAAGTCTTGCTTGATTTTACATTGATTTTTACATTTACATGCTTACAAGTTACTACCTTAAACTGTAGATTTTGTTACCTTGCTTATATTCCGTGATCATAATTTTATGATATTATTACCATAGGCCATGTGATAATATTCTGTCCAGAATTGATCAAATATGCTAATCTCAATTTATCGTGGATGAATAAAGTTGATAAAGTGTTAAATAATAATTCTGAATCATTTGCATATTAATTTGGTTCTTATTCACTGTAATTCAGTAACATTTGAGTTATATTGATCTGAGTTCCCTTACACATGTTCTTTAAATTTGTTTTGTGCTGATCAGTTGTTCCAGAAGGTGGCAGCAGTGCCGCAGGCCGTTGGTGATGGCGGATGATGTTGTTTCTCATAAAGAAGTTATTCATATTTATATAGATTATTATTCTTACAATAACTTTGGTAACAGGGTTGATGAATGTGATCAACACTGTACAGTTTGTTTAAAAACTGAGACAATAGATTGGGATCATTTTCTTGTCTTCCCATTATAGCGGCTACTCAATCCAATGATTAAGCCGCTGAGAGACTAAGCAAGGACTTTTGCTCTTATGACGCACAAATAAAACATCGGAGAAGAAAATCACTTTTCTTGCTCTTGTTTATTGCATTTGCACAGATTGATATTTCTCGATGGTACGAACTTTAGTGGTCAACAAAGAATACATCGTCCCTGCTCACCCCCTCTCCCTATCACAATCAGTGAACAGGTGACTAATATACACATTCCTACATAATCCCGTGACCCCACACCGTGATCACGTGACAATCAAAACCATTAACGCTTTCATGTCTACTACATTCCAGCCCCTAATTATTATCAAATAATGATTACATTTTCAATAGAGACATGAATTTGTCAAGTTAACAATGCATTAACAACATCATATAGGCTAATGTCCATTTCTTCTTTCAAAAAAGGAGAAAATCTTGACAAAAAGTCAAGCAAAAAAAGTGTTCATACTTAGTCAAAGTATTCTTTCCAGTTTATCTCTGTCAAGTTCATAGACAAATGTCAAAGTCAAAAAATGTCAACTAATAAGCGAAGTTATCCATCTTCTACTTCTTGTAGGAGACAGACCTTGGTTATCGGCCTGTCCAGACAGCTGCTTTTGGTCTTAATTTGCACATGACGCACAAATCCTTTTCTGTCTGGAAAGGTTTGAATTATGCGTCCCATAAGCCAAGAGTTTCGAGGTGCTGTGTTATCCACTATAAGCACTATGTCTCCTGATTTAAAGTTGCGTTTGATTCTGGACCATTTCTGACGTTCTTGAAGCTGCGTTAAGTATTCCTGAACCCATCTCTTCCAGAACAAATCTGACATATACTGGACTTGTTTCCACCGTCTACGAGCATAAACATCATCCTTTTTGAATTCTCCTGGTGGTAAAGATGGTGAAGTCCTTAAAAGCAACAGATGGTTTGGTGTTAATGCTTCCAAGTCACTGGAGTCTGTGGATGCTAAGGTAATTGGACGACCATTAACAATAGCTTCCACTTCGCAAAGAACGGTGTGTAGACCTTCTTCATCTAGATTCTGCACCTTTAAGGTAGAATTCAGAACTTTCCGCACAGACCTAATTAACCTCTCCCAAGGCCCTCCATAATGTGATCCAGTTGGGGGGTTAAACGTCCATTTAATTCCTTTCTGAAGAAGTACATCATTGATTTTACACTGATTCCAATCCTTTATGGCAACTCTTAGCTCACGTTCTGCTCCAACAAAGTTCTTTCCATTATCCGATCGAAGTTCCTTGGCTTGTCCACGTCTTGCAGTAAAACGTCTCAGTGCATTTATGAAAGCATCCGTGTCCAACGAGGGTGCGACTTCAATATGTATAGCTCGTATGGCTAAACAGGTGAAAATTACTCCATACCTTTTCACAACGCTTCTTCTGCTCTTTACCTCAAAAGGTCCAAAATAATCTACCCCAACACGGGTAAATGGAGGTTCATTTGGAGTGACTCTTTCTGATGGCAAATCTGCCATTTTTTGGCATCCTGGAAGTGAATTCAGTCTTCGACAGATGATGCATTTGGACAAGACTCTTCTTATTGCGGTACTTACACCAGTAATCCAATACTTCTGTCGTAATTTAGATAACATATAATTACGACCAGCATGTCCTACCTCCTGGTGTATGTGTCTTAAGAGAATATCCGAGGTGTGAGAATTCTTGGCCAAAATGACTGGATGTTTGGATTCTTCAGGCATTGATGCCCTACTTAATCGTCCACCAACCCTCAAAACATCCTCAAGAACAGGGCAAAGTCCATGAATGTGGCTACTTGACTTTACGCTTTCACCTCTTTTTAGACTAGCAAGCTCATCAGGAAACATATTTTCTTGTGAGAGTCTAATAATCTCCAATTCAGCAGTCTCAAGTTCTTCTGTTGAAAGGTGAGATTGTTCAATTTGACCTTTGAAAATCAACATTTCTCTTTCCACAGAGACTCTTTGTTCATTTAAATCAGAATGAGCAAAAGCTAGTACCAGTTGTTTCCTCTTCTGACTCAAAGACAAGAGCAGATTCTTAAATCTCAAAATCCAAGCAAAAGCTTTCTTTAAGCGGAACCAAGAAGAAAAGTGATGGATTAAACGTGAAAGCACATCATCCTCTTCTTTGAGCTGTACAGAGTTAACCTCAATGCTTTTCTTGACCTCAGGGTCATCCACTTCAAGCTTTTCCAGTTCAGGGAGATTAGCAGGCCATTCACTTTCATGAAAAAGAAGAAAGGCAGGACCTGATGTCCATGTCTTGTTCTTAAGAAACCCGCTGACAGTTGATCCTCTAGAAGCAACATCAGCCGGATTGCTTACCGTGTCTACATATCTCCACTGTGAAGCTTGAGAGGCCTTGAGGATTTCTGTCACTCTATTGGCTACAAATACTCAAAATCGTGATGTCTCATTCTTGATATATTTGAGAACAGAAGCACTGTCCGTCCAAAAGACAGAATCTTGAAGCTTCAGATGCAGTTCTTTCTTCCATAACACATCCATTCGGCTTGCCATTGTAGCAGCAATGAGCTCCATACGAGGTATGGTAATGGACTTAATTGGTGCTACTCTTGATTTTCCCATGATAAAAGCACAATGTACTTGAGAATGCATGTTGTGTAAAAGCAAGTACGTCACAGTTCCATATCCATCCTGGCTCGCATCAGAAAAATGATGCAACTGTGCATTTGTGATGTCACCAAAGTTGGGAGGTTTTAAACATCTGGCAAGCACAAACCCTTCAAGATGGTGAAGTTCTTGCAACCATGTGGTCCATTTTTTAACAACCAATTCAGGCAAGACATCATCCCATCCTGAATCTCCTTTGCAGATATCTTGCAAGATTTGTTTTGCAGACAACACTACAGGACTCACAATTCCCAATGGATCGTAGATACAACTAATCATGGACAGGATTCCTCTTCTGGTCAGGGGTCTGTCTTTGATTACAATCTTGAACTTGAATTCATCAGACTGAATGCACCACTGCACTCCCAACACTCTCTCAACTGATGGAGAATCCCAATCCATGCTCAAGTCTTTCACTGTCTTTGCCCTTTGATCCTCCGGTATTACGTCTAGCACTTGACGCCTGTTGCTCATCCATTTTGTGAGCCTAAATCCACCTTTGGCACATATGGATACAAGCTCCTGGTATAATGTTATCGCTTGTTCAACTGAAGTGACTGAAACCAAACAATCATCAACATAAAAGGAATGTAAGATTGTATCCACTGTTTCCCTGTTGAACTGCTCTTGATGATCTTGTGCACATTTCCTAAGTGCAAAGTTTGCACAGCTAGGAGACGATGTTGCTCCAAATAGGTGTACCCGCATCCTAAAGTCAACTGGATCTTGACTTAAATCCCCATTGGGCCACCAAAGAAACCTTAACAAATCAACATCATCAGCTGGTACTCTTATTTGATGGAACATTGATTCTACATCTGCCATGATCACCACTGGTTCTTTCCTAAATCTTGTTATCACTCCAATGAGTGAGCTGGTAAGGTCTGGTCCTTGCAAGAGTTGAGCATTAAGTGATGTTCGCTGAAAACTTGCTCCACAATCAAATACCACACGGATTTTTTTCTTAGTAGGATGGTAGACACCATGATGTGGAATATACCAGATCTTTCCATCCCTACGTGTCATATCCTCTGCTGGTACTTGCTCTGCATAACCTTTGGAGACCATATCCTGCATGAAGGCTTTATAGTCAGCAAAGAAAACTGAATCTTTTTGAAGTTTCCTCTTTAGATGCAAAGCACGTTGTTCCACAATTTTTCGATTGTTTGGCATTTGAACTCTCTTTCTCAGAGGTAAACCAATCTCATAATGCCCATCAACAAGTTTGGCAGAATGAATCGCCATTTCCATGAATTTTTGATCTTCTTTTGAATAGCCAGTTTGTTCATCTTGGCTACATTCTGGGAAGTCCATTTTAAACTGCTGTTGCCATATGTCTTCCAAATTCACAACTGAAATTCTGTTGACAGTGACTTCTGGTGAAACACCATCCATTTTGTTCTCACGGTCTCCAGAGAGTGGGCCATTCACAGTCCATCCCAACATTGTCCTGATTGCATAGGGTCCATCATTTACGCTGCGGATTACCTCCAATGGTTCCAATGCTTTAGGAACATTTGTCCCTATCAGCAGTTCAATCCCTGTCTCAATCTCCGGTAAATGAACACTCTTTAAATGGGGCCACATTTGAAGATCTCTTACTCTTGGTATATTCCCTTTATGAACAGGCATACTTTCCTGTGTATAAACTCGATGTAATTCACAAAAGTTGTGGTCATTCAAGCCAGCTACCTCCAGTCCAGAAAGAACTTGACTACTTACAACCTTTTCTTGCCCCATTGTTCGTAGAAGTATCCGCACCTTTTTCCCTGTGACGTTGAGTTTTCTCATTAAGCTCTCTGTACAAAACATGGCGGTGCTCCCCTGATCTAAAAAGGCATAAGTAGTAAGAATTTTGCTGCCTTTCTTGGCCTTGATCTGTACAGGCACAATCGGGAGTTTGCAATCATGATCACCAGCCCCAGTAAGACCACTAGATACTAAGACATCATCCACTGTGGCTTTTGATTTCATCTCAGTTATATCGATTCCTTTTACTTTGGGAAAGATATGCAGCAAAGTAGGATGTCTAAGACCGCAAACATCACAACAAAGACGTTTTTTGCACTCTTTGCTGATGTGCCCAACGCACAAACACCCAAAACAAATTCCACTTTCTTTTAAGAAACCAATCTTCTCTTTGTGGGATTGTTTTCCCAGCTGAGGACACATACCCAATGTGTGTGCACCTCTACAGCAGAAACATTCTTTCCTTTCAAATACAACCTTTTTCTTTGCTGTATTTTCAAATTCACTTTCTTTACTTGCAACAACCACAGTGGTAGCAAAGCTGGTTCCTCTTATTCCAGGACGAAATTGTGGTTTAGGTCTCTTCACATCTTTATTAGTTGCTACAGGAGCATCCTGTATATTTCCAAATACTGGGTCTGTTACAACTTTGACTTGATGTTCTAAAAAATGAACAATATCAATGAAGGAAACTCTGCGTCTGTGTCTTTCTTGTAGTTCACAAGCCACTGTTCTCCATTTATCCCGGAGTCTGTAGGGCAATTTCTTTATAATCATCATCATATTGGCAGGCATGTCCAAATCATACATGTATTGCACTTCCTCCATGACATTACTACAGCCTCTAAGAAAAAGACTGTATTCTTGCAAAGCTTTCACATCTTCAGCATTAATTTGAGGCCATGAGAGAGCTTTATTCATATAAGCAGATGCAATTTTCTGTTCATTGCCAAAATGTTCCTGCAACAAAGTTTTGGCTCTAATGTATCCCCTTTGTGGATCTATATGCTGGCAACTCTGTATCAAATCCCTTGGAAAACCAACAGTATATTGTTCAAGATAATACAGGCAATCACTGTCATTATCGGTCTTACTTTCCACGCTATTTTTGAAAGCTCTCATGAATGCATGATACTGTAATGGGTCACCATCAAACACATTAAGATCTTGTTTGGGCAAGGATGATAAACATTGCTGTTTTAAGGCGAGACACGGCAGGCAAAAACATCGATTGGTCAAAATTGCATGGTCAATTTTGAGATTTTGGGCTAGTTTACTCCTTCAATATGTGTTCTTTCAAGCTGCTATAAAGAAAACGTTGAAAATACACATTAAGATGTTTATTTTATTACATTTTGTTTACTTGCGGCAGTAAGTTTCTCCCGAATTTACCAATAAGTCAGCATTGTAACGCGACACGCCGAGATCCGTCTGTTTACTGAAGTCTGTCATGACCGGTATCATTGTGAAGCTCTGAGTCTCCTGCACAAGGCTATGTAACCCAAATATGGGCATTTCCTTTCTATCAATAACCATTCGTGAATGTTCAAAGGGGGATTTAAAGCTAATGACAAAATCTCATTGGCTACTGCTGGTTTCTGCCTACGTGAGTGGCTCAGACGCATCACGTGGTATACTCTGACGCTTCCGTGTTTACCGCGGGAACTCCGAAAATGCCGCTAACAATGCAACGTTCACGGAAACAAAAGCAACAGTTACGCTTGGCAAGATGTGGAAAAGGAAAGCAATCGGATGGATTAGCTGAAAAACCACCAGGAAGCAGCACATCTGACCGTAAGCTGTCATTGGGAAACCAGGGGGGGTTTAATGACAATGCCGCTGACTGTGCGACACAGCAGTGGCTGATTATTCATGTCACCCGACTGAATGAATTAATAGGTGATCTCGTGTGCCCTAATTGTGCTGCATCGGACCTATTTATTAACATTGATCCAGTGAACCATGGGTTTTGTAGCAGTCTGCTTCTAGAGTGCAGTACTTGCAAAGGAGAGAGTGGGTATAGACGGAGCGTCTACACATCCACACGGCTGCAAAGCGAGACGAGAGGGGATGTCGCTTTTGACGTGAATGTCCGCATGGTGCTGTTGGCCCATGAATTAGGGATGGGATATGCTGCACTGAGGAAGGTCAGCAAGGTGTTGGGGATCCCTTCCCTTCACCTGAAAACATACCAGAGGCATGACAAGAGAGTGACAGGTAGGCTTTGGAAACAGGGATGGGACAGGGATGTTGATTTTGGAGTTTTAATGACCTGTTACATTTATCATAGTGTTGTTGTAACAGTGAACATATTTCTTTGTGTTGTATTGGTGAGTTTTACTTTTGCAGTACAACTTTTGAGTTTTTAGTTTTAGAGAGACACACACATTAACAGTAGGGTGCATCACACACACACACACAATTATGGATCTGTTGTAACAGTATAACATTAGTCAAGTCACGTCATCTTTATTTATATAGCGCTTTTAACAATGTAGATTGTTTCAAAGCAGCTTGACAGATAAATGGATAATTTAATGTAACAGAGATTATTTTAGCATTATTGTGGTTCTTGAAGAAAGTTATTTTCCAGCTAAAGTTAGTTTTGATTGATGTACTTCCATTGCAACAATCATTAGTTATTAAATTAGGGGCTGCTCAGACGACACCGTTCTTTCTACACAGACTTTAAACGCGAACCTGTGAGAAACGCTGATGGCGTTCACATGCGCATTAGGAATGGGTTCTATAGTTATGTGCGTTTGAATATATGTGCACATGTTTGTAATTCCCTACAAACCAAGCATAAATAAACTACTTGTCTGGCCTATAAAATTTGATAGAGAATTTTATTTGATCACTTCGGGGTGGGTACGCGAACAGAATTTCCTGACAGCGCTTTTTTTCTAGAGTGGTAAAGGGATCATCCATAGGGAGAGGCTAGATGGCACTTTAGCGCTGCAGCCATTATAGGATGGCTTTTTTATTTATAGTCATTTAGGGTTTGCTTGTCCTATTGGATGCTAGGACTGCATGGTCTATTCCCTGCTCCTTTCCAAAATAAATTGGGTTTTTGCAAAAAAAATAATTCTTGACACAACATGCATTTTTATTTTAGTAGTGGAAATTGAGAGAGGATTGGAGTCACTGCACAAGGCTAGGGAGCAGATCCGGCAGGCCTATTCAGATGTTGATCCAGAGTTGGCAGAGTTGCTGAGGGAGGATGCTGATGCTGTAATAAACATTGGTGTCTCTTTTGATGGGACTTGGCAAAAAAGAGGCTTCACTTCTCATTATGGCATTGGTGTTTGTATCGATATTCTTACAGGACTGGTCATTGACTTTGAGGTCTTATCCTCTTATTGTCATGCTTGTGTCCTAAAGCAAAGTGCCAAAAATGAGGGTAAGATTACTGTGGAGGAATTCAACAGCTGGAGGGAGACGCACACTGACTGTGCAAAGAATTTTACAGGGTCTAGTAAGGCAATGGAGCAACAGGCAGCAAAGAGGATGTGGGGTAGATCAGTCAGTCGCCACCAGCTGCGGTACACTGAGATGCTCTCAGATGGGGATAGCTCTGCTTTCAAGGAAGTGTTGTCACTGAAACCATACCCTGAGCATGATATTGTAAAGCTGGAATGCATTAACCATGCTCACAAGCGAATGGGCACAGCGCTCAGAAAATTTAGTGCAGAGCGAAAATTGGGTGGCAAGGGTTTGGGGAAACTGACCGCAAAGAAATGCAAAACACTGCAAAATTATTACAGGGGGGCAATTTTGAACAACCAGGGGTCAGTGGATAGAATGAAAGCAGAGATCTGGGCAGGCCTTCTTCACTGCATGTCAACAGACGAAACACCATTGCATACTAGGTGCAATCCATCTTGGTGTTGGTATCGGAGGGCAGAAGACAAAGACGAGACCCCTGAAAGCCACACACGACATGCTGCAAATTTTCTATCTCACGAGGTGGGACAGAAACTTCTTCCCATATATCATCGCATGTCAAGCGACAGTTTGCTGCAAAGAATGCAGCATGGTGGCACACAAAATGCCAATGAGTGCCTCAATTCGGTTATATGGGCCCGCTGCCCAAAAACTGTTTTTGTAGGCAAGAACAGGGTCGAGGCAGCATTTACATTTACATTTACATTTAGTCATTTGGCAGACGCTTTTATCCAAAGCGACTTACAAAGCAGGACTAGATTAAGCGAATCATCATGAAGAGGCAAAAACCAAAGCTACGCAAGGAGTGCTCAAGATACAAAGTTCAGGCATTATTCAGAGTAGCATAAGCCCGATAAGTGAGGTTTTTAGAGGGAAAGGGGAGGGTTTTTTTTTTTTTTTTTTTTTTTTTTTTTTTTATGTGGTTAAGTGCTCACGGAAGAGATGGGTTTTCAGATGCTTTTTGAAGGTTGTCAGGGATTCAGCATTCCGGATGAGGGAGGGGAGAGTGTTCCACCAGCATGGAACTGTGAATGAGAATGTTCTGGAAAGTGATTTTGTGGCTCTCTGCGATGGAACCACGAGACGTCGCTCGTTGACTGATCGTAGGCGTCTGGT
Organism: Abramis brama; assembly: GCF_963993115.1. Taxonomy (NCBI): domain Eukaryota; kingdom Metazoa; phylum Chordata; class Actinopteri; order Cypriniformes; family Leuciscidae; genus Abramis; species Abramis brama. Next base: position 53,586,154 of record NC_139963.1, on the reverse strand, counting down.
AGGGATGTAGACTCGTAGGAATGAGTTAAAGTAGGAGGGAGCTGAGCCTGTGATAGATCGGTAAGCAAGCGTCAATGCCTTGAACTTGATGCGAGCAGCGAGAGGTAGCCAGTGCAGAGAGATGAACAGAGGAGTGACGTGGGCCCTCTTGGGCTCGTTGAAGACAAGACGAGCTGCAGCATTCTGGATCATCTGTAGAGGTTTAGTTGCACTTGAAGGAAGACCGGCCAGAAGAGCATTGCAGTAGTCAAGCCTAGAAATGACCAGGGCCTGGACGAGAAGTTGTGTTGCATGCTCAGTTAGGAAAGGCCTGATCTTCCTGATGTTGTGCAGTGCAAACCTGCATGATCGAGCTGTCTTTGAAATGTGATCTGTGAAGGTCAGCTGGTCATCAAATGTTACTCCAAGATTTCTGACCGTCCTTGATGGGGTGATTGAAGATGAATCTAGCTGGATAGTGAAGTCGTGCTGTAGAGATGGATTGGCAGGGAGGACGAGAAGCTCAGTCTTTGGCAGGTTGAGCTGTAGGTGATGTTCCTTCATCCATGCCGAGATGTCCGCCAGACAGCTTGAGACCCGTGCAGCTACTGTGGGATCATCTGGTTGAAACGAGAGGAAGAGCTGTGTGTCATCAGCATAGCAGTGGTAGGAGAAGCCGTGCGCTTGTATGATGTGTCCCAGTGATGTGGTGTAGATGGAGAAGAGGAGGGGTCCAAGAACTGAACCCTGGGGAACCCCTGTGGTCAGCTGATGTGATCTGGATAGCTCGCCTCTCCATGCGACCTTGAAGGACCTACCTGTGAGATAGGACTCAAACCAGTGGAGTGAAGTACCTGTGATGCCCAGTGATGAGAGGCTGGACAGAAGGATCTGATGATTCACAGTGTCGAAGGCAGCAGACAGATCCAGGAGAATGAGGACTGAAGATTTGGAAGCAGCTTTTGCGATCCGTAGGGCTTCTGTGACTGATAGTAGTGCAGTCTCAGTAGAATGGCCTTTCTTGAAGCCGGATTGGTTGACATCCAGCTGGTTGTTTTGAGACAAGAAGGATGTTACTTGGTTGAAAACAGCTCTTTCAAGTGTCTTTGCAATAAATGGTAGGAGGGAGATGGGTCTGTAATTCTCTACAGTTGATGTGTTTAGTGTTGGTTTTTTAAGCAGTGGAGTAACCCGAGCTTGCTTGAATGCTGTAGGGAAGGTGCCAGTATGGAGGGATGAGTTTATGATGTGTGTGAGTGCTGGTAGAAGTGTCGGAGAGATGGCTTGTAGAAGGTGCGAGGGGATGGGGTCTAGAGGACAGGTGGTAGGATGACTGGAGAGGAGAAGTGTAGATACTTCTTCCTCGGTTAGCGGCGAAAAGGAGGACAGAGGGACATTGGCTGAGGAAGGGGTCGGTCTGGGTTCCTGTGTGTGTGGAGCCGAGAACTGACTGCTGATAGTTGTAGTTTTGTTGGTGAAGAAGTTTGCAAAATCGTCAGCAGTTACGGAGGAGGTGGGTGGTGGTGGAGGTGGACAGAGGAGAGAGTTGAATGTCTTGAAAAGTACTCAGCAAGCATGGCAAGCAAAAGCAGCAGCAAGCATGGCCATCTCCTCTTTTAATGAGGGAGCCTCAGCTGTGCTTAATGTGATGGCAAATTTGTGGCTGGAGAGCACACTTATTACAGTGAACACCATCAAGCAGACAGACCTGCTCAGGGTGTCCAAAGCAAACGCCATTCAGTCTGCAAGTGCGAAACGCAAACGAAAACTTGTGAGTACAGACAAGAAAGTGAAAAGGCACCAGCAAGAGATGTTGGAGGGACCTACATATGGTGCTGGAATTGACAATTAGTCTTTAAAAAGCTGTGACAGCTACTGTTGGTCTTGTTCTGTGTCCATACTGTCTAGCGTGGGTTTTGTCTGCAATTTTATGCATTATACGCCAATGTTAATTAATTGAGTTACTGCAGTTTTAGGCCTTATATGCCTGCCATGTTTTTAAATAATCAGTTTTCATGAGCTTGAAATATTATATATTGTTATTACTAAGTGCCTGAGCATTTATTCTTTTTTTGAGCAATGTTTTTCAATAAAAATGTATTAAATTCCCCTATTTAAATCTTTAAATGCCGTTTTCTCAAAATTAGTTTTTTGTCATTCTCCAGTACAAACATCTCAGCCTATGTAGCACCTATGTACACCAAACTTTCCAGTTATACACTTAGCAGTATTTTGAAGATCTGTTCAGAGGGATTTGTTAATAAATCATTCCTGGCCTGATTTATGTGACATTTTAATTTAAAAAAAATGGCGAAAATCGATATTTTAAGGCTATGGACAGTATATTTTGATTTCCTAGGTAATGAAAGCATATATCCTGAAATCCCTCTGAACATCTTTTTTCATCTTGTGTGTAATCAAAATGAAAAAATAATTTTGCGTCTGGCTTTATCATATTTTCAGATATATCTACTGAAAAAATATGCAAAATTGCACATATTTAATGAGATAATACCTAATTTGCATAATTAAACATAAAAATTTCAAAAACTTGTAAAACATTTTTTTTAGGAACTTGTGTAAGTAATAAACTGAGGAAGTTTCATGGTGATATCTATTATTTAAAAATTTGACCCTATTCACCTGTAGTGTCTCGCCTTAACAATAGTGTTGTTATTTCGTTTTGCTTTCTCATTATTCCCAATATGTTATTTTGCTCTTCATCGTTGGATTCATCATGGGAATTTAATACACTTCCTTGTGATCTCCGTTCCACTGTTTGGCATCTAGATGAACGTTGTTCCACTGGCTGGCATCTAGATGGACGTTGTTCCACTGTTTGAGGCCGTGAGAATACCCGTTGTTGTACCATTGTCTCTTTAGGCCTTGCTCCTGAATCCAAATGCTCATACACTGATCCTTGTTCTCTTAGAGACATTGGAGGCACAAATGATTTAGCACTGGCATTAAGACTTTGGGCCCTATCTTGCACCCAGCGCAATTGACTTTGTACACCGACGCATGTATCATTCCTATTTTGCACCCGCGCAAAGCGCGCTTTTCCCTCCACAGAAGCACGTCGCTAAACTAGGGAATGAACTTGCGCTCCCTGGGCGGTTCAGTGCAAAAAAGGAGGCGTGTTCCGGCGCAAACGTTCCTTCATGCTATTTTGCAGGTTTAGAAAACAATTGCGCCACTAACCAGGAAAAAATTGTTTAAAGTCAGTGGCGCGTTGCGCATGTTATTCATATGCTATTTTAAGGGCGCATGCTTGGCCATAATCAATGTAGCGTGTGCACAACGCGCACTTTGATTCTCTCATCTACACAGAAGCAGCAGTTTTCATTTTTGCAAATCATACATTATTACGATAGATAGATAGATGGATAGATGGATAGATGGATGGATGGATGGATAGATAGATAGATAGATAGATAGATAGATAGATAGATAGATAGATAGATAGATAGATAGATAGATAGATAGATAATTTATTATAAAAGCATACATCTAGCTTACACATTTACCCAAATTATCATACGCCTTTTTAACCGAAGTTAATTTGGGTGGGTTTCTCCATCCCCAACGTCCCTGACGAGAGCGTTGCTCTCCTCGGCTGTGAACCGCTCCTGGCGCGCGCCTGGCAAATCCGCCGTTATGATAGGAATCCGCTTTAGAACAAGCGCGTCTGCTCTTAAAGGGAATGTGAGATGACGCTCTGATTGGTTTATTTCACGTTACGCCCAAACCACACCTATGAATAATGAAGCTCTTCAGACCAACCCATTTTAGATTTGCGCCTGGCGCAAGAGTCATTTATCCCGCTGGGAAAATAGCAACAGCGCCAAGACCCGCCCACAAAGTTACTTGCGCTTTGCGCTTTGACACTTGCGTTTCAGATCGTTAAAATAGGGCCCATAGTGTTTTCTTTTGTTCAATCTCTAAATTGGAAGGTTTCCTTCCTGAGCGGTCACATTTACTGCTTGATACACTCTGAGATTTCAAAACATTCAGCTTGGCCATTTGAATTGCAAGTTGTTCCTTTTTTTTCCGTAGCTGTTCCTCTTGATCCTCCAGCTCATGCTTATCCTTCAAAAACTTTTGTTGTGCCATTAATGCTGCCAACTCAGCCTCTGCTTTAAGACGAACAGAAGAAGTAGATGATGCCACAGATCTTTTTTCCACTATTGAACTTTGTATTTTGGATGATCTACTCCCAACATTTGATACGCTGTCACTTGGTTTGATGCCATCTTGTAAGTTGTCTGATGTAACAATGGATGAAGCGTGAACTAGCACTTGAGGATTGGGTGGCTCTTCCTGCATTGCACCAGCACAAGACTGAACAGCCATAACATCCTCCAATGATCCTTCTGGTTCACTCAACCAATGCTGAACCGCCTCTTTAAATGTGTTGCTATATTTCATAATACTCCAAAACCATTCATTTTGCTTTTCCTTTTCATCTTCAGGAAGTAAAGGAATCACCATGTCATGTATCTTACTGGCATTTTCACAAAGCTGAACAAGAGTTTTAAACTGGGTTTGCATCTGGAAGACATTTTCCTTTCTTTTCATCAGATTTTTCATCTCTGGTATCTGGCTCTTAATTTTGTTTACATTTGATTTTCGTTGCATCTGCAAACTTTCAATTTTGTTCGCCAAGGCCTTTGCAGTGAGTTTAGTTTCTCTTTTACCGCAATCCATTTCAAAGCCAGTGACGTCATCAACATTCACTTCACTCATGTTTGTTTTATCACAAGTCAACAATGTTCGTATATTCATTCAAATCCTTCAACACCACAGCGTCAGCGACACGTAAACAAACGCCGTCAACAACATCGCGCTACTATTTTTCCACAAAAAACGGATCGCCAACAATAAGCTTTAAACACCAGAGCTCTGTGAAAAATCAATCGAATTAAGCCAAACAACAAACCATAACACAACCGCGCGATCATCCCCAATGGATAAACAGCGATCACAATTCAATCTGCGCGCAATCCAATACTGCACAGCTGATTAGAACAAAGCCCAGCAGGCTTACCTATGGGTGATTGATTGCTTCTCTTCGGAACCTTGCTGATCAAGTATCACTGGCGTTTCAACTTCTTCGGCTGTAGAATTTCTTTCCTTTTAGTTGAACAGAATCCTATACTCTGTGATACCATGTGGGCTTAATCCGTTTGGCGCGTCCGCTGAGAATGCTCTTTGTTGACATAATATAGCGGCTACTCAATCCAATGATTAAGCCGCTGAGAGACTAAGCAAGGACTTTTGCTCTTATGACACACAAATAAAACATCGGAGAAGAAAATCACTTTTCTTGCTCTTGTTTATTGCATTTGCACAGATTGATATTTCTCGATGGTACGAACTTTAGTGGTCAACAAAGAATACATCGTCCCTGCTCACCCCCTCTCCCTATCACAATCAGTGAACAGGTGACTAATATACACATTCCTACATAATCCCGTGACCCCACACCGTGATCACGTGACAATCAAAACCATTAACGCTTTCATGTCTACTACACCCATCATGCTGCATTAAGAGCCCAGATGATGTCACTTCCTGAGTTTCAAATTTGTTCTTCCCTTCACTGTTCATATAAAAATATAATGTTCTTTGATGTGAACATATAATGTTCAAGAGTGCTAGAAGAAGACAGCAGTGTAAACGACAGATGAGGGACATCCTAATGACAACTAAAGTGTGATTATCAGCTGATAATCATGAATGGTTTGATGAATGAGTGTTGATAGTCTGAAGCCTTACCAAACATGGACGTTTTTTCCACTAGAAACAAACCTTGTTGAGTTACTTTGATTTAATACTGTGAAGCTGCTTTGATACAATCTGTATTGTGAAAAGCGCTATACAAATATACTTGACTTGACTTGAGGCTTCTATCAATCAATATTAACAGAAAATGTCAACTGTTTTTCTTACCATTATGTATATTTGTAAGCACTGACATAACATTATAATATTTTTTATTAAAAAAAACGAGCCAATGCACATTGGCGTCGTGTGAGTATCAATACGGAAGTGGTACTACTTGTTCTAGGAGCCGATCCACTGCTGTTCCTCATGACCCACTCAGACAGACTTGGATAACACTGGGAAAGTGTGCCCTTTCGGTGGAAAGGAGGATGCTGCGGAAGCCACATTCTGTGATGGTATTTACGACAGCTTGTGGAAGATCACCTAGAAACTCCACGTCCCGTCCAGGGACCAGACACGGTGCGCCGTCCCTGAGAGAAAAGGTCATCCCTCAGAGGAATGGGCCAGGTAAGGGGCTGTTGAGAGGAGCATCAGTTAGGAGAACCATGTCCGGTTGGGCCAATAATGGGTGTTGTGGCAAAAATTTCTTGAACATCATCATCACTGCGAAAGAGACACTCTGAATCCAATTGTCTTTTAAAAAACATTTATTCACACAAGAATAGGCCCAATCAACTACACAGAAGTTAGACTGTGGAGTGAGTGAGACACAGACAGGAAGAGATGTGCAGCCTTTATACCCTTTTCCCAAGGTCTTTCTTCAGCAGGCTTCTTCCCTGCATTCCACAGATAAGAGACCCACTGTAATACAAGCTTCTATTTATCACTTAGTTGACCACTTAGTTGACACAAAAAGTCAATACTAGAGTCAAAGGTCCTGTCCCATATGTTCCTAAAGTGTCACGCTCAGCAACTACCATAGGTACACAAACATGCATACATCCTGTTCACAAACATATATTTTCCTCTTTCCATATTACACACTACTTTATGATATCTACTAAATCAAATCAAATCAAATCAAGTATATTTGTATAGCGCTTTTCACAATACAGATTGTATCAAAGCAGCTTCACAGTATTAAATTAAAATAAAATAATACAACAAGGTTTGTTTCTAGTGGAATTTATTGTTTGATAGAATAAAATTAAATATCCCCAAAATATCCCCAACTGAGCAAGCCAAAGGCAACAGTGGCAAGGAACCGAAAAAACTCCATCAAGTGACCTAATGGTGTCCTAAAACTCCATCAGGTGACCTAATGGAGAAAAAAAAACCTTGGGAGAACCCAGGCTCAGTCGGGGCCCAGTTCTCCTCTGGCATTTATGAACTAGAGGCCGGATTGTAGTTTGAAACTGTGAGATTAACAATATTATATGAATGCCTGGCCGAAAAGATGCGTCTTTAGTCTAGTTTTAAACTGGGAGAGTGAGTCCGAGCAACGAACAGTATCAGGAAGACTATTCCAGAGTTTCGGAGCCAAATGTGAAAATGCTCTCCCTCCTTTGGTTGATCTGGATATCCTAGGTATGACCAAAAGCCTCGAATTTATTGATCTTAAAGAGCGCGTTGGATTATAGGGCGATAGAAGATCTTATAAAGCCCTAAACGGCTTAGCTCCAGTCTATTTAACGGTCAGTAGCAATACCTTATAATTAATACGGAACTTTATAGTTAGCCAATGAAGTGATGATTTGCCGAGGCTGTGGGTTATAGCCGACGCTTTGAAGCAATACGGGAGAAACAAGATGGCGGATTAGGTGAACACTCCTGAAGCACCTGCTCGTCTGCAAACAAAACTGCGCTTTAAATGGTATTTAGTTGGCATTTACATGGGCAAGTTGAAATATAGCCTAAAGTAACAGTACAGCGTATGGACGCTCCTAATATCACTAGAGGAGAGAAGAAAAAGTTGAAAGGAAAAGTTTCCGCGTTGCTTCAGGAACAAGTAGGCATGGGGACGCCGAGGGCTGACAACGCTGCCTTGATTGCTGAATTAACTGAAGTTATCTCTACACTAATGGACGATAAGCTAAAAAAAATCATTGATAAACTCACAATTGTAGTGGCACAAAATGAGCAGAGACTTCAATCGGCAGAAGAGCGGATATCAACTGTGGAAGATTCCGTTAAGATACTTCAAACTAAAGTGGCTGTAATGGAAACACAGCTGAAAACAGCAAACGACAAAGTGATCGATTTGGAAAGTCGAAGTCGTCGGGACAATCTCAAAATCCTGAATCTGAAAGAAGGAATTGAAGGGACTGACCCGAAAATATTCATTTAATCTATGCTCCCGAAACTATTGGGCCTCCAGACTGGCAAGAGCAGGTTGAAGATTGATCGGGCTCACCACGTTGGACCCAAGCAGGATGACAGACCGCGAGCGATGATCATAAAATTACACAATCCCAGCGACAAAGACAGGATTATGCGTGCTGTGAAAGCCAAGGGGTCACTGATGTTAGAGAATAAGAAGCTGTCCATCTATCAAGATTTATCCCCAGCTGTCCGTGAACAACGACGGGGTTTCAATGAGGTGTGCGAGGCGCTGATCAAAAAGAACATCAGATTCAACATGAAATTTCCCGCAATTCTGTGCCTGTCACACGGAGAAGATCGACGCTCATTTAGAAGCCCAGCTGATGCACGTGAATATTTGACCACACTCAAGGACTAGTTTATTTATTTATTTATTTATTTTTTTCTCTGCCGATTGGACTGACTTTTTCACTTCTTGGATTAGACCTACATCTCTTATTTATGGATACAGCCGAATTGAAGGGGGGTGTCTTTGCTGGAAAGGTAGGACCCCCTGTTTGGGTTATATAATTTTCTATGCGTGAACTTTGAAATAGGAGGACCACTCTATTTTAACATCATGGAATAACAGCATGGCTTCTTCCTCCTGCAAAGGATAATGCGAGTGGACTCATGAAAATACTTTTAGGCCTATTCTTCCTAATCAAAGTAGCCTATTATGTCGGAATGTGGCTGGAAAGCCTCTGATTGTTACTTGTTTTGTTTGGACATTGATTGAAATGTAGACGCTGATTTATTTCATACAGCCAATTAATTATCTTAAGGATGTAATGACGGGCGGGCGCTTGGAGCGCTCTTTTTTTCTTTTTTTTTCTTTTCTTTTTTTTTCTTCTCGTTATTCTAATGCCTCTAGTAAAGAGGTCTTCTTCCTTTGTTCGTCTTGTATGCTTGTTTTGTGTGTGGCTGCGTTTGTGTGTGTGTGTGTGTGTATGTGTGTGCGTGCTTGTCTCCTTTCGTGTGATCCTGGGAAAATTTTTTTGTTTTATCTTTTATGGGATTTAAAGACTTGACATATGATGGAGATGATATACATCACTGTATTGATGTTGAAAACAACATAACTTGTAAATATTATGACCTTGAGCATGTAAAAAGTCTGAATATAGTAAATAACTTCTCATTTCTGCACTTAAACATAAGAAGTTTGAATAAACATCATGATGAGCTTGTCTCCCTACTCTCAAACACTAAATGCTGCTTTAACATAATTGGTTGTAGTGAGACGTGGCTAAATGACAAATCGTACATAGATGCCCTAAACCTCAGATTTGGCAGATCTGGTGGTGGGGTATGCCTCTACGTACGTTCGAACATGCATGCCGATGTTTGCGATCTTGCTGTTAATGACAATCACACAGACTCTCTTTTTATTGAGATAAAAAATGACAAAGGTAAAAGCATTATTGTGGGCGTAATTTACCGCCCCCCAGATTCTGATTTAAACATTTTTAATAATAAACTTGAAGAAATTTTATTACACATAAATAAATTAAACAAAGACTGCGTCCTCCTTGGAGACTTCAATATTGATGTCTCCAAGGACGATGCAGTCAAAAATGACTTCATTAACATACTACACTCCTCCTCTTTCTTTCCAACTATAAATATATTTACTAGAGTCACAAATACTTCTACAACTGTTATAGACAATATTGTCACAAATATACGAAATGTTAAGCTTGAATCAGGAGCTTTACTTTCTGATATAACTGATCATTACCCAACAATATTGTACTTTAATCTTGATTACAAATGTTTACCTTCATGTCAACCGGTAAAAATTAAACGACAGAACAATGCATCAACTTAAGGCAAGTCTGCAAGCTAAAGCATGGAACACTGTTTATTGCTGCTGCGATCCTGACACTGCATATGATTCCCTGGTAAATGAAATAACAGATTCCATTCGCTGCTCTATTCCTATAAAAACTGTCACACGCAGTAGGGCAGAACACAAACCCTGGCTAACAAGGGCAATCTCTAACTCCATCAAACAAAAAAATAAACTTTACCAAATATATGTTAAAAAACCAAATATAGAGAATAAAACTAAATACAACGTTTACAAGAATAAACTGGTATATATAATCAGGAAAAGCAAATATAGTCACTATTCTGAACTTATAAAAACTTCGCAGGGAGACTCCAAGAAATCATGGAAAGTGCTGAATACTGTTTTGAATAGGGGCCATAAAGACACCGTGCTCCCAGACACAATAAATAATACTCATCTTGCAAATGAATTTAATAATTACTTTGTATCAATAGGGGCTAATCTTTCAAAAAACATCACTCAACCACACAGTATCTCTTACAAACAATATATGTCAGGCAACTATCCAAACTCCTTCTTCCTAAAGCCTACAGACGCCTCTGAACTGTATAATATCATAATGGCTCTGAAGAGCTCAAATTCTGCTGGAGAAGATGAAATTAGCAGTAAAATATTAAAAAGTATTGCCAAAGAAATAATTGAACCACTTACACACTGTATTAATCTCTCACTGCTCACAGGAACTGTTCCCAAAATGACAAAAATTGCAAAAATAATTCCGATTTTCAAATCTGGTGATAAAAATGACATAACAAACTATCGTCCCATATCCATCTTACCAACTCTTTCCAAAATATTGGAAAGAGTGGTTTATAATAGACTTAAGAATTAAATATCTTAATTCATTGAACATACTCAACCCATCCCAGTATGGCTTCAGAAAAAAACACACTACCTGTATGGCAATCCTTGATCTTACTGAAAAGATCAATGATGCCATTGAAAAGGGGGAATATGGTATCGGTGTATTTTTAGACCTTTCAAAGGCCTTCGACACCATCGACTTCACCATATTACTGTTCAAATTGCACCATTATGGAATTAGAGGCCAACCACTGAATTGGTTCAAGAGCTACTTACACCTGAGGCAACAATATGTAACTATTGACGAACAGACATCAGAAAACAAATACATTAAATATGGTGTTCCACAAGGATCCATTTTAGGCCCTCTCCTCTTTATTATTTACATTAATGACCTGGAAAATTCCTCAAAGACCCTCCATAAAGTAATCTTTGCAGATGACACTAACTTGTTCCTATCACACAAAAATGAATTTGAACTTCAACAACTACTCAACAAAGAGCTTCAGAATGTGGATAACTGGTTCAAAGTAAATAAATTATCCATAAACACCAGTAAAACCAACTACATAATATTCTGTCCAAATAAAAAAACAATCTAATTTCGAGGATCCAAATTTCCAGATCAAAATAAAGGGAGAGGAACTAAAGAGAGTAAAGACGACTAAATTGTTGGGTGTCTTTATAGATGATCACCTAAACTTTAAACACCATATTGAATACCTTGTCAAAAAGCTATCAAAATATGTTGGTCTGTTCTTTAAGCTTAGACACCTGCTTCCCCACACAATATTACTTACTCTTTACAAAACCCTCTTTGAACCCCATTTAAATTACTGCAATATTATATGGTGCAATACTTATCCCACTCACCTAAAAAAAATTGAAATTCTACAAAAAAAATCATTCGTGCCATATCATGGTCTGATTTCAATGCTCCAACTCGTTCTATTTTCTTTAGGTATGGTCTTTTAAGACTTACTGAATATAATATATTTCACAATGCATGTACTATGTATCAGGTGGTCTTTGGTTTGAATAACAGTCTATGTGAGCTGGTTCCCATCCGCTATCCCCGGCACACTTACCTCACTAGAAACACGTACATCATTACTGGTAAAAAACGGAGATTAAAAAGCACTGGTATGAGTGTAGTGTGCCGGGGACCACGGATCTGGAACGAGCTGGATGAAAATTTGAAAAACTCAAGCTCTATTTTTTCTTTTAAACAAAACCTCAAGAAACAATTATTAAGCTTGTATACATCTTCCTGATGTACGTACTATTTCTCACTTTGCATGTATGTCAGTATTAATTTTTCAACCTCAAGGTAAACTGTTAAACAAAATTGTATCTGTTAAATGGGATCTCCTATTTTTTGTTGTATGAATGAGATGTATGAAATGTATTATATGTAGGCCACACATTTTTTTCATCTTTCTCTTTTCCTGGTTTGACATGGCCCCCTAGTATAAGCTTTAGGTAGCTTCTTAGGGGACCAGTTCACATGCATGATCATTTCTTTGTTCTTTGTTTTATCTTAAGTGCATATGAATATGTATGTGTATGTGAATAAACAACTTCTTCTTCTTATGATAAAATCGGTGTTATATGATCATATTTTTTATATCAATGAAAGCGTAAGCGAAAGTTCTACCGGAAAGACTTCTCTGCCACGTCATTAATTTACAATTCCACGCTTCCAATCACAGCCTGACATCAAATATAAAAGACTGATCTTACCGTTCCATTTTATTGCCTGCAGGTGTCGTAGTAAAGTTTTAGCTGCCATTTACGCTTCCTTTCAGTTCGCAGAAACAGACGCCGGCGTTCACTTACTCGCGTTTCGATTCCAAACATAACAACAAAAGTCACATCGTCGATTTGACCTCAGCAACTTTCGCGATGCACGAGTGCGACACACTCGTGTAAGAAACAAGCGTGTGACTGTGGCAGCTTTAAATCTCATGAGAGTCGATCTCCATACAGCGTTTCTTTCAAGTTCAAGTTCCACTTTCAAGGCTTTTACGTAGGTACGCGTTTCCAGCGGCCACTGCTTACATGTCCCTTTTTTACTATGAATAAACTTCATTCAGGTAAGTATATTAACTTGCTACTCTACTGTTTAAAAAAATAAAAATAAAAACTGCCGATACATACTGCAGTCTGCAACGCAACATTGTAACGCTTTTTAAACGGGGCCGGATAGCTCGCTGAAATGATTGTAGCAAGTGTATACAAAGATTCACGTAACTGATATCCCACAGCGCAGTGGTAATCTATTTTCAGAGTCGTCGATCCCACGCACTCATGGGCAGTTGCAAAAAACTAACAACTGGGTTACTGAATAGAATTAAAACAAAATAAGTGCAACTAAGATATTAAATCGGCTTTATATGTTATGCCATATATTACAGCTCGCGCTCCTCATCTGCTCACTCACCATTGTGAGAGTGCCTTCCATCTTAAAGGAGCAGTAGCCTACCTATTCAACTTGTTTTACGCCCTTCTCTGAATTCGTTATTGTTTCGGCATTTACGGAGATGTTTTTGTCATTCACTTCCCGACCGCCGGGAAGATCTCGATTTATACAGACTTCGACCAATCAAAGGGGGCATATATTTTACGTAGGCCTATATCTCAGCTCGTTTTCTGTAATATAACTATCTATTTTTCAAACATAAAACAACAGCAATTAATACCGTTAAATTATAACTTTACAAAAAAAAAAAAAAAAAAATTGTAAATGATACATGTAAATATGACCATATCATAAAGTAAGAAGCTGACCTTAAAGGAAGCAAGTTGGTCGTTGGATGTTATGCGTTTGCCGTAGTAGACATGGTTATGAAGGGTATATGTAGGGCTTATATGGGTATATGTAGCAGGAGTATACAATACAAAGGAAGTAAATGATAAATTTACAGTGCTGATAATTCTCTATAAACCGTTCCACACTCCATATATTTATTATTATTATTATTATTATTTTTTTTTTTTTTTTTTCTTCATATCATCAAGATCTTTTTATACTTACATCTAAGTTCTTCAGTAACAGAAATATGGTACAATCACTGTAACACAAATGTTCTTGGCGGCTACTTTAATCCACCAATATGTGTCTTAGAAATATTTATGTAATGGGTATTCGATATTAAATGTACAAGGCAGACTAAGGATGCTCAGGTCAAAGGTCACAGACTTTGCCAAAATGTGCTTCACACAGTAGAACTAACAGTTATAAGTTTAGATTATATAATTCAAACCAATCACCAGACAAATCACAGTCAAGAAGACTCGAGTGACATTATATTTACTCATCTGTATGATTTAAATGTTCACATATTTTTCTACTCAAGGGACTTACTTGGTTGCATGGCCAGCGATCTCTCGGCCATGAATAAACTTCATTTCTACAAGATCAACTCGAGAGTAATGTCAGGTGTTCGCCGTGCAGCTGAGAAATAGATTCTACGCTCAAAAGTTAACAACAGAATATCAAGCATGATTGAGGTTGTATCTTATCGGTATGCCGTCACCTTACTTCAGGTAAGTATTGTACTAAGATTAATAAGATTAAGATTTAGTAGTTTTTTATATATATATAATAATAATCATAATAATAATAATAAAAAAATTAAAAAAAAATCACGCTTCACAGAAATTATCCTATAGCGGCTGCTAACATCCTTTTGGGTTCGAAGTGGTGGCAAAACTTATGTTGTATGTGCTAACGAAGCTAGGTTCCATCACTAAGGCAGATCTTGTTAGATGATCATGCTATTCTTGAGACGTTTATCTGGCAATCAGTAGTCTCCAATTTCATGATTAAGGTCGCGTGAGCACATTCCTGAAAAACTGCATTGCTATAGCTACGCACTTTAGTCTTCAGGTGGCTCTGCCCTTCAGCAACCCTTATCCATCATCCTGCCCTCCTCTAACAGTGATCATGTAAATTAGTCGCTCTGCTCAATCCAGATAGACTGTATATCACTGAAGGCGTGGCTCCCTACACCTTAAAAGCTTATATTTCTGCAGTATTTGTTTATAATGTTTCGCTTTTCTTTTCAGATTTCTTTATTTCCCATCCTGATCACGGCCTGTTGTTCCTTCCTCGTCTACAATTACGAAATGTGTGGTGGGTCTCCAGTGTCCCCATGGTGTGTTAGGGGTTTGGCTTGGAATGTCGTAAATATATTTTCATATACTATGCTGGAATTGTCATTGAGGGTGAGTAAAGCGCATAGTTTTTGTCTGCCCCTTTGGATGCAGTCGGGCTGCTGCTCCCGGCACAGGGCTGAAGTTTCAACAGCTCGTTTTGTAGCTTCGATTACCTCTCACAGACCATTTCAAAACTTTTAGCTTTGTTCAAACCCGAGTTGGACAAGGATGGAGAGACTCAAGAAGCGTCAAAATGTAGACCCCATTTCCGGATGGTTGGTTGATGAATTATGTGGTTGTCTTCAAGTCATTAATTGGCTCATTCTGTCTTGATATGCTATAGATCATATTTCGGGAGCTGGATTTATGTGACTTTGGGGTTTGTGATGCCACTAATCCAGAGGGAGTGCCGCGCAGTCCCTCTCAGCGTTGTTGCAGTCCTTAAAAAGCATTCTCTTTAAATTAAGTCTTCCATGCTTGAGTTTGTGCGTTGTAACTTTGCAGATGTTGTTTATGCTTTAACCGCAACATTACAGAAAAGTTAAATCCATTTAACCCTTCTTTTATGACTTCCCATCCGTAGTGGTCTCTACTCTTCCTATTTTCATATTCAGATTGTAGCCTACTAAATGCTCAACAAGCCCTCTCAACCCATAATCGAGGTAATTTTCTTCGCTAGCTCCTGGTGGTGGTTAACGATCCATACATCTATCATACGTCTGCTTTTCGCTGCTAAATCTGTTTAGTTATACACGCAGTCAATTTCTTTATCTCGTTCTTTACCGTCAACTCAGCCCATAATTGATTAATGAAGCAAAGCTTTGTGAAAATACCATAATAACAACGCTCCAAGGTTATTCGTATCCCTGCTTGCTTATGTCTATCGTGACTTTCTTTTGCTTGCTTTCTTTCTTTGGCTTTCTTTGGCTTGCTTTCTTTCCTTGGCTTTGGCAAGCCTTTGGCTCGCTCAGTTGGGGATATTTTGGGGATATTTAATTAAATTTTATCAATCTATAAATTCCTCTAGAAACAAACCTAGTTGTATTATTTTAATTTAATACTGTGAAGCTGCTTTGATACAATCTGTATTGTGAAAAGCGCTATACAAATATACTTGACTTGACTTTCGTTTCTGATAGCTGCAATAATTCTAAGCCTATCGCGGCTTCTGAAATTCTATGATTACTGCCATTTTTTTTATGGCCAATCGTGGCCTATTTCATTAATGCTATCGAAGCTTTCGACTTAATTTTGTTCTCGACGCATGAACTCTGCCTATCGAGGCATCACTTGTATGAGCTTTCATGATTGTACTCTAAAGGCAAATATTTCATGGTCGATCGCAACCTTAGTTCATAAACGCATATCGTAGCTTTCCTGATTGTAATCATCTTAATGTCATATCTCTGCCTATCGTGGCTCCTCGGAAAAGTCGCCCTGGCTTCAGCCTTTATCATTATAAATGTAAGGTCAATCATGGGCCTATTTTACGATCACTGGTATTGTTTCATGGCTAAACGTAGCCTATTATATTAATGCTATCAAAGCTTCCGACTAATCTCGGTTCTGATACATGTACTCAGCCTAGAGAGGCATCAGACTAGCGAGGCATCACTATTGAACAAGCTTTCATGATCGTACCCTAAAGCCAAATATTTCATGCTGATCGCGGCCTTCATTCATAAACGCAAATCGTAGCTTTCCTGAATGTTATCATCTCAATGTCTTATCTCTGCCTCTCGTGGCTCCTCGAAAAGTCGCCCTGGCAACAGCCCTCATCATTTATAGATATATGGTCAATCACGAACCTATTTTATGATCACTGTCATTGTTTTATGGCTAAACGTAGCCTATTATATTAATGCTATCGAAGCTTTCGACTAATCTCGGTTCTGATGCATGAACTCAGCCTATCGAGGCATCAGCCTATCGAGGCATCACTATTGAACAAGCTTTCATGATCATCGCAGTCAATCGTGGCTTTCTTGCTTTATTTCGATCTTTACGTCAACTCAGCCCATAGCTGATTAATGTAGAATAGCTTTGATGAAAATACCATATTTAACGCTTCAAGGTTATTCGTATCCCTGCTCGCTTATGTCTATCTTGACTTTCATTTTTGATAGCTGCAATATGTCTAAGCCTATCGTGACATCTGAAACCCTACGATCACAGCCATTTTTACGGCCAATCGTGGCCTATTTCATTAATGCAAATTACATTTAATCTTGGTTCTGACGCTTGAACTCAGCCTATCGAGGCATCAGCCTATCGAGGCATTAGCCTATCGTGGCATCACTATTGAACGAGCTTTATGATTGTACTTCAAAGTCAAATATTCATGGCCAATCGCGGCTTTTACATTAACGCACATCGTAGCTTCCCTGATTGCCATCATCCCAATTGCCATCATCCCAATATGTTATCTCAGCCTATCGTGGCTACTAGGAAAAGTCGCCGTGCGACAGCCTTATTTATAAATATAAGGTCAATTGCGGTCCTAATTTTAAGAAAGACGGGGACTGATGCATATGCTATTTCATTTTGTTCTTATTTATATTTTATCTTCTCTCTATCTTCAAACCCCGGATGTATGCATCTTAAAATCTCAGCCTATCGAGGCTTCGTTTAAAATCTCCACCTCAAGTTTCGCGGCCAGACGTGGCTTGTTCATGTTTAAAAGATAAGCTCAGTTCACATATATAGTGACATTCCCACACTCGATCTTGTTTAAGTTTCTAATCAATTATCTTTATCTCAGTATATCTCGTAATTTCAATCTCTCACATACGGATACTCACTTTAGATAAGCAATAAAGAAGTCGTCTAAATTGTCTTTCCTATTTTTACTAATTCTCCTGCATGCTTTTCAGAATCCTTATAGGTATGTACGGAATTCATCTCATATTCCTTACTTTTTGGGGGTAGGCTCCGCCCCTGCCTCTATCATCAGGCAGGACCTACAAGCTAACTTTCAGACCCGGACGGAGGACGGGGCCTACGCCAAAGAACTCTGAGACGGAGCTTGTCGGGCATCTACTTTGTCTGTATAATCCTTTCATAAAATAAATTCTGTCATTCGAGAATCCTTCTGAGTCTTTTTGGTAGAAATGAAAGCGTAAGCGAAAGTTCTACCGGAAAGACTTCTCTGCCACGTCATTAATTTACAATTCCACGCTTCCAATCACAGCCTGACATCAAATATAAAAGACTGATCTTACCGTTCCATTTTATTGCCTGCAGGTGTCGTAGTAAAGTTTTCCCCCATCCTCCCCACCACCACCAGAATGGCTCCCGTCCACTCGTCGGGGGGGGGTAGGCTCCGCCCCTGCCTCTATCATCAGGCAGGACCTACAAGCTAACTTTCAGACCCGGACGGAGGACGGGGCCTACGCCAAAGAACTCTGAGACGGAGCTTGTCGGGCATCTACTTTGTCTGTATAATCCTTTCATAAAATAAATTCTGTCATTCGAGAATCCTTCTGAGTCTTTTTGGTAGAAATGAAATATCAATGAAAAATATTTTTTTCCATTACAGGGTCAACTAGCAAGACCTGCTCCTCTTCCTCCCTGACTTTGCACAGGGACTTTGCACAGGGTCTTTGCAAGAAGGATCACTGGGAGAAACACATACTTGCGGAGGCCCCGGGGCCAGCTGTATGCCAGTGAATCCGTGCCGAGGGCACCCTCGGTCAGGGAGTAAAACAACTGGCAATGGGAAAACAACTGGCTATCTGTGCAGCCCCGAAGTGGTCCCAAATCAGTTGGACCGCCTGGGGATGGAGTCTCCACTCTCCCGGGGCCACATGCTGTCATGAGAGCTCGTCAGCGGCATGATTGAGCAGGCCAGGGATACAAGTGGCACGAAGCGACCTCAGATACTTCTGACTCCATAGGAGGAGATGGTGGGCGAGTTGCAACATGCGACAGGAGTGTAGACCAACTTGATGTTTGATGTACACAACAGTTGCAGTGTTGTCTGTATGGACCAGTGCATGCTTGTCGAGCAGTTTTGAGGCGTCTCAAAGCAAGGTGTACTGCTTGCAACTCGAGGCAGCTGATGTGCCAATGCAGTTGGGGGTCCGCCCAGACCCCGGCTAATGCGGAAGCGGAAGCTTGTGAAGGGCCCGATTCAAGACTCACAGGTTCAAGATTGGCTGTAACCCACAGCCTTTCTAGGGTACAATGAAGTACAGGCTGTAGAAGCCGGTCTTCATATCAGCTGGAGGGACCGGCTCTATCGCATCCTTCGCCAGTAGGACCGCAATGTCTGCACGCAAGACAGGGGCACGTTCGCTAAACACCGAAGTGTAACAAACACCACTGAACTTGGGCGGACGCCGGCCGAACTGGATCGTTAGCCGAGGCAATGGTGCGGAGAAGCCAGCTGGACCGATTGAGACTTGTCAGCCTCCCTCATATCATATCAGCCAGGTTGGGCCAGAGGTGGCACTTCTGGACCACTAGGGTGGACATTGCCAGACAGATTGCGCGAGCCGCAACCTTCGTGCCCCGGAGGGCGAGGTCGGTTGCGATGCGGAGCTCACCCATTGGCTCATGGTCTGGACTACCCTCATGCATGTCAATGAGTGCTTTGGCCTGGTGGACCTGCAGCAACGCCATGGTATGCAGGGAGGATGCTGCTTGCCCACAGGCTTTGTAAGCCTTGCCTTGCATGGCTTTAGTGGGGAGACGCTTCCAAGAGGTAGCGGTTGCCGGACACAGCTGCATCGCGACAGACTGCTCCACTGGAGGGATAGCCTCATAACCCTCTGTCCTTCCTCCAGCAAGGGTAGTGAGAAGGGAGGTGGAACTAAGGCGGTTTTTGGCAGAGAAAGGTGCCATTCACGACCTAGTAACCTACTCATTCACTTCGGGAAAGAGAGGACCAGCACGACCCACCGGCTGCGGGTCAACAGAGAAGTAAGGGGCCCACAGGGATTGGTTACTGGGTGGGGAAGCCCTCACTGTGATTCTCAGATCACCCATCCCACACGGCACTGTAGCTTTCTTCTGGTGTGGGCCAGAAGGGGCGCTAGAACGTGGCATGGGACTAGAAACTCCACCTTCACAGATGAAGGCGAGTCTCCATCTCAGCACCGAGATGGTCATGACATGGAACATGAACCATCCACAAAAGCTGTGCTGAATGCCCAAACACATGTTGCATCTATTGTGACAGTCAGCTGGGGACAGGGAACGACCGCATCCAGAAACGCATGGGTGGAATGGCATCTTGAAAAAGACGCAGACACACCTGTGTTGCTCTTTCAGGAAATAGTGCTCTCACCAGTGCCAGAGCACACAGGGGAATGACGCGGCAACACTGACAAAAGATGATGCAGCCTGTACCAGTGGAGCACTCACTTTCTTCGCCCTCAACCAACTGTCAGAACAAACACACACAGAGAATGCTGTTAAAACAGCAGTTGAGACCACAGAAGGCTCGCGCTCACCATTGCACTCGCATTGTAGACACACCAGCTCTGGGAGAGAATTTCAGAAGAAGCACCGACACACTCGCTCGTTGAACACAAACCAACACTCTTCAGAGACATCAACATCTGATCGGCTCCGAAGCGAAAGACAAGTGGTACATGTATCCGCTTCTGTATTTATACCTGCGCGGCGGGACAGAGCGCGAGATGCAAATCCAATGTGCATTGGCTCGTTTTTTCAATGCTCGAAGATGACAGGCTCCCTAAGCGTGATCCCAATCAGTATGGTTCGTCCAACTACGTCAAACGTGACCAAACTAAAAGGGAACATGAACCACCCTCGAACAAAGTCTCAGCACACTTGCGATGCGATAGAGGAGTGAGGGACCCGAGGAGGTGGTCTCGTCGAGGAAGCCCTCACTGTGATCCTCAGGTCACCAAGGTTTATTAGAACTCACACACTCTTTGAAGGCACAACCTCTCTCTCAGGCTGTAAAGAACAAACTCTTTGAAGGCGCAACAATCTCGAAGAGCTGTAAAATTATTCTTATGTTTGTGGTCTCACATTTTGAAATATCTTATAAGATTTTAAAAATCTTTTACTGTATACTCATCATAATTATTCTCGTCTGTGAATTCGCAGAGCAGAACATATGAACTGCTCGGATCCGAGGCGAAAGGCAAAGATGCGACACACCTTCTGCGCATTATATACTCTGCTGTGAGGTAGAGCAACTGGTGCAATTATCACATGCCTTGTCATTTATTTTTCACTCGAAGTGGCATTGCATTGCACTGTTGCGGTCGAGACTCAATGACCTTGCTTGAGTGAGAGTCCCCTCATCCACACCCCAATCTATTTCCTCCACATGAGGAGATACTTTGGCTGGTGGCCAGGCCCGGCCAGAGGTCGCGGGCCATGCTTTCCCAGGCAGCCGCGAGCCACCTCACTGCATGCTATGGCCATCCATCAGGTCTACCAGGCCTAGGTGCTCACTGACATGCGCGAGGGTAGGGCTGATCCAGGGCTCAAGCGTGAGCTGTGTGCAACCACCGACGAAGGTGACCACACGCTCCCTGGGTCAGCCGATGTCTACATGTGTGGCCCAGGCACCTTTGGCTTAACCTGGTCGATATACGCGGGGCTGAGTGAACCCGCTTCCTAAACTTCCCCATATCCCAGGCTGGCCTCTTCGGTGGCGCGGCTGAGGACTAACTCAGTTAGAAATGCCTAACAGTTCTTGCCGCCCAGAAGCAGACTGAGACTAAAAAGCATATTCTGCCCCGACGGCCTGCTGCTCGGCCATCGGCACAGAATCCTCAGTCCGCTCGCCGCCGAGGGCACCCTCCCGCCCAGCCCGTACCAGCCCCGCTAAATGCTGGGCAAAGCGGGTCAACTGGGAGAAGAGCAAACTCTGCCCCGTGTAGCTTACGAGCGAGCACGTGCAGTCACTGCTGATTTGCCTGCGATAATTCGAGGGCAAGAATGCGGTTCCACTGAAACTATTTCAGAGGCTCCTGGGGCATATGGCATCCGTAGCCGCAGAAACGCAGCTCGGATTGCTTCATATGAGACCGCTTCAGCTTTGGCTTCGCGATCGTGTGTAAATAAAAATTAAATGAATGATTTAAAGGGGGGGGTGAAACACTCATTTTCAGTCAATCTCATGTTAATCTTGTGTACCTATATAGTAGTACTGCATCCTTCATATCTCCAAAGAGTCTTTAGTTTTATTTAGGGCTGTCAATCGATTAAAAAATTTAATCGATTAATCGCATGATTGTCATGAGTTAACTCGTGATTAATCACATTTTTTTATTTGTTCTAAATGTACCTTAAATTAATACTTTTCAAGTTTGTAATACTCTAATCAACGTGGGCATGGATAAATATGGATGCTTTATGCAAATGTATGTTTATTATTGAAAACATAGTCAACATAGAGCATGAAGAGACATGTTTCAAAGGTCATAGATGTTTTTCAAAGAACTTGTTCATGTCTATTAGACACATGTAGAAAGAACAAAGAAATACCAGGTTCCCATTACTTCTCTTTCTTTGCACTGAGCAATTTACTAACACAAACATGTTTAGATTTTTGCATGACAGGGCAGCTCTTCTGAAAATGCTAAATGTACATTTATTATTTATTATTAGGCTACATTATAGTTTGTCTCTCTCTGTGCCCATTTTGATGAAGCTAAATTCTCAATAAAACTGTTTTCATTGGTATGTTTTACTGTTTCTGTTGTCAAACAACGGAATGAATATGAAATGGTGACTGAAACGCGACCCATTAAGACATAACCAGCTCTCCCTTCCAAGATGTTAATCTGCACAATAATCCTGATAATCGAGCCGTCATCTGATGAAATCAAATATACATAAGATAAACACAATATCTGTTTTGCGATTTCGGCTATACTTGCATGTAAAATTAGAGAAGCAACATCATATCTGTGTTTAACTGAATTAAAGCGCTGCTCCACTCTCCAGCGCGAGACGCAGAGAGAGAGCGAGAGAGAGAGAGGCACGCACGCGTGCTGGGAGAGCAGTACCGCCGGTACCGGTAGATTCTCAGAAACTAAATAAGGTTTGGGCGCTTTGTTGAAGGGAAAAAAATCGCTAAATGGGTCTGCAATGTCGCTAAGTTGGCAACACTGTGTATCTCCATTTCTCCAACTAGGTTTTGGGCCACGGGTCAAACAGAAAATACGCGCTGCGTTAATCGAGCGTTAAAAAAAATAGTGCCGTTAATATGATTTTGCGTTAACGCGTTATTAACGCGCTAACTTTGACAGCCCTAGTTTTATTATATTTATAAAAGAAAGATAGGCAGTTCCGAGTCTTTCCGGAAAAAAACGAGCGGCTGGAGGCGTGCCGTGTGGGCTGTGCTTACGCGCCGATAGCTAACAACACACAGACATTTGAAGCAGACAAGCAGTTTTAATCACGGTTCCAACGCACGACTGTGAACCTTTATCATTGGGACTGCATCCTTAAGTATTAGACGATCTGCAAATCCGGCGTCGAACTGGGCTTTGGCGCTGTGATGATGGGCGAACTGCTTTCCGCTCTCTTGCTCTGGTCTACGATTGCGCGCGCGCCCGCGCTCTTCCGATAGAAGTGCCCTTAGGACCCATATATGGAAATTCCGCCCTGTCTGACGTCACACATGCCCATACTCGAAAAAAACTTTCAGAAACTTGTGACAAACCGGAAGGAGCATTTTTGGCACAGAAATACTCCTTCAAACGTACAATTTAATTTTTGAAACTTTGTCCATGTTTAGCATGGGAATCCAACTCTTTTTATCAGTGTAAAAAACTCAGTATGCATGAAATAGCATTTCACCCCCCCTTTAAATAATACTTTTTTAATTGTAATTAATAATTGACATTTTTTAAGTAGAAATCAGTTCTATTATTTCAAAACACTATTAATTACAATAACTTGGCATTTAGGGACTTGTGAACATGTCTGCTGCATATCTAGGGTGAAACTATTAATAATGTAGACAGACAGCAATGTCATTCATTTGTGTGTGTCAATTGTTAGGTATTTAAAAGCTATATTGATAAAATTGTACAATAACCTGGAGTTGCTGATAAAATGAGTAATGAGTTTAATCAATATTTTTCAAGGAAATTAAGAAACATTAAGTAAGAGTGAAAGCGAATAAGACAAATCTATCTCTTTACTGTCTCATAAGAGCCAAAGCATCTCAAGAGAAGAAGAGAAGAAAAGTGTCCAGCTTCAAAGCAAGGCACTTGTATTCAGCTCCTGAACCATGAGAGCACAAGAACACTGAGTTTGTTTAAAAAAACTACTGCTTTCCTTCATAAAAGATAGATTGATAGAAGTGACAGAAATTCATTAAGAATAAAACTCTGATGTGTTTCTCTCCAGTGAATCCTTTCATGTGTTTCTGACAGACTGAATCTCTTGTTGCAGAGTTGTTGTTTTTCCAGTGTGAATTGCACCGGTCGTGTCTTTTCTGCTGTAATACTATGAATGAATCTTCTCCTTTGAGTGAATCTTCAGGTGTTTCTTCAGGAAACCTCAATGAAACTGTTTACCGCACTGATCATAGTTAAATGGTCTTTCTTCAGAATGAGAAGCAGATGTGATTTCAGAGTGAAAGCCTGAGCCGCTTCTTCCCAGTGTGAACTCTCATGTGAATCTTCAGACTTGATTTACATGTGAAGCGTTTTTTACACTGAGGGCAGGAGACAGATTTTTTGGCTTCTGTTTTTCCTTTCTTGTTCACGTCCATCAGGTCTGAAAGAAACATTAAATCAAGTGAGATCTCAATGAGAGACAAATGGGAATTCAAGATCACAAATGAATTTAAGAGTCATTTTAATCCCATCATATCTGGTCATCAACTGCTGTGCACGATTATAATCTATTTTAATATCATGAAGATGATTTGTGTTATAAATCACTAGTTTGGTCATGAAACTCTAGATGGCGCATGCTTGACATGTAAACTGTAAGCAATCACATCATTTCCAACTCCTTTCTAACATTAACAGAGGAAGAATCTGGAAGCTTCTCGTCTCTGTATTCTTGACAAGCACCAGAGCAAATACAAAAACATGAACTGCAGTTAGAAAACATGAAAATACTGTTTGACATTTTATCTTCACCATATTAAGAGAAAGAGAAAGTTGCACAGCGCTTCTATGTATATTGCTTTATTTCTGCTTGTTTTGACATGAGCGCCACCTACTGTCAGAGAGTGATTTTGCATTCACTGAACAGACAAATCACATGTAAAAACAGATTTTTTTTTTATATCACACATTCATGTTGGGTTGAACACGAGTTAATAGGAACCAATCAAACAACAAAATGTCCGATGCTCATCGTGGCTGTTAAGAAACTAATGAATGAATGAGGCATTTATATAGCACTACTATTTACTACTGTACACACCAAGCGCTTTACAATCACATCAGGTGTCGGCCTCATTCACGACCTGGATGATTCAACAGCAGCCACAGTGAAACAGCGCCAACTATACACAGTTGAGATTTTGTTGCTCAGCACATAAAGATGAACTTCTTACCATGATCTCAGACTGTGGTGATGTGGTTTCTCCACTGTATGGATCTTCATGTGTCGCTTCAGGTGACTTTTAAAATAGAAACTCTCTCCACACTGATCACACGTGTGCAGCTTCTCTCTGCTGTGGATCCTCTCATGTGTTTTCAGATTTGATGAATGACTGAATCTCTTGTCACACTGTAAACACTTGAAAGGTTTTTCTCCAGTGTGAATTCTCTGGTGTAGTTTCAAACAGTTTGCTGAAATAAAAGTCTTCTCACACTCAAAGCACATGTACTCTCTCACACCAGTATGAATTTTTTGATGTACTTGTAATCTACAGAGCAGTGAAAAACTCTTTCCACATACAAAACATGAATGTGGCTTCTCCTTTGTATGAACAGTCAGGTGTCTCTTCAGGTTTGTTTCCACAAGAAATGTTTTGCTGCACTGATCACATGAGAATGTCTTCTCTCCGGTGTGAACTCTCATGTGACGCTCAAGATTTTGTTTTCTTGTGAAACTCTTTCCACATTGATCACATGTGAATGGCTTCTCTCCGGTGTGAACTCTCATGTGAACAATAAGGGATGATGATTGAATGAAACTTTTCCCACACTGATCACATGTGAACGGCTTCTCTCCGGTGTGGATCCTCATGTGAATCTCAAGATATTGTTTGGTTGTGTAACTCTTTCCACACTGAGTGCATGTGAAAGATTTATTGGCTCTTCTGTTCTCTAAAAATGTATTTTTAGTCTTTGAGCGACTCAAAAAATTTTCTACAGGTTTGACATGATGTTTCTCCTCCTTCACTTCACTCAGTTCTTCACTCTCCTCCTTCACTTCACTCAGTTCTTCACTCTCCTCCTTCACTTCACTCAGTTCTTCACTCTCCTCCTTCACTTCACTCAGTTCTTCACTCTCCTCCTTCACTTCACTCAGTTCTTCACTCTCCTCCTTTACTTCCATCAGGTCTGAAATGAAAGAAAAAAAAGTTTAATTGCATGTTCAGTACATCAAAATTCAAAGAGAGAAATATGATTATAAAGTTAAAGGACAAAAAGTGAGCCCTAAAATATTCCCATCATTTTGATGAGTTTTTATAAATTATTCATGTCCCTGAAAATCTCCATGAATGAGGAACATGGATCTTCCAATTATTACTGTTAAAACATTATAGGCACAAATCCCATGTTTCTGTCAAGAGAACTATTAAATGATTTGATCGACACAATTATGTAATAAAACATATACAGAATAAACATATACAACAGTGTCATAACATTTTCAATTCAAGAACTGTTTTTCTTGTGTTCAAACTCTGTGTTCTCTAATATGGACATAGCTCTTCGTATTTCCTTGACTTTGACTGTGAATAACGCCAGTGGAGAGCGTTCTTTTTCCAAACTGTCTTTGGTCAAAAACCGTCTTCGTTCATCCATGTTGCAGGAGAGACTAAACCATCTTACTTTGATGTCCCTGGAAAATGACATTCTCTGATCCCTGGACTTCAGTGACATTATCAAGGACTTCTCTTTCCGCAGGGAAAAAAAGTTAAGAAGGGCTGGGCGATATGGCTGAAAACTGTATCACGATATAAGGGTTTCATATCGTTCGATATCGATAATTATTGATATTTTTATGACCTATTTAAAACACAACCATGGAAAACACTCAAATAATTAAAATGTAAAAATAAGTCTAAAATCATAATGAACACTTAATTATCCCTTAACATTAAGGTGCAAAATTAAAGAATACATAAGAAACGCTTAGTAAAGCGTAATAAAATAGTGCAAAGTGTTAAATATAAACAGAGAAACCGACGACGGTCTTGCATAATTTGCAGACGACACTGGTCTGACTACGGTCAGACTTATAAAATCCCCAAAACTGTCACACTGGCGAGCTGACTTTTCCTGTTTTATCAACAATCACTGCAGCACTCATTTTCCACTTATCACTCCATGCCGGTTCCACTCCAACGATATGGCGCAACCATACTGTTACATGACCGAACGCATTTTCAAATTCACAAATATTACACTATTTAAAAAACACACAGGCTACTGAGATACTAAAACAGTCTTTGTCAAAGAATACACTTGTTTGTTCACAGTTTTAACGTTCATTTCCATTTGTTTAATTTCAAGATCTGAGGTGAATTATATCCATTGTTGTTTTTACAGCTACACAAAGCTGGAGCACTAAATGATATTCAAAGTCACATTTCACGCTTTAAACATTAAATAAAGCACATAAACAGTACCTGAGATTATCATCGCCACACTTTGTGTTTGTTGTTCCAGCGCGACGTCGCAAAAAAATAGAAACCGTTTCTAAAATAGAATTGTCGCGTGTCGCACCTGGTTAGGACAAAAACTCTGATTTAAGGCCCTTTCACACCGGATGCGTAACGAAAAAGCGAAACGAAAAAGCGAATAGTTCGTGTGGGAATAGTTCGCGTCAAAACCATTCACATCAGCCGCGACGCGAATTTGCGACTTCTGTGACATTCCAAAACTTTTGCGCCGACAGAAAACACAGACACTTCATCATCATCATCCAGTGAAGACGAGCTTTTCATTTTCTTTAAAAGACAGAAAATAAGGTTTTGGGTGCACCCAATCTTAAAGAACAGAGAGTCTGAAGGGGAGTATGCTAATGTCCACTTTTAGTTTCCACAGTTTTTTTTTTTGCGTCTTCAACTAAACACAGTTAAAATCATTCGACTAGAAACTGTAGATATCACACAAAGAATGTATAGTATACTGTAATGGCAGATTTTCTGTTTCTCTTACTTACAAATGAGTGTGTGTTTTTAAACTCTGGGAAACAGGTGTGACGTCAGGAGGAGGCAGACTGAAAAGGGGCTCTAACCCCTAGGGTCAGAGGCCGTCCATATTTAGAACTTGTGAGTTTGTAAGAATAAACTCAGCAGGATTAGATCACTAGCAGAGAAACCTTCCCTTGTTTAGATAAGAGTCTGTGAGCAGGAAACCTTGAAAGAGAGTATAAAGGCTGCTCTGCCCTCCCTTCCTGGTCGCACTTGTTTCACAGACTGTACTGGTGACTTGGCAACTGGGCCTTCTTGCAAGAATAAAATACTTTTTAATGATCATTTGAATTTCAGAGTGTCTCTTACGCAGTTGATGATTGTTTAATGAATATTTTTGCCACAACATATACTAAAAGCAGCCCTAAATAGTCTCACTACATTTTGTTACATGTTCAGAGTAAACACGGTCTCTGTCTCTATCTTTGACGATAATAGTGCTAGCTTTCTATCCCAAATGTAGTTTAGCCTGCTAGCCTACACAGCACAGGACTATACAACGACTAAAACTATCACACAACATACTCACAGTCGTGATAACCGAGTTGGTTGGCAATGCTACACCACACGTTGTCTTTCAAATGTCTTGTAGTATGTGATTGGCTGAAGCCTTTTCTGTCATCGCAAAAGTAAAAAAAAATCGTCATGAAGCGAAAAAATAAAAGTTGTTGTATTCGCGGTTGGTGTGGAAGCACTCATTACACAAACAGCTGATCAAAAAATAAAACCACTGCGCGAATTATTCGTGCGTCAAAATCGCGTCCAGTGTGAAAGGACCTTAACATGGAAAAGATACCTTTTATTGCGTGTTGCGGCGTGTTGCTTTTATCGCTGTTAGCGTGTCACCCCCCTACGTTGCTAGGTTACCAGAGAGTGAGTGCCTTTGTTCATGCAACCAAACTTGCTTCGCAACCTCTGGTTTCTTCCGACTAAGGAAAAAAAAAATGATCTAATGTTTTATCAAACGCATTTTTTATTGATATTGATTACGTGTCTATCGCGATATATATCGTTATCGTTTTATCGCCCAGCCCTAATTTTAAGGTAAGC
The DNA here is from genome assembly GCF_963993115.1 of Abramis brama. Taxonomy (NCBI): domain Eukaryota; kingdom Metazoa; phylum Chordata; class Actinopteri; order Cypriniformes; family Leuciscidae; genus Abramis; species Abramis brama. The sequence goes on along the minus strand of NC_139963.1, from coordinate 53,556,887 downwards.
AATTTTCTTAATTGTATATTGTAAATGAATTGGCAATTGTTATTCTGAATGATTCTAGATTCTATTAATGTGAAACAACTTCAGCTGTTTTTGGGGGGGACTGGCTACAGTAAACAATATAGGGCTGGGCGATTTAAATCGCGATATTGTTATGCGCATCTCGTCGGTAAAGCCGGTTCCTTGATTATTAGTAAATCACCATCACCTGCTTTCAGATGGCGCGGCATTTAGGGCTGATGAGATAATTAAGTGATTAGTTTAGTGATGCTTGAGCATTATTGAAGACACCTGATGTTAACAAGCAGAATCACTGAAGGAGAAAATCACAAATTGTAAGTTACCATTAAGGTGATGGGTGTTTGCTTTAGTTGGGCTCTAGACCATTATATGTTTACTTTAATATTTACAGTTGTTTGTCTGCTGTTATTGATTTATAACAGTTAAATGAACAAAGTAAAATGTTGTCTTATAGTGTTGGTTATGTTTTGACATAATCATACTGTGATCTGCAAAATGAAACTTATTGAGACAGTTTGATTTAACTTGTTAGCTGCAGTTTTGTGATTCTTCAGCCTACGATTATCAGTACTTTAATTCAAAATATTTAATAAACATTGTTCTGATCAAAAGATATTCGGACAAATTCATTTAAAACACAGACATCAATAATCAGCCTGTTAATCTCAACAATGGTGACAATAATAAAACATATTGCAGTGGCTGCCACCAATCACAACTCATTAATGGCTCCCATCATGCATTGCGGTATGAATAAATTATGATCTGAATTGTCTATGTAATTTACTTTTCCTAATTGAATATTATGCTCGTCACCATTGTTGAGATGCATAGGCTGAATCTTGACATCTGTGTGTGCCTAAAAGAATGATTTTCTTTTTTAAACAACTTGTAAGAAATCCTTTATATTATATCAAAAATTCTGGGCATTTATGCAGATTCACAGTTATGCTGTAACCAACAACATAAACCGAAGTCAGAAAGAAGGATCTTAATGAGTTCAGTGATCAAGTTCAAATGATGATTGTCATAATATAACCAACACCATCAGATCACTTTTTTCTTTGTTCAACTGGCGATTATAATTCAGATATCTCAGACAAACAAAATCTAAAGTTAATAATATATGGGTCAAGAGTCCAACTAAAGCAACCATTGATCGTCATAACGGTAACTTACAATTTGAGATTTTCTCCTTCAGTGATTCTGCTTGTTAACATCAGGTGTCTTCAATAATGCTCAATCATCACTAAATTAATCGCTTAGTTATCTCATTAACTTAAACACTCTTGAGTGTGGACTCATACACTCCCGTTCATTTAACACAGGAGTGTTTGCTGTGTACAAAGAGCCGTAGTTAACTGACAAGCTGAGCCATATCGCATTAAATATCGCTGGCGATACGTCCGCGATATTGATGTGATTTGGCTCAGCTTGTCAGTTAACTACGGCTCTTTGTAGTAAATGCCGCTCCATCTGAAAGCAGGTGATGGTGATTTACTACTAATCAAGGAACCGGCTTTACTGACGAGATGCGCATAACAATATCGCGATTTAAATCGCCCAGCCCTAAAACAATATGTCATGTAACGTCACATTTACCTCAGAAAAACCATATTCCACCCCCCATCACACTCTAGGTGGATTGAAGACGCCTTGTATTTCATCAAACTTTAAAAAAAATAGACTTTCTTTTCACCGGCCCAGTGCATGATTCTGTAAAATCTGGAAGCCCTTTTTAGCATACGTACAGTCTCTGCCATCTTTAATATGTGTCTGATTAACCCTTTCCATTCCAGCTAGTACTTTGTAATTTTACATGTTTAGAATTCAGTTTTAAAGGAGAAGTTCACTTTTAAAATGAAAATTCTGTCATCATATACTCACCCTCATGTTGTTTCAAACCTGTATGAATTTATTTCTTCTGATGAACAGAAAAGAAGATATTTAGAAGATTATCAGTAACCAGACAGTTTTTGGGTCCCAATGACTTCCATAGTAGGAAAAAAAAATACTATGGAAGTCAATGGGACCCAAAAACTGTCTGGTTACTGATAATCTTCTAAATATCTTCCTTTCTGTTCAGCAGAAGAAAGAAATTCATACAGGTTTGAAACAACATGAGGGTGAGTATATGATGACAGAATTTTCATTTTAAAAGTGAACTTCTCCTTTAAGTGCACTTAATACTTTGTTGGTCTGTCTTTGTATTTCTCAGTTTTCCAGTGTTATCTGCTGATGAGAATGTATTTATATTTATTTTAATACTTCCTTTTTTTTGGTTGTTTACTTATTTTCTTTTCACTCTGTATGTATCATAAAAGTTAGAGAACATTTGCCATGTACTTTACCTGATGTATATTCAAAACAATCGATATCGAATCGAAAGCCTGTGAATAGAAATCTAATCGAATCGTGAAAATTGTGTCAATACCCAGTAAACTTCATTGAGAAATGTCAAAATGTTTGGTAATATGGTTGCAAAGAAATGTGAGCCAGTTATAAATGTAAAATAAAACTAAATATTTAGTTGGACCTGATGTTGACAATCAATATAACAATTTCTCAAGCCTCCCTTTAGTGACCATTTGTTGTAAACAAAACAAGAAAGAAAATGTTCTTCTATTTCAGTTTACCCGTTTATCTAAAAGTGATGAAGTGCTTGAATGTTTCTAACATGAATGTTCTTCAGCATCATGAATGAATGAAGAATAAACACAAACCTCTTTGTTCTTCAGGATCTTCAGTGTGTTTCATTCTGCAGGGTTCTGGATCACTCATGTTCTCACTGTCCTCTTTTATAAACTCAGTCTTTACAGATTTCAGCTCTTCCTGATGCATTGTGCTCGTCTTCACTTGTAGCTGATGGGAATTTACAGCATTTATTGGTGAATTGCTGTGGGAGGAGCTTCACTGATGATGTGATTGCTGTGGGAGGAGCTGATCTGCAAAAAAAAAAATATCAGTTACTGGGTTTGTTTCAATACTAAATGGCACACCTAAGCATTTATGTCTATATCTCTATATAGAAACCAACAATTACCCTCAGTCTATTCACACAAATTAAATGAGCTTCAAGTGTCAATTTACAGGAGATCTGAAGACATCAGCATAATAAATGAGGTGAAAACAGGAACTATTGTCATGAAATAAAGAGTGTTTTCAGCAGATCTGTTAATATTGATGAGCCTCAGACTATCAACACTCATTCAACAAGCCATTCAGGATCACCAGCAGATCATCTCACTTTATTCTGAGTGTTTGCTGTTAGAAACACATTATTTGAGTCAGGATATCAGTATATCAGATATATATCAGGATATCAGATATTCAGTGATCATAGGTAACTAAACCTATGCGCGTGAACTCGACGATCGACTACTGTGGACTTCGACCGAAAACAGGATGTAAATACAGGTATGAGCGCTGGCTGAATAAACATCATTTTTATCCTTATCTTTCACATCTACTGCAGTCAGATTCACCATGTTCACGCTGAAGGAATCACTCACATTGGCTGTGAACTTGTAATGACACATCAAGGATGTTAAGAGGCTAAAAGCAGGTTTAAAACTTGCCCTATTGAAGTCAACAGGGTGCAAATTTTAAAAAGAGGATAACATGGTGTAGGCAACACCGATTTTTGTCGTTGTTCTCTGTATTGACAGCACTCCAAATTTACAAATTGACCGGAGTTCTCCTTTAATATTAAATGGGTGGTTGATTATGATTATTTCACTTTTCTAACTATAGTTAGTGTGTAATGTTGCTGTTTGAGCATAAACAACATCTGCAAAGTTACAACGCTCAAAGTTCAAAGCAAAGGAAGATATTTGCTTTTAAAGAAAAGGACTTCAACAAACGGCTGATAGGGACTACACTACATTCCTCTGGGGTTATTGACATCACCAACCCTAAAATGTACATAAACCCGCCCCCGGGAACACGCAGTCCATGTTGAGAAGAGGAAAAGTTGTTGTAGTCGAGCACATTTGTGAGTCAGCTCAAACTTTAGCATCCATCTTTTCACATGCAATAGAAACTCACTATGTGCATCTCACAACAGTTCCTATATGAGCGATTTATAGATTATCATGACAGAATATGCTAATTAAACATAGTTAACTCCACATCAGCAACATAAATTCATCAACTAACCATTCAGAGACGTCCTGTTGCATTCTACATGTTGTCACTTCTTCTTGAGTCTCTCCATCTTTGTTTGACTCCGTTTTAACGGAGAACTGTTTCTGTAATTTTAGTGTGTGTCTGCATGAGGTAATTGCAACTGCTAACACACACAAGCTCTTGAAACCCCGCCCTCTGCAGCAGCTCATTTGCATTTAAAGGGCCAGGCACAAAACGGTGCGTTTTTGCAAAACCTCAAAAAGTGACAACTTTAACATGCTATATAAAAATATCTGTGGGGCGTTTTGAGCTAAAACTTCACACACACACACACACACACAGGGGACATCAGAGATATATTTTGCATCTTGTGAAAGGGGCATTTTACCACCCCTTTAAAACCGTGGCATTAATGTTTTGATTATGATGTATTAAATTGCCATATCAATACATGTTTTCAGTCGCATTTATTAAAGGCAGTTTACTCATCTACTTAATATGAAATAATAACATTTCGGTCTGTACGTGACTTGTGCTGCAAACTCTTTTCGGAGGATTACATAATGTTAAAGCTCCAATATGTAATATTTTTTCACCACAAGAGGGCGCAGGTTTCCAACAATAACAAAGGCGAAGCTTGATGACGCTATGAAGGAGGTGACGATGGGAGATGTCGTTTTTAATGCGTTTTCACCATCTAGCGATGTATCTAAATGGAATTAATGAATCATGATCACGGATGAGGTAATTTATTTGTTTTTGTATTACCTGTATGTCTGATCGTATTATTTTATGTCATCATAATTAATGAACTGCAAGGAACGTGAAATGTTATGATATATTATTACAGGCATGTGGTACTGTAAAGCCCCGTTCACACTACAAGCGACTTAATCGCTGCATGTCGCCAGTGGCTGGCGATGAGGTCGTTAGTGGGCGTTCTCACTTCTGGTTGCCTAGGTAATGTTTGTGAGTGACATTCACGGATGTTACGTGTTGTAGACAACAAATCTGTTTTCTTGCCGCTACAAGCTTACATTTTGGAAGGAAAAGTCTAAATATAAATGGGATCAGTACATAAAATGCATAATATTGAAGATGAATGAGAAACAGCGAGTGTCCTGTGCTATCGCGGCTATTTAACTGCAGAAAATGGGCAAATACTGGTCTTTCTGAGTTCACGAAACCATTCAGGCTCGGAGCCAGCACGGCGAGTACCACTGTATGTACACAGAGACATATCATAAATTATTGGACAGTTTCTGACTGCTAAAATAAACTTCTCATTCATCTTGCCTCGGTCAGACGCTGCACTGAAGAGTGATGGATCACGTGTGCTCCACTGACTTCACTCCTATTGGTTGTCGCTCGCGAAATTCGCTCTTCATTTGCATAAAGTTAAACATTTCTCAACTTTGTCGCGTCGCCAGACACGCCCCATCCAGTCGCCAACGGTCGCGACCGCGCGTGTCGCCGGAAGTCGCCCGCTCCCCATTGAAAATGAATGGTATCGCGTCGCTTGGTCGCGTGTAGTGTGAACGCAGCTTAACTATTACGTTACTTGTACAATAATAAAAAAAAAAGATTTGCTTACCTGTCTGTCAATACACTCGCGAGAGCAGAGTCTCTGTCAAGTCCAAGATTGTCGCGCAGCTCTCTCCATCTCGAAAACACCTGGCCGATATTTATCCGGGTTTTATTCCTCCGTTTGTCACACAGTCTGCGTGTATCCGAATATGGACGGTTTCGTTTTGTTGGCACTTCAATACTCGCCAAAGAGTAATCGTGATCCATAACAGCTAACCATACAGTCTATGGCAATAACACTATAACCACCACTTCCGCATTTGACCATGTGATATTCCGGTGTGGTGGAATATCACATGGTCCACACTGGAAAAAAAGGATAGTGCGGACATTTCTTTTCCGGGATGGACAGTTATTTAAAATCGGAATTTCTCTGAAATAAAAAATCTTTGGAGACTTTTGAGATATTGTAAGTACACAACTGGAGGAAATATATCACACTGTGCAAGATATTTTCAGAAATTTTATTACAAAATTGTTACATATTGGAGCTTTAAACAAGTCTACATTTTAAAACCTTAAAATGAATCAGATTTCTGTAATCATTTAACCATTTTGTAATATTTAGTTTGCCGTGAGATACAAAAGGTGTTTTCTCCTATGACAATATAACCATAACATACACCAAAACACATCAATTTTATTCATTCACTGTAATCCAGGGCCCGTATCCCTAAAGATTCTGAGAATCCTCTCAGAGAGCTCCTAACTTAACCTAAAAATTCCTTGCCAGGAGTTTTAGCTTAGAAGTGATTCCAGAACATTTTCAGTGAACTCTGAGCAAGGAATGGATGGAAAATCCTATCTTAGTGAGGAGGTGTGGTTGACCCCGTTGCTAGGTATGAGTCATCATTTCAAAAGCCGTGATTGGTTGATCCTACAAGTTTGATGAAAATGAACTTTTGGTGATAATGAGCAAAGGATGTACCCTCAAATCAATAAACATAATTATACACTCTAATCTTATGCAGACTGTAATTGTAAATAATATTTCACATTCAAGAAAATATCTGGAAAATGAATAGTAAGCTGTAGGGGTTATAGCCTAACATTAGAATCTAAAATATGTGAAAACTTAAGCTCATTACACCCTGTTCAAATAATGATTCGTGTCTTATTTGCTCATATTAATATCCTAGCTGGCATATTTTGTACTTTCACTCCCATATGGACCCCATTGAAAACAAGATGGCCTATCTCAAGGGGCTGTCCTTAATGAAGTAGAAATTGCAACGTTACAACTCAGTGTGGTCTTAACGAGGGTAACACGGCTCAGCTTTTATCAATGTCTGTGATTGCTGGCTGGTCTATTTATGAAGGCTTGTTAACAAATATCCTACAAACACATTTTGTGCAGCTGCTTAGGGGAACTCCTAAGCCACTAAAAGTCCTCTTCCCTGCTCTTAGCAGATCTCGCCTTAGGAGCCCTTTTAAGCGCTAGGAATCTTGAGGAATAGCTTTTATATTAACTGGGATTTTCGTGTCACTTTTAGGGGAAATTCTAAGAAAACGTCATGACTCTGAGAATTTTCTTAGAATTTGGCCGCTAGGAGCCACTTTTTGCACAAAAATTCTTTAGGGATACGGGCCCAGATCTTTAGAATCCATATGATTGCAAGTAACAGATCCAAATTCAGCCCTTTATCCAGAGATCTTCATCTCCATCCTCAGTCAGCAGCGACCGTCAAAGCGTTCGTTATGAATTCAAATTTTAAGAATCGTGCCATCAAGAAGCGTTACAACATGGTTTACGGCAGTCATATCGAATGATCATTGGCTCTTGCCTGCTTCGTCACAAATTGCGACATGTCGTGTTTCAGTCAATGTACATTTGAAATGGGAAATGCGCGCCTTCACAGAGAGAAGCCGGATTCATATTTTCATGGCTTAATAACTTAAAGGGATACTTCAACGCTGGAAAGATGAATGTGTATTTAAATTGGGTCATTTATGTAGTAGAAATGTGAAATTATTTTAGAAGTTGGTGCCTTCTAGACTGAGAAAAGCTACCAAACAGAGGCAGGCTAAATACACATTAATTGCGCAGATATTAACATAATACATACTGTAATGATCTCTGTATTTCTGTATTACACACAGTGAGGAAAATAAGTATTTGAACACCCTGCTATTTTGCAAGTTCTCCCACTTGGAAATCATGGAGGGGTCTGAAATTGTCATCGTAGGTGCATGTCCACTGTGAGAGACATAATCTAAAAAAAAAAAATCCAGAAATCACAATGTATGATTTTTTAACTATTTATTTGTATGATACAGCTGCAAATAAGTATTTTTAAGTATATCTGACTTTATATCTCCCAATTGCGACTATTTCTCAGAATTGCGAGATATAAAGTAAGAATTGCGTGAGGATCAGGATCTGACTCTCCTGAGTCTGTGGTGTCAGAGGGAGAAGACGATACTTCCTGCAGCTCGCTGGAGGGGTCAGGCTGCATAATCATCTCTAAAACTTCACTACAAGTCAAGCCCTTTCTCATGTTGCTTGCTGCTCTTCTCACCATCAAATGACCAGCAGCCCATTTAAATCCACTTGCTTTGTTTAGTCTGCATTTCTCACCATCAAAAGGCAGCAGATGCATAAATACACTTACTTTGTTTTTGTTTACTCCATGTAGTTCTGAGAGCTGAGGTGCATATTTTGATTTTCTCAGACGCATCAAGGTGAGTTCTCATTCTCTCTCACACTCACACACACACTCACACACACACACACACACACACAAAAATATGCTATTATACTCCATATAACTCCATGTAAAAGCCAGAAACTAAGCTTTTTTTTTTTTTTTTGCACAGGCCTATCTAAAGGGTTAATGGTGCCACCTGGTTATCAACAGTAAAAATGACAAATTTTACCTCTTCCAAACAGGGAAAACCACCAACAATCAAAAATGCATGATTATATGGTGTCACAGCTTTGCAATCAAAAAATGTGGTTATAATGGAAGTCAATGGGGCAACAACAGCCACGAACAGTAAATGAGGGAGAAAAAGTTAAAATCTGATGCTGCACAAAAACGTACTCGGTTACTAACGTAACCTCGGTTCTCTCTAGAAGAGGGAACGAGTACTGCGTTGAAAACGCTAGGGGAAAAACTCTTTTTCACGAAATACTGAAGCAAAAAAAATTATCCTTTAATTTTGAAATAATGTAAAGCGCATTGCAGCAGCACGCAGCCATGGGCGAGACGGCTCGCTCGCTCATTGGCTGCTCTGCGGCAACTGCATAAGCCTATCGAGCGAGGCCTGTGGTGACGTCAGGCCAATGAGGGCGCTTCGCGCCCTCCTCGCCACTTCCCGCCGAAACGGCGTGGCTTAGTCCTATAAAAGGAGCTCGAAAAGGCTGATTCACTTGATTTTATTCATCGCCGAAGCGAACCAGAGTGAACCGTACGCACGGCCAGAAAACGCAGTACTCGTTCCCTCTTCTAGAGAGAACCGAGGTTACGTTAGTAACCGAGTACGTTCTCTTACGAGAGGTCTCTCGTACTGCGTTGAAAACGCTAGGGGAACCAGTGCAAAACGCTGTGCGTACTGTGATTAATCACCCATAAACCTGGAACCCAGGATTTATCAAGCATAAATCACTAGAGGGACTCACAGAGAGTCCTGGAACAGGAAGGGAACCCTTCTGCCCCTATATGGTGACGTCCACTGACGCAGTAACATGACATCACATAGACAAGGCGGGGAGCCTGAACTAATGTGGGAATATGTGGGTCTTACGCAATACTGCCCATATGATAGCCGGCAGCGCACTGCGCTCGCGGCCTCAGAGTCCTAATCAGACCACTGATTTGATTAAACTGACAATAGCTTAGCCTGTAGAGCGGGGACCTCTAGGTTATAAAACCTAATAAATGTAGACGGCGAGGCCCAGCCTGCCGCCATACATATGTCTTGTAAGGAAATCCCACTAGACCAAGCCCACGATGAGGCAACGCCTCTCGTGGAATGCGCTCTGACACCCAACGGGCACTGAAGACCCTTGGCAGTGTAAGCTAGCGCTATAGCATCGACTATCCATCTGGACAGGCTTTGTTTCGAAACAGCCATTCCCTTGGAACGTCCACTGAACGAGACAAATAGCTGCTCAGTCTGTCTAAAGACAGAAGAGCGAGACACATAAGCTCTCAGGGTCCTTACAGGGCAGAGAAAACTTGAGTCCCCTTCCTCGTCCCCGTTCCACCGGCAGGGCAGACAGGGAGATAACCTGAGCCCGAAATGGTGTGTTGAGGGATTTTGGAACATAACCATGCCTAGGTTTGAGTATGACTCTCGAGTCACCTGGCCCAAAACTCTAAGCACGCCGCGCTCACCGAGAGCGCGTGCAGGTCACCTACGCGCTTAACTGAAGCGAGAGCCAACAGAAACACTTTTTTAAATGACAGATGTTTGAGGCTAGCCGTTTGGATGGGCTCGAAAGGGGGACCTTTCATGGCCTCCAAAACTGTAGAGAGGTCCCACATAGGGACTGAAGGAGGTCTGGGAGGATTCAGCCTCCTCGCTCCCCTGAGGAAGCGGATGACTAGATCGTTCCTCCCTAATGACTGACCGAGCGTTGTTTCAGAAAACGGCGTGATAGCCGCCACATAGACTTTGAGCGTGGAAGGGGCTCTGCCCTTATCCAACAGCTCCTGTAGGAAGGAGAGAACCTCCGTCACCTCGCAATCGAGGGGTGAAAGACCCCGAGCTGTGCACCAGCTGGAGAATACTGACCACTTTGAGGCGTAAAGCCGTCTGGTTGACGGTGCTCTAGCCTGAGTGATAGTGTTTAGCACCCTTACTGAGAGATCAGCGGGTACCCGTTGAGCGCCCACACGTGGAGGGACCACAATTCCGGGTGAGGATGCCAAATCGAACCCCTGGCCTGCGAGAGGAGGTCCCTCCTCAATGGCACTGGCTACGGGGCAGTGTCTGCTAGCTGCATCAGGACTGGGAACCACGGCTGGTTCATCCAGAGCGGCGCTACGAGCAGCACTGAGCATTTCGTTTCCCTGATCCGTTCTAACACCTGAGGCAGGAGGGAGACGGGGGGAAAAGCATAGAGCGGACAGCGCGGCCACGTTCGGGACAGCGCGCTCTCGCTCTTGGAAAAGAACGCGGGGCAGTGAGCGTTTTTGTGGGACGCGAACAGGTCCACCTCCGCTCTGCCGAATCTCTCCCACAACAGCTGGACTGTTTGCGGGTGTAGAGACCATTCGCTCGTAGGAATGTTGTTCCTGGACAGTCTGTCTGGACCCAGATTCTGGATCCCTGGCACATGCACTGCTCTCAGCGAGCGCAAGTTGCGCTGAGCCCATAAAAGGAGGCGTTCCGCCAGCCTGTACAGGTTTAAGGATGTGAGACCGCCCTGGCGATTTATATAGGACACCACAGACATGTTGTCCGAACGGACTAAGACGTGTTGGTCCTTGATTTGGGGACGAAAACGCGTCAGAGCGTTGTCCACTGCCATCATTTCCAGGCAGTTGATATGTTGGAGCTTTTCGCGTTCTGACCACTGGCTGAAGAACGGTCTGCCCTCGAGCAGCGCTCCCCATCCCGATGTGGAGGCGTCTGTCGACACCACTAACACTCTCGAGGAAGTCCCCAGGCTTACACCTGATTGGTACCAGTCGCTCGACTTCCAAGGTTTTAGAGCTTCCACACAGCTCTGATTGACCCTGAGACGCAGCCAACCGGATGCCCACGCTCTGCGCGGTACCCGCTCTTTCAACCAGAACTGCAGAGGGCGCATGCGGAGCAAGCCCAGCTGGAGAACTGATGATGCTGAGGCCATAAGACCTAGCATCCTCTGAAATTTCCTGAGCGTGACGGTCGCACCGCAGCGAAAAAGTTTCGCCGTGCGCTGAATGTCTAGCACGCGCTGTGGTGACAGCCGCGCTATCATAGACTGTGAGTCCAGAACTGTGCCCAGAAACGAAGTCGTTTGACTGGGGTTCAGCGAACTCTTCGTCCAATTGACTCTGAGACCAAGATTCTTGAGGTGATCGAGTAAAATGGTCCTGTGCTCCACGAGCTCTGATCGCGATTGAGCTAGAATCAGCCAGTCGTCCAAATAGTTCAGGACTCGCATGCCTCTGAGTGTGAGAGGCGCGAGCGCTGCGTCCATGCACTTCGTAAATGTACGAGGTGCCAGGGATAAGCCGAACGGCAGGACTGTATACTGGTATGCCTGGCCCTCGAAGGCGAACCTCAAGTATCGCCTGTGACGTGACGCTATCTGTATTTGAAAATACGCGTCCTTCAGATCTATCGACATGAACCAGTCTCCTCTGCGAATTTGCGCGAGGATTTTCCTGGTCGTGAGCATTCTGAAACTGCGTTTCATTAATGCTTTGTTCAGCCTTCTTAGATCCAGTATGGGTCTGAAACCCCCGTCTTTCTTGGGAACCAGAAAATATCTGCTGTACAGCCCCTCTTCGCTTTGAGCTTGAGATACAGGCTCTATAGCCCCTTTGCTCAACAGTTTTGATATTTCGGCGCGAAGTAGGTGTGCTACTTCTGAATTCACCGTAGTCTCGACGCGCGCTGTGAAGCGGTGAAGACGTCGATAAAACTGTAGCGAGTAACCTTTCTTTATAATGCCTAGCACCCATTCTGAAACCCCTGGAAGCGCTGCCCATGCGTCCGCATGGATGGCTAAGGGCTGGATGTGAAGCGCGCTCTGTTCGCTGGGCGACAGAGGTGCTTCGGTGTGCTGCAGCATAGGCGGGATGCCCGCGACATTCGAGGCGGGGGGCGCGCTGATCACAGCGGGCAGAACGCTCGTCCTCAACCCGACTACGGTGCTTAACCGAGTGAGGGAGGGCTGAGCGGGTCCCGAAGGACTCATGGTGTCTGTGAGTAAGTGTGGGCACGGGGAAGCGGGCACATTTACTGCTTTGGACGCGCTGTCTGCCTGGGCAGAGCGAGCGTGCACAGGTTTCGTTTTTACAGAAAACCTGTGACATGTGTGACATAGTGTTTGTGGGCACTGGGAAGTGGGCACGTTTACTATGTTGATTGCGCGATCGACCTGAGTCGATTTTATGGACGCGCCCTGTGTGAAGGGCTGTGCTTGTGTGTAGGGATGGGCACAGAGGAGTGGGCATCAGCGCTACATTTATTGCACCATCGGCCGTGGCCGGGATACCAGAAAATACACTCTTTACAGGATTTATCTGGGTAGCCGTAAAAACGGCTTTTGTGTGCAGGCAAGCGGGCAACAGTACAGGCTTGCGCGTTGCAGAAGACGCTGAGACAGTTGCAATTCCTGGGACTGAAACAGCGGCGCGCTTGGGTGAGAATCCGGCCGCAGCGGGACTCACACACCGGCGCTTTCCTAGGCATGCTAGGATGTTTTCGGGGCTTCCGGTTTCACCACAATCCTCGGCCGCGGCCCACGGGGAGCGGGGCGATGGTCGGCAGAGCGAGAGCGTGGCCTCGAGCTGCGTTGCTGTCGGTGTTGCGACGAAGCAGCAGGAGGGGGAGGCTGTGGCTGAGAGCTCCGTGGGGCCGGTTTAGCACGACTCGCTGAAGAGCTAGAGCGCTTCGGGAGGAAGTGCTTAAAGGCTTGAGACGCTTTCTGGACCTCGGCGAATCTCTCTACGAACTCGTTGACAGAGGATCCGAAGAGGCCAGCAGAAGATAGTGGGGCGTCGAGGAACGTAGCGCGGAGAGAGAGATCCGAAGCGCTTCTTAAGTCCGAGAGGCAGATCGCATCAGGTCCTATCTCATCCAGCTGACGGAGAAGATCTCCCTGAAAGATCTGCAGTGTAGCCATGGTGTGTAGTGCAGACCGGCCTTCCCAGCGGCGACGTCATGCGGCAGGCTTTGGATGGCAACACCGGTTTCGTCCGCCGTCCAGCAGAGGGCGGGCAAAGATGGGTCGCTATCGCCTGTTCCACCGGCGGAAGCGAATGGTAGCCTCTGTTTTTAGCATCGTCTAGCGTAGCGAATGCTGGTGAGACAGACGAACGTGTTCGAGCTGAAAAGGGAGCGCTCCAAGCCTTCGCAACTTCTTCATGAAGCTCAGGAAGAAAGGGGGCAGGCTTGGATTCCGGAGAAGTGCGCTCACCAGGGAGAAAGCTACCATCCAGTCGAGTCCGAGAAGGGGGCTCCGGAGCGGACCACTCAAGGCCGAGGCTCGCCGCGGCCAGCGAGAGTACGCGCATCAGCTCCCTCTCGATGTTAGCTCTTTTGTTAGGTGTACGGGCAGGAAGCGCGAGATCCGCAGAGCTCGCCCAGTCTTCACTGCCCGAGGCTAACAGAGAGCACGAGTCATCATCCCCCGACGCGGCTTTAGAATCAGCTTCCTCTGCTGAAGCGGCGGCAGACAGCGGTCGCTGAGCATCAGGAAGTGATCCAGGCGAAACCGGTGAAGCAGGCGGGCGAACCGGCGGGCTTAGTCGGGCTGGAGAAGGCTCTGGGACCCGCTGAGAGCGGCGCTTCTTATGGCGCGGCAGTACAGCGGGAGATGCAGGCTCGGAGAATACTGCCAGGCGAGTCCTCAGAGTCACCATAGGCATAAGCTCGCAGTGAGGGCAGCCGCCGTCAGCGAGCGCGAGCGCTGCATGGTCTTCACCCAGGCAGGAGACACAGATGACATGACGGTCTCCCTCGCTGAGTGGGGCTCGGCACGAGCCGCATTTGGAAGGCATCTTGAAAAAGACGCGAGCTCTTTTACGAGTGTGTGTCGCAGGGCGAATACACACACACACAGAGAGTAAATAGAAAAGGATATGGGCGCCGGAAAGCGCAGCAGGAACGGCAGTCGAAGGCGGCATGGGCCAGCAGCTTCCGTGAGTGACTCGTCCCGCTGAAGTGCTTCTCAGACGACGCGTTGCTTCTTCTCGTGATCCAACGATGCGTGAGCTTCGCTGAAGAGATGAAAAATCAAGTGAATCAGCCTTTTCTCATTGGCCTGACGTCACCACAGACCTCGCTCGATAGGCTTATGCAGTTGCCGCAGAGCAGCCAATGAGCGAGCGAGCCATCTCGCCCATGGCTGCGTGCTGCTGCAATGCGCTTTACATTATTTCAAAATTAAAGGATAATTTTTTTTGCTTCAGTATTTCGTGAAAAAGAGTTTTTCCCCTAGCGTTTTCAACGGAGTACGAGAGACCTCTCGTAAGAGAACTAACAATGCATCAAAACCAATGTTGTTTCTAATCTTTGACATGTCCAAGACTGTGATAAAAGGAAAAAAAAAAAAAAAAAAAAAATCCTGTCCACATTCACATTTTATATTGAAAATAAGTAATTTTTTTTATTTATTTTTTTCAAATCAGTGACATCATGAATTTGGCAATTAAAGAGTTAAAATCCTGTTGTTGTTTTTTTAAACATTTAGTAGTTTTGATCAGACCAGAACTTCGGGACAGACACAAAATCCATTTTTTAATAATTAAATTACAAATTATACAGAAAATATATATTCTATGCAATCGTTTATATAACTTAATAGAGTAAACATAAAACATATTTGAAAATTAGACTTACTTGTTTAATGATAATTCAAGATGAATGTATGAATCAGGAGGCAGAGACAGTCAATAATAGTTGGAGTGGGAGTCATTTAGTTAATATTTCCCATTATTTATTTTTTACTAAATATACATAAAGCATTATTTTTAGTGATAGTGTGATATAATTTGTGTTATTATTCAAAACTGTTTCAAAAAGGTTTTTTATTTTTTTATTAAAAGAAGGTTTATCTGGTAGACTCGAAATGAACCCCCAATTCTAGAATGACTCGTGTTTGTCCTATGAAGCAAATGGCACAGATGTGTGTTAGAGGTGTAAGAGACACATCAGTCCTCAATCTGCATAATGACGATTCCCTGCATACATTAGCATACTGAGATGATGAAGGCCATTATCCCACGTTTAATTCACATGAATACTTCTAAACTGCAAACTGTTGTTCTAGGGCAGTAAATAGTTCTACCCATTTCACGTCAATAGTTCCTGTTTTCACCTCATTTATTATGCTGATGTCTTCAGATCTCCTGTAAATTGGCACTTAAAGCTCATTTCACTGGTCTTACACTATGGGTATCTGTTGGTTACAAATATGTACGTTTTTCTGACCATTTCACTAATGCACTAATAAAGATGTGGTTTGTCTGTTTAATCCCTTAAGACATAACTGACTGTCTTTACACTAATTTCGCGTCAGAAATAATTTTGAGATGCAAAAACATTTCACCACTACAGAGTCTCTCACAGCCGCATGCGCAAGTAGGCTACTCTTCACCAAGCCCACATCAGCATTTGAAACTGAAAGTGTCCTTCTGTCAGAGAGTTTCGCTTTTTTAATATATAATCCACTGCATTCCAGAAGACATAAATGATGCCGTCGTAGAGCATTTGTAAGGAAAATACGGGCGGGCGAGACCATGCACTGCAAGCGTAAAATCAAGCAAATCGCGATGCATGGGAGTATCAATTCTTTTTTCCACCCTTAATTTTAATGAAGAAGCAGGATAATGTTCAGGTTAGCAATAAAATAAGTTGTGAATTAACAACAGTTACTTTACAATAGACAGACAAACAGGCATAAATGCTTAGATGTGATATTTAGTACAAAAACAAACTCAGTAACTGATATGTCAGATCAGCTCCTCCCACACTGGAATTCATCATCAGTAAAGCTCCTCCCACAACAATTACATCATTAGTGAAGCTCCTCCTACATTAATTACCCAATAAATGCTGGAATATTCCCTTCAGCTGCAAGTGAAGATGAGCACAATGCATCAGGAAGAGCTGAAATCTGTAAAGACTGAGTTTATTAAAGAGGACAGTGAGAACATGAGTGATCCAGAACCCTGCAGAATGAAACACACTGAAGATCCTGAAGAACAAAGAGGTTGGTGTTTATTCTTCATTCATTCATGATGCTGAAGAACATTCATGTTAAAAACATTCAACCACATCATCACATTTAGATTAACAGGTAAACTATGAAATGGTACAAAATGTTCTTGTTTGTTTTCAACAAATGGTCATTAAAGGTCATAAATATTATTTTAGCTCTTTTTGTTGTTGTTATATTTATATCTGGTTCAACAATTTTTTTTGCAACAATGTTGCCGTTATTTTAGACATTTTTCAATATAGTTATTATTATTATTATTATTATTTGACCTTAAACAGTCAATGCCAAACTGTATCAAGTACATGAACTTTCCAGAAAGGCTGACATGGTTGTATTCATAACTTAAGCAAACTCTGATTTATAGTTACTGATGAAGTTATATTTCTCATAAATTATAGAAGTTATTCATATTTATTTAGATTCTTCTTCTTATAATAACCTTAGTATCCGGTCAACACTGTACAGTTTGTGTAAAAACTGAGGCAATGGATTGAGATTATTTTCTTGTCCTCCCATCATGCTGTAGAAAGAGCCCAGATGATGTCAGTTCCTGGGTGCCACAGTTTAAAGAAATGCTCTGTTTTTAAGGGAGGAGGAAAATTATGTCAGATGTAACGGATGAGGGAAACATGTAGGACACAGAAAATACACTAAGAAAAAAATTGTTAAATTAGAACAAGTTAAAGATTGTTCTGACGGCAACGTAATGACATCATATAATTAAAAAAGACACCTGACGAAAAGCATGACACATTTCTGGATCTTTATAAGGAAACATCCAAGCAACCAAAACAATATAAAAGTTAATAGATACATTAAATGTGCACTCTTTCTTTTTTTACATGATTGCCAATCATTTATCGATTTCTAGGATTTGTACAGGCTTTACATTTTTATTTTAAAATTTGTAATGAGCAATTCATTTAATTTATTTTTGAAGCAGATTTGTCACGTGACAGTGTTAATTAAAGTTTCTTAAGTTAAAGGAGCTGTATGTAAGAAATGTATTTCAATTAATCATAAAATGGCTCTGATATGTCACTAGACATTAAGAAATCATGTTCATTTCAAATACTTATATCACTGACAACAGTAGTATGGCCAGGATATTGTCATTTAAAAAGTGAAGTTGCAGCCCTCAACTGATGTTGTCTTCTTGTGTTTTGGCCTGAAGCGCCACCCTCCACCTATCTACCAATCACAAAGTCAGTAGTGTTTCGGCATCTGGGTTGCCAGCTCTGCTCTAGTTACCACAGCTATGTGTCAGCCTGGATCATGCAGCCTATCTGGCAACCTCGAGTCAGGGGGGAGGGGGAGGGGGAGGGGGAGGGGGAGGGGGAGGGGGAGGGGGAGGGGGAGGGGGTGGGGATACACCGCTCTACAGTAATTTGAAAGTGATTGCAGTACCAGTTTTGGCCAAAATCTTACATACGGCTCCTTTAACTGCATCAAGCCACTCCTATAATATCAGTCACGACTCAAATGAACTGAGTAGGTTGAACACGGGCTGTTAATTTGAAAATGACTGTAAACCTGTGTGGAGAAGTCTGTGCACGCCAGTATTGACACTGCAATGGTTGTGATATTATGCTTTCATAAATTCAAGGTATAGCCAGGGCCGGCACAAGCTCTAGGCAAAACATTGTTGAAGATTAAAATTGTGTTGTTTTGTGTTATTTTCAGTATTTTTATTTGTGTAATGTATTTTGTGAAGTCAGGGTGTGTCTGTACATGTGTGCTAGGAGAGGCATGGGATGAGGCATGGGAATGTACGTCTATTCTAAACATAGTCATCATGTGTTTCTACCTCGTAAGGAAATCTCTACCTAGAGTTCCTTTGTTAGGAGTATAACATCCAAATTGAGTGTGTCACCCGTTATATATATATTATATACATTATATTTAATTTGAGGTGTTATTTTTAACCTTTAATGATAATACCAGCTGACAGGGCTCTCTGTGTACAGTATTAGGTGAGTTTCTTGAGGAAAATTAACATTCTGTACACAATATTTATCCAAATGATTGAATATTGAATCAAGATCGGAATCAAATCACAAGATAAGTCTAGTGTGACCGGCCCTTAATAATTAAAGTTTTTCGTAAAATAAATAAAATATCAGTCTAAAAGTTGGTGTCAGAATTATGGCACTATTGTTTTTGTTTTTTTAATGTTAAAATTAGGTTAGATAATTGAGTCTATTATATTTAATAGTTATCACTACAGAAACATGTTATTTGTGCCTATTAATGCTTTGGAAAACAATAATTGGAATATCAATGTACCTCATTTATCATGAAAAGTTTCAGGGATGTATAATTGATTCATAAAAATGCATAAAAGTGGTTGTAATATTTTATAGCTGTTGCCTACTTTCTGCTATTACATCAGATCTCACCTTTATGTCCTTTCACTTTATATTTCTCACTTTGAAATATTATGTACTAAAAATTAATTAAAAAAATATATATATTTTTTTCTTTCTTTACATTTCATTTCAGACCTGATGGAAGTGAAGGAGGAGAGTGAAGAACTGAGTGAAGTGAAGGAGGAGAGTGAAGAACTGAATGAAGTGAAGGAGAAACATCATGTCAAACCTGGAGAAAAACCTTTGAGTCGCTCAAAGACTAAAATCACATTTTTAAAGAAAAGAAGAGCCAATAAATCTTTCACATGCACTCAGTGTGGAAAGAGTTACACAAGCAAACAAAGTCTTGAGATTCACATGAGAGTTCACACTGGAGAGAAGCCGTTTACATGCAATCAATGTGGAAAGAGTTTCAGGCAATCATATTCCCTTAATGTTCACATGAGGATCCACACCGGAGAGAAGCCGTTCACATGTTATCAATGTGGGAAGAGTTTCAGTCAATCATCATCCCTTAAAGAACACATAATGATCCACACCGGAGAGAAGCCTTTCACATGTGATCAATGTGGCAAAACATTTCTTAGGTCATCAAACCTGAAGAAACACCTGACAGTTCATACGAAGGAGAAGCCACATTCATGTTCTGTGTGTGGAAAGAGTTTTTCACTGCTGAAATTTTTACGAAGACATCAGAAAATTCACACTGGTGTGAGAGAGTACGTGTGCTTTGAGTGTGGGAAGACTTTTATTAAAACTGAATATTTAAAACAGCACCAGAGAATTCACACTGGAGAAAAACCTTACAAGTGTTCACGATGTGACAAGAGATTCAGTGGTTCATCATCTCTGAAATTACATGAGAGGATCCACACTGGAGAAAAACCTTACAAGTGTTCTCACTGTGACAAGAGATTCATTCAGTTAGGACATCTGAGAACACATGAGAGGATCCACACTGGAGAAAAACCTTACAAGTGTTCACACTGTGACAAGAGATTCAGTTTTTCATCATCTCTGAAATTACATGAGAGGATCCACACTGGAGAAAAACCTTACAAGTGTTCACACTGTGACAAGAGATTCAGACGCTCAGCAGATATGAAAACACATGAGAGGATCCACAGCAGAGAGAAGCCGTTCACATGTGATCAGTGTGGAAAGAGTTTCTCTTTTAAAAGTCACCTGAAGAAACACATGAAGATCCATGCAGTGTGATTTCGGCACTCCGACACCCCCAAAACATCCATTAGAGGCACAAATCCAATGGAGAATTCGGCTGCCCGATGGAGAAGAGCCGATGGGTTTTTTGGGCTACTTTTGTTGCACAGACCTGGCAACCCTCCTACCTTTCCCCAGGCCGTGAAGGACAGAACGAGGAACATCAGCGGCTGAGAGGAACGAGACCGAGAGGAGGAGCTGATGGAGCTAGTTCGGGAGGGCATGAAGTTTCAGAGAGAGAAAGAGGAGATCACAGGAGAACAGGGAGAGAATGAACGGATTGTTCTCTCTTCTTGACAGTTTAAATAAACTTTTGCTTATGTGAATTAAAATTTGTAAATTTAACAATCGTATATACTATTTTTATGCGAGTTATAGTTTACAAATGAAACAAAAAATATTGTTTATTTTTGTAATGAAAGTTATGACTTGTAAATGTAATAAAGAAAATATTCTGCAATTTTCTTGTCAATGAATTTGTTCATTTGATGCAAAATAAATTGTTCTATACATTTTTACTTGCAGTACTTTATACAACTATTTACAAGATAAGTTACGTTTAAAATACGAAAAACTAAATAAGAGTATGAAATTAAATAAATAAAATTAACAGTATACATAAAACAGAGTGTAAGAAAACATTTTTCTGTAGACTTTTATTGAGCTGAGCAGGAGATCCGGGATGAGCTGCACAATAGAGACGCTGGTAAAGCCTCAGCCGGAGGGACATCATCTGGGATCAGTGCTTATTTACACTGTCCACCAACAGGTTTGCAGGGCTGACACAGTCGACGGCTGCCAGTCACTGAGATGTTCTCAGAAAGAGGAGGAATAAAAGAAATTAACTCACGTACTCAAAAATCAAACCATAAAATATTTGAACATATAGCAAAACTGTCCTATGAGCTAAACTCTGCAGGACAGCAGCCCTCCAGGACCCATCCCTGATCTGTAAGACATATTTTTAGTGTTTCTATTATATACTGTTCATATTTTTTTTAAACAATATCTAATATCATAATCTAATATCCATGTGTAAAAAGTCAGTTTTTCATAAAAAGTGCAATATTTGCCTCTGACATGAAGTTGAATAACAACCAAAAGTAGCCTACTTCAAAATTATACTTTAATCCAGAGTAAATGTATATTGTAACATTCCACCACTGGTTATTTGAAAAATGAAACTAACAAAATGTATTGTCACATGAACAAATTGTTGCTAGCTGTGTCCCGGGAGTTGTTCAATGGGACGGTCTGGTATGTACATAATAAAGTCTAAAGAGTATTTACTAGCCTATGTAAAATCACATACTGGTAACATATAAGTCAACATTTAAACCTTTATTGTATTTTTTTTATTATTATTATTATTTTCATTTTTATCATTAGATACATTAGATTACCCGATTCAATTGAAATCCAATACTTACATTTAAAAGTGTAATCTGGCCATTTCGTCTCAAGCGCAATGAATTCTGGGATAGCCAAGGCTGCGAAGGATCCTTCTGATGTATCCTGGATTCACAGGGAAAGAAGGACGCATTTGCAGGCTGCATTTTGAAGGAGCCTTCAAAGTATCTTCGGATTGGGACAGCCTTTGTCGCACCGCAATGATGCAGTCGGCTATACTTTCCCCTTTAAATGAGTCTCGGTGCGTCCTCCAAAGGCTGCATTGGCCACGCACTTCGAAGAACGTGGCCTTCAAAGGATTCAGCCCTGAATTGGGACACAGCTATAGTCTCTTCTGTGTAAGTTAGTCACAGTCAAATCTCTCTTCACCTATAGTTGGTGCTGTTTCACTGTGGCTGCTGTTGAATCATCCAGGTTGTAAATGAGTGTCTGATGAGTGATATGATAAATAATATCTGTTAACTCAAATTTCATGTGATTCTGATTTGTCTGTTCAGACCAATGCAAAAAACAAACAAATTTACCTTCTGACAGTAGGTGGCGGCAACGTACATAGCAGTGCTGCGCAATGGCAATATCCTGGCCGGACTACTGTTGTCAGTGACGTAAGTATTTGAAATGAACATGATTTCTTAAAGGGATACTTCAGGATTTAGCATTAAGCTTTGTATTAGTAGAAACCGTGCTTTCCACCCTCATATCCCCCTGGGACAAGAGATTTATGTATTTTTTGTCTGGAAAAAATCATCATTTTGCGTCACCGGAGGATTTTCGGGCCAGAGGCTAAAGACTACAGCCAGTAGGAGGAGCTGTCCCGCATGTTCTCAACCCACCCATAGAGGGTGGGATATCACTCACAAAATGTACACACAGTGTCAGCCGTCTTTCTTTGGAAGCTAAGCTAGCAGGCTCTTGTTCTGTGGAGAAAGCTGAGTTGTAGGGGTTACCATCCTCTTTTTCCCGGACTTGTCCAGCGGGCGAGATCGTTCAAAATGTCCGGGATTCGGCTTTTTCTTTCTGCAGTTGCCATTCATTGTTTACATGCACACCTTTTGTTTCAATCTAACTGAATTCATTCCGATTGGTGAATCTGAATGTAGTGTTTACATGAACGCTAAACAAGTGATCGGTTGCTGTGCGTTTTACCATTGCTAAGAAAATTCCCACTCCTCCGTGAGAGATGTGAGACCGCCGCGTCTCAGTAGTCACACCACCGGCCTCGAAGACTGGACCTCACACCACCGGCCTCGCGGCCGTCAGCCTCGTCCTGCCACTGTAAACATAATGAATGGCGACTGTAGAACTTAAAAGCCGAATCCCGGACATTTTGGGCGATCTCGAAATCCCTGGCAAACTCGTCACGGAGACTCAATTCGCCTTTTTCACACGCAACCGGAAACTACGTCACGCCGGGTAAACGGATTTCCGCCAGAGCTGAAACTACGGTGTTTTCATATAGAGCGAACATGGAGCGTTATTTCACAACTTCTCTCTCGACACTGCCACGACTCAGATTTGAGGATGTTGACAGATTTGTTGGATGGCACTCAACAGTTAAAGAAGCAAGGCTGAGCAAGGGCTATAAATTCTTTGTTGAGGAATTTATTCACAATTATCAAGGTAAGTTGACAACTATCTGGCGCTAGCACTTGTTACATTATGAATGCTAATTGCTAACCATTTTTATGTGTTCAGTCTCTAATGTTGTTGATCGCAAGGTGGTAGTGAGAGCTAGGTGTTATTGATCTATGAGGAAAAATGAGGAGCCCCACACACTTGAGGTTATGTAATATGCCTGTTGGCTTATATGAGTTAGTCAGATCGTTCTGATATCAAGTTACTGCGGTTGCAGATTTTTTTCCCTTTATTTTAGTCTTAAGGTTTTCTTTGTTGGTTTTTAGCAAGCGGCAACCTCCCCGTCTCTCTCTTGAAACCAACACGGAAGTGAGTTAAACTGCAATTCGTTGACTGGCCGCTTGAGGCTGATGTCAGAAGTGAGTCAAATCTGTATCTCCCCCATGTTAAAAATGACAAATTTTACAGCAGAAAAAAACGTGTTTACAGCCTGGTGTCTGTATGTGGCTTTGGTCTATACAGCTAATTTTGCCCTTCATGACAACTGTGAGGGGGGTGCATTTTTTTATAACTCATCCGTTTAGTTGATTAATATTTAAAGTTATGCATAATTAAGGGTGTGGCCACTTGAGTGACAGGTGGGTTGTTGCTGATGTCAATGCGTTTGTCTGCTGTTACTAGCCGTCACTTCACCTCAGCAAGTGTTAGCTGCTGAACTTGCCTTCTCTGCAGTGTTTTGTGCTTTTTTTCGGGATTCATACAATTTAATACACCCATTAAGTTACTTCGCCCACGGCTTAGGATTCCGTTGTTGTCGTCGAGTATCGTTCGAAAGAACAACCAGCGCTGTATTTCAGTTTTCCTCTGTGAACATGCACTAATGGATGCCTGACAATTTCGTTGCTTTTTGGAGTTTTCAGATTTAAAAACGTCAATAAAGGCTCGTTCGTTCTGCTCTCACGAAACAGATAGATTATAATATGCTTATGTACCGTCAGATGAAATCATGCAGGCGTCGGCGCTTTCTCCGATCATGCAATAAATGCACATCCATGAATGAGCGCGGATTTTCTACCGCATTTACTTGAACTTCATAAGCAATACACTCTTAGAAAGAATGTGTCAAAAATGACACAACCTGTGTTAAATTTTAACACATCTGTGGGTGAGCTCCAGGACTACTAGATTTGTGTTAATTTCAACTCATTCACTGTGTTAATGAGTTTAACACACTAAATGTGTCAGAAAGGTTAACATAAAGATGTGTAAACATGTGTAACATTAACACATTATGTGCTATCCTTGGCTACACACACTGTGTTAAGAAAGGTATCTAAAATCCTAAATCCTAAACAAAATAAGCATTTGACAAAATAAAGTCTGTGGTTGATTATCTTATTTATTATAATGACTGACATATCAACAATTAAATTCAATCCAGAATAGAACAATACAATTTAAAGCAGTCAAAAAGGAAATGTCCAACATAGGATAAAACAGTTATTTTCTCAATCTCATTAGGTAACATAACACACTTCCCCACCTTCAAAATAATTTCACTTATTTCCAAAACATTTTTGGCTTGATGTACATTGGTGGCCAAGTTTAGAAAATATTAAGCATTTTAATGTTTTTGAAAGAAATCTCTTATGCTCACCAAATATTTTATTTGATACAAAAGTACAGTAAAACCAGTAAATATTGTGAAATATTATTACAATGTAAAACAGCTGTTTTCTATTTGAATATATTTAAAAAATATTATTTTATTCATGTGATCAAAACTGAATTTTCAGCATCATTACTCCAAGTTTTCAGTGTCACATGATCCTTCAGAAATCATTCTTATACGATGATTTGATGCTCAAGAAACAGTTCTCATTATTATTATCAATGTCTGTACTCCTCCATCTTTTTCACAGCATTGAAGTAAAAGTGATCATAAAATCAGTCTTTAATAAGCCAATCTTTGGGAATAAGCATTTTGTTCACCTTTGGGAAAAATACATAAATGAACCTAAACCTAAATTAACTTATCCTGTTCAGAACTTAGTCTTGTTTAGCCAGACCTATCCCTAGACTCTATTGCAGCTTTTCTTGACCAAGGACCACCCAAGAGGACGTTTGACTGACATGTAACGCAACCAATCACAGTTCGTTTTGTTCTGAGTCATGTTTAGGGGCGTGATAATATATGATGTTGATGTCCCTACAATAACAGACTGGCTGCATCTAATAAATTATTCATTCAAGAACGTTAAGCAATTTTACGGCAACAATGGAGCCGCAAACTTCAAATACTTTTGAAAATCCAGCGTTTAGTTGATCCTGGTAAGCGCTCATTGTCACAGTTGTAAGCACAATAGCATTCTTCTTCCATGAGGGGTTTTGGTGTCACGATATTTGTTTCCAGGTGAACCGATAAAGAACACGACACTCACATCTCCCGAACATCCTGTAGAATTCAACCAATCAGATCGCGACTTTGAAATTCCTGAAGTGTTTCCAGAAAAGTGTGACATATGCATCAGTCCCGTTTCCTGGATGCAAACGTGTCCACCAACACAAATGTGCTCAGTTCTTCTTCAGAGAAGATCGCAGTTCCAACACTATATAAAAATATAATAGGGAGAGAGAGAGAGAGAGGAGAAAATTACACAAGCATCAAATTGTTTTTAATCTCCATCATACTATAATTCAGAATATATATATTTGTAAGTAACACTCTTTTGTCAGCACATTCAAACATTTCAGTTGAACTGTAAACTAAATTATGCCAGATTAAATTTTAATACTTACATTTCCTTAATTCTCTCCAAAAATGCTGAGATTCGTAGGCTTAACTGCAATCAGGGATTTAGGCTAGCCAATTTCAGCTTGTTTGCAGTGAAGGGACAGCTGTTTGAGACAAATACACAGTAAGATACATGATGCAAGAAATCCCCATGTGATGATCTTTTTCTTTCCCTCAGTAGTTAACCTACCTGTGCTCTGATAGGCTATGCTTATTAGGCACCTTCCTGGTCAGGTCGGACTCCTTGGCCTAATAATAGATAAAAAGAATGCAAAAATAAAAACTTAAGTTGTTTAGAATGCTTGATTTGATATGAATTAATGATTTAGTGAGTTTTACTGCAATGCTTACCTGAATAAATTAAATCTGGTGAGACTGAACACGGTGGTCGGTGGAAAATGGTCCATCTTCTGATTGGTTCATTTGCTGTGTAATAAATATTAGACATAATGCAAAGGTCACTTATTTGATATAAAGTTAGCACATGTATTGTATGCTAACAGTTACCTAGCCTGCACATCACTGGCTCAAGAGCACTTATGACATATTGCTAATCATTTCAGCAAACTTTCAAATACACTACTACGACTACATTTTATACGTAACGTTAATCAAATTAATAAAGAGTAGACGATTTTTAAAACACCTTTACAGATAACATTTTGTTGTGTATTGTAAATCGAGTAGCACTAAGTTACAATCTAGGTGCGGTCACGTTTACCATTGCTTGGCGAAATTTTGCGTGTAAAATCCATTTATTAATAAAGGTCTCTTCATTATCTGGAATTTCGTGTGAAAGTGGAAAAAAATTATGCCGATTTTGAATCGGGGTTTCCACGCAAATTCGCAGCATTGATCAACATAAAGCTGCTTGGTTTAGCCGTGCTTCAGCTAACTTTAACGTATTGACAATAGTCGAGTTCTTTGCCCGCAAAATCTCGTCGTAACCTAGCTTTTAAACCAGTATTAAAATAACAGTAGCAGGAAATATTGTTTTTGTAAATGAACATGAGTAAAAAAATTATAATTCAAGTACAGCGAGCTTACCTCAAGAACCTTGAGCATCACCGGCGTGATTCGGCGCGAATCATCTCCTCCCTGGTAAAGAGGTGGTTTTCACGAACAGTTTTGACGCGAGGGGTAGTCGATAACGAAGTGATAAGGTATACATGTTTTATTTTCAACAATATAGTAAAAACAAAATAGTTGCTGTCGTTAACAGACTTTTATCTACTAACGTTACTGAACTGACTGGAACTGGATTATGTTCACTCAAAAGTCACCTTATTGGTTGGTTCAGTTCGACTAGCTAATTTAAATAACGGTCGCGTTATAAAAAATAACACATTAAAGTGTGTAAGCACATCAGTCTACTCATATTGTGTTAAATGCTTTGAGTAAATACCCAAGTTGTGTAAACTTTAAACTACACATGGATATGTGTAAAATAGATTATTTTTTTATACACAGTTTTAGTTAATATTGACACAAAATGTGTAAATTAGAGTGTTACACATAATTTGTGTAATTTTTCTACACATTCCTTCTAAGAGTGTATATTTATGGTTTAACCCATTTGAGAGGCGGCCAAAATCAGAATTTAAAATGGACTGAATAAGCTCTCTACGAGCGATGCCGCGCTGACGGACCAGACTATAAAAAAGGAGTGACTGACATGTAACGTTATGCACATAAATCACTGTCACACACACTCTCTCAGAGTAATATTAAGAGTTCCTGCATTATACATTTTCAACTAGTAGAATAGTACAGATTCACGATAGTCTCACATGTAGCCATGTCTTTTAACTATTATAATATTTCGAAGGGCAAAAATAGGAACTTTTAATTGGTTTTACTGTCATCAACTGTACGCAGACTTGGTACTGTCAGTCAGTGGTGTGCCGTCAGAGCCAGCAGGGCCTTCTCTCCTGGCCCTGTCAAAATAAAAAATATATTTTTTTTCTATAATTAAATTAATGTGTGTCTGAACATGTCTAAATTCAATTACTGTCTATCAGTACGTTACGATTATATTTCCAGAAAGAATATGGTTAATTTTTGTGAGTCTGAGCTGGATTTTACATATGTCAACTAAACGCAGCTCCGTGGACCAGCACTAGTTGTATAGCTAGCCTTCCGTTGAAGCTGCCGTTTTCCATTTGATCATAACTTTGACTGACGTGTTTTATCAGCCAATCAAATTGTGATGCGTATGACAGAACGCCCCAGAGGCCCAGCGATGTGTCAACGGCTAGCCCGCGCTGATGTCATCGACATGGGTGGGCAGATACAATACATGTTTGTGTACAATAACAATTTTCAGGAAAAATAACATTACAATGTCCAGAAATCAATTTCATTAGTACATTGGGTCATTTTGGGTACATTTGTCATTCTAGATCTACTAATATTGTCAGTACCGAGAATTTCCACGTGACTAAATGCATTGATTCTTATATAATTTATGTGTACTGCGATGGTCTTGTGGTAGAATTTTTGCCACGCGTGTCAGAGGTTCTGGGATCGAATCCACACTCGTATATTTTTTATTTATTTTTTTACAGAATATGTTCAGTGGTTGTATATCAAGCAGGGCATTTGTGTGCATTTTGTTTTGTAAGATTTCAACGAATAGAAAGTCTCTGCAATGGCGATAGATTGAAGCGCGCATCTGAGTGAAAACTTTGCGCGAGCCACAAGAGAACACTGTATCCGCGCCACTGATAACAGCGGCAACGAGCACTCAGCTTGAACACCACATTTCAGCGCTAGAATGCATCTTATTCAACAAACGAAAATGAATGTCCTGCTAGTTAACCGGAGATGTTTTATTTATTTGTATTAGGTACATCCGTGCGCGAGATGTTTCAGTGCAGCTTTTATAATGTACAGTGGTGTGCGTGTGCGCTGAGGTTGAAGATCAGCTGTCTCGTCGTTGATGTTACGCAATAGTGCATACAGTGCATGATTGTATTTTGCATGAATCTGTGTGTGTTGTTATGGCGATGGGGGGGGGGGGGGGGGGGGGGGGGGGTGTAGATCGTTACTGAAGGCCCTGACTGAAACCCCACGGTACGCTACTGGTCAGTTGCATATAACGTTATAGAATTACCTCCCCAGCCTGCATAGAAATAAACATATATCTATGCCCAGCCTGAACTAAAAACTCGATCACGTCGAGCTAGGTGATTTCAGATACAGCCAGGCTCCAGCTCACGCCCCGCCTCTGCCCATCCGGGAGTGACGCAAGGCCAAGATGGCGACGGCCGGCTCCACCCACTTTAGGCTTCAAAAATGCTCTTCAGAAACCTACGGGTGACGTCACGGACACTTCGTCCATATTTTTTTACAGTCTATGGTTTTTAGTCATGTCTCTTTCATTGCTTCTGCATTTGCAGACTACAGCTGTCTTTCCTGCTTTTGCTGCTGTTTGCAGCTTTCAATTAACAGCACTTAAAGGGATAGTTCACTTCAAAATAAAAATTATGTCATCATATACTCTGTCACAGTGTCTGTTTGTGTATCACTGGTGTCCACTAGAGGTCCTCGTCTCCACTGTGTCATCCCATTCATGAACTGCATTCCCCACAATCCTTGTCAGTAACAATCACTGTTCATTGCACTCAGCTGTTCCCTGTCATCATTGTACCCAGCTGTTCCCTGTTATTCATTGTTAGTTCTTGTTATATATATACCCTGCCTGTCTAGTGTTTGTCACGGATTCCTTGCCTTATATCACGCCACTTCCGGTCCCTGTATTTCCTGTTTGTGTTCTTGTTTCTTGGATTGATTATTTGGATTTTGACCCCTGCCTGGACTGGATACGATTTTGGATTTGCCCAATAAATGCATTACTGCACTTGGATCTTCCCTTTTCCCTTTCCTTTTTGTGTGGATCGTGACAATACTCACCCTCAAGTTGTTTCAAACCTGTATGAATTTCTTTCTTCTGTTAACTCCTTGTTTTCTGGATCTATGAATCCATTGGACTAAATTGCCCTGACATGATTACATACTTATGGAATACATGAGTTTGTAAGATTACTGTAAGGTTTTATCTTTGTTTGGGGTGAACCAGAGATGTAAACGATTTAGCCTATGTCATGTAACTCCTACTCTGTATGTGTTTTTAGACACATGCCCTTTTTTTGCTAAAACACAGACTTGACATTCAATGTAAAAGTTATTGCACCCAAAAGTAACTTAAACAACTCTGAAACCCTGAATAGAGGCCTGTGTGTGAACCCTCTAAAATGGTCACTCATTTAAATTTGAATACATATGAAGGTAATACATATGTAATGCATCCTCTATAGATGTTTTTGAGTATAAAGGTGGCATCATACTAAACCTCAGGTTTAGCAAAATTCAGGTAAACCTTCAGACTGCTACTTCCTCGTCCCAAAGAAGGATGGGGTCTGAGCCCCATTTTGGACCTGCGTCGTCTGAGTTTTTTCCTTTACAAAGGGAAGTTCAAGATGCTGATGTTGAAAACTATCCTGGCGCAGATTCAAACAGGGGACTGGTTCGTCACCGTGGACCTGAAGGACACCTATTATCACATCCAGGTCAGTTCAACGGCACCGGAATTTTCTCCGGTTCGCCTTTGGGGGAAAGACGTATCAGTGACGGGTCCTTCCATTTGGTCTAGCTCTGGCTCCGCGGACGTTCTCCAAGTGCATGGATGCAGCTCTGGCCCCCTTGAGAATCCAGGGCATTCATGTGCTAAATTATCTAGACGACTGGCTCATTCTGGCTCATTCCAAAGAGTTGGTGTGTCGTCACAGGGATGTCCTTCTCCACCACCTCCGGTCTCTTGGTCTCAGGTTGAATGCTCAGAAGAGTGTCTTAACTCCTTCTCAGCAAACCACTTTCCTGGTAGTCTAACTCGATTCTCTCTCGATGCAGGCCCGTCTGACCCCTGCTCGAGTTTCCAGTCTCCGTGCGTGCTTGGCCCGTTTCACACTCGGCCATCATGTAGCGGTGGGCATATGTCGCAGGTCTTTGGGGCTCATGGCAGCAGCCTCTCCTGTGCTGCCCTTGGGTCTCCTTCATGTGAGACCATTCCTGTGGTGGATGAAACTCAGGGGCATCTGCCATTCTTGGTCTGCCTTCCGCCTGCTGAGAGTGTCGCGCAGGTCCCTTTGCACTCTTTTGAGGTGGAAATACTCCCCCTTTTTACTTCAGGGGGTCAAGATGGGTGTAGTTTGCCATCGCCAGGTTGTCCCAAACTATTTGACTGGTTGGGGTGCGGTCTTCGAGGGCAGACCGGTGTGCGGTGTTTGGATGGGCGAGCCTCTCTTGTGGCACATAAATTGCCTCGAGTTGCTAGCCATCTCTCTGGCCTTGTGTCATTTTCTCCCAGCCCTGATGGGCTTTCATGTCATTGTCAGGACGGACAACATGGCAGTGGGGGGAACACCTTTGCCATAATTTTATATTTTGGATATATCATATGCACAGTTATTCAAAACCTAAAACTCTTTTTTTTATTAGCTTCTATGTACATTTATTTACAAGATTGAAAGTAATTGGAGGAGAGATGTTGAAAAATTCACGGTAAACATGAAAGCAAGATTGAAACCAAACTATTTATTTTTTTACTGTCAGTGTTTATGGTTGTGAATACAGTATTGCACAGTCCAAAAAAACCCTATAACTTGACCTTTGGCCTTTTATAGGCCTATTCTAAAGCCATGATTGATTGGTGTTCAGTAAAGCAATGAGTGTTTGTGTAAGGATGATAAAAATGATGTAATACTGATACACTGAATGGGTTGATATAAGTTAAAGATACTTAAAATGGTCCATAAAAAGGAGAAAGTTAAAATACACTTATGGTCTGTAGATCGGAAATCCATTGCTTTTTGGGTAAAAGAGATTAATAGGATAAAAAGACGATCTGTGTTTAAAATGCTGTTTTATTTAACTTCTATAACATTTTGGGGAAATGCACCTTAAATTACAATATGCAGTGTTTGCTTGTTTACATAAGTTTCACTTTCTTTTTGCCAAAAGTTTAAGTACCAGTTTGTGATTGGAGGATCTGTTAATGATTGCTAATGCCTCGTTCAGCCTGTGTACGGAACGTGTGGCTTACGTTCATCCATTACAACATTGGACTTGACTGAAGCAACATCGTGTCCGTGTCATACTTTCTATTTCCGCTTTTACAGAGGCGTAACATTTGCACACATGAGGAGAGTGTGTGACGATCTGATGAATTATTGTGGCATTTTGATAAGTTGTGTTTGAAAAAGGAAATCAAGATACTTACTGTTAGATTTTTGTGAGTTACATAGAGAATTGTGTGTTGTGGTTTGCAAAAAAGTGTCTTTGACTTAGTCAAAGGCCAAGATTTAGTGTATGGTTCTGTTTGTATTGTGTAACAAGTAAGAAATTTATGTGAAAGCAGTTGAAAAAAACTTTAATAATAATCAAAAGAAAGGAGTGTTATGGCAATTAATTGTACTTCATGTAATGTATGTTCTTGCATGACAACAGCCAATAGTTTAGTGGAGAATTACAGTGTACTGTGTCCAAATGTGAGCTGAAGATGTCTTTGCAACACAAGGTGTTACATGTCTACACTGTTAGCCCTTGCTGTAAAAAAAGGCCAAATTCTGACAATATAATACCATATTCCATTAAAACAGTAATATACCGTAGAAAACAAAACTAGCCTACAGGAATATACTGTGAATTAACAGCGCTCAAAGTCGACAATAAGAGGTTGTTTTCCCAATCACACCCTATACCCTCATTCACTATTCCCTACATTAGTTCACTAATATAGTCCACTTGAATGAAAAGAAGTGAGTGAATTGAGACACTGATGAACACCTGATAAGCAGAATTACTGAAGGACAGAGAAACAAGAACAAAAAAAAAAGAGAAACACAAAAACTACAACTGACTTCCAGCAACACTGAGTGTGAAACCAGTTTACAAACCAGTTTACGATTATTTCTTTCATACATGTACAAAAGTTCTTGTTGAAAATTAACAGAGATTTAATTAATAATAAAATTTGTTGTCACCATGATGGAGATCAGTATTTGCTTTAGTTGGTCTCTTGTCCCTGGACTTCTTAACTTTCATCTCTCTCTGACTGCTTTAACTGTGTTTATAAAGCACATTTGATATGGCAAGAAAAAGTCAAGAAGTAGCTGATCAGGTGTTTTTATTCTTCTGTGATGATGTCACAATCATCTTGGACTATCTGATTTTCAGATTTTTACTGTATATATTCATTGAAATTATGAGTATTTCATATTTAGCATAAATCTGTGTATCTACGAAATTAAATCAATATTTCTGTAATCAGCTCTTCTGAAAAATATCATAATCATATAGTGCATTCAATTTTATTTTACTCCTGCTTGACTCAGACACACACAGATATCAACAATCAGCATATGAATCTCAACAATGGTGAACAGTTTTATGTCGCAATGCATGCTGGGTTCCAGGATAATATAAAACTCCCAGCATGCACTGCTGCATGAATAATTAAAAAAAAGAAATATTGCCACCATTGTTGAGATTAATGTGCTAAATTGTGATATCTCTGTGTTTCAAAAACATAGTGTAGCTCTGTTTTTTTTTTTTTTTTTGGTTTATGCATGATGTGTTAAAAAAAATTAGTCATAGTAATTTATTGCTGTAGTTTCACAGGAGTGCTAATGTAACACTTTTGATTGAGGATAAAACTCTGAATTAATAAGAATTAATTCCTAAGTGAATGAACAGGCAATATGATGATTTTGTCATCATAAGCATTACAACCGCAATCATTCATAAACTGTGTGTGTGCACAAGTGTGACTTGCAAAAACACAGCTCAAGCAGCAACGGAAAAACTAATAGTTTAGCATCAGCATCCCAACTAAAGCAAGCACTGATCTCTATAATGGTAACTTCAAACAAACATTTTTAATAACAACTTCTGTATGACAGAAATAAAGTCATACTGGTTAATAAAAAGTGTAATAATGTGTAATGGCTGGAAGTCAGTTGTAGTTATTGTGTTCCTCTATTTTCTGTTCTTGTGTTTCTCTTTTCTTCAGTGATTCTGCTTATTAACAGCAGGTGTTCATCACTAATGCTCAACTATCACTTACATATTCACTTTATTATCTCACTGCAACACTGTCTCAATGTTACTTTTTACTCGTTGTAGTGTCGATTTCCCTGTGGGGTTGAAAGGGTTAACAGTGTAAGATAAAAAGTCACACCCACAAAATGTATTTTAACAGTAATAAACTGTAAGTTATAAAACAGGTATATACTGGCAACACTGTTGCCAGTAGTTTACTGTAAAATTTATTTTTTGGGTCACCGTTGTGGTGAAGAGTAGAGCCTGTGCTTCAGTCCAGGAGAAGATCTACAAACATTGATGATTTGCTGCATGTTGCTTTATTTAACAGGCAGTGACTGTGTAGTTGCTGGTCCAGTGGAAATCTCTTTATGTGCAATAGTTTTTTAGTGGTCTCAAATGAAAGAAGTTCACAGTAATACTTTGCTCACATTATTAAATTTTAGTTAATACATTTAAATGACAGTTGGTCAATTTAAGGCAGTCAGTTTCTGCAAGTGTAATTAGTTCATTTGAATTAGAATTTAGTGCATTTTTACAGAAACAAACTAGAATACAGTAAAGAACTGTACAATTAACAGTGTTTTACTGGCAACAGTGTTGCCAGTATTTTACTGTAAAAAAACCCGGTAAGGTCTAACAGTGTACAAGACATTCTGCAATTTTTTTAGAAACAGTTCCTCTTCTTGGGACTAGAGAATGAGAGATGTTTTAGTCTCCTTGTATGGTATAAATCTTCGTTCTGAATAACAGTAACACAGCAGTGAGGTGTGAGTGATGTAAATATAGACAGCCCGCACTAGGCGTTGTTGCCCTTCACTGCAGAAAACTGATGTCTGTGTGTAAATGGCTTTCTTGCAAGAATAAAATA
This sequence comes from Abramis brama, assembly GCF_963993115.1. NCBI lineage: Eukaryota > Metazoa > Chordata > Actinopteri > Cypriniformes > Leuciscidae > Abramis > Abramis brama. Next base: position 53,521,926 of record NC_139963.1, on the reverse strand, counting down.
CTTAAAAGACAAGTGGGTTTGCTTTTCATTACAGTCTCACCACTACATAGATCATTTCCACAATACTCTGGAATCTTCGGGTTCATGTCGTTCGTTCATCACGTGACATCCTCATAAACTGAGCTATGCAGTCGGTACCGGATGCAGAATTGTTCACGTCTTGAGTCTTCAGGTTTGATTTGTTCGGTCTTTTGTAACATAACGAATCGTTCATGACCAATCATTCGAACCAGAATCAGAACACAGGAGATTCACACATGAAATGAAACCTCTACTGGATCAAGATCAGGAAGCTGGCAGGAGTAACATGACAGAGGAGAATATGTCTGATTCAGTGGAAAAACACACTGAAAAAAATGGTTTCAATGAAAAACATAAAACTTTCGCTAAACAATATTTTTTATGGCTATGAAAATTATTTCATGACAATGTTTGGTCACCATTGTGGTGATCAGTGTGTCCTTTAGTTGAGCAGTTTGACTCTTGGCTTTTATGTGAGTTTGTGGTCTTTGTAACAGTGTTTACTAATACACATAATTTGTTGCAAAGTAAAACAGAAACCAAAATGAAAAGGAGATAATAGTTTTTTATCATCATAAAGTACAATATTTCAATAATCGTATCCCTAATAAAAAAAAGTGGTTAATTATTATCAATAAACTATTTCCAGTTTTCTTGCCACAGATCCGACATTTTGAATATGGATTTTTAAATATGTTGCAGGGATTTTTTTAAACACACACACAGACATCAAGAATCAGCATATGAATCTCAACAATGGTGACACTGTGCAGTAGGGCTGGGCGATTTAAATCGCGATATTGTTATGCGCATCTCATCAGTAAAGCCGGTTCCTTGATTAGTAGTAAATCGCCATCACCTGCTTTCAGATGAAGCGGCATTTACTACAAAGAGCCGTAGTTAACTGACAAGCTGAGCCATATCGCATTAAAATCGCGGACGTATCGCCAGCGATATTTAATGCGATATGGCTCAGCTTGTCAGTTAACTACGGCTCTTTGTATACAGCAAAACCTCCAGTGTTAAATTAACACTCCTGGGAGTGTATGAGTCCACACTCAAGAGTGTTTAAGTTAATGAGATAAAGTGATTAATTTAGTGATGATTGAGCATTATTGAAGACACCTGATGTTAACAAGTAGAATCGCTGAAGGAGAAAATCGCAAATTGTAAGTTACCATTATTGTGATGGGTAGTTGCTTTAGTTGGGCTCTGACCCTTTCATGTGTACTTTAGATTTTGTTTGGCGGTTGTATCTTGAGTTAAAACTGCCAGTTGAACAAAGAATAAAAAGTGATCTGTGTTGGTTATATTATGACAATCATCATTTGAACTTGATCACTGAACTCATTAAGATCCTTCTTTCTGACTTAGATTTATGTTCATAACTGTGAATCTGAATAAATGGCCAGAATTTTTGATATAATATGAAGGATTTCTTAAAACTTGTTTAAAAAAAAAATCATTCTTTTAGGCACACACAGATGTCAAGATTCAGTCTATGCATCTCAACAATGGTGAGGAGCAGAATATTCAATGAGGAAAAGTAAATTACATAGACAATTCAGATCATAATTTATTAATACCGCAATGCATGATGGGAGCCATTACTGAGTTGTGATTGGTGGCAGCCACTGCAACATGCTTTATTATTGTCACCACCATTGATGAGATTCACAGGCTGATTATTGATGTCTGAACGTCTTTTTGATCAGAGCAATGTTTATTAGATATTTTGAATTATAAGTAAAGTACTGATAATCATAGGCTGAAGAATCACTAAACTGCTGCTAACAAGTTAAACCAAACTATCTTAATATGTTTCACTTTTCAGATCACAGTATGATTATGTCAAAACATAACCAACACTATAAGATAACATTTTACTTTGTTCATTTAACTGTTATAAATCAATAACAGCAGACAAACAACAGTAAATATTAAAGTAAACATATAATGGTCAAGAGCCTAACTAAAGCAAACACCCATCACCTTAATGGTAACTTACAATTTGTGATTTTCTTCTTCAGTGATTCTGCTTGTTAACATCAGGTGTCTTCAATAATGCTCAATCATCACTAAATGAATCACTTAATTATCTTCTCAGCCCTAAATGCCGCTCCATCTGAAAGCAGGTGATGGTGATTTACTACTAATCAAGGAACCGGCTTTACTGACGAGATGCGCATAACAATATCGCGATTTAAATCGCCCAGCCCTACTGTGCAGTATTGAGTTGTATACCATGCTGGCTCCCAGCATGCATTGCAGCATGAAACATGTCACCATTGTGTCACAACTAAAACAAACAATTTAAATTAATTGATTTTCTTCAGCAAGAAAAATAATACTTTTTATGTTTTATGAAAATATTGTTTAGGGCAAGTTATTTATTTTTCATTGGCTCAAGTAATAAAATATAGATGTGAACCATTACCCTATTTTTTATTGGATGAATGAAAACATTTTTAAGACAATACATGAAGGATTTTATTTTTTCTTTTGCTTCTCCTTTGTTAGACTGTGTATTCTATACTCTTGTGTAACCTTTTATGGTTTTAATTGAGCAAGGTGATTGTGGGCTTGTGGGCTGTGCTTTTATTGTGATATTACATGTCACATTACATGTGAGCTCACTGTTTAGGTTTGGAAACGTGTTACTCAAAACTCAGTTTGACCACATCGAGCATTGATCATCTCTGAACCGTGTTTACACTGATGATGGCTGTGGATTCTGTTGGTAGTTCCTCTTCTCTCTTTTAGCTGGTTGCTTCAGTTGAGTAGAAGCTGGTGCGGATCTGGACTCTCATGCTAGACTTCATGAGTCTTTACACATGAAGTCAAGGTATTGCTGAACCATTTTTACTGATTTTACTGAGGGGCTGATGATGTTAAACTGAAGGGAAGACTGACAGAAACAGAAAATGTCTGAAAAGAGTGATTTGTGTCTGCTGGGACTGATCATTCTCTGCTCACTTCTCACAGGTAAACACACATTTCTACCCACTAAGCAAAATGATGTCCAAAACACGTCTTTTCAACGTCTTTGTCACAAAAGTCGGACGTTGAAAAGACGTCCACTGAGGAGCCAGAATGAAAGTTTTTATGACGTCTTTTTTTGACGTGTTCTGCACGTCCGATATCTAGACGTTCATCGAACCTTCGTACAAGCTTAAAACTAGTTCAGATGTGGCCATTGTGGACATATTTCAACATCATTTATGGTCTCATTTAGACATAATTACTTTGACTATTGCTGTCAGATGATCTTAGTGAGAATTAACAGAGGTTTAGACGTTGATATTTGTTGATCAGTGTTTGCTTTAGTTGGGCTCTTGGTCCCTTTTAAATATTGTATAATATACCCTTTTTTTTATTTGACTGCTTTAACTGTGTGTTTGTGAAACACAATTGTTGTGGCAGAGAAAGCCAATAATAAGTAAGATGAGCTGTTTTCAGCTTATTGATGATCATGAAATCACCACAAAACAAGCATCAGATGTTGTCATAACCACCAACCTTGTGGGACTGCAATATTGGTACCTAAAGCATTAAAATGATCACTTATTTGAAGGTGTATAAAAAGCATGTGCACATGATGTTTAGAGCAAGTGTATCACGTAGTCACACACAGACATCAAGATTTTGGATATGAATCACAACAACGGTGACAATCAAAACAAAAAAGCTTGGGAATTAAGGATGAGTTTTGTACTATGAAAGCTACCCAACATGCATTGCAGCATGAAGCTTTTTTTTTTTTTTAATTGTCACCATTGTTGTGAATCATACGCAAAATCTTGATGTTGTGTGGTCAATTGAATCCAAATTGAATGCCTGCAGTATTACAATAAAATATTATAATAAAATACTGGTAAGTGTCGAGCAAATCTGTAACAATATCTAAAATACCAAAAATGTATTGAGGATTGTTTATTTTTTTCTTTTTTTATTCTCAGAAAAAAGAGGGGTGAAAAACTCTGACCACCCTGAAGAAATAGTGACACCATCAAGTTTAGATTAAAATATTTTTACAAATAACAGCAAGTTTTATTTTCATTTATATGGATTTTATGGACATTTGCCTTCAAGGCAAATCTGTAAATTTGTTCAAGGTAATTTTCTTGTGGTTTGCATATAAACTGCTTTAAATATAATATCATATACTGTAATGGACATATTCAGATGTGTGTAAAATCCTCTCTCTGTTCTGTGTGATGGAGCTGATTTGGTCCTGTCTTCTGTTCCTGTTTTTAGCTTCTTTTTATTTTTTATCACAGCTAATCCTTCTGCAATTGTGTTTATTATGTCACCTTTCCTGAGATGTATGACTCTTGAATTTGCTTGACTTAATTATGATTATGGAATAGTCTATAGATGATTTAATAATCACCATTATTATAGTCACTTGAAGAGATACAAACAAACAAATTACTTTCTCATTATTTTTTCCTTTCTTTTGTTTGTTTACCTGCCAGTAAATAGTTTTTTTTGTGTGTGTGTCAATGCATCTTTAAAAATAAAAGCCATGAGTCTCGTGTGTCACTCTGTCATTCAAAAATCTGATCCAAAGCGGAAAAAAAAAAAATGTTCTCCCTAAAAGCTTTTTTTTCAGCAATTTCTATCTGTTAAATATTTGTAGAGCTTGACATGGCTAGTAAAAATGTTATTCATTATAAAAATCCCTATGACTTTGTAAGATTTTATTAATTTCCATGTCTTTCCCAAATATATAAATCACACATTTAAAATTCCCTCATGTATCCAGTGAAACTCAGTGCTGCATCATGGCGTTGATGCTATGGGAATGCTTCTCGTGAACCGGTGTCTGAAGCATGTGTGATACACACCAGTTTCTGATTGGCTACGACAGTTGGATGATGTCACAGGTGTGCTGACAGGCTATAAAACAAGATGAACAACAGGTGTGTGACCAAGATGTAGACCAACTAATGCTTTAAATTTAGTAAAAATCCGGTGGTGATTTTGATGCATGATTTAATCAAACTAAAGGGTTGAGTATTGATATCAATTTCCTGATTTGATTAAATCTCTTGGTTAAATCTCTTAATACTATATGTTTTTACCTACAAAGGCAAAATACCTTAACTCGCTAGAGTGTGGAACTGAGAAAAATTACTTAAAGGTTTTTAGTCGTCCAGCCAAATTAATTATAGCTAGGACACTGGAAATCTGTCAATTAGATGTTTTATTAATTAAAATGATCTACATAAAAGATTGTGAGCTCCAACTAGACTTTTGACCACTATTTTGAAGTTACTGTACTCTACCCTTCACTGTACTGTACCCTTTGTATTGTCTGCAAAAAAGTAACACCAAGGCAAATGTGTAACGATGACTGACTCGGTTGGTTGTTCGAATCCATGTGCAGTGCTTTATTAAACACAGCAGTACAAACAAAGTGATATTCAGAGCAAGTATCGTAGTCAACAAACAGGCACAGGGTCGATATAAGTAGAAGCCGTCCTGATAGCAAACTAGTCCAAATCCATAATCCAAGAATCGTGGTCATAAACAGGCATAGTAACATAACCAAACAGGGTAAAGAAAACACTCGAAAGAGACAGGGTAAACTGGCAATACTTCACAACATGATGTACAAACAACATGGCTTATAACAGATAGGAACAGGAAGTGATGTGGCAGTATTCAGTATTCAGGAGACGGCTCCCTCTGGCGGTTGAAGGAATGAATGGCAGATGCAGATGTTACCGCAGATGTTTCATTACATTTGAAGTGTTCAAAATCAGTTAAATATTGCGTTAAAGTACACCAGTCTTTTAACGTTCATTAATTTTGTAAAATGTTAAAAACGTTAAAACAACAATGAAATAAGTTAAAATTGCATTTTCTCTAAAAAAAGAGTTATCAAAAAAAAAAAAAAAAAAAAATGTTAGCGGTAGTGTTAAAAAATCAATAATTTACAGAAAAGGAAATGTAGCCATTCACACAATGTATTTTGTAAAAACTGTTACATTTCACATAAAACACAAACTAGTTTAAAAACATTTACATAACTGTTGTTAAAGGAGAACAAAAAACTCTTATTATCTGACTCAAAGTTTAAAGATACATAAAGTGTTCCTAGTGTAATTTTATGGGAGGTCAGCGAAACACGTGCAAACACTTCAGAGTTCTGTCAGGAATGACCAATTATAATCCACAACTTTCTGACATGGGACTAAATCAGAGCGAAATACATAGATTGGCGACTGAAGGAGGCCATGTAAGTGCTTTCACAATTACGCCTAGACCACAATTTAACGGTTTAGAAATTAATAAAACACTGAATCTCCACGAAATAGATACAGATGATTTAGCCGATTATAATATTCATCTGCAGAATATTTTAAATGAGATTGTAGATTTTTCTCATCTGATGGCCGGAGAGAGTGGTCACGTCAATATTGCACTAACAGGCGATAGTCTCCCTACTTCTTTAAATGCGGTTTAAACACCTGAAACCAATCACGACCCTACATCTTTTATTGATCAGATTGAACAGGCCATGCAAAGTAACAATGATCTAAACACAGACTCGACATTAACACTTCAGATTTCTGTAGTGAGAGATAAGCAGGGAGGCGGACGCAGGAGAGTTACAGGACTAGCCATCAGTGAATCTATAGAGAGAAATAAAATGCATTTATTCTCTCCGATTAATCTCGATAACAATATGTGTTTTAGCTATTGTCTAGCATATTTTCTTAATCCGACGTATAACGATCAGCAGTTACAAGAACCAGCGAGTCGTATCCATATAGAATGTGGTTTTGCACCAGATGAAAAAATAGGTTTTCACGACCTGACCGTGTTCGAAAAAAAAATTAGACCTAAAAATTGTAGTCTTTCACAGGGACCATTCAGGGGGGCTATTAGTGCACAAAAACACAGATGAAATTCATCCAAAGACAGTCCATCACTTTATCCACGAAAACCATTATCATTTAATACAAAATTTGAAGGGGTTCATAGGCACTAGCTTCGTCTGTGAATATTGTCTAAGGGGCCACAATGACAAAAGGTCCCACAAATGTAAATTTGTATGTAATATGCTGTACAACATAATACAGAGACTATCACTCGCAATAAGAGACGTTTCACACTGCGTAATAAAACAGTTGTGAAAAATTTTAGATTAGTCTACGACAAGAGCGTTCTTCTGCCGGATTATACCACACTGCCTTGCGGGTTTTAACAATATTTTGAAAATGTGTGAAACAGATGTGTTTGACTGGAGACTGCAGCACCCGTTTTCTGGGGTTGTTAGCGGTCCTAGTAATAGCGGCAAGACTTTTTTTGTGAAGACTCTAATGCATAATTCAGACAAAATGTGTTCTGTGAGGTTTGATAATTTTGTGTACGTGTATACATCCTGGTAACCAATGTATGATCAAATGTTACATTCTTTTGATATTAAATTCATTGAAGGCATACCACAGAATCTAAATGATGACTCATTATTCCCTCCTGACAGAAAATCATTGTTAGTTTTGGATGATATTATGGGAAGTGCAGCTTCCAGTAACTTAATTGAGCGTATTTTTACACAATTTGTCCACCATAGATCTATGAGTTGTTTACTGTTAATACAAAACCTGTTTTTTCAGGGGAAATCTAGTCGAACTATAAGTCTTAATACAAACTATTTAACAATATTTAAAAACCCTTGCGATAAGCAACAGATAGGCAACTTGGGATGGCAGATGTTTCCAGGCAATACAAAGTTTTTTATCGAAGCGTACCAGGATGCAACCGAACGTCCATACAGTTACTTATTAATAGATTATAACCCACAAACGCCTGAAAAATTCCAGCTCAGAACGGATCTTCTGTCAGACTATCCGGTGGTGTACATCCATCCAGAAGTAACAATAAGCTCGAGACTTTCCAGAAATCTCTACCTCTTAAAGCTATTATACAAGTCCACACCCAAGCAACGACATGTTATTCTCCAATCATCACCTGACGAGTTAATTTTGGCTCTGTGTGAAGTGGCTTTGAACATACTCCACGGACAAATACCACTAACCCCAAGACAACATAACTCTTTAAAAAGAAGGAAAACTGAAATAAAGTACGTCGCAAATAAAAAGATTCATTTTGACAGGAAGAGACGTATGATTAAGCAGAGAGGTGGGTTCTTACTACCCCTGCTAAGTATGGCATTACCTTACCATAACCAGTCTGGGCTGAGTTTCCCGATAACGTTGTCTCTTAGCGCGCTACAAAGACTCTTATGGTATAACTTAACTGAAGGTATACCATTTCTAGGCGTGTTCCCCGAACTATACCTTAGGAAGCCGCTTAAGATATACCTTCTTACGTGCGACGTTACCGGCGCTGTCCGTGGCGATGCTGCTGAATTGGTTGATATCGATGACTCGAGAATCAATTATTCTCTCATGCAGGGGCTGTTTATGTGAGAAAGCGGTGTTCTTTATAAAATAAGCACTTAAGAAATAGTTGAAATTGCATTTACTAGGACTCATGGGATATTATAAAAAATAATCCAAACTATAATAGCCTATAATAGCATTGCCTACATATTTTTAAATTGTATCATATATTGCTGCCATAATAAACATTTAAATTTTTTATGTGCTTTCTTCTCTTTCCCATTTTTGTTCGCTGAGGTGGAGCTGCGATGAAATATTGTTCTTGTAAATACTTTCAAGCATTTCAGTAATAAAAGTGTACGTCACGTACGGTGCTCGGCAGTGATCAAAAAGGATTTAAACAGTGAATTTTGAATCTCTTCTTGAAAACGCAGAGATGTGGATTTAGACGGCAATTACATTACCACACAGCCTGTTTATCAAAAAACAGAAGGTACTAATTTGGCCAGGGATTTTTACGTGGGTTGGGTGAGAAAAACACTGATATTATGGATTTGGACGGCACTAAAATAACCGACTTACCCCTGTAAATGTTTAAAATACCAGACGAGCCCATGAGAAACAATATTAGCGTCCGAATAGGACTTAACTGACAGTAGCCTATGCTTTCACTGGTCTTTAAAAGTGCTCTTTAATTAAAATAAATTTATAAAATTTTATTCTATATAATAATATAATTAAAATTCTATAAACAATCAGTGTAATGACAATTTTATTCTTTGCATGAAAACACTTGAATTAGCCTAACTGAACACTGTCTGGGTGTATTAAAACTTCAGAATTATATTCATATAGACCTGCAACAGTGTTAAGGTAAAGCTAAGAGTGGTCCAGACCAACCTTACAAAAGTGTGACTTACAGAAGGTATACTTAACTAAGAACGTTTCGGGAAACGTACTCGGTTACTAACGTAACCTCGGTTCTCTCTAGAAGAGGGAACGAGTACTGCGTTTTATCAAAACGCTACGGGAAAAGTCTCTTTTCACGAAACACTGAAGCAAAAATTATCCTTTAATTTTCATATATGTAAAACGCGTTGCGGCAGCAGCAGACAGCTGAAGCAAGACGGCTTGTCCGCTCATTGGCTGCTCTGCGGCAACTGCATAAGCCTATCGAGCGCAGGCTGATGCAACATCAGACCAATGAGGGCGCTTCGCGCCCTCCTCGCCACTTCCCGCCGAGACGGGCGTGGCTTACCTCTATAAAAGGAGCTCGAGAAGGCTGATTCACTTGATTTTGATCGCCGAAGCGAACCAGAGTGAACCAAACGCACGGCAAGGGAACGCAGTACTCGTTCCCTCTTCTAGAGAGAACCGAGGTTACGTTAGTAACCGAGTACGTTCTCTTACGAGAGTTCTCTCGTACTGCGTTTTATCAAAACGCTACGGGAACCCCTTGCAAAACGCCGTGCGTGCTGGGATAAAAACACTGATCACCGGAAGCTATTTCAGGCATACAGTGCATAATCACCAGATAGACTCACACAGAGTCAGGGAATAAGGGGGGGAGCCTTAATTCCCTATACTGTAGCGTCCGCAGGCTTAACATGACCTCACAGGGAGAGTCTAAAGACAGGAGGGGTTTCCTCCGTCCTTATATAGACATGTCCACAGACGCGAATATGACATCACATAGCCAGGGTAGGGAGCCTGCACTAATGTGGGAAAACGTGGGTCTTACACAGTTCTGCCCAGTATAGTCGGTAGCGCGTTGCGCCTGTAAATAGATTACACCGACAAAAGCTTAGCCTGTAAGGCGGGAACCTCTAGGTATAAAACCTGATAAATGTAGACTGAGAGGCCCAGCCTGCCGCCGTACATATATCCTGTAAGGAAATCCCGCTGGACCAAGCCCACGAGGAGGCAACGCCTCTCGTAGAGTGCGCTCTGACTCCCAACGGGCATTGAATGCCCTTGGCAGTATAAGCCAGCGCTATGGCGTCAACTATCCATCTGGATAGACTCTGTTTCGAAACAGCCGTTCCTTTGGAACGTCCGCTGAACGAGACAAAGAGCTGCTCTGTCTGTCTGAAGGCAGCAGAGCGGAACATATAAGTTCTTAAAGCCCTAACAGGGCAAAGAAAACTCGAGTCCCCTTCCTCACTCGACGCCGGCAGGGCAGCCAGGGAAATAACCTGAGCCCGAAAAGGCGTGTTGAGGGATTTCGGCACATAGCCGTGCTTAGGTTTGAGTATGACTTTAGAGTCATTAGGACCAAACTCCAAGCACGTCGGGCTCACAGAGAGCGCGTGCAGATCGCCTATGCGCTTCACTGAAGCGAGAGCCATCAAAAACACTGTTTTGAAAGACAAATGTTTGAGGCTGATAGACTGGATAGGCTCGAAAGGGGCACCTTTCATGGCCGCCAGGACCGTAGAAAGGTCCCACATAGGGACTGAAGGAGGTCTGGGTGGATTCAGTCTCCTAGCTCCCCTGAGGAAGCGGATGACTAAATCATTCCTTCCCAGTGACTGACCCAGCGTTGAACCGGAGAACGCTGAAATAGCCGCCACATACACTTTGAGCGTGGAAGGGGATCTGCCCTTATCCAACAGCTCTTGTAGGAAGGAGAGAACCTCCGCTACCTCACATTCGAGGGGTGGAAGGCTCCGAGCTGTACACCAGCTGGAGAAAACCGACCACTTTGAAGCGTAGAGCCGCCTGGTCGACGGCGCTCTAGCCTCAGTGATGGTATTCATGACTCCCTTTGCGAGACCAACGGGTATCCGTTGAGCGCCCACACATGAAGGGACCACAGTTCCGGGTGTGGGTGCCAAATCGAGCCCCTGGCCTGCGAGAGGAGATCTCTCCTCAACGGCACTGGCCATGGAGCGATGTCTGCTAACTGCATCAGAACTGGGAACCATGCCTGGTTCTTCCAGAACGGTGCTACAAGCAGCACTGGGCATTTTGTTTTCCTGACCCGTTCCAACACCTGTGGCAGGAGGGAAACGGGGGGAAAAGCGTATAGCGGGCAGCGCGGCCACCTTTGGGACAGCGCGCTGTCGGTCTTTGAAAAGAATGCGGGGCAGTGAGCGTTTTCGTGGGACGCGAATAGGTCCACCTCCGCTTTGCCGAATCTCTCCCACAACAGCCGGACTGTTTGTGGGTGTAGAGACCATTCGCCTGTAGGAACGTTGTTCCTGGACAGTCTGTCCGGGCCCACATTCAGAAGCCCGGGTACATGCACTGCTCTCAGCGAGCGTAAGTTGTGCTGAGCCCATAGTAGGAGGCGTTTCGCCAGCCTGTACAGGGATATGGAATTCAGACCGCCCTGGCGATTTATGTAGGACACCACAGCCATGTTGTCCGAACGGACTATGACGTGTTGGTCCTTGATGTGGGGACAAAAACGCGTCAGCGCATTGTGCACTGCCAGCATTTCTAGGCAGTTTATGTGTTGGAGCTTTTCTCGTTCCGACCATAGGCCGAAGAACGGTCTGCCCTCGAGCAGCGCTCCCCATCCCGAGGTGGATGCGTCCGTCGACACCATCCTAACCCTCGAGGAAGTCCCCAGGCTTACACCTGATTGGTACCAGTCGTTCGCCATCCAAGGCACCAGGGCTGTGACACAGTCCTGATTGACCTTGAGGCGTAATTGACCGGACACCCACGCTCTGCGCGGTACCCGCGCTTTCAACCAGAACTGCAGCGGGCGCATGCGGAGCAAGCCCAGCCGGAGAACTGACGATGCTGAGGCCATGAGACCCAGCATCCTTTGAAATTTCCTGAGCGGGGTGAAAGCGCCGCGGCGGAAAGACTTCGCCGCGCGCTGAATGTTCAGCACACGCTGTGGCGACAGCTGCGCTGTCATAGACTGTGAGTCCAGAACTATACCCAGAAACGAAATCGTTTGACTGGGGTTCAGTGAACTCTTCGCCCAATTGACCGTGATACCAAGATTCTCGAGGTGATCGAGTAAAATGGCTCTGTGCTCTACGAGCTGAGATCGTGATTGGGCTAGGATCAACCAGTCGTCCAAGTAGTTCAGCACTCGCATGCCTCTGAGTCTGAGAGGAGCGAGCGCTGCATCCATGCATTTCGTAAATGTACGAGGTGCCAGGGACAAGCCGAAAGGCAGGACTGTATACTGGTATGTCTGACCCTCGAAGGCGAATCTCAAGAATCGCCTGTGATGTGACGCTATCTGTATTTGAAAATACGCGTCCTTCAGATCTATCGACATGAACCAGTCTTCCCGGCGAACATGCGCGAGAATTTTGCTGGTCGTGAGCATTTTGAAACGGCGTTTCACTAACACTCTGTTCAGTCGTCTTAGATCCAGAATGGGTCTGATACCGCCGTCCTTTTTGGGGACTAGAAAGTATCTGCTGTATATCCCCTGTTCGCTTTGATCTCGGGGAATAAGCTCTATCGCCCCTTTGCTTATCAGTTTTGATATTTCGGCGCGAAGTAGGTGTGCTACTTTCAGCGGTACCGAAGTTTCGACGCGCGCTGTGAAGCGCGGAGGGCGTCGAAAAAACTGTAGCGAGAAGCCTCTCTTTATAATGCCTAAGACCCAGTCCGAAACCCCTGGAAGCGCTGCCCATGCATCTGCATGGTTGGCTAAGGGCCGGATACAGAGCGCGCTCTGTTCGCCGTGCGACAGAGGTGCTACGGGGCTCACAAACGTAGGCGTTATGCCTGCGGCATTTGAGGCGGGGGGCGCGCTTAATACAGCGGGCGGAGCGCTCGTCCTCGACCTTACAACAGTGCTTGGCTGAGTGAGGGAGGGCTGCGCGAGTCCCGTGGGACTCATGTGTGCGAGTAGATGTGGGCTGGGAGCGGACACATTTACTGCTTTGGGCGCGCTGCCTGTGTAAGCAGCGCGCACGCTCATAGGTCTCGTTTTTACAGAGAGCCTGTGATCTGATAGACATAGTGTTCGTGGGCACTGAGTAGTGGGCACTTTTACTATGTGGGGAGCGCAATCGACCTGAGTCGATTTTATTTGCGCGAGCCCTAAGTGCAGGGCTGTGCTTGTGTGTAGGGATGGGCACTGAGAAGTGGGCATCGACACTACATTTATAGCACCATCGGCCGTGGCCGGGACACCAGAAATACCGTGAGTAAGTGTGGGCGCGGGAGAGCGGGCACAGTTACTGCAATGAGTGCACTGTCTGTCTGAGCAGAGTGAATGCACACAGGTTTCGTCTTTACAGAAACCACAAGGCATGCAGAACATAGTGTTTGTGGGCACTAGGCAGTGGGCACGTTCACTATGTTGCGTGCGTGATCGACCCGAGTCAAATATATGAGCGCGGGCCCTGTGTGAAGGGCTGTGCTAGTGTGTAGGGATGGGCACTAGCAGTGGGCATCTTCTCTACACATATAGCATCATCGGCCGTGCTCGTGGGCAGCAAAAAACACGTCTGCAGTTGCCTCTCGGGGAACAAACAGAGTGATTTGCATTCGGCGGCATAAATATTTTCTGCCGGCCGGCCTGGGGTTCGAACCTCCGATCGCCCGCGCGCAAGTCTAAGAATCTACCACTGGACCACAGTGAAGATATATAGACAAAGTCAGCGCGAGTATTATCCACACTGGCGTTTGCTTGCAGGCATGTACCACGTGCTCGTGGCCAGCAAAAAACACGTCTGCAGTTGCCTCTCGGGGAACAGACAGAGTGATTTGCATTTTCAGACGCCTGCAAAATGCCAGAATGTGAGAAGAGTGGAAATCGCCCAGTTTCAGCGGGGCTGAAAACACTCCATTCTCCTTTCGCCAGTGACGCGCGGGAACCGTAGAAACGGTGTTCGGTTGCAGGCAAGCGGGTACTACGCGCTCGCTGGCTGCAAAATGCATCTCTGCAGTCGCCTTCAGGGGACTTACAGAGCAAGCATTGGCGGCATAAATATATATGCCGCTAGACCGGGATCCGAACCCCGGTCTCCCGCGTGGAGAACCTATAATTCCACCACTGAGCCACAGGGGGATACAGGCTTTGAAAGCGGCGTCAACATGTATTCTTCGGCGTTTGCTGGCAGGCAAGCGTGTAACAGACTCACTTGCTGCAATAATATTTCCAGTCGCCGAACAGGGAACTGAGAAATGTGAGAGAAAAGAGGTCAGACCGACCAACGGTGGGACTAAGAACACTCTTTTCTCCTTCGCCGGTGAATGACGCGTGCAGAGGCAGGGTAGCTTTTCTTGTAACGTAAAGAAAAACTAATCCCGCCATCCGCTTCCAGGAAGGGCAGCCTCGGAAGGATGCCCGGTGAGTCCTCAGAGTCACCGTAGGCAATTGGCTCGGAGTGAAGGCGTTCGCCGTCAGCGAGCGCGAGCGCTGCATGAGAAGGCATCTTGAAAAAGACGCAGCTCTTTTAGGGGTGTGTGTTGCAAAGCGAACACACACACACAAACACAAGAACAAGAATGTAAAGGATATGGCGTCGGAAAGCGCAGCAGGTACGGCGGTAGAAGGCGGCGTTGGCCAGCGGCTTCAAGGGCTCGTCCCGCTGAAGTGCTTGCATCAGACGACGCGTGCTTCCTCGTGATCCAGCGATGCGTGCGCTTCGCTGAAGAGATTAAAATCAAGTGAATCAGCCTTCTCGAGCTCCTTATATAGAGGTAAGCCACGCCCGTCTCGGCGGGAAGTGGCGAGGAGGGCGCGAAGCGCCCTCATTGGTCTGATGTTGCATCAGCCTGCGCTCGATAGGCTTATGCAGTTGCCGCAGAGCAGCCAATGAGCGGACAAGCCGTCTTGCTTCAGCTGTCTGCTGCTGCCGCAACGCGTTTTACATATATGAAAATTAAAGGATAATTTTTGCTTCAGTGTTTCGTGAAAAGAGACTTTTCCCGTAGCGTTTTGATAAAACGCAGTACGAGAGAACTCTCGTAAGAGAACACGTATTAACGATAAGGTACAGCTTAAGGTGTAACTTAAGAACGACGTAGCGTTAAGAAGGTTTCGGGAAACCCAGCCCTGATGACTAGAAACTGAAGATGCAGCATACTGAGAAATTGTATCTGGTGCCAAAACATCAGATGGACAGACTAAGAACTGCATCCCCTCGTGAGAATATCCATACGGTTGTGGAGAATAACTTGGACTCATCTATTAAAGGGTAACACTTTACAATAAGGTTCCTTTATTAAACATTAGTAAATGTATTAACTAACATGAACTAACAATGAGCAATACATTTACTACTGTTTTTGTTCATCTTTGTTAATGTTAGTTAATGAAAATAAAGCTGTTCATTGTTTGTTCGTGTTAGTTCACAGTGCATTACCTAATGTTAACAAGATTTTAATAAAGTATTAGTAAATGTTGAAATTAACATTAACAAAGATGAACAAATGCTGTATAAGTGCAGTTCATTATTAGTTAATGTTAACTAATGTAGTTAACTAATGAACCTTATTGTAAAGTGTTACCTATTAAAGAGATATTACAGACATGATTTGGAAACTTACGAAAAAATCCAAGCTCTACACTAATGTTTTACAAAGATTTTTGAGCGTGGTAAAGCATACTGATATGGAAAGTAACAGTCTAACTCTTACATTGCCAGAGCATGAGACACCTGACAACTCTCATACCACTGGTGATAGGAGTGATGACGTCAGTGATGACGTAATCGTCTCAGAAGTGTTAAACAATGTTCCTCAGAGAAGCTTAAAAAATGTAAAATATATTATGGATAAAATGCAAAAATCCAAAGTCAAACACTTGTCTTCATGGACAGTTGACGGAGAATTTGTTTATAAAGGGAAAATCATTCCCGGATCCCATATATTTGATCTGCTGAAGAGCGTAACAACACCTCAGATGGTCCGCGACAACCGACGTCCGGTGGGTTGGCGTGAATTTCTGGATGCATTTGCAGGATTAAATATACCTTATTCGACTGTAACCAATCAGAATGTAAGACAGATGATTGAATCGCTTAAAAGAAAAACAAACGCGGATAGCTTTGGAACTGTACCTACTAAGTCTTTGAAAAAACACCACACACCAACACACACACACACACCTTATACCTCACACCACTGATGAAAACATATTTAACTCACCCACACTAGACGCAAAACAATGGCTGGATTTTTGACAAATATATGTAATGATATAATGGGGTTTATCTGTTTTACAAAATATTATCATGTGTGAGATTTTGCATTTCATTATGTGTATTTGTGTTTTTTTATTATTATTATTTTTTTTAAAGATAGAAAAGAAAGAAAATGAAATTATTCATCTGTTTACGAGTCGTTTATTCGTTACATATACACATAAATAATACATCGCAGCATACATATTCTTTATTCATTCGTTACACAGGAATTAATAAGACTGGAACATTTTACCAAACTGTACACACTGGATACATTTAAATATTTTACTATCACGGACAACGGGTTTCATTTTTTTCACAAAAGAGAGACCACAGCATCATTTTTTTAATAGATTATCGTTATGGTAAAATTTCATTATACACTCACCTAAAGGATTATTAGGAACACCATACTAATACTGTGTTTGACCCGCTTTCGCCTTCAGAACTGCCTTAATTCTACGTGGCATTGATTCAACAAGGTGCTGAAAGCATTCTTTAGAAATGTTGGCCCATATTGATAGGATAGCATCTTGCAGTTGATGGAGATTTGTGGGATGTACATCCAGGGCACAAAGCTCCCGTTCCACCACATCCCAAAGATGCTCTATTGGATTGAGATCTGGTGACTGTGGGGGCCATTTTAGTACAGTGAACTCATTGTCATGTTCAAGAAACCAATTTGAAATGATTCGAGCTTAGTGACATGGTGCATTATCCTGCTGGAAGTAGCCATCAGAGGATGGGTACATGGTGGTCATAAAGGGATGGACATGGTCAGAAACAATGCTCAGGTAGGCCGTGGCATTTAAACGATGCCCAATTGGCACTAAGGGGCCTAAAGTGTGCCAAGAAAACATCCCCCACACCATTACACTACCGCCACCATGATGGATCCATGTTCTCATTTACGCCAAATTCTGACTCTACCATCTGAATGTCTCAACAGAAATCGAGACTCATCAGACCAGGCAACATTTTTCCAGTCTTCAACAATTTTGGTGAGCTCGTGCAAATTGTAGCCTCTTTTTCCTATTTGTAGTGGAGATGAGTGGTACCCGGTGGGGTCTTCTGCTGTTATAGCCCATCCGCCTCAAGGTTGTGCATGTTGTGGCTTCACAAATGCTTTGCTGCATACCTCGGTTGTAACGAGTGGTTATTTCAGTCAAAGTTGCTCTTCTATCAGCTTGAATCAGTCGGCCCATTCTCCTCTGACCTCTAGCATCAACAAGACATTTTCGCCCACAGGACTGCCGCATACTGGATGTTTTTCCCTTTTCACACCATTCTTTGTAAACCCTAGAAATGGTTGTGCGTGAAAATCCCAGTAACTGAGCAGATTGTGAAATACTCAGACCGGCCCGTCTGGCACCAACAACCATGCCACGCTCAAAATTGCTTAAATCACCTTTCTTTCCCATTCTGACATCTTTCCCATTCTGACAGTTTGGAGTTCAGGAGATTGTCTTGACCAGGACCACACCCCTAAATGCATTGAAGCAACTGCCATGTGATTGGTTGATTAGATAATTGCATTAATGAGAAATTGAACAGGTGTTCCTAATAATCCTTTAGGTGAGTGTATTTTCATACTCAAAACCTCGTGATACAGAAAAAAGACACAATGCTGCCCACTAGGGCTGGGCGATTTAAATCGCGATATTGTTATGCGCATCTCGTCAGTAAAGCCGGTTCCTTGATTAGTAGTAAATCGCCATCACATGCTTTCAGATGGAGCGGCATTTACTACAAAGAGCCGTAGTTAACTGACAAGCTGAGCCAAATCACATCAATATCGCGGACGTATCGCCAGCGATATTTAATGCGATATGGCTCAGCTTGTCAGTTAACTACGGCTCTTTGTACGCAGCAAACACTCCTGTGTTAAATTAACACTCCTGGGAGTGTATGAGTCCACACTCAAGAGTGTTTAAGTTAATGAGATAATTAAGTGATTAATTTAGTGATGATTGAACATTATTGAAGACACCTGATGTTATAACAAGCAGAATCACTGAAGGAGAAAATCTCAAATTGTAAGCCACCGTTATGACGATCAATGGTTGCTTTAATTGGACTCTTGACCCATATATTATTAACTTTAGATTTTGTTTGGCTGTTGTATCTGGCTTATAATCGCCAGTTGAACAAAGAAAAAAGTGATCTGATGGTGTTGGTTATATTATGACAATCATCATTTGAACTTGATCACTGAACTCATTAAGATCCTTCTTTCTGACTTCGATTTATGTTGTTGGTTACAGCATAACTGTGAATCTGCATAAATGCCCAGAATTTTTGATATAATAAAGGATTTCTTAAAAGTTGTTTAAAAAAAAAAAAAAATCATTCATTTAGGCACACACAGATGTCAAGATTCACCCTATGCATCTCAACAATGGTGAGGAGCAGAATATCCAAATATTCATACCGCAATGCATGATGGGAGCCATTAATGAGTTGTGATTGGTGGCAGCCACTGCAACATGCTTTATTATTGTCACCATTGTTGAGATTCACAGGCTGATTATTGATGTCTGTGTTTTAAATGAATTTATCTGAATATCTTTTGATCAGAACAATGTTTATTAAATATTTTGAATTAAAGTACTGATAATCATAGGCTGAAGAATCACAAAGCTGCTGCTATCAAGTTAAATCAAACTATCTCAATAAGTTTCCTTTTTCAGATCACAGCATGATTATGTCAAAACATAACCAACACTAAGATAACATTTTACTTTGTTCATTTAACTGTTATAAATCAATAACAGCAGACAAACAACAGTAAATATTAAAGTAAACATATAATGGTCTAGAGCCCAACTAAAGCAAACACCCATCACCTTAATGGTAACTTACAATTTGTGATTTTCTCCTTAAGTGATTCTGCTTGTTAACATCAGGGGTCTTCAATAATGCTCAAGCATCACTAAATTAATCACTTAATTATCTCATCAGCCCTAAATGCCACTCCATCTGAAAGCAAGTGATAATGATTTACTACTAATCAAGGAACCGGCTTTACTGACGAGATGCGCATAACAATATCGCGATTTAAATCGCCCAGCCCTACTGCCCACAGGTGACTGAAGTAAAATCTTGGACTTGTCTGGTAGAATAATGAACTTGTGTAGAATTGTTTTTTAAAAAATTGAGAATGGTTGGAGGAACACAATCTGCGTCCGGAGGATTACCGAAGCTGTCAAAAAAACAAGCGAGTCCGTTTCGATCGATGTATAAGCCTAGCCATTGCTTTACCGGTTCATCCGATGCGTCCGTATTACAAATTAATAGAACCGGTACATCTTTCAAAGGTTCTTTGGGGAGATGGTCACAAGGAAGTACTCCTAAAAAATTTACATTACACGCAATGTTATCCATAATTCCCCTCAGCTGCACCGTGTTCATTTCAATCCGTTCAGTAGTGTTCTGCCAGCACCTGCCTCCGGTTTGATATTTCAAGAAGAGAGTCTTGAACAGGACGTTTCTGAATGGTTGGTTAACGTAATGCCACTTTGATCTATCTTTGTATGTACTGGCAGTATATGTTAGTTCATTGACAGATTGATGTTACAGCTAATGGTCATGAAAAACTTTTTTTCGGTAAATGTAGGCTTGTCAGTGATGCGTAACATTATCTATGCAGTGTTAGGTACAACTGTCAGGGCTGAAGCGCTAAAACTTTTTTAGAAGATTTTTCTACAAGTTTTTAAACTTGTAGATCTTTTCACATGTTTCGTATGAGTTCTTCATTTGATTTTTGCAACTGAGCGCTTCTTGCTGACACGTCTAGTCTTCTTTATGCCGTGACCACGTCCCCTCCTCATACGGGTCCCTGGTGGTTTTAACCCTTTACGTCTCATGACCATGAGCCTGTGACCGCTCTGTCCCTTATTATTATATGACTTTGCTAGGGCGCTGGCATCTACATCACCTACTATATTTTTTGCTGCAGCTTTTATGTGTGGTTTTGCTATACTGAATCCTCTTCTTAGAAATGGAATTGCCATACGATATAGGCCTCTAAACATACCACTGATTTCAGATGCAAAACCAACTCCATACATAACCCCACTTCTGGCGTATCCTGGCATACCGTTTCCGGTTTGTGCTTGGTAATAGGAAATGTAATGGTTGGGGTCATCCTGGTACGGCGTGAGATAAGCCATTTTTAAAACAGATGTTTTTTTTACAGGTCTAAAGTGTAGTTTCGACACAACTTTCCCATAGGTGAATCGTACGTCTCTATTTAAATCGTCTTTAATTTCGACACTAATCTCAGAGATACTGTTTTTAAGATTTCCATCCCCTCCCTTGCTGCATTTTCAATAATCACTAGAGACGCTTCAAATTTTGTTAATTATTATATAAACTTGATTCCTTTTGATTATTCACTGGTCTCACATCAGTTCTTCAGAAATTTAAATTGGCTCTCTCAACTGCAGGCCTAGGTCTATATGATTATTTTAAAGCATTTAATCTTTATTTAAAAGGGTTACATTCGCAGTGTTAGACCAATCTGATGGAGACTGACATCGGACAGTTGATATCCTAATGTTTAGACACTGTCGCAAGGGGATCACAATCTGCTGAGGCAAACAAAAATGTACACAGCAAAAAGTCCAGTGTTAAATTAACTCTCCTGGGAGTTTATATGGCTCCAGAGTCAGTGTTAAAATATGAGTGTTAAATTAACACTCAAGAGTGTTAAAGTTAATGAGCTCATTAAGTGATTCATTGAGTGATGATTGAGCATTATTGAAGACACCTGATGTTAGCAAGCAGAATCACTGAAGGAGAAAATCAATTTTTTTAAGACACCGTTATGGAGATCAGTGTTTGCTTTAGTTGGGCTCTTGACCCATAAACTGTAAACATTAGATTATCTTTGGCTGTTGTATCTGAGTTATAACTGCCAGATGAACAAAGATAACGTTGATCAGGTTTTGTTGGTTATGTTTTGACATAATCATAATTTCACCTGAATCACTGATCTCATTTAGAGTCTAATCTCTGACTTAAATGTATATTGTTGATTACAGCATCACTGTGATTCTACAGCATAAGATCTTTTTTTCTAACTAGTCTAAAGGATTTCTTAAAAGTTTTTCTGATAAAACAAAATCTTTCTTTTAGGCACACACAGACATCAAGAATCAGTGTATGAATCTCAACTATGGTGACAAACAGAATATTCAATTAGGAAAAGGAAATTAGTAAGACAATTCAGATCATAATTTATTCATACCGCAATGCATGATGGGAGTCATGAATGAGTTTTGATTGGTGGCACCCAGAATGCACTGCAACATGCTTTATTATTGTCACCATTGTTGAGATTCACAGGCTGATTATTGATGTCAGTGTGTCTAAATAAAGTCATTTTCTAAGTATTTTTATCAGAACAATTTTTAAGAAATATTATGGATTATATTGATAATGATAAAAATAATTTGCTGTAGAATCACAGGCTGCTGTAATCAACAAGGTAAATCTGACTCTCTAAATGAGAGTTGATATTCAGGTCAAATTATGATTATCAAATCATAACCAACACCACCTGATCACCATTTCTCTTTGTTCATCTGAGAGTTATAACTCAGATATAACAGCCAAACAAAATGTAAAGTTGATGCTTTATGGGTCAAGAGCCCAACTAAAACAAACACTGATCACCATAACGGTGTCTTAAAAAATGAGTTTTTCTCCTTTGGTGATTCTGCTTGCTAACATCAGGTGTCTTCAATATTGGTCAATTATCACTCAATGAATCACTTAATTATCTCATTAACTTTAACACTCTTGAGTGTTAATTTAACACTCATATTTTAACACTGACTCTGGAGCCATATAAACTCCCAGGAGAGTTAATTTAACACTGGACTTTTTGCTGTGTATGTTGCTCTGGTATGAAAGTAAAATAATGCCAAAGGTTTTTGAAACACACAAAAAAAAAACCTGTTAAATTGCTTTTTTTTTTTTTTAAACATGCTTGCATTTTAATGCATTGTATTTTTAGGGCTTGCATTTTTATGGGCTGAAATTCAACATGGTTGAATATTTAATCTGTGAATATTTTAATTCAAAACATTTCACACACATTTCCATTAATAAAAATTCAATAATCCATATTCACCTTTCATATTTCACTTCCAAAATATTCAAACTGTTTAAAAATACAACCTATAATTTTCAACAGGCAATTTTCGGTCCATTTTATCAATTTATTTTGCTTTACAAATTCACTTCATGTTGTTCCAACCCCGTAAGAACACAAATTAAGATATTTTTGATTAAATCTGAGAGCCGTCTCACTCCTCCATAGGCTTCTAAGGGTTTGAAACTTGCTGGCCCAGAAAAATGTATTAAAGACATCGTTAATATAGTCCAAGTGACTACAGATTTATAGAAATGCATATAGTGTTTTAGCGCGGTGCGTCTGTGTTGCACGTCACCACGTAGGCTCACTATTGGCCAACGCTGGTCATAGTTTAATTTAACAACGACTGGCCAGATGAAATGAGTTAATATATGTTGTCACTAAATACTTGAGGTCTGCCCATTGCCACAGCTCACAAAGAGTCACCCTGGTGAAGAGGGAACATCCACGGGGCGAACAACATGAACAACAGGTGTGTGACCAAGAAGATGTAGACCAATCCGGTTATGTGGTGATTTTGATTATTTGATTTGATTGAATCAAACTAAAGGGCTGAGTATTGATATAAATTTCCCGATTTGATTATTTACTGATTTATTTGAAAATATTTCAGGTACATGTAAATCGAAAAGAGTTAAATATCTTAATACTATAGATTGTAGGGACTCTCACTAAGTACATAATTGTAAAAATAAATAATATAGGGATTATCATTGAAGAAACTGGAGGGTTTTAAAATCCAAATGCAGACATTACAACCATAGATGCTACAATTTGTTAATAGTTGCAATAGTTCTCTAAAGAAGAGACAATGTGTGATAAGTAGCTTTGCAAGACCAGGTCAGAATATACACATGCAATTCGATTAAAGCTCGCAATACAGGGCAAAAAGAAATTCTGTCTAATCATGAAAATCTGTCAAGTATGGTAATAGTGGATCCATTATGAACTATTTCAGTTTTCCAAAATTACCCACATTTGCTCTGAGTTAGACAAGATTAGTTGTACAACTACATTGTTTAAAACAATAGAGGAAAATTATACGTTTACTGGTTAGATCTTATTAAACAAGTCTTTAAAAATGGCTTATTAAGTAAAATCACACTTTAAACCTAACCGTCACATTGTGCTTCAGACAGGAAGGCGCAGACAGATGAACCTCAGTGAATCAGTCTATTTCATGATGATTATAAATCCATCAACAGGAAATCATCATCACCTGATCTCATTTCACTTTAGCTTTCTTTGCTACTGCAAATGTGTTTAACAAACACACTGTCACAGCAGGCAAAAAAACACAATATGTATATTAAGAGTTAAGAGCCCAACTAATGGAAACACTAATCACTGATATGGTGACTTCAAATGAAACACGTTAGAGTTAAACCTCTGTTAATTCTCAATCAAACTTTTGTAGACAGAAATAAAGTCAGTCTGGTTAGTAATAAGTGAAGCTGGTAATGCTGTTTGTGGAGTTGTTTAATCCTCCTCTGCTGAGATCTTCACAGATTTAATGTCTTTTCTCTTCAGTTGATTTCATCTGAGACTGTGGCTGAAATTACTATTTTTTTGGCTTCGATAAGGTCCAGTTCTGGTTTATTTCTTTGCTCTTGGCTGACATGTGGCATTGCTATGTAGAGGTGTAAAGTCCAGGTTCAGAAAGTAAAAGTCCTCCTCAGTATTTTGTTCCAATCACCTGGATTTGCTAATTCAGACAGGAGAGAGAACTAATTAGTGAAATCAGCTGACTGAGTTTATGGGTGGAATAAACATATAGCAGGACTTCTACTCATTGGGCCCTGGATTTCCCACCTCTGGTTTCACAGTGCTTCAGTTATTGATGCCCTATGCATCCTGGATTTCCCACCTCTGAACATGACAGAGGAGAATCAGTGGAAACAGACATGTTTAAGACAATATATGAAGGATTTTATTTTTTATTTTGCTTCTCCTTTGTTAGACTGTGTGTTCTATACTCTTGCGTAACCTTTTGTCTGGTTTTAATTGAGCAAGGTGACTGTGGGCTTGTGGGCTGTGCTTTTATTGTGACATCACGTTTTGCGTCGTGTTTTCAGAGCTGTGAGCTCACTGTTGAGGTTTGGAAACATGTTACTCAGAACTCAGTTTGACCACATCGAGCATTGATCATCTCTGAACCGTGTTTACACTGATGATGGCTGTGGATTCTGTTGGTAGTTCCTCTTCTCTCTTTTAGCTGGTTGCTTCAGTTGAGTAGAAGCTGGTGCGGATCTGGACTCTCATGCTAGACTTTATGAGTCTTTACACATGAAGTCAAGGTATTACTGAACCATTTTTACTGATTTTTACTGAGGGGCTGATGATGTTAAACTGAAGGGAAGACTGACAGAAACAGAAAATGTCTGAAAAGAGTGATTTGTGTCTGCTGGGACTGATCATTCTCTGCTCACTTCTCACACACTGTTAACCCTTGCTGTAAAATTCTGACAATATTATACCATTTTCCATTAAAACAGTAATATACCGTAGAAAATAAAAGTAGCCTACAGGAATATACTGTGAATTAACAGTGCTCAAAGTCGACAATCAGAGGCTGTTTTCCCAATCACACCCTATACCCTCATTCACTATTCTCTACATTAGTTCACTAATATAGTCCACTTGAATGAAAAGAAGTGAGTGAATTGAGACACTGATGAACACCTGATAAGCAGAATCACTGAAGGACAGAGAAACAAGAACAGAAAAAAGAGAAACACAAAAACTACAACTGACTTCCAGCCACACTGAGTGTGAAACCAGTTTACAAACCAGTTTACGATTATTTCTTTCATACATGTACAAAAGTTCTTGTTGAGAATTAACAGAGATTTAGTTAATAAAATTTGTTGTCACCATGATTGAGATCAGTATTTGCTTTAGTTGGTCTCTTGTCCCTGGACTTCTTACCATTCATCTCTCTCTAACTGCTGTAACGGTGAGTTTATAAAACACATTTGTTATGGCACGAAAAAGTCAAGAGGAAGATGATCAGGTGTTTTTTTTTTTGTGTGATGATGTCACAATCATCCTGGACATGCCTGATTTTCAGATTTTTCCTGTATATAGTCATTGAAATTATAGTTATCTCATATTTAGCATATATCTGTGAATCTACAAAATGAAATCAATGTTTCTGTAATCAGGTCTTCTGAAGAATATTGTAATCATATAGTGCATTCAATTTTATTTTACTCCTGCTTGACTCAGACCCACACAGATATCAACAATCAGCGTATGAATCTCAACAATGGTGAAAAGTTTCATGTCGCAATGCATGCTCGGTTCCAGGATAATATAAAACTCCCAGCATGCACTGCTGCATGAATAATAATAATAATAATAATAATAAAGAAATATTGCCACCATTGTTGAGATTCATGTGCTAAATTGTGATATCTCAGTGTTTCTAAAACACAGTGTAGCTCTGTTTCTCTGGCTATGCATCATGTGTTAAAAAAAAAGTCATTGTATCTTATTGCTGCGTTTTCACAGTGGTGGTAATGCAACACTTTTGATTGAGGATTAAACTCTGAAAAAGTGAGAATGAATTCCTTAGTGAATGAACAGGCAATATGATGATTTTGTCATTATAACTGCAGTCATTCATAAACTGTGTGTGCGCAAGTGTGACTTGCAAAAACACAGCTCAAGCAGCAAAAGAAAAACTAACGTTTTAGCATCAGCATCCCAACTAAAGCAAGCACTGATCTCTATAACGGTAACTTCAAACCAAACATTTTCAATTAAACATCTCAATAACAACTTCTGTATGACAGAAATAAAGTCATACTGGTTAATAAAAAGTGTAATAATGTGTAATGGCTGGAAGTCAGTCGTAGTTATTGTGTTTCTCTATTTTCTGTTCTTGTGTTTCTCTTTTCTTCAGTGATTCTGCTTACAATCACTTACATATTCCCTTAATTATCTCACTGCATCGCTACTTTTTACTCGTAGTGTGGATTTCCCTGAGGGGTTGAAAGGGTTAACTGTGTAAGATAAAAAAGACACACCCACAAAATGTATTTTAACAGTAATAAACTGTAAGTTATAAAACAGGTTTATACTGGCAACACTGTTGCCAGTAGTTTACTGTAAAATTAATTTTTTGGGTCACCATTGTGCTGAAGAGTAGAGCCTGTGCTTCAGTCCAGGAGAAGATCTACACACATTGATGATACGCTGCATGTTGCTTTATTTAACAGACGGTGACTGTGTGGTTGCTGATCCAGTGAAAATCTTTTTATGTACAATAGTTTTTTAGTGGTCTCAAATGAAAGAAGTTCACAGTAATACTTTGCTCACATTATTAATGCATTATAAATTTTAGTTAATACATTTAAATGACAGTTGGTCAATTTAAGGCAGTCGGTTTCTGCAAGTGTAATTAGTTAACTATAATTTAGTGCATTTTTACAGAAACAAACTAGATTACAGTAAAGAACTGTACAATTAACAGTATTTTACTGTAAAAAAACCCGGTAAGGTCTAACAGTGCAGGTAAACACACATTTCTACTTGCTCTTTAAACTCACGAGAAAGGGTTAAATATAAATATACTTACATAAAAATGTTTTACTAGAGCTGGTCTGGCATGGAGTCTGTGAATGAGTTAGTTTGAACATGCTTTATTCGTCCTCACACTCATGTTCTGATCTCACAGTCACTGTCACTTGCTGTGTACCACCTGATGTATTCTGGTATGTGTATCACATTATATTGATAACTCAGCAGAAAAACAAAAACTTCCATTCCAATTTATTAGCAAAGCTATTTGTCACTGAACACTTTTAACTAAAAATGTAGATGCCACAACCTGTATAAAACTGAAATAGTATTTTGTAAATAAAAATGTAAGTGCATTAAGTAAACATTCATAAAACTGAAATAGTCAGTATGCTTAATTATCAACAATATTATTGATCTGTCTGCATTGACACCATTATATGAGAACTGAGCTGAGCTGGACGATGACATCACTAAATTAATAACTAATGATTTTTACAACCTAAATGACCTTGGACAATATGGACAATGACACTATTTTCTTTTTGAGCTAAAGTAAAGCCTTAAATAAACTGTTTTGCTTTATTTTCCTGTTATCTCTGTAAAGCTGCTTTGAAACGATCTATGTTTTGTAAAAAGCGCTTTATAAATAAACGTCACGTCATTCAATTCTCAATTCTTCATTAATTATTATGACATTGCTGGATCTCATACTGTATAATCACAGGCTATTATAATTTAAAATATAAAATTAATAACACCTCACGAAGACTGCATACTAAAACTAAGTGATGATTTCATTTTTATCATCAATATCTAACCAACATAATCTGGATGTATTCTCGTTTGGCTTTTCCTGTCAAATGAGTCTTACAAACACAGTTACAGCAGAGAAAATAAAATGTCTAAAAGTCAAGAGTCACGAGCCCAACTAAAGCAAACACTGATCTCCATGATATCAAACGAAATAATAAAACATCAACATCTAAACCTCAATAAAAAAATTCTGTAGACGTCTGACAGAAATAAAGTCAGTCTGGTTAGTAATAAGTGAAGCTGGTAATGCTGTTTGTGGAGTTGTTTAATCCTCCTCTGATGAGATCTTCACAGATTTAATGTCTTCTTTTATTTCATCTAAGGCTGTGGCTGAAGTCAGTTGTGTGTTTGGAGAACGTTCTTATAAGAAACATCTGTTATCTGGCTGTGCACTCATACTGTGAAATAATAAAAAATCAATATTTTTGCACAGTCTTACCGAATAACTGACATTTGACACTGAGAATGTCCTGTTGTCACAGGGGGTTGTTTGTAGTTTAATTTATTAATATAATGATGATCACTGAGATATACTGTGTTCCAGGTATCAGTGGAGTGGATGTGTTCATCAGTTCTGGTGAAAATGTGCGTCTGTCCTGTAATAAAACTCTTTCTGGCTGCAAATCTAAAACTACATGGGCCTACTACTCTAACAGATTCAGATATTCAGCAGCAGTTGGACTGTTTGAATTAGGGATAAAGAATAAAGACACAGAGAGACATGAGAGACTGAGTCTGGAGTCTGACTGCTCTCTGAACATCAAGAACGTCACAGAAGAAGATTATGGATTATACACCTGCCGACAATATGTGAATGACAGACAACAAGGATTTGATGCACGTGTTTATCTGCATGTTCTTCATGGTAAGTTTATGATTATGTGGTCAATTTAAAATTCTCCCTTTAAACTCAGATGATGATTGAAGAGTCTGTGATTTGTGTCTTGTGTTCAGTTTCAGTGTCATCATCATCATCATCTTCATCCTCACAGACTGAGATCAGTCCAGGCCGCTCTGTGACTCTCTCCTGTCAGTTGTATTCAGTCGACTGTAATGATTGGGTTCATTCTGAGGGAATTGAGCTGTTGTGGGTGAATCAGGCTGGTGTTGATCTGAAGACAGACTCCAGATATCAGATATTATTATCATCAGATCAATATCAATGTAACATCACTCTGACTACAACACTCCTGAATGAAGATGACAACAGAGAGTGGAGATGTCAGCTTACTCACAGAAATCAAGTCAAGACCTCAGTCAGATACACTGTCAAGTATTCAGGTGAGAAAACAATCTCATGAATCAGTGTTAGAAGACTTTCTTTTAGACGTGCTATATATAATGATAGATAATGCTAGAGTTATCTTGTGTGTTAACTCATTCAAATATGATTGAAATCTACAGTTATGACATTCATCCTTTACAGCTCAAGCTTCAACGACAGCAGTGAATCCAGTCCACATCACACACTCTCAGGATCCCTCAACTACAAACACACACGTATCTAAAGGTACATCATCACCGTCTTTCTCACATCAGCGCTTTGCAGTGGCTCTCAGATGCGGTTTTCTTATAAATTCAGTCCCTAGATATATAATTATACTTGATTCCTCTGTGACGACATTAAGAGATGGAGAACTGTGTGCAAAGTAATAAGTTTGTCAATGTGCTCAAGATTTTTTGGTAACACTTTATCATTTATAAGTTAATAGTTAATGATGAGCTAATCATTTACAAAACACGACTATATATTTATAAATTATAAATAAGTGATATGCTAATATTTTATATATATTTTGTTAATTCAGTTATAAGGCATTTGTAAATGATTAGTTATTTATGAACTAATCATTTACAAAACATGACTATATTTATAAATTAATAAGTGGTATGCTAACGATTTACAAATGTGTTGTAACTATACTTTATTATTAAACACACATTAGACACTTTATTTCCACTCTTGGAATATTTTCTTAATTTTTATTGAAAATAAATGCCTTTTCGATCTGATGTGTGATGTGAAAATGGAGTAGAGCGAGAAACTACAAACTACTGCAAAATAAGGATTCGAACTTGGGTCAATTTGCATCAACTTTCTGCCACTGCCTTAACCCTACACTATTGCTACTGTGGACCATCCAGCGTCTAACGCCATTTTGTCTGGCCCAATCAGACGTCGGTGGGCGGAGTTAGTGTAAATAGACACTTCACTGTGATTGGCTGAACTCAAAGTAGAAATGGTTTCATGTGTTTACATGTTTACAAATGTTTTCAAACCTGCCCTGTTATAATGCTGAATGAACACAAACCATTAAAGTACATAAATGTATACCAATCACTTTATATTGATGATCCAGAATTCAAGGTCCAGCACATGTTCATAATTTCTGTGATGTGCAGCTCAAGTATTATGTGTTGATGATGATATGATGCATTATGTGTTGAACTGAACTAACAGACGTGATCCACAGATCCAGGAGAAACTGAAGTCTGTGTGACTGCTGGATTATTATACAGAGGTACGACATGTTCATTTATACTGACAGCTTTATAACATTAAACTATCAGTCAGTCTGTAAAAGCTTCATCAATAACTGTTGATAGTTGAATCCCCTTGACTTCAGTCATGTACAGTTTCTCTTCTTCCTCTCATGTTTCCTGCAGTGATTGTGACTATTGTTGAGATCGCAGTGTTTGCTGCTCCTACTGTGATTCTTCTTCAGATCATCTGTGCAAGAAGAGCTGGTGAGTTTTGAGCGCACACGATCTGATCATTCACACTCATCTGATCTGGAACATCTGCAATCATGATAAAAACACACAGCCCCAGCGCCAGACACAAATTCACGGACGGGCATTACTTTTTTCCAGGGGGCACAAATGAGGTCAACCTCATTGCATAATAACATTAATCGATTATGAACATATGATCCAATGATAATGATGGATGGTGCATAATAATATATATAATGTATAATGTACTGACGCTAAAGGTCCTTGCACACTGAGTCCGAAATTCTCTTCCGAAATTTTCACACATTAAAAAATAAATACGACCTCACATTGTGTCAATAACGTTTACACACTGCCTCCGAAACTTTCGTCCATCATTAAAAAAATTTTATCGGATGAGTAGCTAAAATAAATTTGATACGAAATATTGACTCTTTTTGTTCTATTTTAGCAGCCAAAATAGAAATAAAAAACAAAGTTCACAGCATAGCACGTCTCACAGCAACACTCAATCATGTTTTGAATGATTCAGCGTTTTGAACGAATCGGTTGAGTCAAAGATTCACTGACCCATTCATAAACATCTTCGACTTGGACCGGCGCTGCACAGACCAATCGGTGAATGACATCAAAGTACCGCGAGAGAGATTAGAGAGCAGATGCTCCTTATGCTTTGAATCGCTCTCGCGGTACTTTGATGTCATTCACCGATCGGTCTGTGCAGCGCCGGTTCAAGTCGAACAAGCCTAGTCTCATTCTTGATGAATCAGACATTTGAATGAATCGTTTGAATGAATGACTCAATGACTCGCTTAATAAGACCGCTTGTCACCTGCATTTCCACGCTTACTATCGACAAACCAATCAAATACGTCTAAAACATTTTTTTTTTTTTAATCAGACCAAACACATTTTTATTTTTATTCAGGAGATCCATCCATCCATCCATCTTCTACCGCTTATCCGGGGCCGGGTCGCGGGGGCAGCAGTCTAAGCAGGGATGCCCAGACTTCCCTCTCCCTCGACACTTCCTCCAGCTCTTCCGGGGGGACACCGAGGCGTTCCCAGGCCAGCCGGGAGACATAGTCTCTCCAGCGTGTCCTAGGTCTTCCCCGGGGTCTCCTCCCGGTGGGACATGCCCGGAACACCTTCCCAGGAAGGCGTCCAGGGGGCATCCGGAAAAGGTGCCCGAGCCACCTCAACTGACCCCTCTCAATGTGGAGGAGCAGCGGCTCTACTCTGAGCTCCTCCCGAGTGACCGAGCTTCTCACCCTATCTCTAAGGGAGCGCCCAGCCACCCTGCGGAGAAAGCTCATTTCGGCCGCTTGTATCCGGGATCTTGTCCTTTCGGTCATGACCCAAAGCTCATGACCATAGGTGAGAGTAGGAACGTAGATTGACCGGTAAATCGAGAGCTTCGCCTTACGGCTCAGCTCCTTCTTCACCACGACAGACCGGTACAGCGACCGCATTACTGCAGAAGCTGCACCGATCCGTCTGTCAATCTCCCGTTCCATCCTTCCCTCACTCGTGAACAAGACCCCGAGATACTTAAACTCCTCCACTTGAGGCAGGAACTCTCCACCAACCTGAAGCGGGCAAGCCACCCTTTTCCGACTGAGGACCATGGCCTCGGATTTGGAGGTGCTGATTCTCATCCCAGCCGCTTCACACTCGGCTGCAAACCGTCCCAGTGCATGCTGGAGGTCCTGGTTTGATGAGGCCAACACGACCACATCATCCGCAAAGAGCAGAGATGAAATCGTGTGGTCCCCAAACCTGACCCCCTCCGGCCCCTGGCTGCGCCTAGAAATTCTGTCCATAAAAATTATGAACAGAACCGGTGACAAAGGGCAGCCCTGCCGGAGTCCAACACGCACCGGGAACAAGTCTGACTTACTGCTGGCAATACGAACCAAGCTCCTACTCCGGTCGTACAGGGACCGGATAGCCCTTAGCAAAGGGCCCCGGACCCCATACTCCCAGAGCACCCTCCACAAGATGCCACGAGGGACACAGTCGAATGCCTTCTCCAAATCCACAAAGCACATGTGGATTGGTTGGGCAAACTCCCATGAGCCCTCCAGCACCCTGTAGAGGGTATAGAGCTGGTCCAGTGTTCCACGACCGGGACGAAAACCACACTGTTCCTCCTGAATCCGAGGTTCTACTATCGGCCGGATTCTCCTCTCCAGTACCCTGGCGTAGACTTTCCCAGGGAGGCTGAGAAGTGTGATCCCCCTATAGTTGGAGCACACCCTCCGGTCCCCCTTCTTGAAAAGAGGGACCACCACCCCGGTCTGCCAATCCAAAGGCACTGTCCCCGACCGCCACGCGATGCTGCAGAGGCGTGTCAGCCAAGACAGCCCCACAACATCCAGAGACTTGAGGTACTCAGGGCGGATCTCATCCACCCCCGGTGCCTTGCCACCGAGGAGTTTCTTGACTACCTCGGTGACTTCAGCTTGGGTGATGGACGGGTCCGCCTCCGAGCCCTCAGCCTCTGCTTCCTCAATGGAAGACGTGACGGCGGGATTGAGGAGATCCTCGAAGTATTCCTTCCACCGTCCGGTGATATCCCCAGTCGAGGTCAACAGCTGCCCTCCTCCACTGTAAACAGCGTTGGTAGGGCACTGCTTCCCCTTCCTGAGGCGCCGGACGGTTTGCCAGAATCTCTTCGAGGCCAGCCGATAGTCCTTCTCCATGGCCTCACCGAACTCCTCCCAGGCCCGAGTTTTTGCCTCCACAACCACCCGGGCTGCAGTCCGCTTGGCCTGTCGGTACCCATCAGCTGCCTCAGGAGTCCCACAAGCCAGCCAGGCCCGATAGAACTCCTTCTTCAGCTTGACGGCATCCCTTACTTCCGGTGTCCACCACCGGGTTCGGGGATTGCCGCCTCGACAGGCACCGGAGACCTTGCGGCCACAGCTCCGAGTGGCTGCGTTGACAATGGAGGTGGAGAACATGGTCCACTCGGACTCAATATCTCCAGACTCCCTCGGGATCTGGTCGAAGCTCTGCCGGAGGTGGGAGTTGAAGATCTCTCTGACAGGAGATTCGGCCAAACGTTCCCAACAGACCCTCACAGTACGTTTGGGTCTGCCGAGTCTGTCCAGCTTCCTCCCCCGCCATCGGATCCAACTCACCACCAGGTGGTGATCAGTTGACAGCTCCGCCCCTCTCTTCACCCGAGTGTCCAAGACATACGGCCGGAGGTCAGATGAGACGACCACAAAGTCGATCATCGACCTCCGGCCTAGGGTGTCCTGGTGCCATGTGCACTGATGGACACCCTTATGCTTGAACATGGTGTTCGTTATGGACAAACTGTAACTAGCACAGAAGTCCAATAACAGAACACCACTCGGGTTCAGATCAGGGGGGCCGTTCCTCCCAATCACGCCCCTCCAGGTGTCACTGTCGCTGCCCACGTGGGCGTTGAAGTCCCCCAGTAGAACGACGGAGTCCCCAGTTGGAGCACTTTCCAGCACCCCTCCCAGAGACTCCAAGAAGGCCGGGTACTCTGCACTGCCGTTCGGCCCGTAGGCACAAACGACAGTGAGAGACCTATCCCCTACCCGAAGGCGCAGGGAAGCGACCCTCTCGTTCACCGGGGTGAACTCCAACACATGGCGGCTGAGCTGGGGGGCTATAAGCAAACCCACACCAGCCCGCCGCCTCACACCATGGGCAACTCCAGAGTGGTGAAGAGTCCATCCTCTCTCGAGGAGTGTGGTTCCAGAGCCCAAGCCGTGCGTAGAGGTGATCCCAACTATTTCTAGTTGGAATCTCTCAACCTCACGCACAATCTCAGGCTCCTTCCCCGCCAGAGAGGTGACGTTCCATGTCCCTAGAGCTAGATTCCGCATCCAGGGATCGGGTTGTCTAGGCCCCCGCCTTCGACTGCCGCCCGATCCACTTAGCACCGGCCCCTTACGGTCCCTCCTGCAGGTGGTGGGTCCACGGGAGGGTGGCCCCACGTCGCTCCTTCGGGCTGAGCCCGGCCGGACCCCATGGGGGGAGGCCCGACCACCAGGCGCTCGCATACGAGCCCCAACCCCGGGCCTGGCTCCAGGGTGGGGCCCCGGCTGCGCCATACCGGGCGACGTCACGGTCCTCTGTTTTTTCTTCATCATAAGGGGTTTTGAACCGCTCTTAGTCTGACCCGTCGCCTAGGACCTGTTTGCCTTGGGAGACCCTACCAGGGGCATATAGCCCCAGACAACATAGCTCCTAGGGTCATTCGGGTACTCAAACCCCTCCACCACGATAAGGTGGCAGTTCAAGGAGGGGTATTCAGGAGATATAAAGTCCCGGCGCCATGGGCATTGGGGGCCTGGCCCACCCAGTGAGTTACTTTTTTTTTTTTATCAATAGGCTACTGTTATCAAAATTTATCGTTTTTATTCAGGAGATATAAAACGATAAATTTTGATAACAGTAGCCTATTGATAAAAAAAAAGTAACTCACTGGGTGGGCCAGGCCCCCAATGCCCATGGCGCCGGGACTGAAAACACATACTGTACGAGAGGACAGTCAATGGTTTTATTTTGAATTATACGAGAGGACAGTCAATGGTTTTATTTTGCAGGGAGGAAGGACTTGCAGAACCCAGAGGAAATCGAGATGCCTGCAATTTTACAATAAAATATTACAATAAAATACAGGTAAGTTTGAACAAATCTGCAACAATATTTAAAATTGCAAAAACTTATAGAGGATTGTTCATTGTTTTGATTTTTTTATTCTCAGAAAGAAGAGAGAAAAAAACTCTGAAGAAATAGTGACACCGTCAGGTTTAGATTAAAATATTTTTACAAATAACAGGCAATATTTATTTTCATTTATATGAATTTTATGGACATTTGCCTACAGTGTTCAAGGTCATTTTCTTGTGGTTTGTATATAATCTGCTTTAAATACAATATTATATACAGTAATGGACATATTCAGACGTGTGTAAAATCCTCTGTTCTGTGTGATGGAGCTGATTTGGTGATGCTGTTACTGTTTTTACCTTCTTATTTTTTATTTTTAAACTGCTACTCATTTTCCCAGTAAATCCTTCTGCAATTGTGTTTATTATGTCACCTTTCCTGAGATGTATTGAATTTGTTTGACTAAATGATGATTATGGAATAGTCCATAGGTGATTTAATAATCACCATTATTATGGTCACTTGAAGAGATACAAACAAACAAATTACTTTCTCATTATTTTTTTCCTTTGGCAGTGATTCACATTTTTTTCTTTTGTTTGTTTACTTGCCAGTAAGTAGTTTTTTGTGTCAATGCGTCTTTAAAAATAGCAGCCACGAGTCTCATGTGTAATATTGTCATTCAAAAATCTGATGCAAAACTGTTTTTCTTGTTTAAAAAATAAAATAAAATAAAAATTCTCCCAAAAATCAGCAGTTTCAGTAATTTCTACCCATTAAACATTTTTAGAGCTTGACATGACTAGTAAAAATCCTATTCATTATAGAAATCTCGATGACTTTGTAAGATTTCCATGTCTTTCCCAACTATAGAAATCACACATTTAAAATACCCTCATGTATCCAGTGGAACTCAGTGCTGCATCATAGCGTTGACGCTATGGGAATACTTCTCGTGAACCGGTTTCTGAAGCATGTGTGATACATGCCAGTTTCTGATTGGCTACGGCAGTTGGATGATGTCACAGGTGTGCTGGCAGGCTATAAAAGGGCACCAGACAACACGTCATCAGCTCTTTTGTCTTTAGGAAGCCATTTGTCTATTTTTGTGTGAGTCAAACAAAGAATTTTGGGTCAAACAGATGGCTAGTGAGTTTAAAAATTGCATCACGCCATGTAAACGCTTTATTACACCCGATAACACATATGAGATGTTTAGGAGTGGAGCACACTCTGTCAGCTCTCGCTTCACTCTTGCCTGGCACATCTTTAAGCATCTGCACCCCACAGTTTGAGTCCCACTGCTGTCGAGATGTAGTTGACCCAGTCTATCTCTGAGGAGCTAGACATCACAGGAGTTGAGACGGATGTGAGCCCCATTAGAGGACTTGTTGGTTGTGTTGACCCACATATCCATAATAGGCAGAAAAAGAGTTTCCCTTTCAGTCGGGCACGTTCGATGTGTCGACTGATTGGGATCACGCTAGGGAGCCTGTCATCTTCGAGTATTGTAAAAACGAGCCAATGGACATTGGTGTGCGTGAATCGCATCACACGCCCCGCCCCGCAATGCGGGTATAAATACGGAAGTGGATGCGCGCACCAGTTGTCTTTCGCTTCGGAGCCGATCGGATATTCTGGTGTCTCTGAAGAGTGTTGTCTCACAACGAGCGAGTGTGTCAGTGCTTCTTCAGGAAGTCTTTCCCGGTGCTGGTGTTTACAACGCGTGACAGCGGTGATCGCGATCTTTCTAAGCTTACAACTGCTGTTTTAACAGCAAAACAAATCTTTGTGTGTTTGTTTGTCTGACAGCCAGTTAAGGGCGAAGAAAGTGAGTTATTCACTGGTACAGGCTGTACTATCCCTGTCAGTGTTGCCGCGATTATTCCCCTGAGTGCTCCGGCACTGATGAGAGTGTTTAGTTCCTGAAAGAGCAACACGGGTGCATTTGTATCTTTTTCAAGGTGTCATTCCGCCCGTGTGTTTCTGGATGCAGTCGTTCCTTGTCCCCCTGTGACGGTCACAATTGTTGCATCACGTGTTTGGGCTCACAGCATGCTGAAGCAGCTTTTGTGGATAGTACGTGTTCTCATTGCGGGAACATGACTGTCTCAGCGTTGAGATATAGACTCACTTTAGTTCGCGAAGGTGGAGTCCCCATTTCTACACTCCACCCTTGGGTGCCGTATGATTTGGGTGATCGTAGGATAGTGATGGAGGTTCTGCCCGGTAACCATTCCCCGTGGACTCCTCACGATTCCATCACACTGATACCAATGGATTCTTTTATTGAGCGCGCTGGCCTGTCTGTAATGGACGAGCCAGAGGTTCCATTGGAGGTTCCCCAGGAGAATAGGATGCCGATTGCAACATTGGAAGGTGAGCTGGGCTCTGGAGATGATGACTCAGCTGTGTTGTCCCCTTCAGGGAGTACAACGTTGCCTGAGCCGGATCCACAGTTATCAGCTATCAGCTTATCAGCTGAAACGGGCCGCCGTGGCTGTCGGCTCAATTGGAACTCTCCACCGTGTCTTGGCTCTCGGGAGCACAAGCATTGCGGCCTGCCACCCTGGTGGTTCAGAAGCGTCATAGTTGGCTCAGCCTGGTTGATATGGCGGATGCAGACAAGGTTCGGTTCCTGGACTCCCCAATCTCCCAGGTTGGGTTGTTCAGCGATGCGGCGGAGAACTGCGCCCAAAAGTTCTCTGCTGCTCAGGAGCAGATGGAGGAGATCCGACACATCCTGCCCCAGCAGCCCGCTGCTGCCATCACCCTGCCGCTGGTGGTAGTTCCTCCACCTGCATGTCGCCGAGGGCGCCCCCCTGCCGCCGCACAAGCTCCCTCTGGGCCACCGCAGCAGCCTTCACTCAGGCCTCAGTGGAGAGCTAGCTGCAGGCAGGCCGCCCAGCCTGTATCAGACGCTGCCAAACCAGGTGGCAAGAGCTCGGGGATGGAGTAGAGAGCTCTTGGAGTCTTTGTTTGTGTAGGTCTGTTCCGCCGCTGGCTCTCGTAAAGCGGAGCCAGTGATACCTACGTTTTCAAAAAAAGAGCAATTTCCTCTGTTCCTGAGTCAATAGAGCTTAAGACTGTTGGTGTGCGACCATGTACAGCCTTGCAACCTTCAGCTACCTCTTGCTTCGCCAGAAAACAGTTGGGTGCAGTTCGAGGACCCGGTTTCACCTTCTCATGCACTCTCTGAGGTCATCTAGAGACAGGTAAGAGTCGCGCACAAGTCAGACCCTGTCTCGAGTCGCCTTCGGGCCTTTCGAGCTGGGTCCCTGTTTGTTGCCTGAAGGCTGTGGTATCCGTGGTTCCGCTGCTTCGCTCAGTTGTAGCACTACATGGTGCTCCTGGCTGATCCAACGGTTCCCCCCGTACCTACAGACTCGGCTTCATTAGCTGGCATTTAGCGTGTTCGAGGACCCGGTCACGCCTTCTCACGCATTCTCTGCCGCTACCTAGAGACAGGTGTTTACAACTCAGACCCTGCTTCGGGCCGCCTTCGGGCCTTCCGAGCTGGGTCCTTGTCTCTAACCCGCTGCCTCACTCTGAGTACGTCTCTGATACCTTGTTGGTCCGTTGTAGCACTGAAAGGTGCTCCCGACCGACTCAGCCGGTTCTTGTATCAAGCCTCCGTTCAAGTTACTACACAGTACACATTACTAATGCACATCCCTATGAATGGTCTGCAGCATGGGGCCTGAAGGACGCGTACTTCAGATATCCACTCCTCCGCAAACACGGGTCATCCTGTGTCTTGCGTTGAGGGGTCGAAGTCTTGGTACAAGTCCCTCCCTTCGAGTGCTACATAGCCAGTTGGGTTTCAGGTTAACTGGAAAGGAGTACTCCTCTACAGACTGAGGAGCTTTTTTCCGGTATGGAGGTGAACTTGGTTTACAAGAGCCTCCTGGGGCATATGTGAGATGCAGCGGCATATAAATGGTTTCCTCCATATGATGACCACTTCAGCACTGACTTTATGACCAAGTTCCTAGGTGGCCATGGCAGAGCAGCATGCTCCGTGTGTTAACAACACCTGGTATGCTGCCAAACCCTTAGCAGTGTTCAGACCTTTTGTTTCTCTCAGCTAATGGCTCCTAGAACAAGTGTCTATTAAACGCTAGCTTAGGGGCCATGTATAACGGGCATGCAGTAAGGATGGCTTGGGCTTACCTCACACTGCATTGGCATTTAGTTACCTCGAGTTGTAGCAGTTTCCTTGCTTGATGCTGCTGCTCAGCAACCCAGTTCAGCGACCGTTGCTCATACTCTTCCCTCGCATATCACAACTCGCCCGCCACCTCCTCCTATGGGGTCAGAAGCTTCTGAGGTTGCTTTTTCCACTTTAAAAATTCCAGTCTGCTCAATCGTGCCGCCCAGGTGGCCTCACGGCAGCTTGTTGCCGAAGAGAGTGAAGACTCCATCCCCAGGCGTTCCAGCTGTCCTGACTCTTCCTCTGAGATTCTCAGGGTTGGAGCACCGTTAGCACCCGAAACCGGGGTGGAGAAATCCAGGTTCTGTTGTGGTGGTTCAGCTATCTACCTCTGAAAGAGCTTAGATACTTTACTTCTGCGAGAGCTCCCTCTAAAGAAAAGAGGCTTGCTTACGATCTGAAGTAGAACCTGTTCGTTGTTGGTGTTCTTCTCATGGGGAGATCCCCGAGAGTGTTCGATCACTTCTGTGCTTCCTTCCTGCAGAAGATGGTTCGGAGTGAGGCTGTTTCACTCCACCCTCAAAATGATTTTGCCTTAAAGCACATAAGGATGCAGTTGAGATATAGGAAGTATGACTTGATCGTCAGGTTCCTGAGCGGTGCAAGGAGATGAAATCTTCCTTGCGCCCCCTCTATAACTTCTTGGGATCTATCTCCAGTGCTACTGCACTTTGAGACCTCCCCCAAGTACTACAGGTAGTTGAGTTAAAAAATCTGTTTCCAGGCGGTTTCCATGCGGAGGTTGGCCTACTAACAAAATTAGTGTGGCCATCATCTTGGTGAAATTCCAAGGTGCACCGTGCCCACCTAGATAGTGAGATCCTCCATAAAGAGAGTCTAGCTCCTTCCTAGGTATTGACACAAGTGCCTCGCTGACAGATTAAGAGTTGTGGGCTGGGTGACACCAGCACATTCGCTAAGAAATTAGCCTATGTGTCGAGCCGGTTGCTTAGTGGGCTCCCTTCATCTTAGCCCGGTTTGTAGTGTCGGCTTTCTGCGCCATTCCCCTCCTATGGACTGGATAAGTGTGCTTTTTGCTCCAGTTGAGTTCCCTCTTCCAAACCCTGTTGAATTGCTCCTCACCCCGTCGGTGTTGGACGTGGCGGAGCGTCCGATACTAACCCTATCACTTGTATGCTTGTGTAACTTGTGTTAGGTGGGGTCCATATGTTGTGATCCTTACGGTGATCCCATATGTGTATTCTTCCATGGGTTGACTCCCTGCGGCGAGCCTGTGTCTTCCCTTGGCAGAGCCTGCTCTACCGTCACTGACTGGTTGCGTTCCCCCCTGTTATTGGCTGGAACCACCTCAGTGACATGCCATATGTTGTACTGCCCGCTAAATTCGCTCAGTCCATATGTGTTCTCCACATGTTACCTCCTTCGGGCAGGATGTGGCTTCCGCAGCGTAGACCTTCCAACGAAAGGTACGCTTTCCCAGTGGTCCTGTGGAAAAGCAGTGACTTTCCTGGCCTAAGCCCTGTCATATTCGCAAGTGTGGAAGATCTGGAGGCTTTTGTTTAGGCACTGGAAGGTGGCAGCATAGTGGTGACTTAGTAGGATCCCAATCAGCCGACACGTCGACTACGTCGAACATGCCCGACTGAAAGGGAACGTCTCGGTTACTTATGTAACCCTCGTTCCCTGAAGGAGAGAACGGAGACGTAGTCCCCTAGCCACTATTGCTGTACCACCGTTTACCTGGGTCCGATCGGCTCCTCAGCAAAAAAAAACTGGTGTGCGCATCCACTTCCGTATTTATACCCGCGCTGCGCTGCGCTGCGGTGCGGGGCGGGGCGGGGCGTGTGATGCGATTCAGCAGGCTTTAAGACGAGTGAAATAATCTAGTGCACGCACACCAACGTGTGTTGTAGTTAATGGTTTGAAGCACGTATCAAAGCTTCAGTGTCAGACTGCCATCACTAGACAGCGGGCCAGACTGGTGGTGCTTCACACACCATGGCAGTGTTGCAAGCCTATTGAGCCGACTCACTGAAGGACCTCAGTCAAGGCAAGGGTGTAATCACATATGAATGGGCTTTACAGAAGAGGGGATTTCTCATTATTATCGATGTTGAAAACAGTTGTGTAATTTTTTTGATTCTTTGATGAATAGAAAGTTCAAAAGAACAACATTTATTTGAAATATAATCTTTTCTAATATTATAAATGTCTTTACTGTCACTTTTGATCAATTTAATGCATCCTTGCTGAATAAAAGTATTCATTTCATTAAAGCTGCAGTCCATAGTTTTTCCTCTTTGTCGCAATCTCTGTTCAAAATCTGCAATTGCACTTATTCACGGAATTATCAACTTTACGTGGGTTGTGCTGCGGCACGGCACAGCGCGGATGAATCCAATGTTTTGAGGAGAATGTGCTCTCGATCTCCACTGTCATCGCTCCTCCTTTTTATGCTTCTCTCTGTGAGAGATATGAGACCGGTGCGTCGCGCAGGTGTTGCTCATCAGTAATCACGCCACCGGCCGTGTTCCGCTCTCTCACGGCCCTCGGCCTCGTCCTACTCGCCACATTGAGAATAAATTTGAAATTGATTATGTATATCATCCACAAGGAGAATAAATAGCGAGAATGCAAATCAGATGATAAAACCTAAAATTGTGCATGACAGAAAATTACATGGGTTCAAGTTCAATGAAAGTATGAGAGCTCAAAAAGTGCCAGGACATCGCTCAGCCCACACAAAATTTTCCACAGTAGTCAACAAAATGGACGACCGGCCAGATTAAATGAGTTAATATATGTTGTCACTAACAAAAAATACTTAAGGTTTGCATTCAGGTGACAGCAGCCAGGAATGGTTCACTCCAGCAATAAGGATCAGAGGAAGTGTGGTTGCATCTTGCAATGATCAGCAAAATGGTTGAAGAGTGTAACATCTGGGTCCAAGCCTCTCACCTTAAACAACACCAACCAGCCTCAACAACCCCACACAGCATAAAGTGGGGGATCAAGGGCACATTCTTGTAACGTCCCTCACTCTCCAACAAGATAAAGCCCATTGCCACGGCTTGCAAAGGGTTACCCTGGTGAAGAGGGAACGTCCACAGGGCGAACAAGATGAACAACAGTTGTGTGAATTATTAAATCAAATTAATTATAGGTATAGGACACTGGAAATCTGGCAATTAGATGCTTTAGTAATGAAAATTATCTTCATAAAAAATCTTGAGCTCCAACTTGACTTTTGACCACTATTTTGAAGTTACTGTACTCTGCCTTTGTATTGTCTGCAAAAAAGTCACACCAAGGCAAATGGCAGTAACTTACACATTATCAATATTTGGTTGCTGATCACCATTTACAAAATCATTATACCGTAAAACTTCAAATAATAGCCGAGTCCCAAATAGACGCCTGTCTCTTTTAAACGCCTGGTGTGACGACAGGTTTGGGTAAATAAAGGCCGGTCTCAAATAGAGGCCTGGTCTGTTTTTTAGTATCGGGTTGTATTTGATCTTCTAATACCCGTCAGATCGTCTGGTCTATGTTTTGATTAGATTTCACGTGACAGACGCAACCGTTCATGAACGACTCATCACTATTCGCGCGCGCGCGCGTGTGTGTGTGAGGGACTCAGAGGGAGAAAGAGGAGATAATATATTTCATTAACTTCGGGATGTTATCCTTAGGTATGTGGCCTGACAGTAGCTTCTGATGAAAGCGAGGATCACCTTATCCATTGTTTTAAAGGGATAGTTCACTTTGAAATAAAATTTTGGTATGTTTTAGCTTAACACATTGATGGCCTAAGACACGAAACGAGCGGTTTGTGTGAGAAAACGAACAGTATTTATATCGTTGTTACCTCTTGAACACAGCCGCGTCCAAATGATCTGAGGGCGCGGGCGGGTATAGATATATACACTAGATGTCGCCTTGGCTACTGCAGTTCATTGGAACGAAACCGTAGCCAAGCGACATCTAGTGTATATATCTATACCCACTTTTATTCAGGTATTGTGTGTGTCAGAAGTGCTTTAGTGACAAATGTATGACACAGGCCACACCGTAATTTAAATGCAGAAAACATTAATGGACAGTAAAACAAAGGCATAGTGCAGTAACTTCAGGATGGTACAGCCTAACTCAATTTGAGCATTACAAACAAAGGCGAAGAAAGGTAACTGGTGTTACGGTGCTCTGCCTTGGTTTTTCCTGTGCTTTTGGAAGTTACTGTTAAGAAAAACCCTCATTTACTTTACATTTACTGGAATTGAGTCAAGATACTGTAAGGGTGGATTTCCTGCAGGGGTTCAAGCTGTTATTTGCAAGATGGTAGAAAACTGTACATTTCTTGTCTATTCCACCCGCTGCCACTTATACCAACGACAGAAATAAGCAAAGTTACAATAGCTTAATATGTGGGAGAGCGTTGCTATAGAGAGTGACAATATTGTATTGCAGTATGTAGCACTTCAAAGTCAATACCAAATCAAAACACATTTTTTGTAATTGAAACGGTTTATTGACAAAATATGGTTATGGTTACACTTAAAATAGTTACAAAATAGATATATGAGATGATGATAACTTATACCATTAATCTTACCCAGCATGTAAAATGTTACGAGAGAGAGAGAGAGAGAGAGAGAGAGAGAGAGAGTGAGAGAAAGAAAAGAGGAAGCAAAGAGAGAGAGCCTCAAGAAAGGGACCCAGAGAATAAGAAGAGAGCCAGAGCATAAAAGAGCCATAGCATCAGTTACAATCTTTTTTTATCCTTTCCCAGACCATGTGACTAAAGAAATGTGAGACATTCAAACTGACCAATCAGATAATTACAACTTCCCCCATTGAACTAAAGGTGTGACAATTCATAGACCCCTGAAGTACACACATCTTGGCCTACAGGCCTTGATCACTATCTGTGCCTTTAGGAACTCCAAATGGTCCTTGTGGTAGAAATAGGGCAGGGGTCAGCAACTGGCCCGCCAGCAATATTTTCTGGCCCGCCGGATTTTTTTTTTTTTTATCAGCCTATTTTTATTTTACAATAACGGTTTATAAATAGGCCCCGTGTATTGGTCCGTGTACTTTTTCATTCATTCATTATTCTATTTCGGAATGAAAGATGAAATTTAAAAAAGGGTGCAGCTTGTTTTTTTTTGTTTAAAAGAAAAAAAAAGCAGAAATGGCTGTATTTTGTTTTCCAAATGGATGACATTTCCGATATTTATTTGTATGTTTATTGTATTTCATAAATAAATACAATAATATAAAAATAAATT
The DNA here is from genome assembly GCF_963993115.1 of Abramis brama. Taxonomy (NCBI): domain Eukaryota; kingdom Metazoa; phylum Chordata; class Actinopteri; order Cypriniformes; family Leuciscidae; genus Abramis; species Abramis brama. Next base: position 53,477,068 of record NC_139963.1, on the reverse strand, counting down.
AAAATTAAATTAAATTAAACATTGCATTCATATTGTGGGCTCATCTGATTTTTTGTACATAGCATAGCCTACTTTGTTATGATTTTAGTATCATAATGATTAATAAATGCACGCACAATTATCCGTGAACTTGATTTGAACAAATGCCTTTCAACTTCTGTGTGCAAAATTCAGAATGAAATGAATGTGCAGCAATTTGTACAAATAGAGAGTCTGTAGGCTTGTTGTAGCCATTAAATAAGCGCATTTAGTTTCATATTTGTTAAAATATTATAATGTATTTTTTTTTCCATTTATGTTGATTTATGAAAAGTGAACAGCACGAGTAAGATATGGATGCGCTATATATTGAGAGACATGGAGTGGGTCAGACATGATTTTGACCACTTCATTAAAGGTCCCCTATTATGCAAAATTCACTTTTGCATGCTGTTTGGACATAAATGTGTGTTGGCAGTGTGTGTACACAACCAGCCAATAGAGATAAAAATCCACTCACTCTTTTTTTATTAATCCCCATAAATCATCAGCAGTGTCTCCCAACGACCTGTTTTCAGAATGCTGTTTTAGTGACGTCACTAAGCACAGGCCCCGCCCACGAGTGTTGACAGACACTGCCGTTTCAACATAGACCCGCCCTGATCGAGTTCACAGCTGCTGCACTGACGAGAATGTCTCCCAAGAGTTGTAGGTGTTGTGTGGCTGGACGTATTAATCCACATAGCACTCTCTATTTACTGCAGCCAAGACGAGGTGGAATTATTTTGTTTTTAAAGAAAATGCTCCCTCAACTCTACCGAAATTCGTTTATGTACTTGCGCACTTCTTATAACTTACTGTGTTTACTCAGCTCTTACAGTGATTTTCTGAAGTAAAACTGACACTTCATATTTTGTGTGATATACAATAAACTTTATTAAACTCATCAGTATATGTTTGATCATCATTCGGACCTGGTCCGAAACAGCAGACTTGTAGGCTATTAATAATGGATACATACAAGCAGATGACAAATACGTTATAACCATAATTAAACTACTAAACTATACCTGTTAACTTCCATCTCTATACAGCACTCTGACTCTGTAGGCATTATTGTCCGACTCGAAATGAACAACGTTACTGAGAGTTTCTGATATTATCATCATTCCGTGAGATGAAATTGTCCTGAGAGACTGAGCGCGAGCTAATGAAGCTCCGCCCCCTGTGCCGTGCAGCAGCAGCTTATTTGCTTTTAAAGGGCACACACTAAAACAGCGCATTTTTCTGAGCCCCAAAAAATGACAATTTAAACATGTTGTAAAAAATTATCTGTTGGGTATTTTGAGCTAAAACTTCACATACACACTCTGGGGACATCAGAGACTTATTTTACATCTTGTGAAAATGGGCATAATATGGGACCTTTAACAGACAATATAATCATGGAGGCGCCCGCGCGGTCACTTGCATTGCACGTGAACTGGAGCGCATCTCATCCTAACTTAACGAAACTCAGTGTATGCCTCACACAGACATGAGAAATACATCAAATACACAAAGCTTGAAATGTCTTTAAACAAAATAATTCAAAACGAAAAGAAAAAGGCTACTCTCTGATTATGTAATCCATGATGTGCATTTCTCTCTATAGGCGCGTTCACTACGGAGATGGCGATCGTCAACTTCATCTTTGCAGTCGACACGGTCAGAAAACACTAGTTTATTAATAAAAATCAATGCACGCGTCACCGGATTTACAAATACACATCTTGCTTGTTGCACGCACACATATTATGTCGAAATAACGAGATATTATGTTGAAATAACATTATTATTAATAATATATCTTTTAGAATATTTGATTGAATGCTGAAGGTTGCGCTTGTTCAATTTAATAAAATTAAAACTTTAATTGTGATCATTAAAATAATTGAATATTAAATATTTAGTGGCTATATATATATATATATATATATATATATATATATATATATATATATAGTAGCGATAGTTCATTCTAAGTTTACTCAAGTGGAAGAATGTGACTAATAAACTTAGGCCTACTAGCACTATGCATTATATTCTATTCATTATATTTTCGGGACGAAAAAAAAAACCCAGTCCCGCGCAGACCTCCTTAAACCTTAGGTGTGTATGTGTGTGTCCCGAATAAATAATAATAAGAAAAAAGGAATAAAGTTCAAAAGTCGGACTGTAAGTGAATCAGGCATGATTGCTATTCGATTCGATTGCGATTGCTATTGAAATGGGAGGTGAGACAGAGTTCATTAAGAGTATTTAATTTAAATAGTCTTTCAAAACTGGAAATCAGAATCATCTTGCCATTTCACCCATTGGACTAACCTAATCACAGATTTCATTTTGACAGAAGAAACCATAGCTCATAAAAATAACAATATATCCGCCTTTAAAGAAACCTGGAATCCCCTCATAACCTTTCTACAAATTCAACAGTTAATGTAAGCCACGTGCATTCCCATCACCCCCTCTCCACCCCTCCCCTCCAATCATCTCTATCGAACCTCCGAAGACGGGGGGGGGGGGGTGGTGGTTGGGCAAAAAAAAAAAAAAAAAAAGAAAAAAAAAAAGAAAAAAAAAGAGTATTTAATTTGTATCCATAGGCCTACCTCGTGTAGCTGGCCCGCCATCTACTGGCTAAAAAAAATATTGGCCCGCGGCCAAAGTTACTTGCTGACCCCTGAAATAGGGGGTAGAAAAACAGGAAAGCTAATGTCTTTGTTAGTTTCAAATATCTTGGATTATTTCAATCCTACAATTCTTATCCACATGATAAAGGAGGTCTTGAACTTCGACCAAAAAATGAAGTTACTGCCTTTTGCCTTTGTAGGGCAGTATAGACTATAGGGACTCTCACTAAGTACATTATTGTAAAAAATAAATAATCTAGGAATATTATTGATGAAACTTGAGCGTTTTAAAATCCAAATGCAGACATTAATGTATGTCTGTACATTGTATGTCTATGTAGCATAGATGCTACAATTTGTTAATAGTTGCAATAGTTCTCTAAATAAGAGAAAAGTAGCTTTGCAAGACCAGGTCAGAATATACGCATGCAATTCGATTAAAGCTCGCAATACTGGCCAAAAAGAAATTCTGGCTAATCATGAAAATCTGTGAAGTATGGTAATAGTTACGGTAAAAGAAAACCTGTGATGATCAATTATGAACTATTTCAGTTATAATTACCCAAACTAGCTGAGTTAGACAAGAGCTGGGTCATACAGAAGTTAAGTGTCCAGTGTACAGTGTTCAACTTAGTTGGTTATAAAATGATCAGACTGAATAACGACAATGAATTTTCTGACATATAAGACAACCATGGGTGCCAGCTATTATTCTGAGGATGATGACATGCAAAGAGGGTTAAAAGCAGCAGTCATCCATGTTACGAGATGGCGTTGTTTTGAAAGAATTTTGTGATAACATGTCTGATGAATATGTATGAAAGAATGTAAAATAGTTTAAGGTGGATTACAACTGCTTACACACATTTTCAAAACTTTGCCTCTTTTTTTCAAAACACACAAATCCAAGAATTCCACACACAAAATGCAAAATGCCTCACATCTCTTGCAAAATGAAGCACTGCATTCAAAATGTCACAAACATCTCAAAAGCAAACATTTGTATTATGTTGCAAACACCTTTGCCATAATATTATATTTTGGATATATCATATACACACAGTTATTCAAAACCTAAAACTCTTTTTTTCTGAGCTTCTATGTACATTTAATTACAAGATTGAAAGTAATTGGCAGAGAGATGTTGAAAAATTCATGGTAAACACGAAAGCAAGATTGAAACCAAACTATTTATTTTTTCACTGAAAGTGTTTGTGGTTGTGAATATGTAACCGTGATACACGCTAAACGTAAGCTTACACTATGCTAGGTTCGAAAGGAGCTAAGTGATATAAACTGTACCCATTAAAGGAAGTATCAGACCAGGTAAGTAGTAACCAGTAACTTTTCCTCACATTAAGCTGCAAATAACAGTTGAAACACAATTGCATAACATGTATATGAAAAATAAAAAATGGGCCCTTTAAAACAAATGAGTCTCTGGTTTTGTCCTTTTGTAGTCGTTAAAGTCTGTTTTGTGATCACTCTCTGTATTAGTCAGCCCTGTCAATAGTTCGGTGTCAAAAGTGTGTGTCACCAGTTCTGTGACAGTTCCTCTTTTTAAAAGGAAGTTTGCACTTGGATGAAAGAGTGGGTACCAGCTCAGGCGACTGATACTTTCCTACCACCAGGGAAAACGTTTGATGAGTTGGTCTGCGTCTCTTCACGGTCACACTGGGAGGCTCGCCATCGATAGAAAAGGATCTTCCAAGTAGTTTTCACTCTGTCCATAAGACCTGACCTGTTTTTTTTTTTTTCAAACAGGAAATTTAAAACAATGTTCTATATATCTATATGTTGTACAACAATCATACTAAAGCATAACAACCATGTAACATTAAGCATCACATTCTGCATAATACTAAATGATCACATGTTCAGGCCTATTTATCACACTTTAGTTCAAACTTCAAATCTCAACTCAATATCTAGAATATAACATGCACAACCTTATACTTAATTAATAACAGTTGATAATAAATCAACAAAAATGGCATACTCTTATATCCCTGGATTAGAGAAAAACTGTAAACAATACAGGCTCTTCATAAGTTAAGTTGCAACACATAGCTGTAGTTGCAATATTAATACTCTAATTAGAGTACCCTTTTTAGAACAAAATGTTTTATCTACTCACAGCAGAATTTAAACATTAAAGTTTAACATTTCCACTCACAACATTAAAATAAAATCATCATAGAAACCATATAGCATTTTTTATAACATCCCCTTCAATAGAAATGCTGTGTAATTCACTCAGCTAGTCTTTAAAACAAAACAAATGAACATAAAAACAGCTGTGTTCAGGTAACTTAAATATCAGCTTACTATTTCTGTACTCTTTGTAAACTTTGTATCACAGTTAGCAAGCAATATCAACATCATGCAGTTCACTAGCTTACTGAGACAAATACAGGTGGAAAACGGGGTTTTCCAAACTCTCGGTTGCTCCTCCTTATTCTGTCTTCTGTGTTGGTTCTTTAGCTTGCTAATACACTCACTTTTATCACTCTGTTAACTTTAAATCTGTAAATTTCCTCTCGTTTCCCGTTGCCATCAATCGTGTTCGTCTTCTCTCTTTCTCTCACATATTCGCGCGCATGGTCGAATCACGCAATTTGCCTCGTGACCTGTCAATCATGTTCAGCTAGGGAGGAACTATCACTCCTGATTGGCTGATTTCTTCCTAAGGGGATATAGAGAGCCTAAGTCCCTCCCCTTCCGGTCGACCACCATGGAGTTCGGAAAAATATTGTATGGTAGTCAATGCAAGCGGGAAGGAAGTCGACCGGAAGTTGAAGCCGGCCGCGTGCCACCATCTTGTAGCAGAACTTCACCTGCTGTTAGCATCCCATTGACTCCCATTCATTTTGGCGTCACTTTGACAGCGAATAACTTTACATCTGAGGCGTTTGAAGACTCCATTTGTCCATTATTTATTTCTAAAGAAACACGACAATGTATAAAATGCTCCATTACCTTGTAGCTTATGTTATGGCCCCGTAGAAGCAGCTTTTGTAAAAGTAGGCTAACGATTGCGTCATAACCACGCGACTCTCTGTCGCACAGTAGAGAGATTACCGTATGGACAGGAGGAGAAGCTCGCGGACAATCAGGGGCAAAATGACAAAATAATTAATCAGAATACCTAGCAAAAGTTTCTCCTACTCCTAGCTCATGGACACCTCCTACTCACGCTCTCCGTCTCTGCAAGTTTCGGAAGGGAATGATTCAGATTTCTCTTGGCACAGCTACTAGAAGACAGACGGGTTGCTCACGTGATCCGTGTAACGCTTTGCTCGGTTTGAGTCTGCGCGTCAGGAAAGGAAGTGCTAAGAAATCGCTAAAAATGGGCTTCACTTGTCTCAATTGAGATCCAATGAGATGGCTCTGTCCACTTCTTATACTGTCTATGAGTCAATGGCGAGAGACAACAAATATTTTGATCTCGTTTGAATTGTGCCCTGATTTACACATATGATGTTTGTCAATTTAAAAGATGCATTTTAAAGTCAAGAAAGTCGCAGCTTGATGTAAAACTGCTGAGGTATAAGACTGTGAAAATACGTAATTACAAAGACTACAAACCCAGAAGGCGCACATGGGACATCATACCTTTTCTCTCAATGAATGAAGCTAACTTTACTGAAGCTAACGTCTGACATTTTTTCTATAGTCTTATATTATAATCGTAATGTAACACCGTCATGCCTGAGTGTTTTGAGCCAGACTGCACACATACGGATCTTGTGACGTACATAATGGGAGACGAGAGATGTAGTTCATTGAGCGATTTTCACATAAAACTAAACGTTACTCTTCTGTTTTATGACAAACTGCGACTTTCTTGACTTTCATAATTACCTTTTAAATTGACAAACATCATATGTGTAATTCAGGGCACAGTTCAGATGGAATAAAAAGATAAGTTGTCTCTCGCCATTGACTTCCATACATATTTTTTCCGACATAAGGTCCCATGAGCCGGAAGCGGAGGGGAGGGACTTAGGCTCTCTATTACACTATTTTGGCTGTTTTTTCTTAAAGGGATATTAAGCTATTTTGGCAGATTTTTTTCCTAAAGAGATATTACACTATTTTAATACAATTTTAAAGTAATTTTAACCCTGTATTGCCACTAGGTTACAAATACAGTATTGCACAGTTCGAAAAACCTATAACTCGACCTTTGGCCTTTTATAGGCCTATTCTAAAGCCATAATTGATTGGTGTTCAGTAAAGCAATGAGTGTTTGTGTAAGGATGATAAAAATGATGTAATACTGATACATTGAATGGGTTGATATAAGTTAAAAGATACTTAAAATGGTCCATAAAAAGGAGAAAGTTAAAATACACTTATGGTCTGTAGATCGGTAATCCATTGCTTTTTGGGTAAAAGAGGCTAAAGAGATTAATAGGATAAAAAGACGATCTATGTTTAAAATGCTGTTTTATTAACTTCTATAACATTTTGTGGAAATGCACCTTAAATTACAATATGCAGTGTTTGCTTGTTTACGTAAGTTTCACTTTATTTTTGCCATAAGTTTAAGTACCAGTTTGTGATTGGAGGATATGTTAACGATTGCTAATGCCTCGTTCAGCCTGTGTGCGGAACGTGTGGCTTATGTTCGTCCATTACAACATTGGACTTGACTGAAGCTACATCGTGTCCGTGACGTACTTTCTATTTCTTCTTTTACAGAGGCGTAACATTTGCACGCATGAGGAAAATACAATTTGAGAAAATCTAAAAAAATTAGCTGTAACAAATTACATCAATTTTTTTAAGTTAATCCAAAGTATAATTTTTTTCAGTGTAGGCGTTGTTGCCCTTCACTGCAGAAAACTGATGTCTGTGTGTAAATGGCCTTCTTGCAAGAATAAAATACTTAAAAGACAAGTGGGTTTGCTTTTCATTACAGTCTCACCACTACATAGATCATTTCCGCAATACTCTCGAATCTTCGGTTTGTGTTGTTCGTTCATCACGTGACATCCTCATAAACTGAGCTATGCAGTTGGTACCAGATACAGAATTGATTAGGTCACGTCTTGAGTCTTCAGGTTTGATTCGTTCGGTCTTTTGTAACGTAACAAATTGTTCATGACCAGCCCATGACTAATTTACAACAATCCCTGATTTGGCTGATTCTGACGTTAAGTTTTGGATCGAACCAGAATCAGAACACAGGAGAATCACACATGAAATGAAACCTCTACTGGATCAAGATCAGGAAGCTGGCAGGAGTAACATGACAGAGAAGAATCAGTCTGATTCAGTGGAAAAACACACTGAAAAAATGGTTTCAATGAAAAACATAAAACTTTCGCTAAACAATATTTTTTTCAGGCTGTGTGTTGAACAAATATCACATTATAACATTGATTCAATGCCATTACCATTAATTTTTGGATGAAACTTCAACATTGTTGATGTTTATTCAATGCATTGACACATTGACATTGATTTAACATTGTTTTGATGGTGGCTTGCTACTGAAATCTATATGTATAATAAGTTAATAAATATTGATGTAATGAAAATGATTGATGTCTTATTTTATTAGATTCTGGTAAGATTCAATATTAAGTAATATTTCTTAATGGGAATCATGTTTTATTAAATCCATGTATTTTTGTTTGTTTAAAACAAATAATTTATATTAACTTGTATTTTTTTAAAAACGAGAAACAATTGTTTAATTAAATCTATATCTATTTGATTGGAGAAATCAAATAATTTCTAATACGTAATATTTATTAAATGAGATTTCTTTCTATATCTATATATTTTATCTATATATTTTTGTTCAGATCAAAAATGGAATTTAAATTAATTGACTTTCTTCAGCAAAAAAAATAAATAAATAATTTTTTATGTTTTATGAAAATATTGTTTAGGGCAAGTTATTTATTTTTCATTGGCTCAAGTAATAAAATATAGATGTGACCCATTACCCTATTTTTTAATTGGATGAATGAAAACATTTTTACTATATGAAGGATTTTATTTATTTTTTTGCTTCTCCTTTGTTAGACTGTGTATTCTATACTCGTGTAACCTTTCGTCTGGTTTTAATTGAGCAAGGTGACTGTGTGCTTGTGGGCTGTGCTTTTATTGTGACATTACATGTTTTCCATCGTGTTTTCAGAGCTGTGAGCTCACTGTTGAGGTTTGGAAACGTGTTACTCAGAACTCAGTTTGACCACATCGAGCATTGATCATCTCTGAACCGTGTTTACACTGATGATGGCTGTGGATTCTGTTGGTAGTTCCTCTTCTCTCTTTTAGCTGGTTGCTTCAGTTGAGTAGAAGCTGGTGCGGATCTGGACTCTCATGCTAGACTTCATGAGTCTTTACACATGAAGTCAAGGTATTGCTGAACCATTTTTACTGATTTTTACTGAGGGGCTGATGATGTTAAACTGAAGGGAAGACTGACAGAAACAGAAAATGTCTGAAAAGAGTGATTTGTGTCTGCTGGGACTGATCATTCTCTGCTCACTTCTCACAGGTAAACACACATTTCTACTTGCTCTTTAAACTCACGAGAAAGGGTTAAATATAAATATACTTACATAAAAATGTTTTACTAGAGCTGGTCTGGCATGGAGTCTGTGAATGAGTTAGTTTGAACATGCTTTATTCGTCCTCACATTCATGTTCTGATCTCACAGTCACTGTCACTTGCTGTGTACCACCTGATGTATTCTGGTATGTGTATCACATTATATTGATAACTCAGCAGAAAAATAAAAACTTCCATTCCAATTTATTAGCAAAGCTATTTGTGTCACTGAACACTTTTAACTAATAATGTAGATGCCACAACTTATAAAACTGAAATAGTATTTTTTTAAATAAAAATGTAAGTGCATTAAATAAACATTCATAAAACTGTCCGTATGATTAATATTCAACAATATTATTGATCTGTCTGCATTGACACCATTATATGAGAACTGAGCTGAGCTGGACGATGACATCACTGTTTTCAGTCCTGCTGTATATATAAATGAACTAAATTAATAACTAATGATTTTTACAACCTAAATGACCTTGCACAATATGGACAATGACACTATTTTCTTCTAGAGCTAAAGTAAAGCCTTAATAAACTGTGTTGCATTATTTTCCTGTTATCTCTGTAAAGCTGCTTTGAAACGATCTACGTTTTGTAAAAAGCGCTATATAAATAAACGTGACTTGACTATCCTCTACTTTGCTGTAAACTATTTTTTGGTATTTTGATAACTCATCTGCGAGTCGGGATCACAGCGTGCATCCATAAATACTATATATATATATATATATATATATATATATATATATATATATATATATATATATATATTATCCAGTGCAGAAAGACTAGATACCCAATATGCATTGCAGCATGAAGCGTTTGATCGTCACCATTGTTGAGATTCATTCGCTGATTCTTAATGTCTATTTGTGTCTAAATGACACATTTGAAAATTCTTCATTAATTATTATGACATTGCTGGATCTCATACTGTATAATCACAGGGCTATTATAATGTAAAATATAAAATGAATAACACCTCACGAAGATTGCATACTAAAACTAAGTGATGATTTCTTGTTATCATCAATATCTAACCAACATCATCTGGATGTATTCTCGTTTCGCTTTTCCTGTTAAATGAGTCTTACAAACACAGTTACAGCAGACAGAGAAAATATAATGTCTAAAAGTCAAGAGTCACGAGCCCAACTAAAGCAAACAATGATCTCCATGATGGTAATGTCAAATGAAATTTGAAAATCAACTTCTGTAGACTTCTGACCATAGGTGTCATTTACACTGGGGACGCTGGGGACATGTCCCCACCACTGTAATGCTGTTTGTGGAGTTGTTTAATCCTCCTCTGCTGAGATCTTCACAGATTTAATGTCTTCTTTTATTTCATCTAAGGCTGTGGCTGTCACATCCACCGTCTGTCTTCCTCATCTGTCTTTGCACTACACTCCCCAGAATCCTCCTTGGCGCACACCTGCATTCACTCTCCTCTAAGTGATTATCATCATCACCTGTACCTCGTCATCTCACCCCTTTATATTCAGCACTCAACCTTCAGTCATGATCTGGTCTTGTCTAAACTTCACGCCAGAGCTGCCGAGACCAAGACAGTATGCGTCGTGCCCGCCGCCCCTGAGACTGTGAGCGTCATGCCCGCCGCGCCTGTGACTGACAGCGTCGTGCCCGCCAAGCCTATGTCCGAGGTTGATGACTTCAGCGATCTTCCTCCTCTCATCGGCGTCAGCGTCGTTCTCCCCGAGCCAGAGCCAGAGTTTTCAAAGCCCTCTTCATCGCTGGTCCTGTCCAGCTCAGAGCCCTCTTCGCCGCTGGTTCCGCCCAGCTCAAAGCCCTCTTCACCGCTGGTCCCGTCCAGCACAGAGCCTTCACCGCTGGTCCCGAGCCTTCGCCGCTGGTCCCGTCCAGCACAGAGCCTTCGCCGCTGGTCCCATCCAGCACAGAGCCCTCTTCGCCGCTGGTCCTGCCCAGCTCAAAGCCCTCTTTGCCGCTGGTTCCGCCCAGCTCAGAGCCCTCTTCACCCCTGGTCCCGTCCAGCACAGAGCCTTCACCGCTGGTCCCGAGCTTTCGCCGCTGGTCCCGTCCAGCACAGAGCCTTCGCCGCTGGTCACGTCCAGCACAGAGCCCTCTTCACCGCTGGTCCTGCCCAGCTCAAAGCCCTCTTCGCCGCTGGTTCCGCCCAGCTCAGAGCCCTCTTCACCGCTGGTCCCGTCCAGCACAGAGCCTTTACCGCTGGTCCCGAGCCTTTGCCGCTGGTCCCGTCCAGCACAGAGCCTTCGCCGCTGGTCCCGTCCAGCACAGAGCCCTCTTCGCCGCTGGTCCCGCCCAGCTCAGAGCCCTCTTCGCTGCTGGTCCTGCCCAGCTCAAAGCCCTCTTCGCCGCTGGTTCCGCCCAGCTCAACGCCCTCTTCACCGCTGGTCCCGTCCAGCACAGAGCCTTCACCGCTGGTCCCGAGCCTTCGCCGCTGGTCCTGTCCAGCACAGAGCCTTCGCCGCTGGTCCCATCCAGCACAGAGCCCTCTTCGCCGCTGGTCCTGCCCAGCTCAGAGACTTCTTTACCCCTGTTCCTGTCCAGCCCAGAGCCGCCTTCGCCCCCCGTCTCATCCAGCCTTGAACCAGAGCCTGATAATTTCCCCAAGAAAATTTTGGGGGGGGGGGCTATAAGTTCTCTGGGGGGACCGTGGAGGCCTCACCGTTCCCAATGCCATCCTGGCCACCCGAAGGGTCCTCTCTGCCATGGCCGCCAGAAGGGTCCTCTCCGCCATGGCCGCCCGAAGGGTCCTCTCCGCCATGGCCACCCGAAGGGTCCTCTCCGCCATGGCCACCTCCTCAGCCTACTCCGCCATGGCCACCTCCTCAGCCTACTCCGCCATGGCCCCCTGACCAGTCTACTCCGCCATGGCCGTCTGGACCATCCTGGAGTCTGTCCATCTACACCCGGTCCACCTCCCCATCACGGACTCCAGGATGCCCACCCCCCCTCCCGTGTTCTCCTGCCTTTGGCGCGGGTCGCGCCTTGCGGGAGGGGGGAGTAATGTCACATCCACCGTCTGTCTTCCTCATCTGTCTTTGCACTACACTCCCCAGAATCCTCCTTGGCGCACACCTGCATTCACTCTCCTCTAAGTAATTATCATCACCTGTACCTTGTCATCTCACCCCTTTATATTCAGCACTCAACCTTCAGTCATGATCTGGTCTCGTCTATACACGTCAATACAAGACACACAGACTCCCTTCCTACACCTACCTGCATTCTTACCGTCGATCTTGATCTTCTTCAGTCCATCTTCAGAGAATCTTCATCATCTGTATCTGCAAGAGAAAGAGAGACTTTGTTATCATTCAGTTAAGCTTCATCCAATTATCTACTTCCTGTTTACTCACCTTTCACGCTGTATCCAATCCATTCTGCTATTAAAATATCAAACTTACCATCTTGCCTGCTTCGTCTGTACGAAACCTGACAGTGGCTGAAGTCAGTTGTGTGTTTGGAGAATGTTCTTATAAGAAACATCTGTTATCTGGCTGTGCACTCATACTGTGAAATAAAAAAAAAAAATCTAAACAATATAAATTATAAAATTTAATTAAACAGATTTTATTTTAATTATTTAATATATTTTATTTTATAATTTAATATATTGTTATGTATTTTAATTATTTATTTTATATTAATTTATTACATTTCATTAATGAAATTAAAATATAATATAAAAAATATCGCAATAGTTAGCTGTATCAATATTTTTGCTCAGTCCTACCGAATAACTGACATTTGACACTGAGAATGTCCTGATGTCACAGGGGTTTGTTTGTAGTTTCATTTATTAATATAATAATGATCACTGGGATATACTGTGTTTCAGGTATCAGTGGAGTGGATGATGTTCATGTGTTCATCAGATCTGGTGAAAATGTGCATCTGCCCTGTAATAATTCTCTTTCTGACTGCAAATCAACTACATGGATCTACTATAACAGATTCAGACATTCAGAGACAGTTGCACTGATTACTTTAGGGATAAAGAATAAAGACACAGAGAGACATGAGAGATTGAGTCTGGAGTCTGACTGCTCTCTGAACATCAAGAATGTCACAGAAGAAGATTATGGATTATACATCTTCAGACAATATGTGAATGACACTCAACAAGGATTTGATGCACGTGTTTTTCTGCATGTTCTTCATGGTAAGTTTATGATTATGTGGTCAATTTAAAATTCTCCCTTTAAACTTAGATGATGATTGAAGAGTCTGTGATTTGTGTCTTGTGTTCAGTTTCAGTGTCTCCATCATCATCATCATCATCATCATCATCTTCATTCTCACAGACTGAGATCAGTCCAGGCCGCTCTGTGACTCTCTTCTGTCAGTTATATGCATATACTGGATCCTCCTGTGATGATCAGGTTCGTTATGATGGATTTAAGCTGTTGTGGGTGAATCAGACTGGTGTTGATCTGAAGACAGACTCCAGATATTGGATATTATTCTCGTCATCATATCAATATCGCTGTATCATCACTCTGACTACAACACTCCTGAATGAAGATGACAACAGAGAGTGGAGATGTCAGCTTACTCTCAGAAATCAACTTAAGACCTCAGTCAGATACACTGTCAAGTATTCAGGTGAGAAAACAATCTCATGAATCAGTGTTGGAAGAATTTCTGTTAGACATGCTACACTGTAAAATCCAACAGTGATTCTAAGTAATGCTTTTTTAGTTAACTTTACTTAATGTCTTAACTTAATTGTAAAAATCTAGTAACCTAGTTACTAGAAATCTAGAAAAAATCTAGTACTAATCACATACTATGCTTTGAGTACTCAGAAAACCCAAGTTAAGATTAATTGATTGGTTTGAGCTTGGTTTTTGAGGCGGGGAAAATCTTAATGGACTTTTCACTCTTTTCCTCCACTTCTGCAGTTATTTTTCTCTATTTGCATTTACTAATTTCCCAAAGTAATCTTGAATGTTGAAAAATTAATACAACTGAAAAATTTGAGAGAACATCACATAAGCTGACTTCATAAATTGATGTTGATTTCCCTAAAATGTTTTTAGTCACCATTATGGCGATTAATGTTCCCTTTGGTTGGGCACTTGGAACTTCATTATACTATTGTAATTTTCTTCCCATTGATGCAGTGATTGCAACAAGAAATCAATTATTCGGTTTCAAAGGAAGAGAAGTAATGTAATGTATGTGAATGTATGTACATTCACCTAAAGGATTATTAGGAACACCATACTAATACTGTGTTTGACCCCCTTTCGCCTTCAGAACTGCCTTAATTCTATGTGGCATTGATTCAACAAGGTGCTGAAAGCATTCTTTAGAAATGTTGGCCCATATTGATAGGATAGCATCTTGCAGTTGATGGAGATTTGTGGGATGCATATCCAGGGCACGAAGCTCCCGTTCCACCACATCCCAAAGATGCTCTATTGGGTTGAGATCTGGTGACTGTGGGGCCATTTTAGTACAGTGAATTCATTGTCATGTTCAAGAAACCAATTTGAAATGATTCGAGCTTTGTGACATGGTGCATTATCCTGCTGGAAGTAGCCATCAGAGGATGGGTACATGGTGGTCATAAAGGGATGGACATGGTCAGAAACAATGCTCAGGTAGGCCGTGGCATTTAAACGATGCCCAATTGGCACTAAGGGGCCTAAAGTGTGCCAAGAAAACATCCCCCACACCATTACACCACCGCCACCAGCCTGCACAGTGGTAACAAGGCATGATGGATCCATGTTCTCATTTACGCCAAATTCTGACTCTACCATCTGAATGTCTCAACAGAAATCGAGACTCACCAGACCAGGCAACATTTTTCCAGTCTTCAACTGTCCAATTTTGGTGAGCTTATGCAAATTGTAGCCTCTTTTTTCTATTTGTAGTGGAGATGAGTGGTACCCGGTGGGGTCTTCTGCTGTTGTAGCCCATCCGCCTCAAGGTTGTGCGTGTTGTGGCTTCACAAATGCTTTGCTGCATACCTCGGTTGTAACGAGTGGTTATTTCAGTCAAAGATGCTCTTCTATCAGCTTGAATCAGTCGGCCCATTCTCCTCTGACCTCTAGCATCAACAAGGCATTTTCGCCCACAGGACTGCCGCATACTGGATGTTTTTCCCTTTTCACACCATTCTTTGTAAACTCTAGAAATGGTTGTGCGTGAAAATCCCAGTAACTGAGCAGATTGTGAAATACTCAGACCGGCCCGTCTGGCACCAACAACCATGCCACGCTCAAAATTGCTTAAATCACCTTTCTTTCCCATTCTGACATTCAGTTTGGAGTTCAGGAGATTGTCTTGACCAGGACCACACCCCTAAATGCATTGAAGCAACTGCCATGTGATTGGTTGATTAGATAATTGCATTAATGAGAAATTGAACAGGTGTTCCTAATAATCCTTTAGGTGAGTGTATGTATGTATGTATGTATGTGTGTATGAATGATGTATAAAAACTATAATTCATGTCAATTAATGATCGTTTATAATTTTGTTGTTAACACTTATGTCCTAAACACCTTGTGAAACTTTTAATTGGGTTTATATAATCCCTGTATATTTGTGCCAATGTATCTTATAATACGTCTTATAATCTTCTTATAAAGCTTATAATTGATCATACTTGAGTCACACAGACTTCAACATTCAGCCTGCAAAACACAACAATGGTAACAATTATATTTTATTTAAAGTAAATTATCAAGTACTCTCTACAGTTCTTTTTTAGTTACTAGAACTCTTGTGTTAGTGAACTATACTAACTAAGCATTTGTCAGTACCACATACTATTCCTATTTCACTTGTTTTTTTTTTTTTAAGGCAATCGGTTTGAATGCTTTTTTTAAGTAAGTATATAATGACAGATAATCCTAGAGTTATCTGCAAAGCGCTGATGTGAGAAAGACAGTGATGATGTACCTTTAGATACGTGTGTGTTTGTAGTTGGGATCCATAGAGTGTGTGATGTGGACTGGATTCACTGCTGTCGTTAAAGCTTGAGCTGTAAAGGATGAATGTTAGTTCAGATGATTCATACAGATTTCAATCATATTTTAATGAGTTAACAGATGCGGTTTTCTTCTAAAATCAGTCCCTAGATATATAATTGATTCCTCTGTGACAACATTAAGAGATGGAGAACTGTGTGCAAAGTAATAAGTTTGTCAATGTGCTCAAGATTTTTTGGTAACACTTTATTTTATAAGTTAATAGTTAATGATGAGCTAATCATTTACAAAACACGACTATATATTTATAAATTATAAATAAGTGATATGCTAATATTTTATAAATATTTTCATTCAGTTATAAGTCATTTGTAAATGATTAGTTATTTATGAACTAATCATTTACAAAACATGACTATATATGTATAAATTATTAAAAAGTGGTATGCTAACGATTTGCAAATGTTGTAACTTTTTAAACTTGGGTCAATTTGCGTCAACTTTCTGCCACTGCCTTAACCCTACACTATTGCTACTGTGGACCATCCAGCGTCTAACGTCATTTTGTCTGGCCCAATCAGACGTCGGTGGGCGGAGTTAGTGTAAATAGACACTTCACTGTGATTGGCTGAACTCAAAGTAGAAATGGTTTCATGTGTTTACATGTTTACAAATGTTTTCAAACCTGCCCTGTTATAATGCTGAATGAACACAAACCATTAAAGTACATAAATGTATACCAATCACTTTATATTGATGATCCAGAATTCAAGGTCCAGCACATGTTCATAATTTCTGTGATGTGCAGCTCAAGTATTATGTGATGATGATGTTGTGTATATGTGGCATTATGTGTTGAACTGAACTAACAGACGTGATCCACAGATCCAGGAGAAACTGAAGTCAGTGTGACTGCTGGATTATTATACAGAGGTTCATTTATACTGACAGCTTTATAACATTAAACTATCAGTCAGTCTGTAAAAGCTTCATCAATAACTGTTGATAGTTGAATACCCTTGACTTCAGTCATGTACAGTTTCTCTTCTTCCTCTCATGTTTCCTGCAGTGATTGTGACTATTGTTGAGATCGCAGTGTTTGCTGCTCCTACTGTGATTCTTCTTCAGATCATCTGTGCAAGAAGAGCTGGTGAGTTTTGAGCCGCAAACGATCTGATCATTCACACTCATCTGATCTGGAACATCTGCAATCATGATAAAAACACACAGCCCCAGCGCCAGACACAAATTCACGGACGGGCATTACTTTTTTCCAGGGAGATCAACCTCATTGCATAATAACATAAATCGATTATGAACATATGATACAATGATAATGATGGATAGTGCATAATAATATATAATGTATAATGTACTGACTCTAAAGGTCCTTGCACACTGAGTCCGAAATTCTCTTCTGAAATTTTAACACGTTAAAAAATAAATACAACCTCACATTGTGTCAATAACGTTTACACACTGCCTCCAAAACTTTCGTCCGTCATAAAAAAAAATAATCGGACGAGTAGCTAAAATAAATTTTAGACGAAATATTGACTGTTTTTGTTCTATTTTAAAGCCAAAATAGAAATAAAAAACAAAGTTCACAGCATAGCGTGTCTCACAGCAACACTCAATCTTGTTCTGAATGATTCAGCGCTTTGAACGAATTGGTAGAGTCAAAGATTCACTGACCCATTCTTAAACCGATCGGTCTGTGCAGCACCAGTTCAAGTTGAACAAGCCTAGTCTCATTCTTGATGAATCAGACATTTGAATGAATCATTTGAATGAATGACTCAATGACTCGCTTAATAAGACCGCTTGTCACCTGCATTTCCACGCTCACTATCGACAAACCAATCAAATCCGTTTACAATTATTTTTTTAAAAATCAGACCAAACACATTTTTATTTTTATTCAGGAGTTATAAAACGATATCTTTTGATAACAGTAGCCAATTGCTAAAAAAAAAAAAAGTGACTCACAGGGCGGGCCAGGCCCCCAATGGCCTGAAAACAAATACGAGAGGACAGTGAATGGTTTTATTTTTATTTATAAGAGAGGTCAGTCTGTGGTTTTATTTTGAATTATACGAGAGGACAGTCAATGGTTTTATTTTGCAGGGAGGAAGGACTTGCAGAACCCAGAGGAAATCGAGATGCCTGCAATTTTACAATAAAATATTACAATAAAATACTGGTAAGTCTGAGCAAATCTGCAACAATATTTAAAATAGAAAACACTTATAGAGGATTGTTCATTGTTTTATTTTTTTTATTCTCAGAAAAAAAAGAGAGAAAAAAAACCCTCTGACCACCCTGAAGAAATAATGACACCATCAAGTTTAGATTAAAATATTTTTACAAATAACAGGCAATATTTATTTTCATTTATATTAATTTTATGGACATTTGCCTACAGTGTTCAAGGTCATTTTCGTGTGGTTTGTATATAAACTGCTTTAAATATAATATTATATACAGTAATGGACATATTCAGACATGTGTAAAATCCTCTGTTCTGTGTGATGGAGCTGATTTGGTGATGCTGTTACTGTTTTTACCTTCTTATTTTTTATTTTTAATCATTGCTACTCATTTTCCTAGTAAATCCTTCTTCAATTGTGTTTATTTTGTCACCTTTCCTGAGATGTATGACTCTTGAATTTGTTTGACTTAATGATGATTATGGAAGAGTTTATAGATGATTTAATAAATCACCATTATTATGGTCATTTGAAGAGATACAAACAAACAAATTACTTTCTCATTATTTTTTTTCCTTGGGCAATGATTCATTTTTTTTCTTTTGTTTGTTTACTTGCTAGTAAATAGTTTTTTTTTTTGTATCAATGCATCTTTAAAAATAACAGCCATGGGTCTCCTGTGTCATACTGTCATTCAAAAATCTGATCCAAAGCTGTTTTTCTTGTTAAAAATAAAATAAAATTGTTCTCCCAAAAATGTAAACATTTTTAGAGCTTGACATGACTATTTTATTAATTTCCACCCTTGTGTGCCGTATGATTTGGGTGATCGTAGGATAGTGATGGAGGTTCTGCCCGGTAACCATTCCCCGTGGACTCCTCACGATTCCATCACACTGATACCAATGGATTCCATTATTGAGTGCGCTGACCTGTCTGTAATGGATGGGCCAGAGGTTCCATTGGAGGTTCCCCAGGAGGATAGGATGCCGATTGCAACATCGGAGGGTGAGCTGGGCTCTAGAGATGATGACTCAGCTGCGTTGTCCCCTTCAGGGAGTACAACGTTGCCTGAGCCAGATCCACAGTTATCAGCTATGCTGAAACGGGCCGCCGCGGCTGTCGAGCTCGAGTGGAACTCTCCACCGTGTCCCCCTCAGTCACGGTTGGATGATTGGTTTTTAGGAGCGGGCCGTGCTGGTTCTCAGCCTGCCGCCCCAGTGCCTTTCTTTCCCAAGGTGCATGGAGAGCTGACTAGATAATGGATGGCACCTTTTACTGCTGGAAACGATCTGGATAGTTTCTTCCCCCTCACTACCCTTGAAGGAGGAGCTGTGAGAGGTGGCTGTCCCTCCAGCGGACCCTCGTTTCCCCTTGCCGGCCTGTGAGTTTGTCTGTTTTTATGGACGGAGCTTATAGAGCTTGCGGGCAAGCTGCTTCCTCTCTGCATGCCATGCCGTTGTTACAGGTCTACCAGGCCAAAACACTCATGGATATGCACAAGGGTAGTTTAGAGTGTGTTCAAGGACCCGGTCACGCCTTTCTCATTCTCTCCCGCTACCTAGAGACAGGTGTTTACAACTCAGATCCTACTTCAGGCCGCCTTTGGGCCTTCCTAGCTGGGTCCCTGTCACTAACCTGCTGCCTCACTCTGAGTACGTCTCTGATAGCTTGGGCCCCCTGTGTTGGTCCGTTGTAGCAATGAAAGGTGCTACCGACCGACTCAGCCGGTTCTTGTATCATCAGACTCGGCTAGACGATTCAGTTCGTCCGGCACCAGCCCATGTGCAGCGCTGTTTATTACACATCTGTGTTCCGAATTGTGCTGCCGTGTGTGCGGTCGTCGCTTCCTACTAGCGAAGGTTGCGATCGAGCCGTTCCTCCAGCCGATATGAAAATAGGCTTCTAAGTGAGGCCTGTTCTTCATGCATGAAATATGCATTCATTCATGCATTAATATCTCATGAATCATCAGGAACTAACACGAGTTCAACGTTTTTCATTCATGACTTCATGGATGAACAACACCTTAATTAAAACATTAACTAAGATGAGTACATCATCATGAATTATGATTTATTACGCATGATCATGATGTTTTCTTTGTTTACAAAAAAAATTGGTCTTTACCACCCATTGTGGATAAAGCTATGGTTATGGTACATGAATCATCATGAATTCATGCATAAAAAAGCATTAATTCATGCATGCAAGACTACTCTTCGAATTATTAAAGGAATGTACAAAAATCCACATTACCTTATGCATGCATACAGGCTAGAACAGTAAATCAATTAATGTGAGAACTGTTTTCCTGAAATAGCCTGCAGGTAAGTGGACAGACCCCAAAATTGGCCAATCACAGCACATAACATACAAATTCTGTTGGCATTCAAATACAGTAGTCATCATTAACTAAGCATTATTTATCTATGACTTCATCATGTGTGTGGCTCAACTAAAGTGGTGACTCGGTGCTTTGAAACACTGATGAACAATGTGTTTTCATTATGATCTGAGTTATCCAGCATGTTCATGTCTTCTTCATAGCCTGCAGGTAAATGGACAGAACCCAAAATTGGCCAATCACAGCACATAACATACGAATTCTGTTAGCATTCAAATACAGTAGTCATCATTAACTAAGCATTATTTATCAATGACCTCATCATGTGTGTGGCTCAACTAAAGTGGTGACTTGGTGCTTTGAAACACTGATGAACAATGTGGCATAACTGTGAAATGAATATGAACATGAAAGTTCAAGCCTTTGCAAACAATGTACTGTGGACACAAATGGACTTTGATCTTAACTTTACTGCTTTATTTTTAAATGGTATAAACCAGTTAAAAACCATAAAGCTGTTTAAAAAAAAATAAATAAAAATAAATCCACAAACAGCTTGATCTCTTTTTGGGTAAAGAGTCACCTTTTAATGTATAAAGCTACTGATGTGGACTCCTCCTTATCATGAAATTGTAAAACAGCTTTATGGTTTTGTAAAGAGTTTTCAGATATACAGGCACTTAAAATAAAGTTCATGGTGTATGTACTGAATTCCTTCTCAGCTCTTTCCAGCTGTTGATTTAACTGGTTTATACCGTTCAGAATAAAGCAGTAAAGTTACAGACTGTGGTCTCATTGTTAATGGTATTAATACGTAATTTTTTAAAGATAGAAAGCGTACTTTTTTGTACGTTTGGATATATGCTGAAACGTATAATATGGACGTATCTGCAACGTTTAAACGTAACATTATTACGATTTTACAGCTAAAAAACGTACGTTAAACTATTTACGAATATTTCATATCATAAAGATATCTGTATAATTTCCCTTTTACCATTTTATAGATTATAACTGTAAGATCTCTTAACCCTACTCCCACACCTAAACATAGGCCTACCCATTTCATAGACAATATTAAAAGGATAAAACGTAATGGACAGATATGTGTAGGGAAATGGCAGTTTTATTAACAATATATAGCATTAAAAGATAGTTTGAGCCACTAATCCTACCCCTAAACCTAACAATTTCTTAAAACTACGTAGGCTACAATTATAAATTAAAACAACAGACAGACACGTATAATTACAATCATTTATTTATTGAGAAAATGTCAAAACCGGTACCAAAAGTCGTTCACATGACGATGTGAAATAAACCAAATATTACAAAATGGTTAAACGATTAAAGAAGGTATTTTTAAGGTTTTAAAGTGTATTCTTGTTTAACACCATGTAGGCTAATCCTCCGAAACGAGTTTGCAGCAGAAGGCACGAACCGAAATGTTATTATTTATGAGTAACGTTATTATATGAGTAACGTTAAACTGTATTAATAAATGCGACTGAAAATTGAATTGATAAGACAATTGAATGCAATAGAGTCAAAATATTAATGCCACGATTTTAATATGCATAAGTTAAATAGGAATACGTACAAATTTGTATGTCGGTAAAGTTGTTTATATGTAAATAAATTACGTTTTTGTGCTGTCAATACGTAAATGTTATAAGTTTTAGTGCTGTAAATACGTCAGTATTATACGTTTCTGTGTGTATAAAACGTAAATAAATGTACGTATGGTAGAACTACACTTTATGTAAAAATACAAAAGTATTCTCATGAGATCACGTTGCAAGTTAAGATCAAAGTCCATTTGTGTCCACAGTACATTGTTTGCAAAGGCTTGAACTTTCATGTTCATATTCATTTCACAGTTATGCCACATTGTTCATCAATGTTTCAAAGCACCAAGTCACCACTTTAGTTGAGCCACACACATGATGAAGTCATTGATAAATAATGCTTAGTTAATGATGACTACTGTATTTGAATGCCAACAGAATTTGTATGTTATGTGCTGTGATTGGCCAATTTTGGGGTCTGTCCACTTACCTGCAGGCTATTTCAGGAAAACAGTTCTCACATTAATTGATTTACTGTTCTAGCCTGTATGCATGCATAAGGTAATGTGGATTTTTGTACATTCCTTTAATAATTCGAAGAGTAGTCTTGCATGCATGAATTAATGCTTTTTTATGCATGAATTCATGATGATTCATGTACCATAACCATAGCTTTATCCACAATGGGTGGTAAAGACCAATTTTTTTTGTAAACAAAGAAAACATCATGATCATGCGTAATAAATCATAATTCATGATGATGTACTCATCTTAGTTAATGTTTTAATTAAGGTGTTGTTCATCCATGAAGTCATGAATGAAAAACGTTGAACTCGTGTTAGTCCCTGATGATTCATGAGATATAAATGCATGAATGAATGCATATTTCATGCATGAATTTATACATGAATTCATGATAATTCATGTACCCTTTACCGTAAAGTGTTACCCATATTACTAATGCACATCCCTATGAATGGTCTGCAGCGTGGGGCCTGAAGGACGCATACTTCAGATATCCACTCCTCCGCAAACACGGGTCATCCTGTGTCTTACGTTGAGGGGTCACAGTCTCGGTACAAGTCCCTCCCTTGCTACATAGCCAGTTGGGTTTCTGGTCAACTGGAAAGGAGTACTCGTCTACGGACTGAGGAGCTTTTTTCCGGTACGGAGGTGAACTTGGTTTACACGTCTCTCAATTAGAATGTGTCCGGTCAGTGCTTAGAGGTGAGAAAGGGTCCCACTGAATAAACTTCAGAGCCTCCTGGGGCATATGTGAGATGCAGCGGCATATAAATGGTTTCCTCCATATGATGACCGCTTCAGCACTGACTTTATGACCAAGTTCCTAGGTGGCCGTGGCAGAGCAGCATGCTCCGTGTGTTAACAACACCTGGTATGCTGCCAAACCCTTAGCAGTGACCTTTTGTTTCTCCGGGCTAATGGCTCCTAGAACAAGTGTCTATTAAACACTAGCTTAGGGGCCATGTATAACGGGCATGCAGTAAAGAGGGCTTGGGCTTACCTCACACTGCATTGGCATTTAGTTGCCTCGAGTTTTAGCAGTTTCCTTGCTTGATGCCGCTGCTCAGCAAGATGCACTGCCCAGTTCAGTGACCGTTGCTCATACGTTTCCCTCGCATATCACAACTCGCCCGCCACCTCCTCCTATGGGGTTCAGAAGCTTCGCTTCGGCTTGCTGCGCCATTCCCCTCCTATGGACTGGATAAGTGCGCTTTTTGCTCCAGTTGAGTTCCCTCTTCCAAACCCTGTCGGTGTTGGACGTGGCGGAGTGTCCGATACTAGACCTATCACTTGTATGCTTGTGTAACTTGTGTTAGGTGGGGTCCATATGTTGTGATCCCTATGGTGATCCCATATGTGTATTCTTCCATGGGTTGACTCCCTGCGGCGAGCCCGTGTCTTCCCTTGGCAGAGCCTGCTCTGCCGTCACTGTTCCCCCCTGTTATTGGCTGGAACATCCTCAGTGACATGCCATATGTTGTACTGCCCGTTAAGTTCGCTCAGTCCATATGTGTTCTCCACACGTTACCTCCTTCGAGCAGGATGTGGCTTCCGCAGCGTAGACCTTCCAACGAAAGGTACGCTTTCCCAGTGATTTTAACTGGCCTAAGCCCTTTCATATCTGCAAGTGCGGAAGATCTGGAGGCTTTTGTCTAGGCACTGGAACGTGGCAGCACTAGTGGCAACTTAGTAGGATCCCAATCAGTCGACACGTCGACTACGTCAAACGTGCCCGACCAAAAGGGAACGTTCAGAGGGAACAAACGTGTGGCGGTGGCGCTGCGAACCACTCAGGTGATTCATTCAGAGAATGAAGCAGTTGCTGCTTTGGATGTCATATGTCACGTGATTTTTCCGTACCAAAGCAACCTTCGGAGCAGTGGTTCAAATGGAATTGTAGTTAATGGTTTGAAGCACATATCAAAGCTTCAGTGTCAGACTGCCATCACTAGACAGCGGGCCAGACTGGTGGTGCTTCACACACCATGGCAGTGTTGCAAGCCTATTGAGCCGACTCACTGAAGGACCTCAGTCAAGGCAAGGGTGTAATCACATATGAATGGGCTTTACAGAAGAGGAGATTTCTCATTATTATCGATGTTGAAAACAGTTGTGTACATTTATTGATTCTTTGATGAATAGAAAGTTCAAAAGTACAGCATTTATTTGAAATATAATCTTTTGTAATATTATAAATGTCTTTACTGTCACTTTTGATCAATTTAATGCATCCTTGCTGAATAAAAGTATTCATTTCTTTAAAGCTGCAGTCTGTAGTTTTTCCTCTTTGTCGTAATTTCTGTTCAAAATTTGCAATTGCAGTTATTTGCGGAATTATCAACTTTACATGGGTTGTGCCTCTGCATGGCACAGCGCGGATGAATCCAATGTTTTGAGGAGAATGTGCTCTCGATCTCCACTGTCATCGCTCCTCCTTTTTATGCTTCCGCTCCTCTGTGAGAGATATGAGACCGGTGCGTCGCGCAGGTGTTGCTCATCAGTAATCACGCCACCGCCCTCGTGCCGCTCTCTCACGGCCCTCGGCCTCGTCCTACTCGCCACATTGAGAATAAATTTGAAATTGATTATGCATATCATCCACAAGGAGAATAAATAGTGAGAATGCAAATCAGATGATAAAACCTAAAATTGTGCATGACAGAAAATTACATGGGTTCAAGTTCAATGACAGTATGAGAGCTCAAAAAGTGCCAGGACATCGCTCAGCCCACACAACATGTCCACAGTAGTCAACAAAAAGGATGACCGGCCAGATTAAATGAGTTAAGAGATGTTGTCACTAACAAAAAATACATAAGGTCTGCATTCACAGGTGACAGCAGACAGGAAATGGTTCACTCCAGCAATAAGGACCAGAGGAAGTGTGGTTGCATCTTGCAGTGATCAGCAAAATGGTTAAAGAGTGTGACATCTGGGTCCAAGCCTCTCACCTTAAACAACACCAACCAGCCTCAACAACCCCACACAGCATAAAGTGGAGGATCAAGGATAAAGGTAACAAGATAAAGCCCATTTCCAAGGCTCACAAAGAGTCACCCTGGTGAAGAGGGAACGTCCACGGGGCGAACAAGATGAACAACAGGTGTGTGTCCAAGAAGATGTAGAACAACTAATGCTTGAAGTTTAGTAAGAATCCGGTTATGTGGTGATTTTGATCATTTTATTTCATTTAATCAAACTAAAGGGCTGAGTATTGATATTAATTTCTCGATTTGATTAGTTACCGATTCATTTGAAAATATTCCAGGTATATGTAAATCAAAAAGAGTTAAATCTCTTAATACTATATTTATTTATTTTTACCTACAAAGGCAAAATACCTTAACTTGCTAGAGTGTGGAACTGAGAAAAATGACTTTAAAGAATTTTAGATGTCCAGCCAAATTAATTATAGGTATAGGACACTGGAAATCTGGCAGTTAGATGCTTTAGTAATGAAAATTATCTACATAAAAAATCTTGAGCTCCAACTTGACTTTTGACCACTATTTTGAAGTTACTGTACTCTGCCTTTGTATTGTCTGCAAAAAAGTCACACCAAGGCAAATGGCAATAACTTCCACATTATCAATATTTGGTTGCTGATCACCATTTACAAAATCATTATAGTAACACCTGTATAAAATCCAGTGATCGTGGATTATTATTTTTTTTATTATTTTTTTTTGATGATTACAATTGCTTTGTTATATGGTGCAGTTTGGTAGCCTATTCATTATAGCTGACTAGCCTATTTATGCTATAGGCTTCTAGCTACCTAAATGAAGTAGATTGCGATCTATCTAATTTGTTTGTCTAATGCATGTTTTGTCTTACTTGACCTTGATATCTGCGTTTCAAAGCCATCTCAACTATAATTGTCCTTTGAGAGCAATGGGCCATCCTTAAATGCTATCAGTAAAAAAAAAACACTATTCAACTATATCAACTATTTGCTTTACCTACACTTTTATTCAGGTATCGTCAGAAGTGCTTTAGTGACAAATGTATGACACAGGCTACACCGTAATTTAAACGCAGAGAACTTTAATGGACAGTAAAACAAAGGCATAGTGAAGTAACTTCAGCCTAACTCAGTTTGAGCATTATGAACAAAGGCGAAGAAAGGTAACTGGTGTTACGGTGCTCTGCCTTGGTTTTTCCTGTGCTTTTGGAAATTACTGTTTAGAAAAACCCTCATTTACTTGAAAAAAACAATGGAATTGACTCAAGATACTGTAAGGGTGGATTTCCTGCAGGGGTTCAAGCTGCAAGACTCCCGAATGAACAAAGAAATGTTATTCGCAAGATGGTAGAAAACTATACATTTCTTGTCTATTCCACCCACTGCCACTTATACCAACGACAGAAATAAGCAAAGTTACAATAGCTTAATATGTGGGAGAGCGTTGCTATAGAGAGTGACAATATTGTATTGCAGTATGTAGCACTTAAAAGTCAATACCAAATCAAAACACATTATTTGTAATTAAAACGGTTTATTGACAAAATATGGTTCTGGTTACACTTAAAATAGTTACAAAATAGATGTATGAGATGATGATAACTTATAGCATGAATGTTACCCAGCATGTAAAATGTTAACAGAGAGAGAGAGAGAGAGAGAGAGAGAGAGAAAGAGAGAGAGAGAGAGAAAAGAGGAAGCAAAGGGAGAGAGCCCTAAGAAAGGGACCCAGAGAATAAGAAGAGAGCCAGAGCATCAGTTACAATCTTGTTTTATCCTTTCCCAGACCATGTGACTAAATAACTGTGAGACATTCAAACTGACCAATCAGATAATTACAACTCCCCCCATTGAATTAAAGGTGTGGCAATTCATAAACCCCAATGGTAGCACTGCGGCTGCAACTCGGTATATAATATTAAGGATTCGTTCAAAATGAACGGAATCGTTCATGACCGACCCATCACTAATTTACAACAATCCCTGATTTGGCTGATTCTGACGTAAAGTTTTGGATCGAACCAAAATCAGAACACAAGAGAATCACAAATGAAATGAATCCTCAACTGGATCAAGATGAGAAAGCTGATGTAACATGACAGAGGAGATTCAGTGGAAACAGACATGTCAAATACATACAATATATGAAGAATTTTATTTTTCCTATTGCTTCCCCTTTGTTAGACTGTGTATTCTATACTCTTGTGTAACCTTTTGTCTGGTTTTAATTGAGCAAGGTGACTGTGGGCTTGTGGGCTGTGCTTTTATTGTGACATCACGTTTTCCGTCGTGTTTTCAGAGCTGTGAGCTCACTGTTGAGGTTTGGAAACGTGTTACTCAGAACTCAGTTTGACCACATCGAGCATTGATCATCTCTGAACCGTGTTTACACTGATGATGGCTGTGGATTCTGTTGGTAGTTCCTCTTCTCTCTTTTAGCTGGTTGCTTCATACAGTTGAGTAGAAGCTGGTGCGGATCTGGACTCTCATGCTAGACTTTATGAGTCTCTACACATGAAGTCAAGGTATTGCTGAACCATTTTTACTGATTTTTACTGAGGGGCTGATGGTGTTAAACTGAAGGGAAGACTAACAGAAACAGAAAATGGCTGAAAAGAGTGATTTGTGTCTGCTGGGACTGATCATTCTCTGCTCACTTCTCACAGGTAAAAACACATTTCTACATGCTCTAAACTCACGAGAAAGGGTTAAATATTAATATACTTACATAAAAATGTTTTACTAGAGCTGGTCTGGCATGGAGTCTGTGAATGAGTTAGTTTGAACATGCTTTATTCGTCCTCACACTCATGTTCTGATCTCACAGTCACTGTCACTTGCTGTGTATCTCCTGATGTATTCTGGTATGTGTATCACATTATATTGATAACTCAGCAGAAAAATAAAAACAATTCCATTCCAATTTATTAGCAAAGCTATTTGTGTCACTGAACACCTGTTAACCTTCACCAGTGCGAGGACGCACTGAAGCGTTTTTTTTTTTTTTTTTCACAAAACAACGTCCCTCAGGGCTTTTAGCTCAAAAATGTGCAGATTTGGAGAAATATTGATAGATTCTCATAGGCTTACATCAGATTTCTATAGACAGTAATAATATTTATTGAATTTATCCCCAAATGCGTCGATGTAATCATTATGAGCACTTGATACTCAAAAGTATTGTGTTTTCAATCCATACCAGCAGCCTGAGGGCGCTTGTGTGCACAGTATAGTCCATATATGGAACATGAAGAAGAGCCATGATCATGTGACATTCCAGGACGTCACTGATACACACATCAGAGTTAGCTGTAATATGCAGATAAAGACGTTTTGAAGACAATAAACATGATTGCAATGATATTTGAGTTACCTGTGTTCTTCGAGCCATGTCATGTATTTTCATAATAATAGATTATATTTATAATGTAATGCTAATCGCTATAGACTTTATCATCATGCGGAATACTATAAAATAATATATTTTCTGTCTGATCTTTTTATCTGAAGCCAAATTAGATCACAGAAGATTATTTAAAACACTCGATTGCGTTATAAAGTAAGTTTGGAGCACAAATATGGTTTTAATCTCATACATTGTCGTATATTGATGGTGTGCTGAGCTAACATGCTAGCTAGCCCAGGTGCACCTGCCACCTAGCACTAACAGTTATTCTTTTATGATTTTTTTTTTCTAAATAGGAATGCTTACTGAAATGTGTCTTTATTCAAGAAGGGCATTGGATACAGTTTCAAATGTGATGAGAACTTTGATAAAAGAAATTAGGGATTGAGACCCTATGAATAGCATTTGAATAGCCAGTCGCTAGTAACTATAATGCAGACAAAAGAAATGCATATTTAGAGCCATAACCAGGCTGGAGAGGTGTGAATGTGTGCATGGGGAGACTGAGACTGAATGGGGCTCGTTTGCACCACAAAACAATAGAGACAAAACACTGAATAGATTCAATTCAATTCAAATTTATTTGTATAGCGCTTTTCACAATACACATTGTTTCAAAGCAGCTTTACAGAAAAGGCATTTCAGAAATGTACATAGAAAATAAAGTTAGTTAATCATGTATTAATTTAGGGCATAACATCGCTGGCGTTGAGTCGTCTGTTCATAGGTGTCGAGTCGTCTCTTCACGGGTGTTGGGGCATCTGAAGTCTCCATGAGAGGCTGGATACAAACGGGAGCTGACGAACTATTTACCTCGGGACTAGCGTCCCAAAATGACAACAGAAAAGCAGATGGAAAATAATTAGCGTAGCTGCTGTTCAGAATATTAATGCATTTGATCCGATTTAACTGTAGTATAAAAGGTATTATGTGAATGCTTGCCTAAAGAGATGCGTCTTTAATCTAGATTTAAACTGGGACAGCGAGTCTGAGCCTCAAACAATATCAGGAAGGCTATTCCAGAGTTTAGGAGCTAAATGTGAAAACACCCTCCCTCCTTTAATGGACTTGGATATCCTAGGAATGACCAGAAGCCTCGAATTTAGTGATCTTAAAGAGCGTGATGGATTGTAGGGCGATAGAAGATCCGTTAAATAGACTGGAGCTAAACCATTTAGTGCTTTATAAGTCAGTAGCAATACTTTGTAATTGATATGGAACTTAATAGGTAACCAATGTAGTGATATTAAAATCGGTGTTATATGTTCATACTTTCTTGACCTAGTAAGAACTCTAGCAGCGGCATTTTGGACTAACTGTAGCTTGTTTATTGAGGATGCAGGACAACCAGCTAATAAAGCACTAGTCTCGAGGTCATGAATGCATGAACTAACTTTTCTGCATCAGAAACAGAGAGCATGTTATGTAGCTTAGCAATGTTTCTAAGGTGGAAAAAGGCTGTTCTTGTAACATATGAAATATGATTTTCGAAAGACAAGTTGCGGTCTAATATAACACCCAGGTCTTTTACTGTAGTGGATAAAAAATAAATAAATAACTAAATAAAAAATAGATGGCTTAGATGATGACTAAACATCAGTAGCATTTTAGAGTCTAATCAAAATAAAGTCATATGACATGATCTTGAAAAACATTTAACTAAATACAGCGTTTTAGACTTATATTCTTCAGATTTTAAATATAAAATGATGAGCTGCAGTGCCAACTTCAATTTAATTTTCATGAAGATGTTTCATAAAAATAAATTTCTTTCAATTTCTAATAGCTTTACAAAACTTTGAAGCTATTTATATATATAAAACATTTACAATAAACTGCCAGGTGTCAGCTTTCAAATGAGATCATACTTGTGTTTTTAGTACCAAGGGTTCATGAACTGTATCTGTTTCAGTTTGGGTATGTCATTTCTGGGGATTTTTCAAAAGTGGGGTTGCAGCTTAACAGGTAACTAAAAATGGAGATGCCACAAAATGTATAAAACTGAAATAGTATTTTGTAAAAAGTGTGTTAAGTAAACATTCATAACACTGAAATAGTCAGCATGCTTAATTTTCAACAATATTATTGATCTATCTGCATTGACACCATTATATGAGAACTGAACTGAGCTGGATGATGACATCACTTTTTTCAGTCCTGCTGTATATCTAAATGAAGTAAATTAATAACTAATGATTTTTTACAACCTAAACCTCTGTAAAACTGCTTTGAAACGATCTATGTTTTGTAAAAAGCGCTATATAAATAAACGTAACTTGACTATCCTCTACTTTGCTGTAAACTATTTTTTGGTATTTTGATAACTCATCTGCGAGTCGTGATCACAGCGAGCGCATCCATAAATACACACACACACACACACACACACACACACACACACACACACACACACATATATATATATATGTGTGTGTGTGTGTGTGTGTGTGTGTGTATATATATATATATATATATATATATATATATATATATACTGTATATATATATATATATATATATATATATATATATATATATTTTTTTTTTTTCTTCCACAAAGTGCATACAAAGAATAGTAAAAGTATTATGCAGTGCAGAAAGACTAGATTCCCAGTATGCATTGCAGCGTGAAGCTTTTGATCATCACCATTGTTGAGATTCATTCGCTGATTCTTAATGTCTCTTTGTGTTTAAATGACACATTTGAAAATTCTTCATTAATTATTATGACATTGCTGGATCTCATACTATATAATCACAGGGCTATTATAATTTAAAATATAAAATGAATAACATTTCACGAAGACTTCGCATACTAAAACTAGGTGATGATTACATTGTTATCATCAATATCAAACCAATATCATCTGTATTTATTCTCTTTTGGCTTTCCTGCTGTAACAAACGAGTCTTACAAACACAGTTACAGCAGCCAGAGAAATATAATGTCTAGTAAAGTGTCACAAGCCCAACTAAAGCAAACTCTGATCTCCATGATGGAAATGTCAAATGAAGTAATAAAACATCAACATCTAAACCTCTTTTAATTCTCAATAAGAGCTTCTGTAGACGTCTGACAGAAATAAAGTCAGTCTGGTTAGTAATAAGTGAAGCTGGTAATGCTGTTTGTGGAGTTGTTTAATCCTCCTCTGCTGAGATCTTCACAGATTTAATGTCTTCTTTTATTTCATCTAAGGCTGTGGCTGAAGTCAGTTGTGTGTTTGGAGAACGTTCTGATAAGAAACATCTGTTATCTGGTGGTGCACTCATACTGTGAAATAATAAAAAATCAATATTTTTGCACAGCCCTAAAAAACTGACATTTGACACTGAGAATGTTCTGATGTCACAGGGGTTTGTTTGTAGTTTCATTTATTAATATAAGAATGATCACTGAGATATACTGTGTTTCAGGAACCAGTGGAGTGGATGATGTGTTCATCAGTTCTGGTGAAAATGTGCGTCTGCCCTGTAATAATGCTCTTTCTGACTGCAAATCTAAAACTACATGGACCTACTATAACGGATTCAGACATTCAGCAGAAGTTGAACTGATTACTTTAGGGATAAAGAAGAAAGACACAGAGAGACATGAGAGACTGAGTCTGGAGTCTGACTGCTCTCTGAACATCAACGTCACAGTAGAAGATTATGGATTATACACCTGCCGACAGTATGTGAATGACAGACAACAAGGACCTGATGCACTTGTTTATCTGCATGTTCTTCATGGTAAGTTTATGATTATGTGTCAGTTTAAAAAGGGCAGATTCTCCCTTTAAACTCAGATGATGATTGAAGAGTCTGTGATTTGTGTCTTGTGTTCAGTTTCAGTGTCTTCATCATCATCATCATCATCATCATCATCATCATCATCATCGTCCTCACAGACTGAGATCAGTCCAGGCCGCTCTGTGACTCTCTCCTGTCAGTTGTATTCATTTTATATACTCTCCTGTGGTTATTGGGTCAGTTATGAGGGATTAGAGCTGTTGTGGGTGAATCAGGCTGG
This sequence comes from Abramis brama, assembly GCF_963993115.1. NCBI lineage: Eukaryota > Metazoa > Chordata > Actinopteri > Cypriniformes > Leuciscidae > Abramis > Abramis brama. The sequence continues at coordinate 53,443,842 of NC_139963.1, read as the reverse complement.
TGTTGATCTGAAGATAGACTCCAGATATCAGATATTATTATCATCAGATCACTGTAACATCACTCTGACTACAACACTCCTGAATGAAGATAACAACAGAGAGTGGAGATGTTGGCTTAATCTCAGAAATCACACCAAGACCTCAGTCAGATACACTGTCAAGTATTCAGGTGAGAAAACACTCAGTGTTAGAAGACTTTCTTTTAGAGACTTTTACAATTACAATTTCTAAGTGATCTTATGAATCACTGGCAACTATTTTTTGGTACACTTTATCATTTATAAGTTATTAGTTAATGATGAGCTAATCATTTACAAAACACGACTATATATTTATAAATTATTAATAAATGATATGCTAACATTTTATAAATATTTTGTCAATTCAGTTATAAGTCATTTGTAAATGATTAGTTATTTATGAACTAATCATTTACAAAGCATGACAATATATGTATAAATTATTAATATGTGGTATGCTAACAATTTATTTCCACTCTTGGAATATTTTCAGAATTTTTATTGAAAATAAATGCCTTTTCGATCTGATATGCAATTGGATTCCCAATCAGACGTCAGTGGGCGGAGTTAGTGTAAATAGACACTTCACTGTGATTGGCTGAACTCAAAGTAGAAATGGTTTCATGTGTTTACATGTTTACAAATGTTTGCCCTGTTATAATGCTGAATGAACACAAACCATTAAAGTACATACATGTATACCAATCACTTTATATTGATGATCCAGAATTCAAGGTCCAGCACATGTTCATAATTTCTGTGATGTGCAGCTCAAGTATTATGTGTTGATGATGATATGATGCATTATGTGTTGAACTGGACTAACAGACGTGATCCACAGATCCAGGAGAAACTGAAGTCTGTGTGACTGCTGGATTATTATACAGAGGTACGACATGTTCATTTATACTGACAGCTTTATAACATTAAACTATCAGTCAGTCTGTAAAAGCTTCATCAATAACTGTTGATAGTTGAATACCCTTGACTTCAGTCATGTACAGTTTCTCTTCTTCCTCTCATGTTTCCTGCAGTGATTGTGACTATTGTTGAGATCGCAGTGTTTGCTGCTCCTACTGTGATTGTTCTTCAGATCATCTGTGCAAGAAGAGCTGGTGAGTTTTGAGCCGCACACAATCTGATGATTCACACTCATCTGATCTGGAACATCAGTTTATTAGAGTAATCCAAAATCGTAATCCAAATCCAGGCAAGGGTCATACACAGGCAGGCAGTCCATACAAACAAACAAATCCAGAAGGTACGACGGGAACGGGAAAACCAGGACACAGGCAGATATCAAGAACCAAGAACATAGACAACAGTGGAAACACTCAGAAATGCAGTGTAAAAACATACACAACTTTGCAGTGAGTGATAGGATGAACCAGTCTTATATGGGGTGTGCTAAACCAGATAATGAGACACAGGTGGATGCAATCAGGGATGAGGAGTCTGGGCAGTGAGATATGGGAAATGTAGTTGTGAGTGAATCATGAAGGTCTGATGTGGAGTGCCCTCTGGTGGCTTTCAAGGGCACTCCAGTTAATGATCGTTATAGTGCATAATAATATAATCTATAATGTACTGATGCTAAATGTCCTTGCACACCGAGTCCGAAATTCTCTTCCGAAATTTTCGCATGTTAAAAAATAAATTGTGTCAACCACGTTTGCATACTGCTTCCGAAACTTTCAAATTTCTGTGTTTTTTGCATCCGTAGCAAGTATTTTGAGAGGTGTTTTGACTATTCAGAGCCACCGAATGACGAATAGGAAAAAACGAATATGAAACTTTCGGACTCAGTCAGTGGTCAAGGAGCTCAACAAGGTTGCTCTGTTGAGGCTCGCGCAGCCTCTCGAGGAGAAATCAAAACAAATGAGCGCAATTTTATAACAATCTATGAACGTAGCACACACAAAGAAACTCTGTTAACATACTGCGGTAAAAATTCAAAATGTGGAGTTTTTATATTTATATAAAATATATTCAGCAACATCACACGACCAAGTGTGCTTAATACCATCACGATTGAAAATGTGACACTGATTTCAAATGACAGTTCAATAAACCAGTAATATTAAGTCACTTTCCTTTTAGTCGAAATATTGACTGTTTTTGTTCTATTTTAGCAGCGAAAATAGTTCCAATCCAAACAAAGATCACAGCATAGCACATCTCACAGCAACACTCAATCGTGTTCTGAATAATTCAGCATTTTGAACCAATCGGTTGAGTCAAAGATTCACTGACCCATTCATAAACATCTAGGCTTGTTCGACTTGAACCGGCGCTGCACAGAGCTATCGGTGAATGACATCAAAGTACCGTGAGAGTGATTAGAGAGCAGATGCTCCTTATGCTTTGAATCGCTTCCACAAGATTCGCTTAATAAGACCGCTTATCGCATGCATTTCCGCGCTCACTATCGACAAACCAAATCAAATCCTTTTATATATATGTGATGCAATCTGGGAAAACCCGTCGGATGTCGCGCTGGTACGTTTTCAGTAAGATCAAAAAATAGATTGAATGCCAGTTTTTTGTTAAAATTGGGGTTTCGTTAAATTACTATTCTATATACTATCTTGTCTATCATCTCTGAATATATCTTGGCAAAATGCACTAGTTTAGTGCAGAAAAATAGCAATAGCTATCTGAAAAGACTGTGCCTTTCTTTTTAAGAACACGCATGGCAGAGAAAAAAAAAAAAAACGCCCATAGCTTTCCTTCTCTTAACACTACAAAAACAGTTCACCTATCAAAATAAACCACATAACAGAATAAAGGTATATCAATGTCCATTTCCCACCACTCCTGTGTAAACGGCACGCAAGTTTTTGTTTTGTTTTGTTTTTTATCCAACAAATCTATTCCATATTCCATGGAATATGTATCCCACACATTGTGAGATGCAGAGCGGAGCACAAGAGAACAATGGAGTCTGAAGTAGCTGCTCGCTTAAAAGATCTTGCTCGGTTTTCAACATGAAGATTTGAGTTCATAAGCTTTCGGATGATACCTAATCTATGATGATTACTAAAATATGTGATATGAAAAAGCTTGCAGGACGTGACAGTTAATTAAACCCGTTTTTCTCAAAATTCCTTTCCTGAAAATCATAGCGATCAGCCGACTTCAGATAACCATAACTTTTGTTACTGACAAACGCTGAAATAAATAAAAGGTTCAGAACTAGCAGACCAAACACATTTTTATTTTTATTCAGGAGTTAAAGTCAATGGCTTTATTTTGCAGGGAGGAAGGACTCGCAGAAGAACTCCTCATTTCTCCCAGAGGAAATAGAGATGCCTACAATATTACAATAAAATATGACAATAAAAATATTGGTAAGTTTTGAGCAAATCTGCAACAATATTTAAAATAGCAAAAACTTGAGGATTGTTCATTGTTTAATTTATTTTTTTTTTAAAGAGGGGGAAAAAACTCTGACCACCCTGAAGAAATAGTGTGCACATCAAGTTTAGATTAAAATATTTTTACAAATAACAGCAAGATTTATTTTCATTTATATTGTAATAAATGTTGTAACGTTATAATAACAATTGATTATACATTTTTGTGATAAATATTCTTATGAAAAACCTTCTTCTGAAAACTCCCCAGAAATAGAATATATACAAGACTGGCTGAATGGATTTACTGTAACTGATAATGATGAAACAGAAAAGAGAAATGTTAAAGTCAAGGGCAAAGTTGAGATTTTTATGGACGATCTTATAGTTAAACAGCTCCAGAGGGACCACGCAAAAAGAGCTCGCAAGACGGAGAAGAAGGAGAGAAAGGCGCTGGCAAAGGTCCTCCACAAAGGCTCAACCCTACCAAGACGAACGGATTCATCGTGCTCAGCAGTTAATAAAGATTATCAAACAAGTTGAACGATTAAATAAGAAGATAATAAATATTGCAAACAGTTTTATGGTTGAAAATGAAATAAAATGTTCAAACGAAGAGGTGTTGAATTTGCAGAGCAAGTTCAAGTTACTTAAAGCCTAATTTGAGCTTAGCCGGCAACTTTAAGGGTCATTGTTAGAAGTGTAATGTATGTGTGTAGCTATAAGTATACAACATGTTTAGGGGTGTTAAAACCCAATGTAGTTTTGCAGAAGAACTTTTGACGTCTCCAGCTTCAAACATAAAAAATGTGTGAGGTCAGAGAAGGGTCAAAGGGGTTATGATAGAAGAACTTATATACGCCATTTAATGTACGTGCTGCATAAAATAAGTGTGAACAACAAATATAGAGAATTTGTATGTGTGCTTGAGCAAAGCTTATGCTTAGTAGGGAGTACTTATAAGGGAATTGGCTGCACTATAATGACAGCCCCTAATTAAAAGGCGTCCCAAAAAGATAGAGTTAGTATAAAAAGAACTGTAAGAGGGTTTTTCGGGGGCCGCACTTCAGGTGAAGACTTTTATGTGCTTGTGTTACTTTTGGCTTTAGAATTTTTGTCTAAATGCAGCGCCGGTTCAAGTCGAACAAGCTTTGTGTGTGTGAGCTGATCTGTCGAGTAAGTTTGGATTGTTTAACTTTTCTTCAGTTAAACAAAGACAAAACTGAAGTCATTGCGTTTGGAAACAAAGATGAAGTTCTCAAGGTGAACGCATACCTTCACTCTAGGGGTCAAACAACTAAACAACTCCTACTGTAGTCACATTCAAATCCAGACTCAAAACACATCTGTTTAGCTATGCATTTACTGATTGAGCACTGTGCCGCTGTTCGTCCGACGTGTACTGTACTGTATTTTATTTTTCTAAACAGTTTTAATTATTCTTATTTCTTTTTATTATTTAACTTTCTTCTATGTAAAGCACTTTGAATTGTCTTTGTGTATGAAATGTGCTATATAAATAAACTTGCCTTGCCTTGCCTTGCCTTGGATCTGTATCAAGGGCAAGCGGGATATTTGAATTCAGGCTTGTGGTTCAAAGCAATCGTATTCATCAAGAGCAGCCTTGAATAGTTGTGGGCAGATCGAGGCTTTGTGAAACACTGAAATAGTTGAAGCCACTCGACACGTATTGTGTCGAGGCTTCGAAACACTCCTAGTGACCTCTAGTGGTCAGAACAGTGTAAATGCAACAAAAACCCATGCCAAACATGCATAAAAAGACTTTTTACAAATTTTTGCACATTTTGCACATATTGCACATTTTTTATTGAAAGTAAATTATTTTAAATGCAATTATCTAATCAACTAATTAGATTATCAAGTGTATTTATGTTATTTTTCAATTGTCAGGGTTTGTTTTGTTTGTTATATGAATGGCTCAGCTAAAAAGACCAATAAGAGACTATTAACTACCATTATTCATTTTGATTATAATAATGTCTAATTAAAACGTTATCAGAGATCAGGTAAAACCCACATACACTTGTTCATTGGTTCTCAGTGACTCCTCATGATTCATGGGTTGACCGAGATCTTCACCCTAGAGTCCTGCAAAACAGAGCGGCGCGGGACAAATTTTGAAAGGTCATTGCGGGAGCGGGCGGGATGATGAAGGTGCACTTGCGGGTGCGGGCAGGGGGGATGATACGCTGCACTCCCGCAAATTAAATATGAGTGTAAAGTAAAATATATAAATGATTAAAGTAGCGTACATAATTTGTAGTTGTGAGGGAGATTCTGTTTTGCAGCAATAAAAACGTTTTAAGCAGCCTAAACTTGGATGTTGCCGTTTGGGGTAGGGCGGGGCCTAATCTCACGCACACTTATTTAGAGACAATTCCTTCCCGCTGCTCCGTGTTCGAATTCGAAAGCTTCAAGTTCAAAATAGACAGCATGGATGAGGAAAAGAGCACCTCTAGTGCTTCAGATGTAAGCACTTCTCTAAAGAAAGGCACATTTACTACAAAAAAAATATCACGAAACATCAAATCAGACATTTGGCAGTCTTTTTCGGTTGTGCATGATGGAGAGGGGAATCAACTACCTTTTGCCTGCTGCCCTAAATGCCAAAAGGTGTTAACATACAACGGACACAAATCGCATTTTTTTTCCAAGACCTTTCGTGAGACAGAAAGTGAACATACATCCTGCCTGCCGTCTTGCGGGAATTTGCGGGCGGGAGCGGGACTAAAAATGACAAATCTTTGCGGGAGCGGGACTGAACACTGCGGGAGCGGGACTGAAAATTGTGTCCCGCGCAGGTCTCTACTTCACCCCCAGCGGTGAACCATTAAAATTTCACAGTGTTTTGAAAAAGTTATGACGTAATGAAGCCTTGTTTACTGAAATCACGTGACTCTGGCAGTTTGATACACACTCCAAACCATTGATTTGCAACAAAAGATTTGTATAGGTTTCAAGTTTAACGAAGCAGTGTTTTGAAATTTCCATCACATCTATTGCCATCATAAAGTTCGTCAGCAGCATTCTAATTCAATCATCGCTCTTTATCGCCATGGAGTTAATATTGGGTCACTGTGTGCGTGCAAGTCAAGTAACTGATTATTGACTATTTCCTGTTTATTGTTGAGAATTCAGTGGTTTATTCCCATGTTATGGAAGTAGCCAATTAGCACGTATAGCTTTAATTATCTGCTCTTTTCCATGTATTTCCATGTATTCTTCTCCAACAAAATCATTGGCGGAAATGGACACGAAAATTGGACACTCAATAGGCTCATACCACTCATGATTGGCAAAATTATTCCAGAAACTGAGAAGGCATGGCAACTGCTGATGAATCTTAAAGATATAGTGGAGCTTGTTGTTTCACCCAAGTTTTCAGAGGACAGTCTTTGCTACCTGGAGACTAAAATATCTGACCATCGCAACCTTTTTACAGAAGTGTTTCCAAATGAAAAATTGAAACCAAAACACCATTTTCTGGAACACTACCCAAGCCTGGTGTGGAGTTCTGGACAATGCGCTTTGAGGCAAAACAGTTTCTTCAAGCGTGTTGTCCATAACGTGCACAATTTCATATTTTCAATTTCAACATATTGCAGACATTGTCCACCCAGCACTAACTTATGGTTGCACATGTCATGCAGTCTCCCAGCTTTTTCAAACAATCCATTCATGTTGACAAAGTAAAAGTTGTGAAGGTGTCCTCTCTAGAAAGAAAGGTGAAAACAGCTGTTGAGAAAAAATGTGCTTACCTTAACACTGTATCTCTTGCATCAAACACTGAATTGCATGGGACCTCATACTCCAAAGGTATGATGGTGTCTGTTGGACACTGTGGCGGCTTGCCAGAATTTGCAAAGATCCACTGCATTTTGTTAGTTGACAGTGAGGCTTCTTTTGTGCTGGATAGATTTTCTTCTTGGTATGTTGAACATGTTTGTGCCTTTAAGGTTGAAGAACTTCCATACGAAGATCTGATTATTGCTGAGCTGAAGGATTTAAATGACTTCTACCCACTTGCAGCCTACAGTATCGGGGGAAATCTCATGGTGTCGCCTAAATGTTTTTTGTTACATTAAAGTTTGTATTTTTCCGATTGGGATTGCACGCAGCATGAACAGTTAAGCAAGAGAATGTTAATCCCTAAATGGTATATTTTGTTTCAGAAAAACACAATGTTGCTGTGAGTGATCGTGAATCCAGAGTGCATAAAAAAGCTGACACTCCCCAAAGTGCCATCATCAGTAGATGAGCTCAAAGAAATTATTTGTGACAAACTGAAAATTGATCAAAACTTTGTGATCCAGTATGAGGACCCCGATTTTGGTGGTCAGCTTTGCAATTTAAGTTACATAGAAGAACTTCCATCTGAAAAGGTCAGACTGAAGATTATCTGGGAAATGTTCAAAACTGCAGCAGTAGCAGAACCCCCAAGAAATGAAAGCACAGGGTCTGAGGCTGATTTTACCCTAGACACAGCAAGCATCTCATCCAATCTGTCCAGTCCATCTTCTTCCACAGTCAGGGAAGAGCGCTGGCCACGCGTTTTCCTAATTCCAAATTTCTCCTATGATGTAGAGTTCAGACTGAGAAAAGCTAATGAAGTCTATGAAAAACAGAACACTACTATTGATGTTACACGAGACATCAAGATAGAAATACTGGAGAAGTTGCCAGAAACAATGTACTCCTTTAAAGCTTACCCAAGTGATTCTGTAATTGAGCAGGTGGCACTTGCGTAAGTTTCCAGACATCCATGTCTAAGGGAACTTGGCTGTGACACGGGATGCAAAGGCTGGAAGATGAGCTTAAAATTTAAAATGGGGAATTACAGACAGAAATTACGCAATGCTGGATGTAGTGAGCTTGACATAAAAGAGATGATGGTTCAAGAGTACCCCAGAAGAAACCAAGAAGATCAGAAATCAACTTCCTTCCAGACAATCCTGTTGGTTTAGATGATGCTGCATTGGAACATGAAAGGGAATAGCTTGAGCTTGAAGTCAAGAAAAGGAACATGGACATGACAAAACTGAACACCAAAATGGAAACTACATTCCCTCTCAGGAGAAAATAAATAGTCAATGAGCAAGCCTTGGTCTCTGTCATCAAAGAAGATGGCCTGGCCTCTTTTTGGAGGAGCAAGTAAGTTACAATTTGTCTGTACATTATTTTGTCCTGATTGTATATAGATTTTATTGTTCACAGATTTGTATCCTTTCACTTCCTCAGGTTTGTACAGAGTTCCAAAGGATCACTTGTGTGGACCTTAAAACGGCTTTCATGACAGCTCTTAACAAATATAGAAACGCCCTCATCAAAATATATCGGGCAAAGAGTAAAGACCTTGGAGATCCTGGACCATTTTGATGAGCAGGTATGATTTCTATACTGTGATTTTTTTTTAAATGAGGGGTTATATCCTTAAATCTTTTGTGAGAATGATTTAATCTTTTTGAGAACCCAAAGATGATATATTATATAAATTATTTAAAAAAAAAAATAATAATAATAATAAAAAAATATATATAATAAATATATATATATATATATATATATATATATATATATATATATATATATATATATATATATATATATCTTCAGGTACTTAAAAAGATTACGATTTTAAGATATAACTACTAATTTCAAAAGATTGTGGAAGTAGATTACATTTTTGCTGTCAGTTTTTGTCGATTTTTTTGCCATTTCTGACCATTTGCCCATCCCTAATACATTTTCAGTGACACCCTCTTTAATAAGTCTCTTTAAATGATCTTTAAGGAATCATGCAGAAGTAAATCATAATTAAAATGATTTATGTCCCTCTAGACAACAGACATCTTATCACACAGACATGCTACAGCTCTACGGGGACTCCCCTTGTACCTCAGGGAGTGCGATGCAATATCAAAGACTTGTCTGGTAAGTTTTTAGCTTTTGTTCATGTCATATTTCCATTGATCACTGTTATTTTATGAAATCTGTGGATATATTTAATAAAGGTGCTGACATGGTTTCCATGTGGCTTGTTTTCATCAAGTATTTACATTAGGTTAGCACATACTGTGCCTGTGGCGAGCAGTACGATACACAGTCCTCTGTGGGGGGCTGCCGCTTTTACTGTCGTTTTGTGTTTATTTATAATTAAAGTTTTGAACATTCGCCCGGTTCCCTCCTCTTCCTTCCTGGGATTCAGCTCCAATGCAACACAGTTAAAGGATCAGGGAAGGAGAAGTCAGAAACCGGCGAACGTTAAAACGGAACTTTAATCATATAAAATAAACAAACACAAAATAAAATTAAAACAGCAGCCCCTCACGGACGACTGCCAGACACACATAAATAAAACACAACATAAATAGTCCAGGCCTGGTCTTCACTCGTCTTGCACTGTCGCTATTCCTCCTTTTATTCATCCGGACCTCCTTCTGTGAGACACGAGACAGGTGAGCTTGTTCCCACGGCTCTTAGCCTTGTCTGCTTGCCACAGTGCCATGTTTTGTTTGCAAGAGTTTGAGCTTTGATTTGTTTTTGTTTTTTTGATTTTTTATATTTGTACATATGCACAACCATTCATGAAATTTATATAATTCTTAGGACACTGATTTGGAGGAGACCTACACAGGAGGAGTGAAACTGGGCATCCTTGAAGTCATGGAGGACGATATCTCACAGACAAAAAAGAAATGTCTAAACTACAGCATCATCCCGGAGGAAACTGTGGTCATGGAGGACCTACCTGACTTTCCTTCTGCTTTCATGGTACACTTTGGACTTCTCTATGCGCTGAACATTGAGTATTCAAAAGGACTAAAATACACATTTGAGGCAGTGCAGAACATCTTTGTGGGATTGGGAGAAAAGTGCACCAACAGAGTTCAGTCCCTGAAGAATAAGCTACTTACTGTATAGGGAGTTTAAGATGCTTTTAGTGTTGGTGGGTACATTTGGCATAATGATGGTGTTTGTTAGGATGTTACTGTATATTGTGTAATGGTGAAATTTAAATTTTTAAGACTTATAGTCTTGAATTCTCTAAAAGTAAAATGCTTATTGGTTTACTTGATGTTTTTTGATTGAAAGTTTGTGTAAGAAAACTATTAATATTTAAAAATGTATGAAGTAAAATAACTAGCTTCCGGCCAAATGAACATACGGATCCAATATCAGTGTAAAGCGCAACTTATGAGAGTAATGCGTTGTACTGCTGATATTTACGTTACGCCATGACGCACTACGCTACTTTTTACACCACGCTACTTTTTTTGTAACATTACTAGGGATACAGTTAGTCCACAGTTCAATACATAACTCGTTTTTTTTAACCACGGTTTTCGGTTCGTTTGGCTTGGCACATCGGACTGTTTTTTTGTTATTCTATGCTTAAACGAGAGAACTGCAATAGGTTAAGTAGAAAAAAATACTTTTTAGTGCAATACTCTTTCTTTACTTAAAAGAAAAATAAACCCTTGCACACTGCAAGAGTCTGGAGCCATATAAACTCCCAGGAGAGTTAATTTAACACTGGAGTTTTTGCTGTGTGAAACTGGATTATTTGTTTTGGTTGAATGTAAAAATATTAATTTTAGGATAATTGAACTTAATTAACTTAATTGTTTTGGACAAAATTAAGACTGTTAACCTTATTCAACTAAACGGCATTGGATTAACCTTATGTAATTAACTTAAGTTAATTGAAATAAATAATGTTACATAAATCCAACGTAACCTAGTTACGTGGGACCTGTTGACATAAAAAAGCTAATTAAAGCCAACATAGCATTTTTTAGAGTGTTGTGAGGTGCCAGACAATTATGAGGTAAGCACAACACATCTAAATTATTTTTTAAAAAACAATTGCAATTCCAACCCTGCAATTGTCAATAAAATCCTATTAATTTATTTATAGATCAACGAAAGTGTGGAGGACATTGTGGCAGAGGAATGTATTACAGAATGCATTAGAAGGCAGGAGAGAATTTTTCAAACTTTGCAGGACAACATTAGAAATGTGCAAGGTAAATTTAAAAAAAGGAAATTGGAGAAAGGAATGGCCATTGACATTCAGGTTGGAGACAGGGTCCTGCGGCAGAATATCAGAAGCAAGCAGAGAAAGGGGGACAAGCTGGACCCAGATTATTTGGGTCCATACACCGTTATAAAAGTGGAGGGCAAATCCATTGATGTGGTGAAAACAAATTCATCCAATCTCCACCTTTACCTGGCTTTGACACCCAACCTACCTCCAGTCCTGCCACCCAGTCTCCACCTTTACCTGGCCTTGACCCCCAACCTACTTCCAGTCCTGCCATCCAGACTCCACCTTTAACTGGCCTTGACCGCCAGCCTACCTCCAGTCCTGCCATCCAGTCTCCACCTTTACCTGGCCTTGACCGCCAGCCTACCTCCAGTCCTGCCATCCAGTCTCCAACTTTACCTGGCCTTGACACCCAGCCTACCTCCATTCCTGCCATCCAGTCTCCACCTTTACCTGGCCTTGACCCCCAGCCTACCTCCAGTCCTGCCACCCAGTCTCCACCTTTACCTGGCCTTGACCCCCAGCCTACCTCCAGTCCTGCCATTCAGTCTCCACCTTTACCTGGCCTTGACACCCAGCCTACCTCCAGTCCTGCCACCCAGTCTCCACCTTTACCTGGCCTTGACCCCCAGCCTACCTCTATTCCTGCCATCCAGTCTCCACCTTTACCTGGCCTTGACCGCCAGCCTACCTCCAGTCCTGCCACCCAGTCTCCACCTTTACCTGGCCTTGACCCCCAGCCTACCTCCATTCCTGCCATCCAGTCTCCACCTTTACCTGGCCTTGACCGCCAGCCTACCTCCAGTCCTGCCACCCAGTCTCCACCTTTACCTGGCCTTGACCGCCAGCCTACCTCCAGTCCTGCCATCCAGTCTCCAACTTTACCTGGCCTTGACACCCAGCCTACCTCCATTCCTGCCATCCAGTCTCCACCTTTACCTGGCCTTGACCCCCAGCCTACCTCCAGTCCTGCCACCCAGTCTCCACCTTTACCTGGCCTTGACCCCCAGCCTACCTCCAGTCCTGCCACCCAGTCTCCACCTTTACCTGGCCTTGACCCCCAGCCTACCTCCATTCCTGCCATCCAGTCTCCACCTTTACCTGGCCTTGACCGCCAGCCTACCTCCAGTCCTGCCACCCAGTCTCCACCTTTACCTGGCCTTGACCCCCAGCCTACCTCTATTCCTGCCATTCAGTCTCCACCTTTACCTGGCCTTGACCGCCAGCCTACCTCCAGTCCTGCCACCCAGTCTCCACCTTTACCTGGCCTTGACCCCCAGCCTACCTCCAGTCCCCACCTTTACCTGGCCTTGACCCCCAGCCTACCTCCAGTCCTGCCACCCAGTCTCCAACTTTACCTGGCCTTGCACCTCATCCTACCTTCAGTCCTGTCACCCAGTCGGTCGTCAGCATTCCCCCCAAATACCTTGTTCTTCAGGTACGTGTTGTATGTGTTTTTCTTCATAATTTATATCTCCTACATCTAAGTAACATTTGTTCAAGATTTTCTTCTCTATCTCTCTGTAGTGTTGCAAGACATATGGGCAAGGAAAATGGGTGGGAAACTTTGCAGTAAAGTTGGCCTGTACAAGGTCTTTACCTGGGTTTTGGAACGCCTCAAACCTGTGGCGAAACTTGAAAGTGAGGTTTGTGCTGCAGTTATCATTTTGCTTTTAGAATAGACCATATTCTGTAGTCACACAGTTATACCTTGCGAGTCTGTCATTCTTTTTGACCCCACGTCATTAATGTGTACCTGACCTGCCTTGTGAGGAATTATTTAGGCAGGGCATTTGTCCTGGATTCCTTTCAAGCCACAAATATTTGGAAGAGGAAGGCCAGTTTGATGAAAAGGGTAAAAAACTAAAAATCCTGATGCCATACAAGTCTCAGATAATTTGGTAATCTATTATTGGAATGCCACATTTATACCTGTATGCTGTAGATGGATCTAGAGGCATATGATGTGCTGGTGGGGTCAGTTAACAAGACTGACCACTGGACACACCTGGTTTGTTCCTTTTTTTTCTCTCCATCCTTCTCTGTAAACTACAAAGGCTTAAATGTGAGTCATTAATTCATGACCCCATCTTGAGAGATGATATATCCCAAAGAAAGAAGAATTTTGTATGTAAACTCCTTTGGTGAAAGCCGAGGCAAACTGCTTCACTGCAGAAAGGTTGTAAGGTAAGGACAAAAGTATGAAAAAATAATGTAGGTCAAAATGTTGGTCTGCTATTGTTTTATTAATCTTCTTTTCTTCTACCAAAGTGAATTTATGGTCAGCAAAGGCACTCCAACTGCAAAGTGGCAATGTCAAACATTACCACACAGCATCCAAAGGGATGGGGATTCATGTGGTGTATTTGTCTGCAAGGTACAGAATTGTTATATATATAAAATATAATATAATATATATATATATACACTAATAATAAAAATGTTGATTTGCTTTGTCAATGCTCTTTGTAGTTTGCTGAAGCAGTTCTACATGGGGGCAGTTTGGAGTTTCGATGCACTGATGCAGATGTTGCTCTGATGTGGCAAAACAAAGGCCTGTGTGTGCTACAGCAAATTGGTGTTAAAAAAAAAAAAAAAAAAAAAAAGGTTATACATGATATTGCTTGGTGATATGCATCATTACACAAATATCTTGATGCCTTTGTTTCCACAGAAGACCTGTTCGACCTATGCTTGTCATGTGGGGACAAATATCCTCAAAACACAGGACAACATTGACTCTTGGGTATTTTAATCTGTTCTTTATTTTATTTTTTCTAACTTTGCTCATTTAATTTTTCATAATGTCACTGTCTCTTTCAGATTGAATGTGACAGTTGCTATGGTTGGTTCCATTGGAAATGTGTGAACCGGCCAAACAAGAAACAAGTTTTTATTTGCCCTGGGTGCCAAAGCCCTTAATTTGGTACTTCCATCCACAGCATGATTTCAATGCACCGTCAGAAATTTGACTGTGCCAAATAAAAATAATTTTTGCGTTTTGTCTGTTTTATTACAGTTAAGTGCACTTACCTTTGGATTGTTACATTGTTTTGAATTATGCCTTAAAACATAAAAGTGGCCTCTTCCTTGTTTCTTTTCCTGAGTACTGTTCAATGCACAGAGCATGCCTTCAAGAAACATCTCACAGACACCTGGAAAACATTTAACCACAAGTTCCTATATATGTGAAAATGCTTATAGCGCAGTTTCAATTTAGTGCAACATTCAAGGAGCAAATCTAACCCATAATGTGATGTAGTAATTATTTGGTCACCAAACTTGGCTGTTATTACATAATGGTTGTTATTACTACATCAGGAAATGCAAATAATAAACTACTTATTGCAAACACTAAGCATACAATTACTTTAGTTGGACCTTGCTTTGTAATGTAAACCAGTGCGTTTGTATTCACTTATGAGTAGGATGATGTGAATGGATGAGCTTTACTTTAGAGGTTACACATCAATACAATTGAAATAATTATCACTTAATTTGACCAACATTCTAAAACATTGCAAGAGAAAACAACTGTTCATGCAACTTAAGTTTAACATTTATGATAACCTTCGAAGTACGAGGGTTGTATATCAAAATGATTTTCAGTTGAGTGTAAAGCAACATTCAAAACATGCAACTCCAAGTTCTTGTGTTGTCAGCCTATAATTTCAATAAAGACTACTTAAATAGGCAGACAATTTAGGATGACAGAATAAAAACACAAGAATATATTTTTAAATATTTATTTAAAGATGGAATCATACACATTTAAAAAGCTTTTTTTAAGTCATTCTTGAGAAACGTGCAGTTCTGCTGTCATAAAACGTCAGCAACAACTAATCTGGGAGAAATATGCATTTTTTTGTAGTTGTGTTGTCACTACATAGTGACCGGGGGGCTGTTCCATAAAAGACGCTTAGAAAAGCAGGGATTAAAGTCCAAAACCGGACTTGAATGAGCCTAACAAATAAGTTGGGGCTAAAGTGGTTCCATAAAAGGTAATTTAAGTTCACGCAATCTCACTAATTTGATCCAGGTTTATCTAGTCTAGATAACTGCGTGTACACGCGTTTCTGAAGCAGCCCTAGAGGTCGATCGTGGATCAAATCGATCCACCATCAAACAGCCTATATTTGTGACGCGTTTGTGACATGTTTTTTTCCCCTCAGTGCAAAACTTACATTTTACAGTTATATTCTCCATCTGTAAATGTTAGAAAGTCGAGCAAATGTATCCATTTTACTGCTAATCTTCATATTGAACGAGCGCCGCTGCGCGCGCCAAATAGGAGCGCAATAATTCTGACTAAAATATACATTTTGCTTGGAAAATTAATATGCGATATTTTATAACACTAGAAATATCTTCTAATTATAATAATTTATCTTTAGGATGTTGGATAAGTTGCAGTGAACTTCAAGCGAACAGAAGTACTTCAGTGAACAGAAGTAGCCTAATTCAGGGAAGATTTTTTTTTAAGAAACTAAATATATAAAGATACAAAATATAGTTTTGGGTATAGGACCTATGCTACTTAATAAAGATGATGTATACTTATTTAGAATGCTGAGAATTACAGCTTTTAATGCAATAATTTATTGGATAAAGCAAGAATCCCCAGTTTTAAATGAGTGGTTAGATTTAGTTTATAAAGTACATTATGGAGAGGATAACATGAAATTAAGAGCAAATGTATACATTTTGAAAAGATATGTGCAACTCTAAAATCAAAGAATATTCCATAAAATAAAGGAATATATATTAGCCTACATTAACTACATTTTTATATAACCCTAGCTCCCTTTTATTTCTAGGCTACTTATTTGTTATTTTATTTATTTGCTTATTTAATATTGAATATTTGATATTCAAATAATGTTACTTGAATAACTATTTGGAATTATGTGTCATTATAAGAGTTTGATATAAATATGTGAATGTTAAATTTTTATTAATATTTATTTATTGTTTTTTGTCTTTTCCCCCTTAAAGCATACCTTAAAAAAAAAAAGTGTATTTTTATGATATAGCAATAAGTTATTACTGTAAAGGGACTATTGTAATGGGGTAAATCAAATGTAGGCTAATATACTGTCAATTACTAAGCTCAGATTCATCTTACCAGTTAAAATTCATACTGTGCTTTTGTAATTATTTATTTTTAATTTTGTGATTTTAACTTCTGCTTTACAAAGCTTTTTTTAGATTGTGTTCTAATGTTCTTCTAATAATCATAAACGTACTACAGCTGCCAAACAAGAGAGAAATGTATTCATAAATCTTTAAAACAATCTAATTAAATCTTGGGCACAAAACATTCAGCCAGTAAAAAAAGAAAACCTGTAGTATATATATTGTATTTAGGCCTATATATCTATATATCTACATATATACAGTATATATATCTACACACACACACACATATATATATATATATATATATATATATATATATATATATATATATATATATATATATATATATATATATATATATATATATATATATGTATATGTGTGTGTGTGTCTGTATTGTCTAATTTATCATTGTAGCCTTAAGTTGATTTTCTGTATACACTGTTAGACCTTACCGGGTTTTTTTACAGTAAAATACTGGCAACACTGTTGCCAGTAAAATACTGTTAATTGTACAGTTCTTTACTGTAATCTAGTTTGTTTCTGTAAAAATGCACTAAATTATAGTTAACTAATTACACTTGCAGAAACCGACTGCCTTAAATTGACCAACTGTCATTTGAATGTATTAACTAAAATTTATAATGCATTAATAAAGTGAGCAAAGTATTACTGTGAACTTCTTTCATTTGAGACCACTAAAAAACTATTGTACATAAAAAGATTTCCACTGGATCAGCAACTACACAGTCACCGTCTGTTAAATAAAGCAACATGCAGCGTATCATCAATGTTTGCAGATCTTCTCCTGGACTGAAGCACAGGCTCTACTCTTCAGCACAATGGTGACCCAAAAAATTAATTTTACAGTAAACTACTGGCAACAGTGTTGCCAGTATAAACCTGTTTTATAACTTACAGTTTATTACTGTTAAAATATATTTTGTGGGTGTGTCTTTTTTATCTTACACAGTTAACCCTTTCAACCCCTCAGGGAAATCCACACTACGAGTAAAAAGTAGCGATGCAGTGAGATAATTAAGGGAATATGTAAGTGATTGTAAGCAGAATCACTGAAGAAAAGAGAAACACAAGAACAGAAAATAGAGGAACACAATAACTACGACTGACTTCCAGCCATTACACATTATTACACTTTTTATTAACCAGTATGACTTTATTTCTGTCATACAGAAGTTGTTATTGAGATGTTTAATTGAAAATGTTTGGTTTGAAGTTACCATTATAGAGATCAGTGCTTGCTTTAGTTGGGATGCTGATGCTAAAACATTAGTTTTTCTTTTGCTGCTTGAGCTGTGTTTTTGCAAGTCACACTTGTGCACACACAGTTTATGAATGACGAGAGAGACACAACAAAATCAAGTAAAGATTGAAGTAATTAATATTTACATTGAGACAAAACAAAAACGGAGGGAACAAAAAGGGAAAACAGGATTGTGCCAAACAAACAAAATTAATATAATCCAAAAGGAACTAGCTAAACCATTTACCTCTAATCCTAAACTAAAGAGAAAATAAAGATCAAAGAAAAAGTCTTCAACGTCCGAGACGTCGTAACTAAACTAACTCTAACTAATAACAAAAATACAGGGGGTGGCACAAATCCCTAACCTAGTGTATATATACAGAAATTTAGCTAAGTGTGTAAATGTATGTCACGTGACGGTCTTACCTATCCCCTCTCCTCCTTTCCGCTTAACCCAGCTTTGCAAAGCTGTTTAACTCTTTCATAGGTCACAAATAAGAAGTTTTTGGGGCAATCAAAAACAAGGCACAAGTTAGGCCTACATGACAATACATAAGCTACTTAACAAAACTAAATCAAGCAAACAGAAAACAACCACATCATAATACAGAACCAAACAAAAAGTCTCTCTGCTCGCTCGCAGTAGCATGTTCCTTAAGTAAGGCTTCTCCAGGTGTCAAGCATCAGAATGATGAGGATCCCGCCTCACATGGCACACCCACTCAACTCATTACGAATGACTGACAGGCAAAACAGCCAATCAGCGATGCCTAAGAAAGCGAAAGAGAGAGAGAGACAAGAGACCAAAAGGAGAAACACAAAAACACACCAAAAACACTATAAACGTCCCTAAGGACGTAACAGCAGTTATAATGATTATGATGACAAAATCATCATATTGCCTGTTCATTCACTAAGGAATTCATTCTCACTTATTCAGAGTTTAATCCTCAATCAAAAGTGTTGCATTAGCACCACTGTGAAAACGCAGCAATAAAATACAATGACTCTTTTTTTTAACACATGATGCATAGCCAGAGAAACAGAGCTACACTGTGTTTTAGAAACACTGAGATATCACAATTTAGCACATGAATCTCAACAATGGTGGCAATATTTCTTTATTATTATTATTATTATTATTATTCATGCAGCAGTGCATGCTGGGAGTTTTATATTATCCTGGAACCGAGCATGCATTGCGACATGAAACTTTTCACCATTGTTGAGATTCATGTGCTGATTGTTGATATCTGTGTTGGTCTCAGTCAAGCAGGAGTAAAATAAAATTGAATACACTATATGATTACAATATTCTTCAGAAGACCTGATTACAGAAACATTGATTTCATTTTGTAGATTCACAGATATATGCTAAATATGAGATAACTATAATTTCAATGACTATATACAGGAAAATCTGAAAATCAGGCATGTCCAGGATGATTGTGACATCATCACAAAAAAAAAAAAAAAACACCTGATCATCTTCCTCTTGACTTTTTCTTGCCATAACAAATGTGTTTTATAAACTCACCGTTACAGCAGTCAGAGGGAGATGAAAGGTAAGAAGTCCAGGGACAAGAGACCAACTAAAGCAAATACTGATCTCCATCATGGTGACAACAAATTTTATTAATAACTAAATCTCTGTTAATTCTCAACAAGAACTTTTGTACATGTATGAAAGAAAAAATCGTAAACTGGTTTGTAAACTGGTTTCACACTCAGTGTGGCTGGAAGTCAGTTGTAGTTTTTGTGTTTCTCTTTTTTCTGTTCTTGTTTCTCTGTCCTTCAGTGATTCTGCTTATCAGGTGTTCATCAGTGTCTCAATTCACTCACTTCTTTTCATTCAAGGGGACTATATTAGTGAACTAATGTAGAGAATAGTGAATGAGGGTATAGGGTGTGATTGGGAAAACAGCCTCTGAGTGTCGACTTTGAGCACTGTTAATTCACAGTATATTCCTGTAGGCTACTTTTATTTTCTACGGTATATTACTGTTTTAATGGAAAATGGTATAATATTGTCAGAATTTTACAGCAAGGGTTAACAGTGTACTGTGTATTTATTTTTGGACTAATAGTGGTTATTAAAATCCAATAATGGTATGAGAGAGTGTCAGTGGTAATATCATCGTGTTCCTATTGGTCAGTGTTAGAGGATCTGTGTAACAACTGAGGCTTAGCCTGACAGTTAGCCTGCCCTGGACCAGGCTAGTTTCCTAGCATAAGTTGCCAGGGTAACTGAGTTTGAACTATTTTAAAGGGGTCATATAATGGTACATGCACTTTTACAAGTTGATTGCACTGAAATGTCTGTTGGCAGTGCCTGTACACAACCATCCTATCATGATAAAAATCCATCCAGTGGTTTTGTTTTAATCTCCTTATATGTTTGACCCTCTCTGAAATCAAGCCGTTCGATATTGTGACGTCATAATATCCAACGCCCCTCCCGCTATTGTGATTGACAGCCGTGTTTCAACACAAGACCCGCCCTGAGCGAGCTGTGACAGCTGTCGTCATAGTAGTCCGCCATTGTTGATATGCTGTAGCAGAATGGCGTCTAAGCGTTTGTGGTGTTCAGTTCTTAGATGTACGTTAATAAGGAACACAGCAGTCATTTTACTGTTCCGAAATCCAACCCGCTGAAGACGCAGTGGCTGAGTTTTGTTTTTAGAATAGAATAGAATAGAATAGAATCGGGCATTTATATAGCGCTTTATGTACTACTGTAACGTACACCCAAAGCGCTTTACAATCATATCAGGGGATCTCTCCTCTTTTAGAAGGAAATATTCCCAACGATCAATCTAAATGCCATTATGTTTGCGCTAATCATTTCTCACCAGACTGCTTTTTAAACGAGTGTCAGTATAAAGCTGGGTTTGCTAAGAGGCTGCTACTGAAAAACGAATCTGTACCAACTATTCGTGTGCCTGCTGCAATTCCAGAAGAAGTAAGTATAACGTTTTATTAACCTGTATATTAATCTTTGCAAATCGCTTGCTCTTTTTGATGAATGTGGCTAATGTTTACACTCATTACTGCATCGTAGGGTACATTACGGCATGTTTTCTATGTAACGACGTTCTCAAAACAACTCATAATCCTATACTGTATAATAATGAACAACGCGTTATGGTTAATGTGTTATAAAAACTGTGTACAACAAATTATTAGGTATCTTTCAACTACTGCTAGAAACAGTCAACACAGAGATAACGTTACGCAATACGCATCATTGAGAAGCCTAACATTTACAAAAATAGTTTTTCAGCATCAATCTGTCAACGAACTAACCTATACATAAGTAAAGCTAAACACATAGCGTTTGTATCTCACTATTCTACCGTGCCAGTACATACAAAAATAGATCAAAATGACATTACGTTAACCAACCATTCAGAAACGTCCTGTCCGAGCCGTAATGGTCGAACTTCTTCGGGCCGTCATCTTGTTCAGAGTCCGAATCAGGTTCAAATTGGTATGGTTGCAAAGACAATCCCCAGAAACTCCCGTTGCCATTATTGTTCCAAAATATAACCTCAACTGTTGTCAAGGCAACGGTCCACGTGCGTTGTTTCAGAACGCCTCACAGAACAGAGGGGCGGGGTGAGCAAAGCTCATTATCATTTAAAGACACATGCACTGAAACGGCGTGCTGAAAACAGAGCTGTTTTTGACCAGGTAAAATGAGTGTTTTCTTACAATACTAATGAGAATTTTTAATTAAAGTATATTACAAACTTTTAATTTAGACCCTAAAGAAACATATTAGCTTGTACAAAAATGGCATTATATGACCCCTTTAAGTTTGCTTTATGAAACAGAAATCACCGACAATAAGTCTGACTAACCAAAATAAGCCTGGCTTGTATTCTAATCTTGGTTTATGGAACAGCCTCCAGGTCTGTAATAGTTGCTACAAAATCGATTCATTATTTACAAAACTCTTTGAAATGTATATGATACTGAATATCAAGGGTGAAACTGTTAATAATGTAGACTGACAGCAATCTCATTCAATGTCAGTCACGTGTGGGTAAAATATAATTTAGTTAGGCATTTAAAAGCTCAATTGAGAAAATTTAAACATGGAAAGCTAAAAAAGCAATAATATTAGGATACTTCATGACTTTCAGAACTAAAATTATTCCTGATTCAAGCAGAATCTGCAGAAAATAAGAAAATGGACAATAACAATGAGATGTTTGGAAAATGAGTAAAGAGTTTAATCAATAATTATATGAAGCAAATACAAACATTAAGTAAAAGTGAAAGCAAATAAGACATTATTACTAATGAATCTTCTCCTTTGTGTGAATCTTCAGGTGTTTCTTCAGGACTGAAGCCCAATGAAACTGTTTGTTGTCTTTCAGAGCTAAAGCCTGAGCCGCTTCTTCCCAGTGTGAACTCTCATGTGAATCTTCAGACTGGATTTTCATGTGAAGCGTTTTTTACACTGAGGGCAGGAGACAGATTTTTTGGCTTCTGTTTTTCCTTTCTTGATTACGTCCATCAGGTCTAAAAGAAACATTACATCAAGTGAGTTTCAATGGACTATTTTATAGTGATGGGCGATTTCGTGACACTTCTTCACGAAGCTCAGACACCTTTATGAATCTTTTCAAATCAGTGGTTCAGAGTGTATATCAAACTGCGAAAGTCACGTGATTTCAGTAAACGAGGCTTTGTTGCCTCATAACCGTTTCGAAATGTTTTAAATGTCTATGATCTCTGCGAACCCATCATGCGGCGAACCATTGAACAAGTGTCTATGGGTTTTGCCTGATCTCTGATCAGTACATTTGTAGACATTTTAATGATACTTTTGTATAATAATAATAAAATAATAGTAGTGGATAGTCTCTTATTCGCCTGTTTAACTAACCAATTCATTGAACAAACAAAACAAAACATGTATTAAAACCCACATATTATACAGATACTTAATAATTATGATAGAAGATGATTTGTTGATTGCATTTGATTGATTACCTTCAATAACATGTAAAAGGTGTTTTTATGCATGTTTGGCCTGAGTTTTTGTGGCATTTACACTGTTCTGAACAGAGTGTGACGTTGTGAACGTTTTTTTTTTTCTACCCAATTCCTGGGTTGAGCCTTTTAGGTCCATTACATTACATTGTAGGGGAAACACTGTAACACATAAGTCACTATTTTTCGCCACCTCCTGGCGTATTTCTGTAATATGAAGAAATTGTTACTGAACAAATCAATGAATGAATCATTTTGGTGAACAAACTGAAAATGAACAAATCTCTAGAAAGAATAAAAATTTCCACCACTAATGCACACACACTACCATCACGGTTGGGCACGGTTAACCAAGTGTGTGGAAACACAACTGGAACCTTTTCCAAAGGTGGAAAAGCAGCTTGTGTTTCTCAGCACATAATGATGAACTACTTACTGTGTTTTCTGACTATGGTGATGTGGTTTCTCCACCGCATGGATCTTCATGTGTCTCTTCAGGTGACTTTTAATAGAGAAACTCTTTCCACACTGATCACACGTGTGCGGCTTCTCTCCAGTGTGGATCATCTCATGTATTTTCAGAGATGATGAATAACTGAATCTCTTGTCACAGTGTGAATACTTGTAAGGCTTTTCTCCAGTGTGAATTATCTGGTGCCGTTTTAAACCGTTCATTGAAATAAAAGTCTTCTCACACTCAAAGCACATGTACTCTCTCACACCAGTGTGTATTTTCTGATGTGTTTGTAAAGTTTGCAGCACTGAAAAACTCTTTCTACATTCAGAACATGAATGTGGCTTCTCCTTTGTATGAACCGTCAGGTGTCTCTTCAGGTTTGATGCCCAGATCAATGTTTTTCCGCACTGTTCACATGTTAATGGCTTCTCTCCGGTGTGGATCATCATATGAACATTAATGTAAAAGATTGTAATTACCTCAACAAACTACATAATTAAAACCTTCTAAGACTCAAGATTCAGTATTTGAGCTCTATTTTATTCTGAAATCTTATAGTGACAGTAATGTCTTAATCTGTGTCATGAGTTATGAAAATGTAAAACCAAGTGAGTCCATATTGATATGAATTATGAGACTCCATTGAGAATAAAACTGCTGCATGGTCATCATGAAAGCGCTTGACTAACCAATGTCCCTCATGGTTTTTAGTTAGAAATATTGATGTATTCTCATATGTTTAAGTCAAATTTCTATAGAAAGGAGTAATACTTATTCAGTTTTCACCCAAAATAAGGAGATGTGAGCATTGTGGAGCACGAAAGATGTAGGACTTTGAGGGACGAGTTGAGGTCTTCCATGATGGGCGCTGGGGGACCATTTGTGATGATCAGTTAATGTCCTTTTAAGTTTTCAGTCTGTTTCTGTTTTCATAATCGACATATTTTCTTATATAGCCTTATTTTTTGTTAAAAAGCCACATCAGATCACAGAAAGTTATTTAAAACCCCCAACTTATTTTATAAAGTGAGTTTGGTGCAAATTGTCATGTTTTGATGGTGTGCTAAGCTAACATGCTATCTAGCCCTTATTCACCTGACACCAGGAGCGAATATGTTTTATGAATACTTCTGAATTGTAAAGCTCTTTGGGATGTTTCTGTTTTCAAGAATTGATGCTTATAAGATGACAATAAACATCAGTTAGCATTTTAGAGTCTTCTCAAAATAAAATCACATGACATGGTCTTAAAAAAAACCTTTCAAAGTTTTAGAGTTAAGATCTTCAGATTTGAAACAGAACATGGCTTTAGCTGCAGTGCATTTCTAGACTGAAACAAGGCCAGCTTCATTTTTATTTTCATTAAGTTATTTCATTATATCAATAATGTATTCTGACTTTCACGTTGACTGTCTCTGGTTTAGTTTGGCTATATGGCATTTCTTGGGTTTTTCCAAAAGTGGGGGTGGAGGCTAACGGGTTAACTGTTTTATTTTATTTTTTTATATATCTGGTTCACAATTTGCAACAATATTATCAGAATTCTGGACATTTTCAATATAGTTTTCAACATTGTTATATTGTATTAAGGATAAACAAACTGATTTATGGTTACTGATAAAGTTATCATAAATTATAGAAGTTCTTCATAGTTATAGAGATCATTATTTTTAATAACTTTGGTAACGGAGTTGATGAATCAATTGAAGTTGATTTTAAAATGAGGAAAGTCAAGTTATAAGTAACAGGGTTGAGTGAAAAATGTAGGACACAGATAATGCTACTAAACATGATTAATTTAAACCCAGTTAAAGCTGTTGTGAGTCTAGATTTTGAGCATGTGAAATTTCTGCATATGATATCACGCTCTGCATTGTCTTTTTCTTACAAACATTTACAGTATAACTAATAATAATCCTTGAAAAAGGAAAAATATACAATCTACTGCACATTTGTGTTCTTTTTTTCACATCTAAATTGGGTTGAGCTTGTGTTTCTGGTGTGTTTCTGTAAAATATTGGTAACACTTTATTTTGATAGTCCGCTTTAGACAATAAGTAACTTTGCAACTACGTGTCAACTAAATGTCATTAGTGTAGCAGTAGACTGTTTGCTTAATATCTTCTAACACTTTATTTTGTTGGTCAACCAACAGACATTCTACTGACTATAAGAACTATAATACTAATATTGTATACAACACAGTCTGAAACCAAAATTGACAGTAAGTTTCTGTAAATTTTACAGCATTTTTTTTTTACAGTGGGAACTCAATGGAAGGCGAAGTCTAGTGTGGCCGGCCCTTAATAAATGAAAAAGTTTAGTAACATAAATTAAATATCAGTATTAAAGTTGGTGTCAAAATATGGCAGTATTGTATATTTTAATGATAATATCACATCGTGTCATTGATCACATTTAGTAAATAGTTTTCACTAGAGATATGTGGATATGTGCCTATAATGTTTTAAAAATAATAATTGGAATATCAGTGTATCTCATTCCTGAAAAGTTTCAGGGACATATAATTAATTGAAATAATTTATAAAAATACAAAATGTAGAAAGTGATTACATCAGGGCTCACTTTTATGACTTTTCACTTCATATTACTCTCTTTGAATTTTTTGATTTGCTGAAAATGCAATCAAACATTTTTCTTTCATTTCAGAGCTGATAAAAGTGAAGGAGGAGAGAGAAGAACTGAGAGAAGTGAAGGAGGAGAGTGAAGAACTGATGAAAGTGAAGGAGGAGAGTGAAGAACTGAGTGAAGTGAAGGAGAAACATCATGTCAAACCTGGAGAAAAACCTTTGAGTCGCTCAAAGACTAAAAAGACATGTTTAAAGAAAAGAAGAGCCAAGAAATCTTTCACCTGCACTCAGTGTGGAAAGAGTTTCACAACCAAACAAAGTCTAGAGCGTCACATGAGAGTTCACACTGGAGAGAAGCCGTTCACATGTAATCAGTGTGGGAAGAGTTTCACAACCAAACATAATCTTGATGCACATAGGAGAGTTCACACTGGAGAGAATCCGTTCACATGTGATCAGTGCGGCAAACTATTTCTTAGGGCATCACAACTGAAGAAACACCTGACAGTTCATACGAAGGAGAAGCCACACTCATGTTCTGAATGTGGAAAGAGTTTTTCACTGCTGCCATATTTACACAGACATCAGAAAACTCATACTGTTGTGAGAGAGTACATGTGCTTTGAGTGTGAGAAGACTTTTATTACAGTGAACTGTTTAAAACAGCACCAGAGAATTCACACTGGAGAAAAACCTTACAAGTGTTCACACTGTGACAAGAGATTCAGCCAGGCATCAAATCTAAAAACCCATGAGAAGATTCACAGCAGAGAGAAACCACAAAACCTTGTTTAAAACAACTTGCGATATCACTGATATCTAAATCCAGTGTTAGTTCAGTGTAATTGCCATGTATGCAGTATTTAGTTTGATCAAACTCTTCAGCTGTGTTTCTGTAACTCTTCATCTCGTCTCTCTCTGTTGTGATCATGAAATACTGTAAATAGTGTATTTTTCCTAATTTTCTTAATTTTTCCTTGCTATTTTATAAAGTGTGTGTGTGTTTCTGTTCTAAAATTTGTGTGCTTTTTCATCTCCATGGAGCACACTAGGCCTGTCACCATTGCTCGATCAAAGTTGAGTATTCGATAAAAAAAAAAATCAATTGCTATTTATTTGTGTCGTTTTTGAAACAAAAAACCTTGTTGAATTGCACTACTTGAAAAAAATATGCATTGCATAAACCCTGCTTGCATTTTTATGGGCTGAAATTCAACATAGTTGTATATAGGCTCTGAATATTTCAGTTCAAAACATTTCACACACGTTTTCATTAATAAAAAATCAATAATCCATATTCACCTTTCAGATTTCACTTCCAAGATATTAATTCTGTTTAAAAATACAACCTATAATATTCGACAGACAATTTTCGGTCCATTTTATTTCGCTTTACAAATTCGCTTTCACAAATAAAGTGATTCAAATTCGACAGAAAATGCAACATTTGAGGAATCTGGGAACGGCAGGAATAGCAGTAGATTGTCACTGAAGAATCAGTCAACAAACACAGTGAGTCATGTCATCTTCTCCTATTATTATCACTTGCACCTCATGCAACATGTGTTGCATAGGCTTTCCCGTCAGCACATGATTTACATGTGATAAACACAGGGAGATAGTAAAGCTGATGGGGAACTAGAGACGGAGAACTAGAGACACACATCCAAACCCTAATCAAGGTTAATTGTAAGAATGCAAGGGCTTTAGATACTGCTTTGCATACAACTAGCTTAGAGAACTCTTTACATAGTTCGGTTCCAGCTGAAGTAGAGCCTGTGCAGCAGGGCAACTGGGTGACGGTGAGACGCTGTAGTCGCAGGATAAAACACCGCTCTTCCGTTCCAGTTACAACATCAAACAGGTTCTCCCCACTCAGTGAAACACCCACTGTGAATCCTGTTGAATGTGCCCTAGTTACTGGCGATTCTATTACACGGAACGTGAAAATAGAGACACCAGCCACCACAGTCACATGTTTGCCGGCAGCCAGAGCACCTGACATCAAAGCAAATTTAAAAGTGCTAATGCTAATCGTAAATTCTCTAAGATTAATTATTCACTTCGACACTAATGATGTCGACTCCGCCAGTCGGAGATCACCAAAATTAATGTGAGAAAAGTGTGTGAACTCGCAAGTACGATGTCAGGCACTGCACAAAGAACAGAACACACAAAACATGAGCACAATGGCAGCTTTTACTTCAAAGAACTCCAGTCCACTTTTAGACACGTACTTGCAAACTTCCCTAAGCACTTCCCCACAGGGAATTCCCTCCGCCATTTTGAAGTGGGTTTCACTTCGTGAAGTGGACGAGGGAAGTTTAGATGGACAGACCCTCGTTCGCTCAATTTTGACAGAGGGAGCGAGTCTACTTCATATGTACACTTCAGGAACCTATATGTCCCACAATGCAGTACAATTGTGACGTTAATTATAATTTTTTTTAATTGAAAACAACCCAAAACACCATATATACATTTGGATGCTGCATTAAACAAATTCTTAAAGGGAAACAGAATAGATCTAATATTATCACACAGAATAAATGTTGATGCCGTTGACATTCTGCAACAGAGCGATGACATCTCAGATCATTATTTAGTCTCATGTAAACTTCATTTAGCCAAAACTGCAAAGCCGTGTTACAAATATGTTAGACCTATCACTTCTGCCACTAAAGATTGCTTTATCAATAATCTTCCTAATCAGTTTCATCATCTCAGCATCCTGGATAGCTTAGAAGAACTTGATACTGCAACAGAAACTTTTAACTCTCTTTTCCTGCACTTTAGACACAGTTGCTCCTTTGCGCTTGAAGAAGATTAAAGAAAATAGTCCAACGCCGTGGTACAACGAGCACACTCAGGCCCTTAAGAGAGCAGCCAGAAAAATGGAGCGCAACTGGAAGAAAACAAAACTAGATGCATTTCGTTTTTTCATGGAAAGACAGTTCAATTGCATACAGAAAGGCTTTAAAAGCTGCTAGATCTGCTTATTTTTTTTAACCCTATTAGAAGAAAATAAACAAAATCCTAGGTATTTATTTGAATTTGTGGCTAAACTAACGAAAAATAAATCTTCAACCCCAGATGTTTCCAAGAAGCACAGCAGTAATGACTTTATGAACTTCTTTACTAACAAGATTGATAATATCAGGGAGAAAATTATAACTATGCAACCACCTACTACAGTATCGCATCAGGCAGTGCATTGTAGTCTCCTTGAAGAAAATTTTGATTCATTCGTCGCTATAGGAGAGGAAGAATTTACTAAACTCGTTCAATCATCTAAATCGACAACATGTATGTTAGACCCTATACCGACTAAGCTACTGAAAGAGATGCTTCCAGAAGTCATAGATCCTCTTCTTAATATCATTAATTCATCTTTGTCACTAGGATATGTACCGAAAACTTTTAAGCTGGCTATGATTAAACCGCTTGATAAAAAAACACAACTTGATCCTACAGAATTAGTCAATTACAGGCCGATCTCGAATCTACCTTTTCTGTCAAAGATATTAGAAAAGGCAGTATCCTTACAACTGTGTTCCTTTCTTGAAAGAAATGATATCTGCGAGGATTTCCAGTCAGGATTTAGACCATACCATAGTACTGAGATAGCTCTCATTAGAGTCACAAATGATTTGCTCTTATCATCCGATCGTGGTTGTATCTCCCTATTAGTGTTACTCGATCTTAGTGCTGCATTTGACACTATCGACCACAACATTCTTTTAAATAGACTATGTTGGCAATAGTGGAATTGCACTAGCATGGTTTAAATCATACTTATCTGACCGTTATCAGTTTGTAGCAGTAAATGAAGAGATGTCTTATCGATCACAAGTTCAGTATGGCGTACCAAAAGGCTCAGTACTAGGACCGCTGCTGTTCACTCTGTACATGCTACCATTAGGAGATATCAATAGGAAGCATGGCATTAGTTTTCACTGTTATGCTGATGATACTCAGCTCTATATTTCTTCATGCCCCGACGAAACTTACCAATTCACAAAATTAACGGATGCATAGCTGATATAAAAAATTGGATGACTCGTAATTTCCTACTTCTTAATTCTGAAAAAAAAAACAGAGATTCTAATTACTGGACAAAAAACTTCCTCACGTAATAATCTAGAATACTATCTTAACACTTGATGGCTGCTCTGTTAAGTCTTCGTCGTCGGTTAGGAACCTGGGTGTGCTTTTTGATGCCAATCTTTCATTTGAAAGTCACGTGTCTAGTATCTGTAAAACCGCATTTTTCCATCTTAAAAATATATCTAAATTACGCCATATGCTCTCAATGACAAATGCGGAACAATTAGTTAATGCGTTCATGACCTCAAGGCTAGATTATTGTATGCGTTCATGACCTCAAGGCTAGATTATGGGTGGTTGCCCTGCACGCTTAATAAACAAATTACAGCTGGTCCAAAATGCAGCAGCTCGAGTTCTTACCAGAACCAGGAAGTATGACCATATTAGCTCAGTTCTGTCAACACTGCACTGGCTCCCTATTAAACATCGCATACATTTTTAAATATTGCTGATTACTTACAAAGCACTAAATGGTTTAGCTCTGCAGTAATTGAGCGAGCTCTTAATGCATTATAGTCCTTCACGTCTATTGCGATCTCAAAATTCCGGCCAGTTAATAATTCCTAGAATATCAAAATCGACTGCTGGCGGTAGATCCTTTTCCTATTTAGCACCAAAACTTTGGAACAGTCTTCCTAACATTGTTCGGGAAGCAGACACACTCTGTCAGTTCAAAGCTAGATTAAAGACACATCTCTTTGACCTAGCATTCACATAATACATAATACATTATAGACTTCTATAATTCAATGTTAGGCTGCATAGATTAGGTCAACTGGAACTGGGAACACTTCCCATAAATCCTGATGTACTCGTTACATCATAAGAAGAATGGCATCTACGCTAATTTTAGTGTCTTTGTTTATCCCAAGGTTTTCCCGCAGCCTCCCGGATCCAGGCCATATCCAGATCTGACGAAGGACCTTCGCCTGGACCCGATGACAACGCAGTGCTGAAGTACCAACTAGTCTCTCCCTATGGAGGATACCTTTACCACTCTACAGATAAAGCGTTGCCGGAAAATTATTATTATTTTTTTTTACTGAAACGTCATACACCCTTAGAATTACCCTTAAGTGTCTATCTTTCACTCAAGTAATCCCTTAAAAACCGTTAAGTGTTGCATAAAGCCCCTTAACTGTCATTTTTCTAAGTACAGTTTAAGGTTAGAAAAACTTTACCTTAAAAGAGTTTATGAACACAAATGAGAACACATGGCTTAGTTTATGGATCCTGTTCAAGATATATTTTATCGCAAATTTTTAGCGATAGGGAGAACCCTCTGGACCATCTTAGTGATGAAAAACTGCTTCGAGAATATCGAATTTATGAAATTGCTAACAAACTGGAAGGCGACCTTGACCATGTTACCCAGCTCAACCACTCACTACCCTCTGTGTTACAGTTGCTTATAGCACTTCGGTTCTTTGCAACTGGGAGTTTCCAGTCTGTAGTGGGAGATGTTTTCCACGTTTATAAGTCGTCTGTCAGTAGAGTTATTCACCGAGTTGCAGGGGCCCTTTGCCGTCATTTAAGCCAAACTGTGACGTTTCCATCTCGTGTTGAACTGGATGTCATTCAAACCCCTTTTTTTCGGAAAGCGGGGTTTCCTCGAATAAGTGGTGTAATTGACGGCACACGTGTCAGATTTCAGGACTGACATGATCAGTATGTGACCAGAAAAAATAACCATTCTGTTAATGTGCAGTTAAAGTGTGACCATCTGTGCAGAATAAGAAATTTTGTTGCATCGTGGCCAGGGAGTACGCATGACTCTAGGATTTTGACAGAGAGCAAGATTGGGAGAGATTTTGAGGCTGGAATGCACGGTGGTCTTCTGCTAGGGGACAGTGGTTACCCCTGCCGACTATGGCTCATGACGCCCTTCATGAATCGCCTTAACGCTGCACAGGCATGTATTTAATAATGTTACAGACAACTTAGATGTACAAATCATTAAAAAAAACATATATGTTGTCTAACTTATTGATCTTTTTTTGTGTATTAAAAATTTTGTGTAAAAAAAAAGAGGTATATTACCTCTGAAACCGTCCTTTTTACACCTAAATTCTGTGCGTTAATTTTCTCGGTTATTTTCTCCCACTGTTTATGTTTTTTGGCAGCAGTTATAACAGGATTAAGTTTGCTTCTTAAAATTGCTTTTCTTTTCCCATATTCATCAAGAAGAATACACTTCTCATCCTTTGTCCAATTTGGCTTTCTTTTTTGTTTTCCTTATCCATTTCTTTATCTATTGTATCCATTGTTTTAAAGCTCCTAGCTATGGGTTAATGTGTACAGTAGCGTGTCTATGGCAACAATAGATTTTTATAACGGCAAACCTGGATCGCTGTCGTGAAACACTTAACGGTTTCCCTTACCTAAGAGAACTGTTTAAGGGATTATATGCAACACCCATAAATCATTCCCTTAGTTAAGGGAAAATCACGCCTTAAGTCCTACACTGAAGGGACAAACTTAAGGCGTTTTATGCAACCGGGCACAGTACTTTGTTTAGGCTTAGTCTTTAGGGAATTCCAAACCTGCGCACATATATTCAAACGCACATAACTATAGAACCAATTCTTAATTCTCATGTAAACGCCATCAGCGTGTTCTCAAAGGTTCGCATTTACAGTCTATGTAGAGAGAATGGTGTCATCTTAGCGGCCCCTAATTTAATAACAAATGATCGTTGCGACGGAAGCGAATCAATCAAAACTAACTTTAGCTGGAAAATAACTTTATTAAAGAACCGCTATAAAGCCAAAACAATCTCTGTTACCCTAAATTATATGTTTGTCTCTGTAAAGCTGCTTTGAAACAATCTACATTGTTAAAAGCGCTATATAAATGAGGATGACTTGACTTGTACCTAAGAAAGGTGGTGGGTTATAGCCAAACTTGGACCTTCAAACCTTGAATCTGGCTATGCACATTCAAGTGCTCACGCAGAACACATTTTCGAATGCATCCGTCCCCCAGATTGCTTTGCAGCGATCGACCTGAAGGACAGGTACTTTCATATCTCGATTCTTCCTCGACACAGACCGTTCCTGCGGTTAGCGTTCGAGGGACGGGCATATCACTTTAAAGTCCTTTCCTTCAGGTTGTCCCTGTTGCCCCATGTCTTCACGAAAGTCTCGGAGGCAGTAATTGTTTCACTCCATGAACACGGCGTTCGTATTCTCAACTCTCTCGATGACTGGCCATTCCTGGCTCACTCTCGAGATCAGTTGTGCGAACACAGGGACATGGTGCTCCGTCACCTCAGCCTGTTGGGCCTTCGGGTCAACTGGGACTAGCGCAAACTCTCCCCAGTGCAGAGGATCTCTTATCTCGGGATAGAGTTGGACTCGGTCAATCAGAACAGTCAGTGTTGAACTGCTTGAGTACAATCAAGAGCAGGACAGCGGTCCCACTGAAACTTTTTTCAGAGGCTCCTGGGGCATATGGCATCCGCAGCTGCAGTAACGCCGCTCGGATTGCTTCATATGAGACGGCTTCAGCACTGGCTTCACAGCCGAGTTCCGAGATGGGCGTGGCAGAGCGGCACATCACCCCGTACTGCCTCCAAACCTTCAGCCCGTGGGCGGACTCTACGTTTCTACAGGCAGGTGTTCCCCTAGAACAAATGTCCAGGCATACTGTGGTTTTCACGGATGCCTCTGCCACCGGCTGGGAGGCCACGTACAACGGGCATGCAGTTTCAGGTCTGTGGACGGGGCCTCAGCTGCATTGGCACATTAATTGCCTCGAGTTGCTCTCAGTAGGCCTTGCGCTGGGCCACCTCAAAGGTGCTCGCTACATGGCAAACACGTACTGGTCTGTACAGACAGCACTGTGAACGTTGATTACATCGACCGTCAAGGTGGTCTACACTCCCGCTGCATGTTACAACTCGCCCGCCATCTCCTCCTATGGAGTCAGAAGCATCTGAGGTAGCTTCTTGCCATTCACATCCCTGGCGTGCTCAATCGTGCAGGCGACGAGCTCTCACGACAGCCTACGCTTCCGGGAGAGTCGAGTTTCCATCCCTAGGTGGTCCAGCTGATATGGGACTTCTTCGGAGCCGCTCAGATAGATCTGTTGCCTCTCCAGACTCGACCCATTGCCAGTTGTTTTATAACCGAGGGGACCCTTGGCTCACATGCACTGGCACACAGCTAGAATCTAGGCTCTAGAAGGACGTGTATAACTGTTGCGCTCGCTTCTTTTGCATGGTGTTCAAAAAACACGGTGCTCAAGCTAAAATAAGTCCAACTTTTAAAAAACGTGTCTCAAGACCAAGTTTTTCTGAAATTTCAGTGCCCATTTTTTATTTACATTCATGCATTTGGCAGACATATTCAGTCAGTTTCAATAGTCTGGTAACCATGGGAGTCTTTTAGCGTAGTGGCTCCGAGTTTGTGGAATGCTCTTCCTTAAGACATCCTTCAAACATCCACCCTTCTCTCCTTCAAAAACAATTTTTTTATCTGAATACTATAGTATTCAAATAGCATATCAATAACAAATAGCATATCAATAACAATGTAGAATTTCTAGACTGTGTGCTGAAGAGTATAAGATTGAATCCCTCTTTTTTTGTATCTTTAACCTAACTTTGTAAGTGACCTCTGTGTACGGTATGTGTATTGTGCTTTGATGTTGATGTTTATTTTGTTCTATTCCTTAACCCAGTCCCAGTGGTTCTCAAACTTTTTAGAGTTGTACCCCATGAGGCTTTTAACATCCTTCTGCGTACCCCCAATCTGCAAAAGAGTAATCCAGGGAACAGGGCAAGAAATCCAAAAACCAAGAGACATGAAAACCGGGAGAATGCTCAGAATTGCAGTGTGACACTAAAACAAGACTTCGCGGTGAG
Organism: Abramis brama; assembly: GCF_963993115.1. NCBI lineage: Eukaryota > Metazoa > Chordata > Actinopteri > Cypriniformes > Leuciscidae > Abramis > Abramis brama. The sequence continues at coordinate 53,408,965 of NC_139963.1, read as the reverse complement.
TGAATGAATGAACATGGTATAAATAGACTGAGACTAACAGGATGATGAGACACAGGTGAATGCAATCAGTGAATGAGGTACAGGTGAATGTGATCAGTGATAAGTGATGATGAGTCCGGGCAGTGAGTTATGGGAAATGTAGTTTGTGAGTGATAATAGTCTTATGTGGAGTGCCCTCTGGTGGCTCTCAAGGGCACTCCAGCTGGTGACCGTTACATAGCCCCCCCTCTAAGGAGCGGATTCCAGACGCTCCTAAAATTGTCCAGGAGGGAGGTGGAGCGGAGGCGGACCCGGGGGCGGGATGGAGGGCCAGGCCCGTGGAGCGGAAGATGACCTGGAGACGCAGGCTGTGCAGGCGACCAGAGCGGAGCAGGCTGTGAAGGCGACCAGGGCGGAGCAGGCTGAGCATCGGGTGGCCACGGCGGAGCAGGCAGTGCAGGCGACCAGGCCGGAGCAGGCAGTGCAGGTGACCAGGCCGGAGCAGGCAGTGCAGGCGACCAGGCCGGAGCAGGCAGTGCAGACGACCAGGGAGGAGGCGACCCTTCAGGCGACCAGGGAGGAGACGAACCTTCAGGCGGCCAGGGAGGAGACGAACCTTCAGGCGGCCAGGGCAGAGCAGACGGTTCAGGATGCCAGGGAGGAGACGAACCTTCAGGCGGCCAGGGCGGAGACGACCCTTCAGGCGGCCAGGGCGGAGACGACCCTTCAGGCGGCCAGGGCGGAGACGACCCTTCAGGCGGCCAGGGAGGAGACGACCCTTCAGGCGGCCAGGGCGGAGACGACCCTTCAGGCGGCCAGGGCGGAGACGACCCTTCAGGCGGCCAGGGCACAGGATCAGACACCGGCTCAGGAACTGGAACAGACACCACCGGCTCAGGAACTGAGCTCTGTGCTGAACGGGACCAGCGGTGAAGAAGGCTCTGTGCTGGACGAGACCAGCGGTGAAGAGGGCTCTGTGCTGGACGAGACCAGCGGTGAAGGCTCTAGCTTGGCGGTCATGTTTCTTGCTGTCTCAGGCGCGGCGAGCATGACGCTCTCAGTCTCAGGGGCAGCGGGCCTGACGCATACTGCCTTGGCTTCGGCAGATTTGGCGTGAAGTGCGGGCTCGGCTGGACTGGCGTGAAGTGCAGGCTCGGCTGGACTGGCGTGAAGCTCTGGCTCTGGCTCGGCAGGACTGACGTGAAGCTCTGGCTCAGGGGATGCTGTGAGATTGTGGAACCCCTCATCCACAAAGCCCACAGTAAACGACGAACCGCTTATCCGAAGAGCGAGGTCGACATATTGTATAAAAGTCCATTGAGGAGTGTTGTCAGGCATGAGGTACTCTAACATGTCCTCAAGCCCATAGCGAAACATGTCTTTTAAGACCGCATCGTTGAGGTCCACCCCATGGCAGAGCTCACAAAACTCCTCGACATAGTTCTCAATCGGGCGGTCACCTTGGCTGAGGCGGAAGAGACGGATTACTGGGTCCATGGTTTGCATCGCTGCTGGATCTTGGTGCGGCGAACTCTTCTGTCACGAACTGCTCCGAGACACAAAGGTTGAGATCCAGAAGCAGCTTTTAATTAAGGGGTAATCCAAATAACAGGCAAGGTCAAAAACAGGCAGGCAGTCCGTACAAACAAACAAACAAACAAACAAACAAACAAACAAACAAACAAACAAACAAACAAACAAACAAAACAGGCAGGGGTCAAAAACCGGGAGAATGCTCAGAATTGCAGTGTGACACTAAAACAAGACTTTACAGTGAGTGAATGAATGAACATGGTATAAATAGACTGAGACTAACAGGATGATGAGACACAGGTGAATGCAATCAGTGAATGAGGTACAGGTGAATGTGATCAGTGATAAGTGATGATGAGTCCGGACAGTGAGTTATGGGAAATGTAGTTTGTGAGTGATAATAGTCTTATGTGGAGTGCCCTCTGGTGGCTCTCAAGGGCACTCCAGCTGGTGACCGTTACAGATTCAGTAACAAAGCAAGTGGCTGTATTTATGAATTAATCATTGAATCATTGACTCTAATGATTCGTTCAAAGCCGCAGATTCGTTCACAAACACTACTGTGTGCTGCAGTTCTGCTGTGGCTTTCGTTGGAGCTATTAATTTGTTGTAAAAATTACTGACAACTGTGTTGAAAATGAACATCGCTTAATATTCATATTTCGTTTGTTGAACTGTTGTATAAAATCATTGTCACATTTTCAATCATGTGGATCTTCATATGTGATCAACATTAAACACAGAAACTCACACAGGGTAGTGTAAGGCAACATAATCTGCACTAGACCTGTCATTAGCCTACACGCTGCTCAAATGCAGAAAGTTTTGACTGCAAAAGATGAGGTAATTTGATCGGATGTCATGAATTTACAGCATTTTACCTGATAGAAATCCATGCTAAGTTTAAATCTTTTTTTTAAGGTGAGGTAAAATTAAATGAACGGCAAAATTCAGCATTTTGTTCCCGTACCCACATCTGTCACCTCATGTACCCCAGTTTGAGAACCACTGACTTTACATATCTTTGTAAAGCGACCTTGGGCGTTATAAAGGCGCTATATAAATACAAATAATAATAACTATTATTATTATTATTAACCACCTAAAAACAATTTAACACAAACTGCATGATACCAGTGCTCTGTGAAAAAGTCAATAATTATTTAATGTCATATTACAAGGCTGAGGCATTCTTACACAAAAACAAACAAATTGCACAAACTTTCCATTTGCATTTGAAATTGAACTCAAACTGTTACTGTTACTTTCTCAGACATATCCCTCAGTCCGGTAACTGTCCATGCTGGATCTGTCCCCGTTGTTTTAAAGGGGTCATATAATGGTACATGCACTTTTACAAGTTGATTGTACTGAAATGTGTGTTGGCAGTGCCTGTACACAACCATCAAAAAATGATAAAAAATCCATCCAGTGTTTTTTTTTTAAATCTTCTTATATGTTTCCCCCTCTCCTGATTTAAGCTATTCGATTTTGTGATGTCACAAAATCGACGCCCCTCCCACAATGGTTGATTGACAGCAGCGTTTCAACATAGACCCACCCTCGCGCCCTCGTGAGTGAGCTGTCAATCATAGCCCGCGCCAACCGGCGCGTTCATTGCTGATAGCTGGAGCACTGAGTAGAATGGCGTCTAAGCGATTATGGTGTTCTTGGGTGTAATAACGAACACAGCATCATTTTGATGTTCCTAAATCCGGACTGCTGAAGACGCAGTGGCTGAGTTTGTTTTCGAAGGGAATTCCCAACGAATCACGATCAACGTCAATGCTTTCATGTTTGTGCGAATCATTTCACCAGGCTGCTTTGTAAACGAGGGTCGGTATAAAGCTGGTTTTACTAAGAAGCTGCTCCTGAAAAAAGGATCGGTACCAACTATTCGTGTTCCTGCTGCACCTCCAGAAGAACAAGTGAGTGTAACGTTTTGTTAACCTTTATATTAATCTTTATATTAATCTTTGCAAATCGCTTGCTGCACGCTTCACGATGAATGCGGCTGTTTTTACATTCGGGTACATTACGGCATGTTTTCTATGTATGACGTTCTCAATATAATTCATAATCCCATGTTTATAATAAACAACGTGTTATGGTTATTGTGTTATTGTGTTACAAACGGTGTACACACAGAACAGAGGGGCGGGGTGAGCAAAGCTCATTATGATTTAAAGACCCATGCACTCAAACGGCGTGCTGAAAACAGAGCTGTTTTTGACCAGGTAAAATTAGTGTTTTCTTACAATACTAATGAGAATTGTTAATTAAAGTATATTACAAACTTTTAATTTAGACCCTAAAGAATCATATTAGCTTGTACAAAAATTACATTATATGACCCTTTTAAAAAGTAATCAGGGTAAGCAAAACAAGGCATTATATCATGACCATCCAGCTAGCCAGGCCGATAGTCCGCTGTGTGATAGAGATGGGCGTGCAGCTTGGGGTGTTAAAAGAATCGCCCATAGCTGACTAGATTTGAGCTCTCTGATTGGCTACAATTTGTAAAACATTTATATCTTAAATCAGCAATTGGCTAAGCTGCTCCACATACCCGCCTCTCTGGGGTGATTTCTCCAGCGCCCTTTCGTTGGCTTTCACCCTAGCGCCCTCTATTGGCCAGCCGTCCCTGAATAATGCGGTACATGGATTCTACCATGTATTACACTTCTGGTATTTTGCCAGTTACTCGATACGGGTAAATTGCAATAGAGGATTTTTTTTAATCGAAAACTCGACTTTAAACGTGTAATCATGACAGTCCTAGTCCGCTATCAGACCAGCTCTTCTCTTCCATGGAGATGAAAAACCCATCTGAAGCACACAGATTTTAGAACAGAAACACACACACTTTTTAAAACAGCAAGGATAAAGAAAAGTAGGACAAATACACTACTGACACTGAAATGGATTTGTATAAACCTTGTTTAAAAGCTTTCTTTTCTAGTTGATCACTCAAATATGCGACATTGCGATCTAAATCCAGTGTTAGTTCAGTGTAATTGCCACATGCTGAGCAACAACATCTCTTCTGTGTAAGTTAGTCACAGTCAAATCACTCCATCTCCACCTATAGGTGGTGTGTGGTGATGGTTTTAATCTGATGGTTTTAGTCTCAGGCTGGTTTGTCTTCTTCTGTTCATCATCATCTCATACTGCAGTATTTCATGATCACATTTCATGATCACATGAGTTTTCTGATGTCTGTGTAAATATTGCAGCAGTGAAAAACTCTTTCCACATTCAGAACATGAGTGTGGCTTCTCATTTGTATGAACCGTCAGGTGTGTCTTCAGGTTTGATGACCCAAGAAATGTTTTGCCACATTGATCACATTTGAACGGCTTCTCTCCAGTGTGGATTAACATGTGTAACTTAAGACCTTTTTTTTGTGTGAAACTCTTCCCGCATTGATTGCATGTGAACGGCTTCTCTCCTGTGTGAACTCTCATGTGAAGCTTAAGATTTTGTTTGGTTGTGAAACTCTTTCCACACTGAGTGCAGGTTGTAGATTTCTTGGCTCTTCTTTTCTTTAAACATGTATTTTTAGTCTTTGAGCAACTCAAAGGTTTTTCTCCAGGTTTGACATGATGTTTCTCCTCCACTTTCATCAGTTCTTCACGATCCTCCTTCACTTCACTCAGTTCTTCACTCTCCTCCTCCTTCACTTCACTCAGTTCTCCACTCTCCTCCTCCTTCACTTCACTCAGTTCTCCACTCTCCTCCTTCACTTCACTCAGTTCTTCACTCTCCTCCTCCTTCACTTCACTCAGTTCTCCACTCTCCTCCTTCACTTCACTCAGTTCTTCACTCTCCTCCTCCTTCACTTCACTCAGTTTTTCACTCTCCTCCTTCACTTCACTCAGTTCTTCACTCTCCTCCTCCACTTCACTCAGTTCTTCACGATCCTCCTTCACTTCACTCAGTTCTCCACTCTCCTCCTTCACTTCACTCAGTTCTTCACTCTCCTCCTCCTTCACTTCACTCAGTTTTTCACTCTCCTTCTTCACTTCACTCAGTTCTTCTCTCTCCTCCTTCACTTTTATCAGCTCTGAAATTAAAGAAAAATGTTTGATTGCATTTTCAGCAAATCAAAAAATTCAAAAAGAGAAATATGAAGTGAAAGGTTATTAAAATGAGCCCTGATGTAATCACTTTCTACATTTTGTATTTTTGCCTTTTTATAAATTCATTATACGTCCCTGAAACTTTTCATGAATGAGGGACATTGATATTCCAATTATTATTTTTAAAACATTATAGGCACACATCATATCTTTCTGTAGTGAGAACTATTAAATAAATGTGATCAATGACACAATAATCTAATGTGATATTATCATTAAAATATACAATACTGCCATATTTTGACACAAACTTTTATATTGATGTTTAATTTACAAAAAAAATACTAAGGGCCGGCCACACTAGACTTCTCCTTCCATTGAGTTCCCACTGTAAAAAAATGCTGTAAAATTTACAGAAACTTACTGGCAATTTTTGCTGTAAATTTACAAGAGTCCATAAATCATAAACTACAATTATACTGTAAAACCAGCAAAAAAAGAGCAGCTGTGAATTTACAGTTCTTTACTGTAATCTTTACACCACTGAATTAAAACTTGAGTTAACTCATTTCATTTGAGGAAACTGATTATCTAAAAATTTGTTAATTGCCATTAAATATTTATTCTGTGGATTTTTTTATTTGAGTCCAATAAAAAAAAGAATGCTTTTTAAAATAAAATGTACTTAACAACAGCACACACTGTACAGTGTTGACCGCATTCATCAACCCTGTTACCAAAGTTATTTTAAACATAATAATCTCTATAACTATGAATAACTTCTATAATTTATGATAAATACAACTTTATCAGTAACTATAAATCAGTTTGCTTAAATTATGATTACAACCCTGTCAGCCATTCTGGAAAGTTAATTTACTTGAAACAGTTTAATGTTTATCCCTAAGAAAATATAACAGTGTTGAAAACTATATTGAAAATGTCCAAAATTATGGTAATATTTTTGCAAAGTGTGAGGTATAAAATAAATGTAATTGAGGTAATTACAATCTTTTACATTAAAACTAACTAACTAACTCTGAACTAATGTAAAAAAAAAAAAAAAGAACGCTTCAGTGTGCCAACGTCCTCCCGCAGGTTAATATAATATTTAATGTCATCTGATGTTGACAATCAATATTTCTCAAATCTCCCTTTGCTGACCATTTGTTGAAAAAAAAATGAAAAAAAGGAAAATGTGTACCAATTTCATGGTGTAACTGCATATGTAAATGTGATGAAGTGCTTGAATGTTTCTAACACGAACATGAATGAAGAATAAACACCAACCTCTTTGTTCTTCAGGATCTTCAGTGTGTTTCATTCTGCAGGGTTCTGGATCACTCATGTTCTCACTGTCCTCTTTAATAAACTCAGTCTTTGCAGATTTCAGCTCTTCCTGATGCTTTGTGCTCGTTTTCACTTGTAGCTGATGGGAATATTCCAGCATTTATTGGTGAATTACAGTGGGAGGAGCTTCACTGATGATGAATTCAAGTGTGGGAGGAGCTTCATTGGTGATGTAATTGCTGTGGGAGGAGCTTCACTGATGATGTGATTGCTATGGGAGGAGCTGATCTGACAAAATAAAAATATATAAGTTACAGAGTTTGTTTTTATAATAAATGACACTTCTAAGCATTTATGTCTTTCTATCTATTCATCGTAAACAGTGTTGTGCAAGTTGCTTACATTATAGATTACTTGTTACTGTTATTTAAAAGTTATTCTTTACCTTACAATATTACTGTCTCAGAATTGTAATGCGTTACATTACTCCTGTATTACGTTTGAGTTACTTTCACCAAAATAACTACAGAAGTATACAGAGTTATCCTTCCCGTCCGATCCAATGCTACCACTTCTTTAAATTACTGTTAGCATTATTTGAATTTAACATTATAAAATACGTGGACCTACACCACACAAGTAGTTGAGGATAAATTCTTTGAAATTGGGTTATGTGAGTTATGGACGTGATATTTGCAGTTAAAAACTTATATATTAATATTAGTCTACACATGCGTTTTATATTTAATATGAGGGAAATAGACATGCATGCATGCAAGACATGAAAAATATTTAACTTTTAGGTGGCAAAATATTTTTTAGTAATTCTGTGAATTACACTGCGCAAACCAAAAATAATACTATCCACCAGATGAAGAAGGATTGGCTCTCCACAGAACATAAAATACTTATTTTATTTTATTTTTCGTGTTCGCGATTATGAGGAGAAAACAATGTTACGGACGAGACAGTTCTCCGTTACAGACGTGAGCATAAGTTTTTTGAAAAATAAAAATTTGGGCAAAAAGTGTGTTGTAACACAAGTGTTACTGAACATGTACCAAGTAAAATGTTACTGACAAATGATTAGTAATGCCTTACTGTGTTACAGCAAAAAGTAATACGTTACTGTAATGCCTTACTTTTGTAACGCGTTACTCCCAACACTGATCGTAAAGTAACTGATGCTAATTCCTAAATTATATTTATTGCTAATCCTAACACTATGTTGCTTCTTCATTAAAATACAGATAGGTAACTATAAAAAATAAACAGTTGAAAGCATAAACAGAAATAAATGTACATATTTATAATCAACAAATACCCCCAGTCTGTTGACACCAATGAAATGAGCTTTAAACCTATGTAAACCCCTTTTTGTCTTAAACCCATATACTTATTTACACATTTAAGCATTTATATCTGTCTGTCCATCGTAGAGCAACTGATGCTGATTCACACATTTTTATTTTTAATTCTAACATTATTCTGTTATATCTGTAGAAAAGTAGTAAAGAATTGTAAGAAAGCATAATTGAAAGCATAAACACAAATAAATAAATGTACATATTTGTAAGCAACAAATTCCCTCAGTCTGTTGACACAATGAAATGAGCTTTAAGTGTCAATTTACAGGAGATCTGAAGACATCAGCATAATAAATGAGGTGAAAACAGGAACTATTGTCATGAAATAAAGAGTGTTTTCAGCAGATCTGTTAATATTGATGAGCCTCAGACTATCAACACTCATTCAACAAGCCATTCAGGATCATCAGCAGATCATCTCACTTTATTCTGAGTGTTTGCTGTTAAAAACACATTATTTGAGTCAGGATACATGCAAAGCCTATTAAATGGCTCCATTGAAAGACAATACTGTTATTTTTCATAATATGACATGAATAAAACATCAATAATACAAAAAACAAACACTAATGACTAGAGGTTGACCGACTGATTGCGCCAATTGTTGGCATTTATTTATTAATTGGCATCGGCCGATTGTGCTGCAAATTAGGGCGATTAATAGGCGGGCTTCGGGTCTGTTAACTTTTTTGAAGAGAACCTGGTAAATTCCCAAGAAAATGGTAAGACTTAAGTTCTTATCTTTCGTTCTTAATCTAGCCTTATATATTTCGTTGGTTAAGTGTGATGCTATTTTTGGAGAGAGAATGCAAGTAACATTTTGGAACTGTATATTGCTAGCGAGCTTTAGTTTAGGATACTGGTCGGCACGGGAACCAATACCTGGTAAAAAAAGTTGCTTACAAAGATGAGCCATGTATTTTTACTATGAATTAGGCTACTACTACTATTACTATTGTACCCTGCAATAAACATTTACTCAAACTCTCTCAACCACCAGTTTTTTTTCCCAAAACATATTAGATTAGTCCATGCACATCAATGTAATTATAGAAAAAGCGATTTTTAAATTCTATCTATCCACACACACACACATATATATATATATAGGCTTAGTAATTGTAAAGTAATTTTTTCTATAATTACATAGAGTAAATGTTAATTTCAGGTTACAAGATAGTAATAGTATTAGTAGCCTTAATCATAGTAATAATACATGGCTCAACTTTTTAAGCACCTTCTCAAAACTAGTCTACGTCATCCGGTTCTGAGATTAGATTTTTTTCTCCAAATCGTGCAGCCCAACTTTTAACCCAATCGCTGCGCTGTATTACGGATGAGATTGCATTCAGAGCGCGCATGAGAGCGGTTTCTGCTGCGATGAGTTTAACAACGCTCGACGTGTGGATCATATATGTACCCACCGGAGCGAGTGCGTTTCAAGTTTTTATGGACATATTTCATATGCTCTAGTGCTCTAAACATGAACCAGCACTGTGTATGCGCACATATTTAATCATGTCTTCTTCAAATGAAATATATGTGCAAATAAGGACACTGTCCACTGGACACAGAGCAATGACATTAGTCGCGTTTCCACTGTTGGGCCAGTGTGCGGGCCAGGGCTAACAGCGAGCCGAGATGGGCCAGTGGCCTCGGGCCTCAAGCACCGGGCTTGCGTTTCCACTGCCAGGCCAGTAGCCTTGCAACGCTGCCCTAAACCCCGCCCTTAACACGCCTTCCCAAACGTCATACAACCCCACCTATTTCAGCGGGAATTATTTGTTCTCTTAGGAAGTTAGAAAACTTAGAAGTTAGGAAGATAGCATGTCTCTCCACTAACAGAGGGATGGTGACCCAGCACACCGTCCATCAAGTTCCTTCTCTGGGCACCGCTTTGTCCATTGGTCGTTTTAATCGCCTTGTACTGCGCCCGCAACTTTTAAAATTTTTCCCGAACTTGAGGCGTTGTTCGCTGAATGCTTAGCTTAGCAAGTTCAGCAATGATGTATTTTATAACGTCCTCGTTGCTGCACACGCCGTCAAATTGACGTTGTACCCTTTCTTCTGCCCAAATGCTCAGAAGAGCTTTGGTGTCTTCGACAGACCAGTACAGGCGATTCTCCATTTCGAGCAGCGTTTATTTTTCGCGATATAAAAAAGAGAAATGTGCATCTTGCCGCAGACCATAACTTTTCCTAACACCAATAAACTCCGCCTTTTACCTTGACCATGTCTCTAGCCCGAGCTGGCCCGCTTTGGCCCAAGGTATTCGACAGGCCAGAAATCATGGCCGTTGGCCCTGAATAAGCCCTGATCAAGCCCCGGAAGTGACAGTGGAAACGTGACCGGCCCTGGCACGCACTAGCACGGCCCGGCCCGGCCCTGGCCCGACAGTGGAAACACGGCTATTGTGGAGGCTATGTCGGACCCACAGACAAATTAAATAAGGAAAATTAACGTGCACGGTTTAGCCAGAAGTTTCGTTTGAATTGCACGTTTTAACACATTACGTGCCACCATCACGTAAATCGGGGTTAAGGGGTCGTGTTCATTTCACGTATTTCTGTGAGATCAGGTGAAATCTGGTGAGTTTCTCCATCTCACACGCGGACTCAGAGGAAGAGAAATCCTCCGGTACAGAAACAGAATTGATAAGGTCTGAGTTTATCTATACAACACAGGCTACTATAATGATTTAGCCACTGGGCTCGTTACCAGGTATTGGTTCCCGTGCCGACCAGTATCCTAAACTAAAGCTCGCTAACAATATACAGTTCCAAAATGTTACTTGCATTCTCTCTCCAAAAATAGCATCACACTTAACCAACGAAATATATAAGGCTAGATTAAGAACGAAAGATAAGAACTTAAGTCTTACCGTTTTCTTGGGAAGTTTCCAGGTTCTCTTCAAAAAGTCGGCAGACCCGAAGCCCGCCTATTAATCGCCCTAATTTGCAGCACAATCGCCCGATGCCAATTAATAAATAAATGCCAACAATTGGCGCAATCAGTCGGTCAACCTCTAGTCATTAGTGTTTGTTTTTTGTATTATTGATGTTTTATTCATGTCAAATTATGAAAAATAACAGTATTGTCTTTCAATGGAGCCATTTAATAGGCTTTTATCATGTATCCTGACTCAAATAATGTGTTTTTAACAGCAAACACTCAGAATAAAGTGAGATGATCAGCTGATGATCCTGAATGGCTTGTTGAATGAGTGTTGATAGTCTGAGGCTCATCAATATTAACAGATCTGCTGAAAACACTCTTTATTTCATGACAATAGTTCCTGTTTTCACCTCATTTATTATGCTGATGTCTTCAGATCTCCTGTAAATTGACACTTAAAGCTCATTTCATTGTGTCAGCAGACTGAGGGTATTTGATGATTATAAAAATGTACATTTATTCCTTTGTGTTTATGCTTTCAATTATGCTTTCTTACAGTTCTTTACTACTTTTCTAGATATAACAGAATAATGTTAGAATTAAAAATAAAATGTGTGAATCAGCATCAGTTGCTTTACGATAGACAGACAGATATAAATGCTTAAATGTGTCAATAAGTATATGGGTTTAAGACAAAAATGGGTTTACATATATAAAATAATAAATAATAATAATAAAAAAACACTTTTCAGGCATATTTAGAACAAGAATAATTTGATAACATATTCAAACACTGTATTTAAGGATCATAGTGCAGCCCAAAAATACTATTAATTGTCATTTCAAATCTTTATAATTTGCCACTGTCTTCAAGCCACTAGGTTTTACCCATTTGTCAGCAAGAAATTTTAATTATTATTAAAATATAATAACATTTAGTATGATCTTATACATTTTATTAAGTAAGGTCAAAATAAATGTTTTTTTAATTTTTACATAAATATTTCTGTTATGCTGAATGACGATGGGACATTATTTGACCTGTATTTTGACATTTTCTTTTCACAAAAGTTTTTTGAAACATTAAAATAGACACTTGCATTGAATGGGTTTTCTATGTAAAATCACTTTTGTAAATTTAATTTGATGCAGACATATTTGGCAGTTGACCCTATAAAAATGAACTCGGTAACTGATTTTTTTATTTTATTTTGGCAGATCAGCTCCTCTGATCAATCTGCAGTTCAGTCAGTGAAGCCCCGCCCATAGCACTCGCGTCATCAGTGAAGCTCCTCCCACATCACTCACATCATCAGTGAAGCTCCTCCCACATCAATCCAATAAATGCTGGAATATTCCCATCAGCTACAAGTGAAGACGAGCATCAGAGCATCAGGAAGAGCTGAAATCTGTAAAGACTGAGTTTATTAAAGAGGACAGTGAGAACATGAGTGATCCAGAACCCTGCAGAATGAAACACACTGAAGATCCTGAAGAACAAAGAGGTTGGTGTTTATTCTTCATTCATTCATGATGCTGAAGAACATGTTAGAAATATTCAAGCACTTCTTCACAAGATATGCAGTTACACTATCAAATAGGTACTGAATTTTCAACAAATGTTCAGTAAAGAGAGGATTGAGAAGGTCTTCTAATTGATTGTCAACATCAGGTCAAACTAAAGCCCTATTCGTACGAGATTAGTCCAGGGCTCTGTAATTAAGAAATTACCCCCTGATGTCTGTGTTTTTGGTGGCTCATTCACACGGGAAAATAAATGTTCGTAATTCCCTCGAGTTTATGGACTTTATAGCGTGCGCCCACCCGTTCACACTTCACTAGCTGAACGTGCTGAAACGAAGATCGCGCTGCAGTATTGCAATTCAAAAAAAGAACTTATTTAAAACCAATTTATTAGAGAAATATATTATATATATTATAGAATATCATATTATTGTATAAGTATATAATATGTCTTTTCTTTCTTTTATTCTTTGTCCATATTTACAACAAGCCTGCCTGAAGAAGCGTCACGATAGGCTTGTTTTTCTATTCATTTTATTTGGTTTATTTCATTTTATATCATTTATCAGATTTCTTGAGATACTTACAGGATGGACATCTTTAGAGGCCATGTGAGACAAAGAAATGCTCCACGATACAGACTACTAAGTTACACTACCACAAAAAGTGTCCAAACTTTCCAAAAGAGCTTCCATGTTGCGCCAAAATGCTTAATTTGACGTTTCCATGACAACGGTCCGAGTTGAGTTTCTGGATCACGTCTTTACTGTAGTTTGTTTTCTCTTTTGCAGCACTTCATAGTTTTTATTGGAGAAAAACTATAATCGGATTGGAGTATAGCATATCGAGAGATTTTATTGTTAATATAGTTTTAATACAGAAGTAAAATGGACTGTTAAACGGCCCGTAATGGTTATTGCGTTCTTTAAGAAACGATAGGCTCACAGAAAAACAGCCCAAATCACAGACATGGGGATTCGCACGGGACTGGTATTATCAGAGGACCCCTGTGTTGGCCGAAATACGGTAGGAAATTTTCGGGGGACTTTTTACAGACTCTGGTTCACAATTTTTTGCAACCATGTTAAAAAAATGTCAGACATTTCTCAACATAGATTACAATATTGTTTTTTAAGCAATTAACAGTAAACTGTATAAAGTAAATTAACTTTACAGAATGGCTGACAGGATTGTTACCAGAGACAATTTATATAAGAGACATGCCACTTCCTCAATCCTCAATAGAACTATATAAGGAAAACCCGTAACGGCAAAGATGGCGGTTGTATGAACATGTCCCGCCCCTCCCGCTGGAAAGCCAATCATCTGCTTTTAACAATCAAGCCGGGAAACATTTAAAACTATCGTCTGGTTCCACTGACGCCATGCGCACAGTTGAGGTTTTTCTTCAGCGGAGAGAGAGAGAGAGAGAGAGAGACGCGCACTCTTGCTCTCTCTCTTCGGAGGCAGGCGAAAGTGTAAACAAGACTTCACCGTCTCCAAATTAAGCGCTGTCTTGCTCTCTCTCCCGCACGGAGATTAATCAAAATAAAACGACATTATGGTAAAAGGTCGGAAGACCAAAGTTTCATGTGGAGCATCCGGAAATTTTGTTTTTCCTGAATTACCGCTGGGTGTAAATTGTGCTAAAATACGTTGCCTTATGTTATCTTCCGCACATTCAGATGACATAAAATTACTCTCTAAATAAACGAAAAAACCTATCCAGAGATGTATTGTTTTCTGTGTTGACACTAACCTTGTGGGATGTCCATGTCCTAACTGCTGGGATAATCACACAACCGTATGACACGTCCAATTCGCGAACTAACGACTCTTTTGAACCGATTCATGTTAATGAATAGTTAAAACAACTGATCTATACAATACATTGTTATTACTGATAAAGTGCAAACCTGCTTATTTTTAAATAATGGAGAACAATATTGACATTGAATATGCACAACACCCTCATTCTGGATAGAGACGTAAATGAAGTTGGTGTCGTGAACCCTTGCACATGCGTAGTAAAGTATAACCTGTGGGGGAAAAGGCGTTTTAAACCTTATTTTGGGGCAAAGTCATCAAACTTTTTCAGCGATTTTTATCATATTTTACTGCTGTTTCTATACATGCAGTTTTTATGTCCCGGTGACCATTGAAAGTGCAGTTCTGACTCTATGCCCATTTATTTAGATAGGAGCCTGGTCTTGTTAGTCCGAAATAGCTGCCCGGAGGCATTGCCAAGATGGCGGCCGAGTGGCACGACTTGCCTAAAAGGACTTTGTTGTTACTAAAGCAAACTCTGATTTTACTATATATATATATATATATATATATATAGGGCTGTCAATCGATTAAAAAAAATAATCGCGATTAATCGCATGATTGTCATGAGTTAACTCACGATTAATCTCATTTAATCGCACATTTTTTATTTGTTCTAAAATGTCCTTAAATGAATACTTTTCAAGTTTGTAATACTCTAATCAACATGGGCATGGATAAATATGGATGCTTTATGCAAAAGTATGTTTATTATTGAAACCATAGTCAACATAGAGCATGAAGAGACATGTTTCAAAGGTCATAGATGTTTTTCAAAGAACTTGTTCATGTCTATTAGACACATGTAGAAAGAACAAATAAATACCAGGTTCCCATTACTTCTCTTTCTTTGCACTGAGCAATTTACTAACACTAACATGTTTAGATTTTTGCATGACAGGGCATCTCTTCTGAAAATGCTAAATGTGCATTTATTATTTATTATTACATTAGTTTGTCTCTCTCTGTGCCCATTTTGATGAAGCTAAATTCTCAATAAAACAGTTTTCATTGGTATATTTTACTCTTTCTTTTGTCAAACAACGGAATGAATATGAAATGGTGACTGAAACGCGAAAGACATAACTTTCTCAACCAGCTCTCCCTTCCAAGATGTTAATCTGCACAAAAATCCTGATAATTGAGCCGTTGTCTGATGAAATCAAATACACATAAGATGAAGACAATATCTGTGTTGTGATTTCAGCTATACTTGCATGTAAAATTAGAGAAGCAACATAATATAATAATTAACTGAATTAAAGCGAGAGAGAGAGAGAGAGAGAGAGAGAGAGAGAGAGAGAGAGAGAGAGAGAGAGAGAGGCGCCTGGTAGAACCTCAGAAACTAAATAAGGTTTGGGTGCTTTTTTGAAGGGAAAAAAATCGCTAAATGGGTCTGCAATGTCGCTAAGTTGGCAACACTGTGTATCTCCATTTCTCCAACTAAGGGTTTGGCCACGAGTCAAACAGAAAATACGCGCTGCGTTAATCGCGCATTAAAAAAATTAGTGCCGTTAATATGATTTTGCGTTAACGCGTTATTAACGCGCGAATTTTGACAGCACTAATATATATATATGTATATATATATATATATATATATATATATACATATATATACATTTTTTTTGTTGTTGTTGAGTTCATCTAAATGATTACACTGTTTTAGGCCTCACTTTTATGTCCTTTCACTTCATATTTATATTTCTCTTTTGGAATTTTGATGTTCTAAAAATGACTTTAATTATTTTTTCTTTCATTTCAGACCTGAAGGGGGAGAGTGAAGAACTGAGTGAAGTGAAGGAGGAGAGTGAAGAACTGAGTGAAGTGAAGGAGGAGAGTGAAGAACTGAGTAAAGTGAAGGAGGAACATCATGTCAAACCTGGAGAAAAACCTTTGAGTCGCTCAAAGACTAAAAATACATTTTTAAAGAAAAGAAGAGCCAATAAATCTACAACCTGCACTCAGTGCGGAAAGAGTTTCTCAAACACACATAATCTTGAGATTCACATGAGGATCCGTTCACATGCAATCAATGTGGGAAGAGTTTCAGTCGATCATCACACCTTAATGCTCACATGAGGATCCACACAGGAGAGCAGCCGTTCACATGTGATCAATGTGGAAAGAGTTTCAGTCAATTAGCAACCCTTAATGTTCACAGAGAGTTCACACCGGAGAGAAGCCGTTCACATGTGATCAGTGTGGCAAAACATTTCTTGTGTCATCAGCTCTAAAAGCACACCTGACAGTTCATACGAAGGAGAAGCCACATTCATGTTCTGTGTGTGGAAAGAGTTTTTCACTGCTGCAATATTTACACAGACATCAGAAAACTCATACTGGTGTGAGAGAGTACATGTGCTTTGAGTGTGAGAAGACTTTTATGACAACAGAATGTTTAAAACGGCACCAAAGGATCCACAGCGGAGAAAAACCTTACAAGTGTTCACACTGTGACAAGAGATTCAGTCTGTCATCAACTCTGAAAAGACATGAGAGGATCCACAGTAGAGAGAAACCACACACGTGTGATCAGTGTGGGAAGAGTTTCGCTTTTAAAAGTCAGCTGAAGACACACATGAAGACCTGTTAGATCCAGGGCTGGAAATGGCTGAGATTGACTGGGGGACTCTAGTTGGGAAGATTTTGTACTTTTAATGACTAGATGTACTTAAACATAAAATATGATATAATCTATGATACTATTAAACAGGCTAATTTCATGTTTCCTTCTAACAATATTTTCTTAATTATCACGACAACAACATTTAGGGATTTTCTGCGGCACAAACACATTTATTCAACACAGTCTCTACTTGGAGAAAATCACCTGTTTGATTTTGGCCAAATTAAAGATACAGCGAAGTCCATTAATACCTGACAGTGGACACCTCGAAGGGCATTAACCCGCTTATACCATGGTCACTTGCTAAATAACACATTTTTAAAACATTAGTTCATATTTTAATCAGTAAAAACTTTAGATTTCGATTGTAAAACTAACAATAACTTGGTTTCGGAGATAGTCCGCTCAGCTCGTAGAACCCTTCAGTTTACTGCCTGTTGCTATGGTTACTCACAGCTGATGTAGCCAGCGCATTTATTTATTAATTTCAAACGGTAAACAGTCAGTTTCACCAGATCTCTTTTACTAGGTGTCCTCTATCACTTTTTAACGGACACCCTGCAGCCAATCAGAATCGAGTATTCACCCAGACCATGGTATAAGTAGGAATACGTGGTGCATTGAGAATTGAACAGGTCAAACAAACATTTTAAATACATTTGTCCTTGGGTTAGAATGTTTTGAATGGTTCTCATCAGAAGGTAATATGATGCCATAAAGAATCATATGTGCAGGGTAAGATTTGTGAAAGTGTACATAAGTTTGCAAGCGTAAGAAAAAAATATTTGCAGCATTTTACCGTTATTCATAAGTGTAATGCATGTATTGTGAAGCTGCAGCTTCATGCTGGTGCAAAATAAATAGGATCTGTATTCTTCAGACTTTTGTTTTTTCACGTTTGCCGCACAAATACGTCCAAAAGCATTGCGGGCCTGTGAACAGCAATTTGCAACCGAAAAACAACAGAGTCAGGAACTGCAAAAAACAGACTGGTCGCGTAAAACCAACCTTTGTGTAAAAAAATAAACTGTTGTAAAAGTCTGAATGACTTCTTGTGTGCATGGGGCAAAAAAAGTTCCCGAAATAACCCGATTTGTACAGTTGTGTCTTTCTTTTAGCTGCGCTTACAGTTTTGGCACGATTCTCTCACTCATTGAGTTTTGCAAGTGAGGAGGGTCTTCCACCTTCTAATGTAGCCAATCAGATGAGCTTCTCGCTGACTCTCGATTTATTCTCATCGGTCTCGTTCAATAAACATGGTTCGATAAACACGCCAGTCACCAGATTTATTTAGATCCCCATTTATCTATTTAAAATAGATAATTTATTTTAAATTTTATTTAACATGTATTTATGGATTAAAAGTACCATTTTGGCAACAAGAACATTTCTGAGCCAAATGAAGATACAGTAAAGATGTGTTCTGGCGACGGGCGTTTGTGGCGTGATCTTCTCTCATGCAAATTTAAAATTAACGCTTGCAAACTTGTGTACACTTTCACAAATCTTATGTATGAAGTATGAAGGTAATATGATGCCGTAAAGAATTGCATGCACAGGGATGCAATTCTTTACGGCATCATTACGGCATCATATTACCTTCATACTCTCAGTTCAGTACTTTTAAAATCAACAATTATTAAACACATTTAAAGGAACTGTATGTAAGATTGTGGCCAAAACTGGTACTGCAATCACTTTCAAATTACTGTAGAGCAGTGTATCCCCTCCCCCTCCCCCCTGACTCGAGGTTGCCAGATAGGCTGCAGGATCCAGCAGGAACGTAGGCTGACACGTTTGTAGCTGCAGCTGTGGTAACTAGAGCAGAGCTGGCAACCCGGATGCTGAAACACAACTGACTTCGTGATTGGTAGATAGGTGGAGGGTGGGGCATCAGGCCAAAACACAACATGACAACATCAACATCAGTTGAGGGCTGCAACTATCACTTTTAAATGACAATATCCTGGCCGGACTACTGTTGTCAGTGATATAAGTATTTGAAATGAACATGATTTCTTAATGTCTAGTGACATATCAGGGCCATTTTATGATTAATTGAAATACATTTCTTACATACAGCTCCTTTAAAGGTGAATACAGTGTAAGAAAAAATTATGTGGACGTCGAAGATCTCAAAAATGAAGTTTATTACAGCAAAGTAGTAACAAAGTACAGACAGCACTTCGGATTCAGCGGAGTCATACAGAATGCCTCTCATCATCTCAGCTCAAACATTTATCCTAAATTTCGTTTGTCTTCCCCCTCTACATGTAAATGAAGCTCTGTTTTTAAGTGTAATTTAAGAATAACAGATTTGTCTTCCCTCTCAACATGAGGCTTTGAAATCAGAACAGCAAAAGGTTAAGGTGATAAAATCTATCTGAAGTGGATCTTCTGTTAAAACAAAACGGTCAAATGTTTTAGGTGATAAGATCTATCTGTAGTGGTCACATCTTTGATCTTCTGTTAAAACTGTTGGTTGGTTGCCCTCTGTGACACTATTTACATATTACTGAGATTGGATGTAATTGTCTCTATATGATAATTAAGCTCTTTTAAGTGAAGGAACATTTTGATATATATATATATATATATATATATATATATATATATATATATATATATAATATATATATTGGATTGATAGTTGTTGGGAACAAAACATAATTTCTTATAACAGTCATAAGGGAAAGGAAAGCTGATGTGCATTCTAAAAAGCAAAATAATTTGGATAATAATGTTTCTAGAACAGTGCCGGCTCTCCCTATAAGCGAACTAAGTGGCTCCTTGGGGCCCTGGGGGCTTCCCTGTAGCTCAAACAGTGGAGCGTTGGCGCTTGCTACACCAAGGCAATGCGGTTGATTTCCAACGAAAGCAAGAACTGATAAGAATGTAAATGTGTACCTTAAAATGCAATGTAAGTCGCTTTGGATAAAAGCGTCTGCCAAATGCATAAATATAAATGAAAAAATGAATGAAATTTCAGAAAAACTTTAGACGTTTTTAAAAGTTGAACTTATTGTAGCTTGAGCACCGTTCTTTTAGAATGCCATATCAAGCGGGAGATGCTGCAAAAGAAGCGAGTGCAACAGTTATACACGTCCTTCTAGCGATCAGCGTTATATTAGCAATTTCAGCCAACTTAAAAGCTCCTCTGACCACCTTGACCTCCTCCAGAACGACGTTCAGGTGGTCTGGTGCAGCCGAAGCTGCATTTTCCAAACTTAAAAGCTGCTTTGTTTCGGCTCCCATTTTGATAGCCCCTGATCCGTCACGTCAGGTCGTGGTGGAGGTTAGAGGTGGGCGTAGGTGCGGTTCTTTCCCAGCACTCTTCCACAGAAGACAATATGCATCCTTGCCCGTTTTTGTTCCATCATCTATCATCTGCCGAACGTAACTATAACATTGGTAACAGAGTTGTTGGCAGTCAAGTTAGCGTTGGAGGAGTGGCGCTTAGTATACTTTGATCCCATATAATTCATTCATGTAATTGTTATAACTATTAGAGGTGTGAATGAAAGTGTGTACTGTTTCATATCAATGCTATCTTACGAACACAACTAGCAAGATGGTTGGAATTAAATCTGTGTAAAATGTTTCATATTCTGATAATCAGAAATCATGCCTAAACTGTTGCATCTGGTCTTTAATTAGAGAAACCCCCCAGGGAAGACATGATTTATGACTTTGCAAACAAAGCAACAGTCAGGACTTCATTAGTATGGTAACAAACCTTTTTTGTTTTAAAAAACCCTTTAAAAACCAGCGCAGTGCGTTGGGGGGGTGACTTCGTTCAAAATGTTCTGATAGAGAAGAGCTCTCAACGAGTGCAGAACAAATACGGAGACGGCAGACGATGGTTATAGTAACCATGTAACGTTAACAGATGAGCAGATCAACCCAAATTAAGATCAGATGGGTTAGATTCATTTCCAGTCATCTAGCTCCTTTCCATAACTCATTTTCTTTCTTTGTGTTATTCTTCTTTTCCGATTGAAAGTCTCGGTTTTAAGTTAAGTTTTGCTGCAAAGTTTCGGTCCACGATTCACTGCAAAGCACGCTTTCAACTTCAAAGACCTTCAACCATCCGCCAGCCACCACGTGACTGGTTTTCCCTAAGCTCTATCCAAGCACGAGGAGATCAACCAACGGACCCCGAAAAACACCCTTTTTACCCAACAAAAGGGAACCCTCAAACGGAAACGCAAGTAGACTACCTCCAGACTCTTAAGCTGAACTGGTGTATTGATATACATTTAATAACCTGTCTAAGAAATGGCCAGGGTTAAATTAATGATTGATGGTTCGTTCAGGTCATGTCTTGAGTGCATATAGAAATTCTGAATTTTCTTCCTCTTACCCTTAACCCTCAGAGGTCGGCAATCACGCCGGCGTGATCTGCTCGCTTTTTTCCTTATGAGTTGAATTGAGACCCGAAATACTCTTTTGACTTTGATTTTACAAACAAGTTTCATACATCAATCGATTCTGTTAAATGTGTATTATTTTTATGTATACTCACAATAAAAACAAAGTGTTGTGATTTTTGCCAAATAAAGAAAAATAAACACGAGGCGAGTTCTGCCTTCTCTCTGCCAGTGTAGTCCATTCTGAAACGCGTCCGAAAATAAATTATAACTCAGCGAATACTTCTCACACAGGCACGTGAGATATGTCTTTATGAAGCTTGAAATCTCTTCTTTCAAATGAAGTAATTTATATAAAAAACAAATGTTTTCAACTCATGTAATCCGTTTGAAAGCAAGGAGAGGTACCGTTTTTCCTTCTCCCTTCATTATCTCTAAATGAGCTGAGGCCCCCCTGCCCCCCGGCACGATTCACATGTAAATAGTTTAGGTGATCTAGTATGCATCGCATACGCCCCCCGATCAATGCCATAAAAACACAGTTTCTTCATCAGACTTACTGATAGTTCATCGCGTTTTGAGTATGACACGCTTCTCCAGTAATAAAGACGCCCTTCAGATGATTCTGGACAGTGAGGAAGAATGCATACTGGGTTGTTTCCTCAGAGGAAGATTGTAACAGACGACGAACGGCAGCATTTTGAAGAGCGAATTCCGCCGAGGACACAATTTCGGAGTAAGTTTTACTTAAAAGTCTGTTGTCTTTTATTTTTCGTGTTCGCATTTATGAGGAAAAAACAATATTACGTGACAGTTCTCCATTATGGACGCGAGCGCTCTAAAAAAAGCACTAAAAGACTTTCAAACTTTCACAGAGACCTCAAAACAGAAAGTACAAATCCTTTCTTTAAAACGAATTTCGTTTTGTATCAATTGTATCTTAATTTTAATAATTTTTTCATTAACAAATTTCCTGGATTTAAAGTAAATATAGGCTAGCAATCACAACATAAGGTGCTTGAACTGGAGATCATCATGAACCAGACCGTAGCCTACTCGCCTCACATGTCTAAAAAATGTGAAATATATTTACAGAAAGCTGGTTCTAAACAAAACCATCCAAAACACTAGCCTACTGCGAAGATCGCGAGTCAATAGCCTATCGTCAACTTCATCTTTGCCAGAAGTTAAATTTAAATCGCGTGTGTGAATGAATGATGATGTTTTAGCAAACTGTATTGCTATACTGAGATGAGTAAAAATCGACTGAAATATGTTGAAATAAAATGTAGGCTATTTGTATAAGCAACGTATTAAACTGCAAATTAACAATATGCCCTAATATTTCATGAAAACAACGTTACAGTCAGGCGAAATATGAAAGACAACATCTTGTTGACTAGATTTGGGTACGTTTTTTACTGTAGAATATACTGCCACGTCAAATAAGCTTTTGTTTAGCAATTTCTATATATAAAATACTATTTTTGTCAAAAATAAAGTCATCAACTAAGATGTTAGCTGTTCCAATGTTGACTATATTCAAACTAATGAATATGTCACGAGGTGACGAAATTCCAGCTTTTTTTTCCCTTGCAAGGCGGAACTAATGTTCGCCGAGATTGCCTCCCGCCGGACCCATAACAACGGAACACCGGGCTAGTTCCGGGTTAGCGCAAATTCCCCGCGAATGGGGTGAGTAGCCAAAATCGCCGGCAGCTGTGCACGAGGGGATTGAAGCCCCGCAATTGGCACACGTTGCCATTAGGGGAGGATAAAAGGAGGTAGTTTTTGGGGGACTGGAGTTCGCAGAGGAAGCGTGAGCGGTGGAGAAGAGGAAGTGGGACTGGCAAACGGGCACGGCATCGTGAGTTTGGGAGAAAGAGCACATTGACTCAACCGGAAGGAGGAAATCGCTGGACAGTAAGATCGTTTGTGAGAGACTGTGAGTAGTCCAATCGATCTCCATCTTCTCTCTCTTGTCTATGGGACTCCCTGATGTGAATGCCAGGTCAGAAAATGGGCGACGGCCATTTATATATGTATTTCCCACTGAGTGTTGAATTGCAGTGATGAAGTGATGTGATGCACTGTCTTGATGTGTGAAGTGTGAACTTAAACCCGCTGGATGTCCATCGCTTACCTGAGTTTTCTATCATGTTCTAAGACGTAAGAAGAGGCTAACACTGTTGTACTCCACAGATACTTGAGTGTACTATCTGATAGCCCATTGTGAAGAGGGACACATAGGTGAATGCTTAACTGACTGCTTTGCAGTAAAATCATCCAGCCGTAAGTTCTCTGTCTGTCATTACTGAAGAAGAGGATTACGTGCCTGTATATTTACCTGTCTGCTTTGCAGCAACTTCTCCCTGTCGTAAGCTCTGTGTCTGCCAGCCCTTCAAGAGGATTTCATACCCGAATATTCATCTGACTGCTTTGCAGTGAAGTTCCTCCAGCCGTAAGTTCTCTGTCTGTCATTACTGAAGAAGAGGATTACGTGCATGTATGTTCACCTGTCTGCTTTGCAGCAACGTCTCCCTGTCGTAAGCTCTGTGTCTGCCAGCCCTTCAAGAGGAGTTCATACCTGAATACTCACATGACTGCTTTGCAGTGAAGCCCTTCCGCCGTAAGTTCTCTTGTCTGTCACCTCTGGAAGAGGAGGATTACGTGCCTGTATACTCACCTGTCTGCTTAGCAGTGAATCCCTTCAGCCGTAAGTTCTCTGTCTGTCACCTGTGGAAGAGGAGGATTACGTGCCTGTATACTCACCTGTCTGCTTTGCAGTGAAGCCCTTCAGCCATAAGTTCTGTCTCTCACCTGTAGAAGAGGAGGATTACGTGCCTGTACACTCACCTGTCTGCTTTGCAGTGAAGCCCTTCAGCCGTAAGTTCTCTGTCTGTCACCTGTAGAAGAGGAGGATTACGGGCCTGTATACTCACCTGTCTGCTTTGCGGTGAAGCCCTCCAGCCGTAAGTTCTCTGTCTGTCATCTGTAGAGGAAGAGGATTACGTGTCTGTATACTCACCTGACTGTTTGCAGTGGAGACCCTCAGCCGTCAGTTCTCTGTCTGTCACCAGTACAGAGAGGAGGATTACATACCTGTACACTCACCTGGCCGCTCTACAGTGAAGCTCTCCAGCCGTAAGTTCTCTGCCGGTCATCTACAGAAGAAGAGTAGTACGTACCCGAAACACCCACCTTACTGCTCCACCACAGTCCCTCCGGTCTATGTCCCGACCCGTCCTCCCTCTGGGAAGAAGGGAGTACGTCACCCGAAATGCGCACCTGAACGGTCCTCCAGCAGCCTCCCTCCCCCAGTCGTGAGCCCTGACTCATCCCACCCATCGGAAGACAGTGAAGCTACTCACCAGAGCACCCCCCTTCCTTGTACTCTGTGGGCCTCCGGCGGTCCGCAGGACGGAACGACCCTGCCCAGAAGACTCACCATTTTAGATCCCCTTACCCATTTTTTATACTCAATAAAATACTGTGTTATTGGAAGTCTTGTTGTCTGTCGTCCTTGCCTGGCCTCTGTCCGACTCCCCAAGGGTGGTACGGGTCTTAGGGGTGGGTGCAGCCTGATTTGGCCCGCCCCGACCTGTGACAAATACATAGATAAAATGTAGGCCTATAATGATTTTTTTTACAAAGAAAGAGTACACTTGAAATATTGTTGAAATTGTAATTATTGTTGTAATTGTAAAATAGCAAAACATATTTACAAGATAGATGGAAGCAAAATCTTAAATGGTCAATATAAGTCTTCTTCTAAATATATCTTTTGTCCTTGCATTGTGGCTCAGTCAGTTTCACACCTGAATGAATGGCTAATTATGCAGAGTGGGTGGGACATTGTATTCTAAGGTGTAAACCACTCCTCGTTCACGCCCCCCTCGCATATTGGCTTTCCAAGCAAAACCTGTTTTACATCAATTTAAATCAATGTATGGTTTTATGTGAACGATAAAGCAAGACTATTTTCACATAATTTTGAAGAAAAAACTCTAGGCGAGGACATCCATTAGTCAAAAGTCTTATTGACACAAATTTACTATGTGTTTTGTGGCCTTATTTCAGAAAATTCGGTTTGTGTTAGATGTTTTAGATAATTAGCTTTAGGTGTTAGTATATAATCAATAAAGTATTGTTTGCATTTGAAAAGAGATTGCTTGTGTACTGCTTATCAAATTTATTGTCTTGAACTTCGATCTAAGTTACCGATGCTTTTACCCGTGATTATTTCTTAATTTATTGTTAGCTGGGGATTAATTCTTTCTTGGCCAGGAAGATATTATATTTCCTAGAGTTAATACTTGTTTATGCTTTCTGTTCATTGGATGAACTGATAAAATGATCATACTATTGATTCTGCTACAGTAAATTCTGAAAATAATTAAAAATAATTAAAATATTAATTATTGATCAATTATTTATAGTTGTGTTCAAGTAAAGCTTGACGTTGAAACTCAACCAACAGTTAGAAACCCTGTTGTTTTCGTGTGCTCAGATAAACATTGCACAGAGACGATCTGCCGAGATCACCATTGTTCCATCTATTACAGCGCAAAGCTGTCCTTTAAAGTTAATCTCACTCCTAACAAACTGAGTGAAGCCCCACGTCGTAAAACAGCTACGAGTGGTGTAGTTGTATTTTTGAAATGCGCCGACATTTCACGTAATATGATCGACGTGCATATTCTTTGAACATTGTTGAAATGTGCCGACATTTCATGTAACATGCATGCATAACTGTTTACAAACTGCAATTCACAAGTTCGCCCACTAGAGTTTGTTTTGTCGCCATAGTTACAATCGTGACACGGAAGTCTTAACCAACGCTTCTGGGGAAACTCTGACCCCTCGCATTATCGGGGCCACAGTGTCAACAAACCCTTTGGTGGCTAGGCTAGCTAACCCTTAGCTAAGCTAAAGCTAAGCTAAAGCTAAGCTAGGTAGTTGTTTACAGTGAGGCCTAACCTATAAAGCCTTAAGCATTATTTACGGTTGTCATTAGTATTAACATCAGTGGTTAAATACAGTGTCTGTTGGAACAACGTTAAAGTGATTTAACCATTTAAACACCTTGATTTTTACACCTGTTGGTCTTTTCTTCTTTCCTATTTTACCTGTCTCATACTTTACCCATATTTTTCTGTGAAAAGGAAATTTCGGTTCACAATTATTAATTTCATTTACCTGCATTTTACTTGAAAAGAAAATACTGGTTTATGATTATTAATTGCCAAATTCTAATTTGATTTAAAAAAGGAAATATTAAATCAAGATTGAAGTTTTATTTTTCTAAACAGGTAATTTCTAATGATTTCTAGATTTATTTTTAATAAATCTAATTTCATAATTTTCATAATTTATAAATTTCTCTTTTAGATTTAATCACTTCAGGTGAAAAAAATTTGAACCTTGAAAGTTAAGTAAACTTATTCAACCCACATTTCCCTATTACAAATATTGTTAGACTCATACTTGCTCATTTATTGTTATTGCGTTGTATCCTCCGTTTCTCCTTTCTTTTTGTTACGGTTATAAACTTAACCATTCTATTTGATTTACTCATCTACCTCTTTATTTAATTTCCCTTTTTCTTATTTTGTCCAGTATCATTATTACTTTCTTTCATCCTTATTACCCTTTTTTTTTATTCTAGCTTGGGAGTAACACACCTGAGCCTCAATAGGAGACATTGGTATCTCACTACAAGTTTCAAATAAATCAGAGATAACCCTCTCTTACAAAGTTTTATTTTTGAATGTTTAGTTGTTGGCAACCATCAATTCTATACTTGTGTTTCGACAAAGGCTCCAGAGCCATTTGTGGATCCAATCTCCTTCCCTCCTTTCCTTCTTACATCCTTCCTGTTCTGTCCTGCTTTCCCATTCTTGACATTTGTAGGGAACAGACCTGGGAGAACCATCAATCGAGTCTAAAGAAAGAGAAAGATAATCTTCCCAAAGAAAACAATCATTAGGTATTTGAGTTTTGATCAAACCCTCTCTGTTCTCCATACTCTCCCTGCATCTGTAAACGCAATTTACAATTTGACATCTTATCCAAGATCTATTAACAGAGACAAGTGTTGAGCAACCGTCGCCTTCATAGCATCCCAGCTGTAAGCAGTCCAACTGACGGTGTGAGGTGTCAATCCTGTCAAACTCAGAAAAGAGGTATCAGCATTATTATTGTATTATTTTTCCTTGTAAACATAAACAATAATATTGTTTACCTTTCTGAAAATAGATTCTCTGTGATAGGAAGCATTTACGAGAAAAATAATATTTCTCCTAGTTAAGAATTTTCTTTCTTGTTTTTTTTATTGAAATTATTTTTAATCTCTCTCTCTTTTTCCCTTACTCAGTGAGTGACATAGTCCTCACATCACAAGTTGAAACCAGCTTTTCATTGATAGAAAATATTTATATAAACAAAATATTTCTCCCATTGAAAAAAGAAATCCTTTCAATTGAGATTTGTTTTAACCTTTTTCTCTCTTTCCCTCACTTAGTTGAGTGACAAAGTTTCCACATCACTAGCCTACCTGTCTACACTGAGACCAACCTTCACTATTGTTGTACAGTCACTGAAACAACACTTAGCTGTTCAACCACATATAGGCTTACACCCCACACAGATCTGTGTCAGTCTCTTCACCCCAGCATGCCAACATGCCGTGGACGACAAACCCCACTGACGACGTGGACGCCTGGCTCAGAGGCATCACAGACTGCCTCACACCAAAGACAATTAAACTGTTATTATTTTTAATAATAATCATAACGCTGAGAAGATTCCTGACAAATGATTCAAGCCAAAACCACAACCACATGGAACTAACCAAGATTATCTGTTCCCTAAGCAATGCCTTCACAGCCCAGCTGACACTAAGCGACAAGCACATCACCCACCTTCAGGAGGAGCTGACACGTGCCCAGAGCCGCATGGACAAGCTGGAAGTGAAAGTCCAGGACAACTTCAAGCGTTAGACCACTGAGTTCCTGACAGAGCTGATGCACACCCAACGCTGCACAGACCAGCTCAAAGCGAAAGCTCAAGACAAACTCATGCCTGATGTAGTGGAGCAAGAAACAAAGAAGCAAGTTGACAAGCTCCAAGAAGCCCTTGCAGTCACGGAACGTGAAAGACAAGAATTAAAGACTGTCCAGAAACACCTGGTAAACCAACTCCAGTCTGCTGAACATCAGCTAGAGAAAGCTAAAGCTGACATTAAAGATAAGAACTCTGAAATTAATGCTCTGAAAGACCACCTGGAAAGGTGCAATGCTGAAATCGACCATCTGACCCAACAGCGAGATGACGTCAACGACGAGCTCTACGCGGTCAGAAATGAACTCCAGCACATTTTCCAACAGAAACCAGAGCCAAGAAGGGAGAGACCTTGTGATGTCAAGTCACGAGGCTCCACCTGAGAGCGGCATTCTCAAAAGTCACATGAGAGAGCAGTGACAAGGGTCTTTGTCCACACATACAGAGAAGCTATTGTATCTTCTGGGGGATTTCCGTTGACTGGACAGTCACGCGGCCACTGATAGGAGTATCAAGACATTTGCTGGGATCAGCATCTGTACATGTGAGTTGCCTTACAGTAAATATGACGAAAGGTATTCGAATCTGGACTATAAAAAGGACCTGGACGAAAATCAACTGCTCTTCCTTGCAATCTCCAGCCCGGGACGCCAGCAGTTCCTGGGTGCAAGAAGCTGTAAAGCCTAGCTAATATTACTCTGTTAGTCTAAGTACTCTATTATATTCTGTAACAAGTATTCTTTTCATTTTTGATTCTTTTAATAAATATTGTTAAACATTTATTCTAAATCATCTGACTGGAACTTGGAATTTTTGAGTACGTTTTCACCTTCCTTTCCTGGACCAGGACGGTCCCAACCGGGGGAAAACTACAGAGGGTGAGCATGATTTTCTGATATAAGCAAATCAGTGTGAACTTTGAATTGATTGATAGGCCTGGCTAAAGAAACAACTTATAACAAGGTTATTGTTGTATAGCAAACACGGTTGAAGAGTACCTAAAAAGGTAGATTTATACTACGAAGGGGAGATTTATTATATTTATAATTCTTATTATCTTTATAATAAAATACGAATTCGTAGAGACTATTCACCTAACTCTTAAAAGTACGACTAAAGGATAGGCTCTTTAGTTACCGTGGGATTATTTATATGTCCTGATTGGATGTAAAATAATTTGGAACGGTATTTAATCGTATAAACTTTTACAACCTCCCTCAGCATCACCACTGCACAGTTTCAAACTCCTTCAGCCAAGACACAAGCCTTGCACTGGAAGACAACCAGTGGCATGACAACACCACAGTTCTTCGTAAGAAGCACAGAGAACGTGACTCCCATGCTGATGACAGCTACCACACCAACCGCATGGAAAAGACATGGAACCAGCCACGCTTCTCAGGAAACCCACCTCGGCACCACTCAGTTAAGCACAACACTGAGTGTGCCCAAGAACAAGACAGTTTACCCTCAGAAGATATGGAGCAACTAATGAGGCAACTGAAAGTTCTCATCAGAAATGAGGTAAACATGGATGACGAACAGGATGGCGATGGAACGGAAGACCACCATTTCATCTGATACACCTTCATAATGAAGATGACAACCACTTGTTCTACAACAACACAGAACAAAGTGGTCTCTCACAGTCAACCACTGACAAACACCCAGAGGTACCAGAAAACACCATCCCGGCTACCCATCACTCATAAAGAAACCACCAAACGAGCTCCAAACTCAAGAACCATGTGTGTGCTACAGCAACAATAGTAAGCACAGAAGGTCAGAAAGTCTGTCACAACCAGAAGGCATCATCGGAGGAACGCCACAACGGAGACCACGTTTCGCACTACAGCTTCACGCATCCATGCCAAACTGCCTCCCAATGTCGGCCAGAGAACTTCCTGCCTTACTGGATCGACTCCCAGCAGATCAGAGAAGATCCCTTTTCCAAGGCAAAGAGGCAACAAGCTCATCAAAGCTAAGCCATCAAGCAAAGGGGGGACTGAAACAGATCTGACCATACATGCATACATACATACATACATACATACATACATGCTCTACTCAACACCCCTAACATACTCACTAAAATACAGAAGTTAACCACCTCTACCATGCAAGACATGCAACAAACATGTTTTTCCCCACAGGTAGAAACTAACTTCAGAAACTAGCTTAACAACTTAGCTACACTTACCTTAACACTTAGCTACACTTAGAAGCCGCCGCCGTTGAATCCAGCGCCAGCAAGCTTAGGACAGCGCCTGAGGAAGCCGGACGAATCTTCGCCGCCTTCAGCCTGCCGTGCCTGCTTCGCTATCCGGCGACAATATCCTTCTTGTGTGTTTGTGTGTGTTCGCTTCGCGACACTTACTAAAAGAGCAGAGGCGTTTGTTGCAAAATGCCTCGTGTTTCCTGCGGCTTGTGCCGCTCTCATCTCAGCGACCGCCACGTGATCTGCGCTCTCTGCCTGGGACGTGACCATTCAGCCACCGCCTTGTCTTCGGGTGGCTGTGAATTCTGCGAAGAACTGCCGATGTCGACCCTGCGGGCTCGACTCGCCTTGTTCAACGCAAACACCACTCCTTCTGTCTCTGGGCCGCGTAAGAAGAAGCGCCGCTCGCAGAGACCACCGGAGCCCGAGACGCAAGCCAGGTTTTCGCCGGAGACTCTCCCGCGAACCTCGCTCTCTCCCTCTCCGCCCCCGCTTCCCGACGCATAGCCGCCGGCTCCCGCCTGCGATGCCGTCGCCTCAGGGGATGAAGCGGATGAGGACGCCATCCTGGACAGCTGTTCTCTACTGGTGTCAGACAGTGAAGAGTGGTCTGGTTCTCTCCACTCCGCCTCTTCCTCGACGTGGGTGTCTGGCAGGACCCACGCCAGTGTGAACGCCGAGCTTCTCCAACTAGTAGGGAGGTTAAGCCCAAAAAATAGGCCTTTGACTTCAAGTCATGATGCAAAGGTCCCCTTTGGTATGGAAGTACCTTAGGGTCATACAAATAAATTTATCCTAAGACACAAGTGAGATCACATTTTGTATCAGAAATAAACAGGTCTTTTCAAAAATGGCTGCCAATGCGCCGAAAATACTCTAGAGCCCATATCTTTGCTTCTGTTATCGCTATAATGACAAATTTGGTGTCAAAGTGTACATTTTTGGGGTCAAGGAATCCAATAAAATTGGTTTTTCACATTTGCTTAATTGATTTTGTGTGAATGTACCCTATGTTGCACCCTGACCCCAGTCCACCTAGGGCAGGGCTATTCAATTCAATCATCTCCATCTGGCCCAAAGGCACCCCAACCTCCCTCCGCCTCTTTTCCTGGTGGTGTGGCTACATTTGGTTAGATATGCGAGGGGCCATAGTGGCGTGTGCAGCTGTACGTCTATACGCACTGTCTATACGCGTACCATGAGCGCTCCGACTAACCTGAGAAACGTTTTCAGTCCGAATATTTCAGCAGTTATTATGTGTGTCCCGTATTTCTGTCGACTGAACCAGCGATACCAATCATTTGTGAATGGTGCGGATCTTTTGTTCTATCTTTGGTTCAATTATTTCCTTTCCATGAATTGGCCAAATGCGCTTGCATAATGGTCTGAAACGATTCAGATTCGTTCGGACCGCTCTGTCACTGAATCATCTGAAGCTGTTTCTCGGTCAGTAACAACAAATATAGAACAAATAGCGCTGTTTTCAGTTTAGTTTCAGTTCAACTTGCAGTTTAGTTTACTTTGAACTACGCAGCACCGCCCAGTGGATAATGGAACGCAAGCTTAAAGAAGTTGCGTTTACTCCCAGTTCTGGACACTATTATTAAACAGCATTGCGACATCCAGTGAGAAGTTGTTCAATTCGTCACACCTCTGTTACAGACCACAAATCACTCGATGATTTAACTAGTTTTAAATCAGATGAAGCAGCCTCAACATTCCCAACACGACTGATGAGGTAAACAGCAGAAACACTGTGCCATGAACGGGGTTAAAAGACTTTAAATCCCCTAATCACCACCTTTACAAACATTTACCATGAATGTACTGTAGTAATTTACTATGGTTTGGGCAGAAATATGGAATATTTATACTGAATACTATCTTATAGTCATTTATATTGCAGTAGATTAATTAGGTGGGTAGAGGAATATACAATTCATTTTGTGTATAGTTTTTAGGGATTTTGTTATACAGTGGTAGTGAGTGAGTAGCCATGCATGGTTTTACCTGTGGTTATCACGCCTCACTGTCAGAATATTTTCATTTAAGCCTATAATAATTATAAATAAAATAATTCTTACCAATACCTATGATCTTGTATAATTCATATTTTTGTACATAGCTGTAAATAAG
Source organism: Abramis brama (assembly GCF_963993115.1). Taxonomy (NCBI): domain Eukaryota; kingdom Metazoa; phylum Chordata; class Actinopteri; order Cypriniformes; family Leuciscidae; genus Abramis; species Abramis brama. The sequence goes on along the minus strand of NC_139963.1, from coordinate 53,376,053 downwards.
TTATTTATGAAAGACTCATAAATCTGCATACTGTTGGGTACCACATTTCCAAGTAAATACAATACTTTTTTAGGTTTACTTTAGCTTATTTATTGATACTGTTATGTTTCAATAATTAATAAATAATGTTTCAATAAATAAGCTAACCACCGGCCCTCCTCAACATTCCGATTTAATAATCCGGCCCTCGAATGAAGCTAATTGAATAGCCCTGACCTAGGGGCATAACATGACTCACTTTTCACTTTATTTCACTTTATTTAATTCACTTCATATAGTATAGCAGTACATAAGTCAAGTCTCAACTCTTGTTTAAGGCATTGTGCATATGCAAAAAATATGCTTAATCCAATATAGAATGGTAATGCTTGAAAGTTCTGTTTTCTCCGATTTGAGGTACAGTGGATAACTTTGGTTATACCAGCTATAATCCTCTAGATAGAAAGGTCATCTTGGACTTAAATTGAAGCTTATAAACTTGGGAAGTTTTTCATGTACATTTGAGGCAGTGATATATATAATAAAATGCTTGAAAATTATCACTTTTGATGACAATTTGTCAGGCGGACAGCCATTTTTTTGTCTTTTGGGGTATGTTGAGGGTGATATTTGACAGCAAAAAGGCAGCAATCCCCAGAATCTTTTTCTGCTAGTTTCCCAAAAAGTGTCCCCTATGTGTCAGGATACACCATGCAAGATTGTAGGGTTATATGGCCATTTATGTAGCTGCAGTACCTTAATATTCACAATTACATCATTCCGCCAAAAGCTTTTCCCAAAAAGGGTGTTTTTTGGCCCCTGAGACCAAACGGGGCCGAGTTGGGGGTGATTGTTATCAACTTGTGATGGCCCAAGGTATAAGATAATAGGAAATAATAGTGAAAAAAAGGTAGCAAAAAACATCCTGAGGAGTGGACCTGGCTCCTGGCCTAGATGAGGTCTTGTATGTTCCTGCCCTGAATACCAACAGTCATCCTCATCCAGCCTCCGTCCTCTCATCAATGTAATTGAAGAAGGCTACCAGTGGTTAGAGAGAGTCAGAAACATTCTCGTGAAAGAGAACCTTGAAGCCGGAGAATGGATCTCATGGGCTGCATATTATGCCAACATCACAGAGGCTACTTCACCTCCCCCATCCAAATCATACATGTTGTGTTTGGCATGCGGTTTTTGATAAAAAATTGCATACTTCACCTCCAATTGTCATGGTAAGGACAACATTATTGTTTTTTAGTCTTGGAACCTAATTTTTTGGACTCCTTGACCCCAAAAATGTACACGTTGATACCAAATTTGTCATTATAGATATAACAGAAGCAAAGATATGGGCCTCTCAAGTATGGTCGGCGGCCATTTTTAAAAAATGTGCGTATATAAGATACAAAATGTGATCTCACTTGTGTCTTAGGATAAATTTATTTCTATGGCCCTAAGGTACTTCCATACCAAAGGGGACCTTTGCATCATGACTTGAAGTCAAAAGTCACTTAACCTCCCTACTAAACTCCTCACCATGGCTGTCGAGCACCTGGGCCTCGAGTGGTCCCCACCTAAGGTGCCCGCACCGAACAGGCTCGACGGGTACCAGCACCAGCGTCCAGGCCAGCACCCTTTCTGCCCGAGCTCCACGCTGAACTCTCGAAGTCGTGGAACGCTCCTGTCTCTGCTAAACTCCGCTCCCCGGTCTCGCCGACTCTTTCGCACGTGGACGGAGCCGCAAAGAAGGGATATAACCATATCCCTCCGGTAGAACAAGCGGTTGCAGTGCACCTTTGCCCCCCATCCGCGAGATGGCGCTCAAAGTCTGCCCTCCCGTCTAAAGCCTGCTGGACTACTTCAGCGTTCGTCAGCCGCGCCTTCTCCGCCGCTTTACGAGGGCAGACCGGTCTATGGCCTTTGGTCAGATCAGGAGGAACGCCTTCATATAAACTGTCTGGAGATGCTTGCGGTCGAAAATGCAGTGAAACATTTCCTCCCATACCTGCAAGGACACCACGTGCTAGTCCGTACGGACAACATGTCAGTGGTGGCTTATGTGAACCGTCAGGGCGGAATCAGATCCAGAATCCTCTGCGCTCTGGCAGAACGCCTCCTGGTCTGGGCGCAGGGCTCACTGCGCTCGCTGAGAGCCGCGCATGTGCCTGGCCGCCTGAACGACGGCCCGGACAGACTGTCCAGGGACAACGTTCCCCCCGGGGAATGGGTTCTACACCGCCAAACAGTCCAGCTGCTGTGGCGCCGTTTTGGCAGAGCAGAAGTCAACCTCTTCACCATGAGCGACAATGCTCAGTGCCGGAGGTTCTTCTCGAAGAACGAGGACGCGCTGGCCCAAGTCTGGCCCAGCGTCCCGTTGTACGCTTTTCCCTCGGTCTCGATGTTACCACAGGTGATAGCGAAGATCAGGGAGACGCGCCGTGCAGTGCTCCTTATAGCCCCGCACTGGGAAAATCAGTCTTGCAAGTCTCCCAAGCCCGAGGTTCAATTCTGCATCCCCATCCAGAGCGCTGGTCTCTGCATGCGTGGGGAATCAACGGATACTCGTTGATTTGCCAGAAGGGGTCGTTAACACGATCGCGCAGTCCAGAGCCCCCTCTACAAGGCGGCTCTATGCGTCTAAATATTCTGTGTTTAACAAATGGTGCGCGGGAAAGAATCTAAACCCTCAGTTTTGGGCTTCCTTCAAAAGCTACTGGACGCGGGCAGGTCCCCCTCCACGCTCAAAGTTTATGTTGCGGCTATTGCAGTGTTCGCCGGCGCTGCGCATTGGGAAGGAATGAATTCATTACCCGCTTCCTCCGAGGTGCCAGGAGATTAAATCCTCCGCGGCCCCCCTTGGTCCCTATCTTGGATTTGTCATTGGTCCTGGAGGCCTTAAAAGCTCATCCCTTTGAACCTTTGAACTCTGTGGAGCTGAAATACCTTACGTTCAAAAACGTTTTTCTGATAGCTCTGGCTTCAGTGAAACGCGTGGGTGACTTACACGCGCTATCAGTTAGCGCAGCGTGTCTTGAGTTTGGACCTAATGACTCCCTAGTCATTCTCAAACCGAAGCACGGCTATGTCCCCAAGGTGTTGGGCACTCCTTTCAGAGCACAGGTCATTTCCCTCTCAGCCCTGCCGACTTCTGGCAGTGAGGCTGATAGTAACCTCCTTTGCCCCGTTAGGGCTTTGAGGTGTTACGTCACGCACTCCGCCACCTTTAGGCGCTCGGAGCAGCTTTTTGTTTCGTTTGGAGGGCGCACCAAGGGTCTCGCCGCCTCGAAACACAGTCTGTCCAGATGAATAGTGGACGCTAGGGGCCTCCTGGCTGGGCCTCCCCCTCTACATTTGTTAGGTTCTATAACCTGGAAGTTCCCGCCCTGCAGGCTAAACTTCTATCTGTCTAAGTCGTGTGTTGCCCTGCTTAGACTTCTGCACGCAGGCCAGTTACTTGATTTAGCTCTTCTGGTTGAGCTGCACCAATAAGGGTTGTGTCAGTAGATGTGTAGACCGGCAGTGCCGCTCTAATTCCCCTAATGTGTGCTTATGAACATGTGTTGGCCCGCTCTGCTGGCCACCTGTTTTCCCACCTTTTCAGTGCTCCCCGGGCTTCCCCGGGAGTTATGTGTGGATGCTAGCCGCGCACGGCGTGGACAAAGAGTTCCCGTAGCCTAAGCTTACTTACGCAATACGAGAGAAACTCTCATAAGAGAACGATACTGGTTACTAAACGTAACCTCGGTTCTCTCTAGAAGAGGGAACGAGTATTGCGTAACCTGCCGTGCTCGCGCCACGAGCTCATGTCGCTTCAGTCGAAAGAAACCAGAGATTTAGCCTCCGAGCCCTCCTTTTATACGCTTAGCCACTGCCCATTCTGGCGGGCTGTGACGCGTGAGGGCGCGACGTCACGCCGGGCTCACTGGAAGGCAAAAGCAGTTGCTGCACGGCAGCCAATGAGCGCGCAAGGTAGCCTGCTCTAGCTCTGCTAGCCGCTGCACTGCGTTGACAATAAATACAAAATTAAGGATAATTTTTGGCTTCATATCTCGAGAAAAGATGACTTTACCCGTAGCGTAAGCTTACTTGCGCAATACTCGTTCCCTCTTTTAGAGAGAACCGAGGTTGCGTTTAGTAACCAGTATCGTTTCTGACGTCATTCGGTGGGGTCATTGTTTCATTGTAGCTTGTCATCCGGGAGTAAACCGTACCAGTTTTTTTTGGTTAAGCAACTGTGGCGATATGGAGGAAATCCATACCAGCTTTTCACTTTTTCTAATGGGCGGAAACCAATGAGTAATTTGAATATAAAAGAGAGCTAGAAACGGCAGAGGGAGACTGGGAAAAAAACAAAACAAATGTGTAGGTTATCGGAGTGGGACACACGCTACCTGAAGGCCGTCGTTGCTATTCTTTGCTGGAATCTCTGTGCATGCGCTGACTGGGTGCGATCGCCAAAGTGATGGAGAAATCGAGCTCTGCATGGTTCGCCTGACTGGTGCAACACAATCCAGCCTGGTTCGCCTGCCTCAGGTATTAGTCTTGATGTCCATCATCTTTTAACCTCACGCCAAGTCTCCAACCTCTTTCCCCAGCCCTGGATTTGCGGCCGCTACACAGACTGCCTCACGCAGCCAACACACACCCACACACACATACACACTCATTACACATGCACACACCCATACACCAAACACTTGTTTGGATTATTTCTTTTTCTTTCTTTTTTTCTTCTTTTCTTTTGGTTGAAATTGAACAGGAAAAATTGAGTTTGAAAAAAATAACGAACTTTAAGACATTAGTGAATGAATCAAGGACTCTCATGGCTTTTTTTTTTTTTGTTTGTTTGTTTTGTTTGTGAAATCTTGAACAGCAATCTCCCCTGTCTGGTTTCATTCAATCTTTTGTCATTTGTCATGTGAGGCAAAGAAAAAAGAAAAACTATGTGTGAAAATTGAACTTTTTTTTTTTCTGCAAAATGGTTTCTTAAAAAAAAACAAAAAAACATTGGACCTGAAACCCTTCAATCTCTGAATGTGTGTCATTTAAGCCCTATTTTATGTTATTGTGGGTAAATTAAAACCTGTGTTTCATTCACACATTAATCTGCTGGTCCGTTTTTTTCCCAGAACAGTCAGGGGAAAGCCTCAGTGATTCACAAGGTTTCATTCCCCCATCCCTATCAGGCACAATTCACAGATATCCAGGAAGGAATAATCCACAAAGGAATCCAGGAACTCTCAGGAACAGAATCAAAATCCAGGAAGACAGGTGGCTAAGAGGTCAGGAAACAGGACTTGACATCAAACAACAATCTTACAATACAAGACAGCAGACAATAAGCTAATAAAGGCATGGCTAATAGACCGCAGCTGGTGCTGATGATAATTGAGGTAATCAGCGGCCACACCCACAAGCACACACAAACACACGGGAAGAGAGACACTTGAGACAACCGTGACACTTTCTGGGCGTGATCTATAAATAATCAAGTATATTACTGAATATAAAATTACATACATTATGATATATTAGTGAATATACTGTCACATATTTTTAAATATATGAAAAGCGGCAATTCCTTATTATTCAGTATATTGTAATATATTAACACAATGCATTATTCTGTATATTTTCAAATATACGGTTAAACCATATATTGATCATTCATAAATGGGAAATATATTTTCCAGAGTGTGTTTGGACTTGGCCATCATCAATGAATATGATGGTCAAATGTAATTTTTCCATTCAAGAAGCTGTGAGACTAAGTGGTATTAAAAAACAAAACACAGTAGAAACAGTTACAATGTTTCTGCTCAAACTCACTCTATTGTGACCTAATGCAGATATCATATATAATAAACTGACGCATAAATGTATTATGAGACAGAGCGCAGAAGTTTACCATCACGGTAAGGTGGGAATTATCATCATGCAATATTGATTGATGGATCGGCAGAGAATCGTCTTTCTGCGAGATCACTTGATTCTATTTTCCCTTGCTATTATCAAACCAATTGAATTGCGCTGATGCCCAGTTTAATTTAAATGTCATTTATTCTGCCAATAAGATTCGTTTTCACATTTCACCAAATTGGTCAGACATGTTTATTGGTTCTTTGGAAGTGACGTCATGTCACATCTATTACCACAATGCACAGCACCTTGACCTGGAAATTAGAGAAATTATAACAGTCAATCAAGGGGGTAAATCCAACAGCCGAAAAGCGTACCAACCCCGGGGGCCGCCATTTGCTAACAAGCCATCACCTGCTGTTAGCATTCCATTGTCTCCCATTCATTTTTGCTTCACTTTGACAGCAAATAACTTAACATCTGAGGCATTTAAAGACTCCATTTGTCCATTGTTTATTTCTAAAGAAACACAACAATGTATAAAAGGCTCCATTGCCTTGTATCTTACGTTATGGCCCATAGAAGCAGTTTTTGTAAAAATAGGCTAACGATTGTGCCATAACCACGCGACTCTCTGGAAATTACCGTATAGACAGGAGGAGAAGCTCGAAGTCAATCGGGGGGACGTGAGGCATAAAGTCTGATAAAGTCAAGGGAGAAGCCCATAGAGAGTCATAAATTTGCTCCTGCTCCTAGCTCATGGACACCTCCTACTCACATTCTCCGTCTCTGCAAGTTTCGGAAGGGAATGATTCAGATTTCTCTTGGCACAGCTACTAGAAGACAGATAGGTTCTCACGTCACATCTACGTCATCAAATTCAGTTTGAGTCTGCGCAGTACACTCAGCCATAAGGAAGTGAGTTCTTCTAATTTGCTTCACTTTTCTCCATTGAAATTTATGGGGTCGCTGTGTCCAGTTTATACTGTATACTGTCTATGGTCAATCAGTGGAAGAAAATGGAGGAAGAACGTGATTCAGCTGCGAACACAGTCCAAAATCAGCCACAGGACCAAGAGCACCCATGGCCGTACCTTAGCGAATTATTTTCTTTTAGTGGTAAAAGCATGTTTAGTGGATTGTTTAAAGAATGTTGCATACTGGCATTAGATAGTAGTCTTATAGTTTGATAAATAAATACAATTAAATACAAACAGTTCTAAAGCAGGATAAAACCTTGTATGTGGTTCATTCACTTCATGTTTTTAGAGATTAAAAGCTTAAACAAGAATCTCTAGTTTTCATTCTTGATGTTATTTAATACTCAAGTACAATTGTAATGTGGTACTTTTTTACTTTTACTTGAGTATGATTCTGGCAAGATACTTTTACTTTTAATTGAGTAAAATTTTCTCTCAGTACTTGTACTTTCACTTGAGTAACATTTTTGAGTACTTTTTACACCTTTGTAAGTTGTTGAAATGTTGCAGGTGCATTTCTGAGACCAAAACTGAGAAGAGATCTCTTGTCAACGGAACCTGCCAGTAGCCCTTGAGCAGATCGAACTTACTTACAAATTTCGCCGCCCCAACCCGATCAACACAATCCTCAATACGAGGAAGTGGAAAGGAGTCACTTTATTTACTTTCCTATAATCGGTACAAAACCGATAAGTTCCATCAGATTTATTGACAAACAAGCAGGGGGATGCCCAGCTGGAAAATGATGGGCGTGCAATGCCATGATCTAGCATAAATTGAACTTCAGCAACCAGATCTAAGAGTTTATTTGGGGACACACGATAAAAATGTTGGCGAATGGGCTCAGCATCCCCAACATCAATATCGTGCTCCGCCCAATGTGTACACAAAGGTACATCACCAAATAAAGAGACATGATGATTAATAAGAGCAGTGAGGTTGACACGTTCACTCTCTGTTAAATGGGTCAAGATTTTATGGAAATTTTTATGCAAAGAGTCTTTTTAAGAGATTTTTAAGACATCCCAACAGCACCGTATCCTCGGGGAAAGAAACCCCTTCACCAATTCCCTCTCCCAAAGGAACAGGTGAAGTACTCTCAACAACCAGTGCAGGTTTCACATCAGTTCTGGTCTCTAACGCTTTAGGAGAATGACAATAATAGTTAATCAACAAATTAATATTGCACAACTGTGTTGACTTCCTTCTCCCTGGGGTGGCAATAAGATAGTTTAAGTCAGTAACTTGTTTCACTACTACATACGGACCAGAAAACCAAGCTTGAAATGGTGAGCCCTCCACAGGTAACAGAGCCAACACTTGATTGCCAGGCATAAATTGTCGTTTCTCAGTTCGCTGATCGCAAAGTGACTTCATACATCCCTGCGAAGAATGCAATTGTTCTTTTGCCATCTTACCCGCTTCATACAATCTGCGCTTAAAGTCGTTCACATAACTTAACAAATTCTGAAGCGTACCTTCAGTCCAGTTATCGCGGAACACAGCCAACGGTGTGCCCAAACACCAAATCATTGGGACTAAAATGAGTACTTTCCTGGCTTACCTCACGTGCTGACAACATCAACCACGGCAATCCCTGCTCCCAATCACCCCCCAGCTCTTTACAATAAGCAAGCAGTAGGGACTTCAGCGTCTGATGGAAACGCTCTAAAGCCCCTTGGCTTTGGGCGTGATAAGCACTAGCTTTATTGTGCTTAATGTGCAACATTTTCAAAACCTGTGAAAACAAATGAGACGTAAAATTAGAACCCTGATCCCTTTGCACAATCTTCGGAATGCCAAAAATAGAAATGAATTGAGTCAAGGCCTTCACCACCGATTTTGCAGTGATCGTACGGAGGGGATAGGCCGCAGGGTACAGAGTCGATGCACACATCACAGTGAGCAAATAAATACTACCTGATTTTGATCTAGGCAGTGGGCCTACACAATTGATAATCAAGTGCTCAAAAGGGGGACTAACAACAGGAATAGGAAACAGTGGAGCAGGTTTGATCTTCTGATTCGGCTTGCCTTTTAGTTGACAGGTATGACATGTCTTGATATACTTTAAAATTAAACATTGCAGTTGGTGCTATGTGAAGCGTCTGTCACACTGTGACAGTCACACTCGGATGAAAACGCCTCTTTAGAGACCCCGCTCCATCCGCCCACTATACAGTGCCGTGTGTGTATGTGCTTTCGGTAATCAGATTCAGAGTGAGACTAAAATGTACAGATTTCTTATTAAAAATGCAAAACCTAATAATGATGCTTGTGTATCGACATCCACCACAAGTGTCCTTTTAGAAGCACATAACAGTGAAGCTAGAAGCAGTGAAGCTAGCAGTAACGAAGCTAAGATCAGCAAAGCTAGGATCTACAGTGAAGCTAGGAGTTGCAGTGAACATGGACAACGAAATAAGGGAAGGACATACCAGGTTAGTTGAAAAGGAAAATTCCCCTGGATAGCTTATGACCCCACAAAAAACAAAGTGTGTTTTGTAACATCTGCACTACAGCTAAAAACATGAATGCCCCTCTTCCATCATCAACCCACAACCAAGAATCTTTAAAAGCTTTCATTCAAGATGGTTTTTCAAGCTGGGCTAAAGCACTCGAACGATTTAGATCACATGAAAAGTGCACTTTGCATCGAACTGCCATTAGTGGCCATTAGAGGAAAAATTGACCAAGAGTCCAATTTTATGCAGATGCTATATGTGCGTGCTGAAGATATCGCAGAGTTAAAGTCATGGCTGGCTCGTCAGGAGAACAAGTGGCTCTCTCATGACATCCTAAACGAGATGATTGAAATGATGTCTCATGATGTCTTGAGAAAGCTAATTGGAGAAGTAAAGTCTGCTGGGGTTTTCTCTGTAATTATGGATGAGACAACCAATAGTACAGTCAAAGAACAAGTGTCTGTTTGCTTACGTTATGTGACTGAAAATCTGGAGCCAGAAGAACGTTTCTTAGGATTTTATGAGACATCAAAAACAATAGCAGACACACTTTTTTCAGCTTTTAAAAGATGTTCTGATGAGATTCGCCCTGCCAGTCAATAAATGCAGAGGACAGTGCTATGACGGCGCATCAAATGTGTCCGGTATTCGAACAGGTCTGCAGGCTTGCATGTGAGCCTCGAGCACAGTACATCCATTGAACTGCACATGTCTCCGAAAACATTCCTGCATGACGCAACTTTTTGACAAATAAACGTGACCTGGTCACACTCTTCAGAAATTCACCAAAGCTACTGGCCTGGTTCCAGGAGTTTCAAGATGACAACGCTTCATCTCTTAGACCTCTGTGCCCTACCAGATGGACCTTGAAAACCGCCTTGTTACAATCTATTGCATCCAACTACAGTGTGCTTCTGGAATTTCTGGAGGACCTGTCTGAAAAAAAAAGGGGAGAGGCAGGAGGGAAAGCAAACGGTCTTCTAACGCACCTGCTAAAATTTAGCACCTTTTCCTCCTTGAAACTCGTGCTGAAATTCTTCTCTCGCATGGAAACAGTCAGTAGCCGCGTTTCCATTACCCTTCAAATTGCGCAAATTGAAATTGCGAATTGAAAATACGCACAATGGAAACACGTCAATTTCGCAAAAACTCCCGTTTATCGCAAAAAAGTTTTTACGCTCGCATGAGTTGTTTTTTCAGGCAATTCGAAAAAGGAATATTTCGCAAAACTGCAATGGAAACAGTTTTTGCGCATTTACAGTCACCTGATTTAGAAGACGCGGTGTGTTTGAGGTCCATGTATAGCTACGCAAATTATAATAATTTTATATTATTTTATTATAACATTTAATAGGCTATATTTAGAAGACGCTTTTATGCAAAAAAGGAAGCTGAGTGTGGAGCGCGCACTGCATGGCACGGAGGCGCGGCCGTGAACACTTGCATTTTCCTATCAACAGTGGATAAAATACTCAATCATTTCTGGTCATACAGAAAAAAAGAATACATTATTCTCAACTACTTTTATTTGCGTAACCTTACAATAACAAGAAAACGTTGTACTTTTGTAAAATAAAAGAAAACAATCAGACGCACTTTCATGATCTCCGTAAATTGGAGTGTGAGAACTGAAATAAAATATAGCCTATATGTAGGCTAAAGCTTGAAATGTCCACTTTAAAATGAACAAATTCGAATCGAAGGCTAATACCTTCTGATTATGTAATCTGTCTGCTTAACAGCGGAGATGGAGATGTGATTTTAGCCAAAACAATAGTTTATTAATAATATTATTAATGGCTCTTCTCATTCAGCACTGCGGGAAAGACATCAATTCCAGTTTCTAATTTGGCCTTATAAAACCAGTAAAATCGACATGTTTTCCATACTAATTTGTGAATATTTTAAATGTTTAATAAAGAGGCAAAAAGTCATAAACTCTGAAAATTCGTCGATATTTACTTTTTTGCGCAGCAGTTGGTCTAGCCAGTTCAAATTAAAATTTTGGTGTTCAACTTTGCGTTTTAAAAAGACAACAACCGTTCATTTTTCGTTTTTCAATTAGGGGTTAAAAAAGGAAAAACGAATGGACACAAAAGTAGCCTACATGGATTGTTTGGACAGAATATGAGACAGAGTTCTTTATTAAATTAATAAAAGAAACAATAATTAGCCTATAGGAATACTGGATTCTAAATCTCAAATAAATGCCACAATCAAAACCTCGGAGCAGAAATGAGGGCGAAACACCCAGCAACTCCATAGGCTTTATGTGTCGTTCGCAGTATAAGGGTCTTTCCCTGCCATTAATGCTTGGATAACACGCCACGTATCCTTCCATTAATAATAATAATGTCTAATGCGGTGGCTGTGATATTATATAAACCAACGTCCGTTGCCGTGATTTTTGGAATGACTTATCGCGAGAGAAAAAAGGACGTTTTAGTCGCATAACATCGGTTAATGGAAACGGCGTCATTTCGCAATAGTTTTTTATCGATATTTAGATAATAGCGCAAAACATTTGCGCAAATCTGTAATGGAAACGCGGCTAGTGTTGCACTTCAAAACAGCCAGCTGCACCTACAAAAAGCTAGGCAGTTGATTGACACACTGAGAGAAGACATAAAGTGTCTTAGTGAAGGATTCCAAGAATTTTGGAAAAATACTACAGCAGAAGCGCATGTAACACATGCAAGATGTTGAAGATTTTGTAACTGGGAAGGCCGACTGTAAAAGCATTATTCAGTTCTATGGGGATGATATGGATGGAAGCAGGCTGACATTGCATAGAGACATGTGTTTGGACTTGGCAAAACAGAAAGGTGTTCATTTTACAACTTTTCAAGATGTATATGACTTCATGAAAGGAGATGGAGGCGAGCACTTGAGAATGTTACTATCAGAAGTCACAAAGCTTTTGAAACTGGCTCTGACTGTCCCTGTAACATCTTGCTGCTCAGAGAGGTCATTTTCTGGGATGCGCCGACTGAAAACAATATGGTCAACAACTATGGCCGACAACTATGGCCCGACTAAATCACATCGTTATAATAAACTCTCACAAAGAAGTGGCTCGACAGCAGGACCTGGACATCATCGTTGATATTTTCATCAAGCGCACTGCTGTACGCAGAGACACGTTCCTCCTGAAGAATTGACTATGTGCACGTTAGCATATGCTACTTCCGGCTGCGAAACCGATAGGGGGTGTCTAGTTTCCGGTAGCCTGATGGATGACGCAGAGGATGTATATTTCTCCAGATGTCTTGGACATTTGCCAAATATTACAGTCGATGATGTTCATCGACTGGTTAGTGATTTTTCTCCAGCTCCCCAGAGCAAGAGAGAGAAGGGGTTTAAATATTACATCTCTCAGTATTTGCATAATTTTGAAGGTAAGTCACAACAACATCCATGCTAAGTTACGTGCTCAAGCTATGCTATCTGGTAACTGTTATGTTATCTCTCTGTACATTATAAAAGTCATATATAAAAATCATGCGTTAGATTTTGCATTTTCCCGAACAGTTTGTGTTAGCCGTTGTTTTGTTTATGATGTTCGGAGGCTATGTTGTTGACAACCACTCCTACACATGTCATACAGGGAGTAAAGGTATCCGACATTGTTCGTTCGTTATCAAGTTAGGCTGTTTTCACCATAGACTGTAAGGTTTTCACACATATTTCTAGACAGGTCTCCCTTGCAAAATATGTTCTAACCCCAAGGGCTTCTCCTGGTTAAAGGGTATAATATAATAATAATAAATAAATAATTAGTAGCCTAAAAACTTCCGTCTAGTTGTCATGGATACGCAACGCTCCACTCTGTAAAGCGACTGCTTGGCTGCGGTGACAAAAAGCAGATGTGAAAACATTGTTTACTTTTCACAATGCAGCAGCGCCTGGCTCCACCCAAATATGTGTGAAAACTGTGTTGATTGACTTGACTATGAACAAACGAACATAGTTTTAGATAAATGGATTTAGATAGCTTAAGCTTTAGATAGCTTGATAACAATATGTTGCTAATTAATAATAGTTATTAATAGTTGCAACTATTACAGTTGATAATTATTATACTTACCAACTAACTTGCATGTTATTCTATTACTAACTTGCTAATATTGTTATTTTTCTGCAGTGTCTGAGAAAGATCAGGGCTCAGGAGAGGTGGTTGTCAGGGCAGAGTGCTTCAGGTCCATGAGGAAAGCTGAGAAACCTCACAAGCTCAGAGTATGGTTACAGTCAGCAGCAGTGTGAAATTGTGTTCAGTGTACAAATCCTAGTAGGCCTAATGTTGGGTAGAGTATTGTTAGGCTGTAGGGTATTGATGGACGTAGGGTATTGTTATTTTTCTAGGATTATGTCAGGCTGCATCATGTCAAGGGGTGTTCAGACAGGCTTTTTTTTTTTAAGAAATGAGTAATACTGTCAAGGGATATGCATTGATTACATTAAATACATTGATATGTTTTACTTAATAGGTTGTCTTAAAAGATTTGCAGCCTGTGCTACTTCTGCACTTCTCCTGCACCTGCAAGGCTGGGAAAGCTTTATGCAACCATTGTGTAGCTCTTCTGTTTCAATCTGCACACTATTCGCAATTGAAACTCCAAGTTGTTCCCCCAATATTAGGCTGCACTGAAGGTGAACAACAGTGGCATAAGCCTAGAGTTATGGTGAGTTCAATCAATCAAACTTTATTTATAAAGCGCTTTTCATAATTGTACCTGCTTTACAGTGGATTAAAAACAATCCTACTTGCCTACATTCTCTATTTATTTTTCACTATATTGACATAGGGGATAAAGCCGGGCCCTGTTGACAAGATGGCTGTGATCTCAGCCAAACCGAAAACAAGAAAGACCGCAGAGGGAGTGCGGTAAGTGCTCCATTTATAGGATTTCAGAAAACAACATTCCATTGGACAATAGCATTTAAAACCAGTGGGGGGAAATTATTATTGTTACACGGTAGGTTCTATGTGTTTTACATCTAGTGAGTTATAGGTCCAACCAATTTCATAAATGAATGATGCCACTTAAAATGTTTCAAATCCTTCTGCAGGTGTCTTTCAAGTTGGCCAAAGCAGGCACACCTTAAATCATGAAATTCAATTTTATTATTAATTCTGATGACCTGTCACTGTACTGGTTATTGTATTCTATTTTCAGAATGCTCTTCCCCTCAAGCAAAATGTATTACTCTGTTGCAGATTTTTAGCGTGTGTGTGTGTGTGTTTTCTAACATACAGGAGTAAACTGTACAAAGGCCTTCATGGGGAACTTCCTGACCTCTCAGTTCTTCGGGTGTCTGAGGTGTACAAATATTTAGCTGATGCTGACCGCCCTATGATCTGCAGCATGGGAATAAGTGAGGATATCCCACTTGTGGACTCACTGTTCGGCAAGGTGCAACATGGAAGTCCCCTTTCTTATTAGCAACCTGCCAAAGAGAAAGCAAAGACTCTCCATGATGCTCCACCTCCTCCATCATTGCCACTGCAAGGCTACAGACTTGAACCATCAGAGTGCATGTTTGTCTGTTCCAGGAAGCAACAGCTGCACATTAAAAGTCTCGAGGTTACCCTGGAAGTGGCCCAGAAGATTGAATGTGCTACGCGAGAGCAGAGTTTGTGTGCCGATTGGTACAATGTACGGAAACCACGGGTGACTGCATCTCGTTTTAGAGAGATCTGCCATGTGGGCAAGACCTCTGAAGAGGGACTTGCTGAACGCATTCTAAGAGGTACTCATCAGACAGGGCCTATGAAGAGGGGTTTGGAGTTGGAGGCAGATGCGATCTGGGAATATTGCCAGATAAAACGTGTGAACCACTACAAATGTGGGTTTGTGGTACAACCGGATGCACCATGGATTGGTGCCTCACCAGATGGGGTTGTTTTTGACCCCTTGGAGCAGCCTCAGTTTGGCCTTCTGGAAATAAAATGTCCAAACATTCCAAATTATGTAGACGCACCGTATCTCAAGGTCATCAATGGGTCATTGCAGCTCAAACCAACTCATGCCTATTATTGGCAAGTTCAGGGCCAACTACTTGTCACCGGTATGAGTTGGTGCGATTATGTCGTCTCCGCTCAAGATGATGTTTTCATACAAAGAATACAGAGGGATGAAAGTGTGATGGAACAAATTAAGCGTGGGATAGATAAGTTCTACTTTCACGTGTACATGGACAAATACCTGGCAGTGGCGTAAATTGGTTGCTTGTCATTCCTGAGTTTTGGGCACATTTTTACAGAAGACTCCTTTAAATCTGTTATTATCTTATATGTTATCTTATATGTATATGTTATATATTCTATTATTATAAATGTTCATTTGTGCCTTTGTATGCATTGTTATTGAAGGGCAGTGACACTTTCATGTTAACCATTTATGAAATTGAAGTTTGTCAAATACAGTTCACTTGAAATCTGTTATGTGTTTTTGCTTTCTGAAGAACAGACAAATGGTCTTTGCATTTTTACAAAATCAAATCAAAATTTATTTATATAGCACCTTACAACAACGCTCAGGTTGACCAAAGTGCTTTACAACTGTGAAACCCACAAAAACAGATAATACAGAACAATACAGAGCAAGAATCACATATACATATATATATATATATATATATATATATAGAGAGAGAGAGAGAGATAAAAAACACATCAAAACCATATAATAACTAAATTATTAAAATATAAAACACCTTAGATAAAATATGAAAGTGCTAAAAAAAATCAAAAAGCCAGTTTAAATAAATGGGTCTTCTAAAAAAATCACAGTCAACAGGAAGCACACAGAACAAAGCTGTAGACAGCACTAAAAGTAAAGCAGTTTTATTTGCAGAGTAACAGCAAATCATTTCCAAAACTGTATGAGTATTGTGTGATGTGTTATTGGCCTTTATTTTGCCAGGAGAGTGTGGTGTCAAAGTTCATTATAGAATGGATTAGGAAATCCGGCCACCAGAAAATCAGACCATCCATTTCTTGACCAGGGGTCCGTACTGATAATTAGTGAGGAGACATGCAACAGTAAAAAGCTGGTTTATATTCCCACAAATGGAGAGAGGGATGACCGTGTCAAAAAGTTTGTTCTCTTTGACCCTCCTAATGAGCCTCTCGACGTGGACTCTCAGACGTGCAATGGCCTGGGTTTTAAGGACATCCACCTCGGACATTTGATCCTGTTTGGACATAAAAGCTGGGCGATGCACTTTCCCGGAAACTAGCTCATCTATCAGAAACCCCTTGTCTACCATAACTTCCATGTCGGGTGTTAGGAGGGAGGTGATGCCGGAGTGACGAAAAATCTCCTTGTCACTGATGGAGCCTTCAAAAAGTGCCGACACAAATGTTAATGCTCCATGGGGGGACATGCCAATAAGCGCTTTGAATGTACAGTGCGACTTGTATGTGGAAAATACCTCACTTTGGAGCAGAAGGGAGGTAGGGGTTTGGCACCTCATTTCTGTGCAGTCGAGGATGACCTGGGTGTTTTCATAAGTCCCATGGAAATCTGTGGGGCAGTTTGCTCTCACTGATCCGCTTGTCATCCATATCGAGAGAGATCCAAGTAAAGTATATAGAAAGTTGGACCACGTCATCAACTGGATGTTGAACTTGTGAGCAAGTTCCCTTTGTGTACAGCCGGTTGATAGATAGTTAAGGAAGAGGAAGAGCTCGTCAATTGGCAGCAATTTCTGGGGAAAATAGTTACCGTATTATTAATAGATAGAAACACTATACAACAAAGATAAAATACACAAACTAAGGTGATTAAAATATGCAGTGCATGTGGGGGTGTATGTAATCTAAAAATTGGAAACTTTCATCAATGATTTAACTGGTGGTAAAAGAGTAAGCTGCCTATAGCAGGCCAGCGTGGAGCTGAGCAGCCAAAGGAGCAGAGCAACAAATGCAGGTAGTCGCTTGCACAGACAACAAGAGTGCCAGAGCAAGCAAAAAACAAAACACAGCTAACAGTGCAAAATGTGTAATTCACATGGACCAAGCTGGTAGTATATATGAAGACTTCAAATGCAAAAGCCTCTAAGTGCCATCTGAAATTTTCTTCTAGAATGATCATTTTTGTCAAGCTTGTATGTTTATGTTCAGTTATTTCACTTTAATGGCAATGAAAATTACCTATTAATTGTAATAAAAGTGAAAGTACTTAACTTAAATATACAAGCTTGATAAAAATGCTAATTTTTGAAGAAAATTTCAGGTGGCACTTAGAGACTTTTGCATCTGAAGTCTTTATATGTTTATTGTAGAACTTACAGTTGATCTGTTCATAGGGCTCTCAGTGGATGTACTGGTGGAAAGGTTCTTCTGACCACTGGTGACTCTCACCATTCTGCTCGTTGCCTCTTGGATTAGATTCCAAAAGGCCATGAAATGCTCATATGATGGAAATCTGCATACAAACAGCACATATCATATAGTTTTTCTATTGATGGCATTCAGATTACATCAAAACATTCTCAAGTTGTGAACATAGAATCTAGCGTTGTTTTCTCTAGATCTGTTAATTATATTTCTTCATTATATTTTATTCTTCTTTACTGAAACACACAAAGTCGCAATTCACACACATCAGACACACACCACACACGCATTGTATGGAACCGCAAAAATCCATACTAGCCAAACTATTATACAGCTATCGTGAAACTTTAAAGCTAATCACATCACCGGCTGCTGTTAAATTTTTTATTGCCTCGTCAGCGGAGACATGTATGTATATATTCATAAAATATGTATTATTTACAGAACAAAGTAAATAAAATACACCAAATGTGATGGTGTGAAATCTCTGATTTCTTACCTGGTATAGTACCGAAAGTCATCAGGTGATGTGGCAGAACCACTGCAACCCAAATCTCTCCAAATGATGTGACTCGAGCTGCCTTGTGAGCTCCTCGATCTGCCTCGACATGTTCTCAAATTTCATCCGGTCGACCACGATAAAAGAGCTGGCTGTGTAATCGTGGTCTTTCATCAGGGGTGTCGTAGCCAACTCAGCACAACCAGAACAGGTGTGTTTTCATCCACCTCAGTCACCATGTCCACGGCGGAGTCATCCTCTGGAGCGCGGCCCAAAGCCTGGATTGCTCGAGGGCGGCGCTCCCAAACTCCGGGTCGCTGGTTTTTTTTAGTGTAATTATTCCAACCGAACAAGGATGGAACTGCCTTAGGTCGAAGACACCGCTTTCCCGAAGAAGATATTACTATCTCTTCTTTCTCGAAGTGGCGACTGCACACTCTGGAGTTGATGGTGGGGGTGAAACCTTCCCTTCTGATTTTAACAAGCCACTGGGCGCGTAAATTAAGTTCCTTTGGGAAACTATGGAAGCTCAAGGTTGTGTTGAATCTCCCCCCGGCGGTACATAGTGGCACGCAGCAATGGTGGTTATTACCACCGACTGCCCTTTGAAAAATGAATCGTTTTTTTTAATGTTTTAGGTCCATTGCGAACGATTAAACTAACTTAACGCCGGTTAACGCCGGTCCACTGATGTAAACAAGGCGGCAACCGGAAACGAAGTACCCAACTTCCGCCCTCAAACCGGAAGTTAGCATTTTTCTCGTGCACAGAGTCAATTAACCGCAATGGTGAGTCAACAAATCTAATTTTTACTGTGTGGACTTGTGCGACATTGATTCTTAATTTCCCACGAAGCTGATTGTGGTTACGTGTCAGTTAAACTTTTCATAAAGTTAGTAAAACCACCGAGTCCTACCTATTTTTGTGATAGCTAGCTCAAAATACATGTGTGTACCCATGGCTAGTGTCGTGAAATCTATTAAAAGCACCACTATTTCTTCTGACCGCCGGGGAACACAGGCGGAACCAACGCTAGCATAGTGCTCCACCTAGCGCTACCCACAGAAGTGACCACGGCGGGCCAGAATTACACAGAAGACATGACTTACCTTTACTTTACTCAATGCAGAACTGTCTCGAGTAACTGGAAATGCCGATTAGACCATCTCGTCGTAATACAAATCCAAAATATGAATAATCCTCGAGCAGGGCTGCGATATGCGTGCGATACAGTTTTGTAAATCCGTGTTTGTTTTCAGAAATGATAACAGTGGTTTTATACTAGTGCTCGCGATATCACGATTTTTGATGATCTTCTCCAAGATCTGCTTTTGAGGAAAACATTTCATTGGCATTCTGTTTTGACATTCACCTTTTCTGAGCGCGTGCACTTTACAACGCCTGACAACCAGGGCTTGGGGGGGCTAGCCCCACATACTTATACTTGAAACATCTCGCGGCACGATCAGCGGTGGTTTCTTCATTAGGGCGATCAGGCGACGCACCACCACCACCAAAGTGTGAAAGGGACCACAGAGTTACTCTAGCAGTCACTCACTGTTGTTCTGCCTTTGGATATAGTCCAATCAGCGCCAAGTCACGTTCTCTTTTTGGGCGATTTCTCTCTGCCTGAGAATCGCCCAGAGTATTCCCATAGACTTACATTCAAAGATTTTTATTTATTTTTCGAACTGCAGGCACTGCAATGCATTCTCTATGGGTTCCGGAAGGGCTCGCACTAACGTGCTTTCGTCATCATACGTAAACTTCACTTGTGCAGCGATTGGTGGAAACAAATATACCTCTAATAATATTTAGCCATAAGCTTAAGTGACATCCAATAATTTCCTCAGTGCATAACTTACATTTCACGGACATATTCTCCATCTGTAAATGTTAGAAAGTCAATATTTCCAGTTTTCTGTTATGAGTGAAGTGAACGAGCGCCGCCGCGTGCATGCGCGCCAAAGGAGCGCAATAGAATAGGAGCGCAATTATTCTGACTAAAATATACATTAGCACTAAGTTATAAATATATTTAGCTAAAATATTTGTTGTTGAATATTTGTTGTTGTTGGTGAACAAATGTGCTAGAAAATTTCAAACCTACATGTGTATTTTTATGATATTAGCTTTTTTTTAAGTTTAGTAAATTTAACTACTTCTTTAAAAAGCATTATTTTGTTTTTAGATTGTAATGTTGCAATGTTAGAATGTAATGTGATTTGACCCCTTTTTTTTGGATACACTGCAGATAGACAGCAAGGTTACACTATGTTTGTTTTTATAACCTTCAATATGAACATTGTTTGACAATATTGATCAGAATATTACTTTTTTTTCTTTAAATTAAAGAAAACAGTTGAGAGAAAATCTAATTCATGTCTAAATATGCTGTCGCTTTTCCTAGTTCGCCTTCCAAAAAAATACATCATGATTTACTCACTATAATGTTCCTTACATGCCTGTATTAATTTATTTCTTGTACTGAACCAGTACCGGCGCCAGTCAATAATGTCTCGTCTGCAGAGCCACCGAAAGAAGAATACGAAAAAAAACGCATACGAATATTTCAGACTTTGTCTGATTTCAAACGACCAATCAAAATTCGACTTTCCCTAAGACTATCCTTAGCTAAAATATTGCTATTTTAGCTTGATATTCAATATAGGAAGAATGCAGTTGGCAAATGTGATTTTTTAAATAGCATATTTTATCATTAAAATCACTTTAACATTTATGGTGATCTGAGCTGAAGGGAGTCCAGTAGAGGGGGCGTAATTCATAGCTTTAATGATAATTGTATATTTTATAGGCCTACATTAAAGTGTTTTTCGTTTTTTTTATATATATATATTTTACATTTATTTCTTGAATGCTACTGTTAAATCTGTTGTAGCTGAAAAAAATAAACCACTGTTTATTTAATTTGTATATTATATGTTTATTTGAAACTTTCTTTGTTATATTTTTTATAACAGATTAGTTACCTGAGTACATATGTATAAAGTACAGTCACACTGTGTGATTGTGAATTTTAATTTCTGTTTTTAACACTGACTTTTGTCTTTTCTGTTCTTTTACAGATCACTCTATTGCATACCAAGTAAGCAAAACAACATTTTTGATTTCATTTTATTTCATTTCTGCAAACAACTTGCACCACTTGCACAATGACATCACGCTGGTCAAAGAGGCGGAAAATTAAATCAATGCTTAGGGCCACAGAGTCAGAAATCCTGCAGCAGTATGAGAAAACCTATACTGGTTCCGACATGCAAGGCAACTCTGTTGCAGAACTGGAACATGTTGAATTCCCAAGTGTAGCATTGGAGTCAGGTGTTTCAGAATCTAGCTCAGTTGTGGAGCAACCAAGTATAGGGGAACTTGAGCAGAGGTCAGCATTCAGTGAGTCCCATCTCTCATTGGACACAGTTTACGACTGTCCATCAGCTAGGCCTGTTGATTCAGAATCAGATGATTCTGATGCTGAAGCTCCAACATCAGAGTTAGTGACGAGTCTAAGATTTTGGGCCTCTTCCTTTTCTGTCTCATTAGCAGCATTGACTGCACTCTTGGGCATTTTGCGAGTGTTTCATCCAGAATTGCCAAGAGATGCTCGGACAATTCTCAAGACACAAGGTGAAATAAAAACTGAGAAAATGGAGGGTGGGGAATATTATCACTTTGGCCTAGCTACTGGACTGATGTCAAAACTGAAATCTTTGAACCTGCCTTCTAATTTGACCACAATTAAGATGCAGTTCAGTATAGATGGTTTACCACTATTCCGAAGCAGCAGAACTCAGTTCTGGCCCATTCTAGCTACCATTAATGTTGATTACAGAAAATCACCATTCCTTGTCGGCCTCTTCTGTGGCTTTACCAAACCAAAGAGTGTCTTTGAGTTCTTGGGCCTATTTATTGAGGACCTTAGTGGCATTCTAAAAAATGGCATTGTTCACAATGGGCAGCAGATTATGGCAGAAGTGTGCTCATTTATATGCGACGCCCCAGCACGAGCTTTTATTAAAAATGTAAAAAGCCACAATGGTTATTCAGGCTGCGACAAGTGTTTTCAAGTGGGTGAATGGCACAACAAGATGACATATCCGGAAACAAATGTTAGATTGAGGACAGACACAGACTTCAACTCTATGACTGATGATGAACACCACTTAAAACAAACACTGTCCCCGCTAGCTGGTCTGGTCAAAATGGTGACAATGTTCCCATTAGATTACATGCACTTATGCTGTCTTGGGGTAACCAGGAAGTTGCTATATATTTGGATGAGGGGCAAATCACTGGCAACTAGGTTGTCAAGTAAATCAATCGAAGATATATCCATTAAATTTAAGGGACTAGGACCTTACACTCCTTCTGAGTTCAATCGGAAACCCAGGCACCTCTCTGAAATAGATCGGTGGAAGGCTACAGAGCTTCGATATTTCATGCTTTATGCCGGCCCAGTAGTCCTGAAAAATACCATTGCCCTTGAAATTTATGAAAACTTTATGTTACTTTCTGTGGCCATGCATCTGCTGTTGTCTCCTGGAACATCAGCGGAAATGATTGATTGCGCTCAGGGATTGTTGACTTCATTCGTAACTCACTTTGGGCAGCTGTATGGGAAAGGTGAAATCACCTACAATGTCCATCAGCTGACACACTTGGCATCAGAATACCGCCTGTTTGGTCCCTTGGACAACATATCTGCATTTTTGTGTACATAAAGAAAGCTTTTGCAAAAAATAGAGAATCTAATTGTGCATTACACACATCTGCCCCTAACCACCTCCCCACATTTTTTTTTCTTTACACAAAGCAGCAACCCAACTAGACAGTCAGGACAGCCAACCATTACCACCTCCACAAATATATCAGACCCTCCAACGCCCCAATTCCCCCAATGTCCCAGCATCGTTCCCTGGAGATGAATTGGCGTTCTCTCCCATGAATTTTCTCCTCCAGAGGCCATCTCCTGAAGGTATGCTTTTAAAAAGAAGTAATTAAATTCAGTCAATTCAAACATTCAAAATTCAAACCAAATGCAGTAAAATGGTTTAATTTCTCTTTTCATAGTGGTTACAGATTCTTCAGAAACTGCCAGGCTGGCATTAAAAGGTAAGTACAGTTAAATCCTAGGGGCCCAGCCTTATCTTTCCTCAATGATCAAATCAAATCAAATCAAGTATATTTGTATAGCGCTTTTCACAATACAGATTGTATCAAAGCAGCTTCACAGTATTAAAATAAAATAATACAACAAAGTTTGTTTCTAGTGGAATTTATTGATTGATAGGATAAAATTAAATATCCCCAAAATATCCCCAAAAATATCCCCAACTGAGCAAGCCAAAGGCAACAGTGGCAAGGAACCGAAAAACTCCATCAAGTGACCTAATGGTGTCCTAAAACTCCATCAGGTGACCTAATGGAGAAAAAAAAACCTTGGGAGAACCCAGGCTCAGTCGGGGGCCAGTTCTCCTCTGGCATTTATGAACTAGAGGCCGGATTGTAGTTTGAAACTGTGAGATTAACAATATTATATGAATGCCTGGCTGAAAAGATGCGTCTTTAATCTAGTTTTAAACTGGGAGAGTGAGTCCGAGCAACGAACAGTATCAGGAAGGCTATTCCAGAGTTTTGGAGCCAAATGTGAAAATGCTCTCCCTCCTTTGGTGGATCTGGATATCCTAGGTATGACCAAAAGCCTCGAATTTATTGATCTTAAAGAGCGCGATGGATTATAGGGTGATAGAAGATCCGTTAAATAGACTGGAGCTAAGCCGTTTAGGGCTTTATAAGTCAGTAGCAATACCTTATAATTAATACAGAACCTTTTAGGTAGCCAATGTAGTAATGATAAAATCGGTGTTATATGATCATATTTTCTTGATCTAGTAAGAACTCTAGCAGCTGCATTTTGGACTAACTGTAGCTTGTTTATTGAGGATGCAGGACAACCGGCTAATAAAGCATTACAGTAATCTAGTCTCGAGGTCATGAATGCATGAACTAACTTTTCTGCATCAGAAACTGATAGCATATTACGTAGCTTAGCAATGTTTCTAAGGTGGAAAAAGGCTGTTTTTGTAACATACGAAATATGATTTTCAAAAGACAGGTTACAATCAAGTATAACACCCAGGTCTTTTACTGTAGTGGATAAAGTAACAGGACATCCTACGATGTCAAAGTTGTATTG
Source organism: Abramis brama (assembly GCF_963993115.1). Lineage (NCBI taxonomy): Eukaryota > Metazoa > Chordata > Actinopteri > Cypriniformes > Leuciscidae > Abramis > Abramis brama. Next base: position 53,351,719 of record NC_139963.1, on the reverse strand, counting down.
TGAGAGGTTCTGTGGGCGGTTTTTTGAACCGATAAGTATTACCTCTGTCTTGTCTGGATTTAATAAAAGAAAATTACGCGTCATCCAATCTTTTATATCACACTCTGTCAATTTGGATAATTTAGCGTTTTCATCCGGCCGTGATGAAATATATATTTGAGTGTCATCAGCATAACAATGGAAACTAATTCCATGTTTCCTTATAATATTTCCAAGTGGTATCATATATATTGAGAATAACAGAGGGCCCAACACAGATCCCTGCGGCACTCCATAGTTTACTGGAATTATGATCGATTTTTCTCCATTTAAATAGACAAAATGGTAGCGGTCAGATAAGTATGATCTAAACCAGCTTAATGCTTGTCCTTGAACACCAGTATAATTTTGTAGTCGATCTAAGAGTATTGTATGATCTATAGTATCGAACGCAGCACTTAGATCGAGTAAAACTAGTATTGAGATACAGCCTTGGTCAGAAGCTAAAAGTAAATCATTTGTGATTTTAACGAGCGCAGTTTCAGTGCTATGATGCAGCTGAGAACTTCTCCACTCCTGCAAGCCATTCTGAGTTAGTCTTCTCAATCCCTTCGAGACGAGCGAACTCTCCGGTGTTGGTGTGACGGCGATTTCAGCGAGTGCTCACTACCCTGCTGATCTGTTCAGTGATCTGACAGATAGTGTGATTTATCCCTGTTCGCTTCAGCATCCGCAGAGTTTTCCTCTCACAAAAAGAGCATTGCACGTGGCACGTCTTTTTAAAGATGCCTCGCCCGTGCACTTCTGGTTGCGGTCGCGACATATTTTTCTCTGATGGGCACGATCTCTGCTTAGCGTGTTTGGGTGTTGATCACGCTAGAGCAGCGTTTGTGGATGACTCATGTTCTCACTGCGGGAACATGACCATCTCCATGCTGCGGTCGAGACTCAATGAGCTCGTTAGAGTGAGAGTCCCCTCATCCACACCCCGATCTACGGTCTCCCCGCAAGGCTGTACTTCGGCTGGTGGCCAGGGTGACCTGAGGGTAACTGTGTGGGACATACCGCCGACACGTCCACGGTCCACACACCCCTCTTCAGCAGCAGGACCCGCGAGTGTCCAAACTGAGGCCGCTGGTCCCTCTACGGAGGCCCCGCGGGTTTCGTTTGGCGCTCCAGAGGAAGATACGATGTCGATCGCTGCATCACTAGGTGGGCCTGAGTCCTCGGGAAGTGAGGATTCGGCTGTGTTGCCACCCTCGGGCGCGCCAGCATTGTCCGAGTCTGATCCCGAGCTGACTGCCATGCTTTCCCGGGCAGCCGCGGCCATTGGGCTCGAGTGGTCCCCGCCACCCGATCCAGTGCGCTCGCGGCTGGATGATTGGTTTTTGGGAGCGGCCGCTGACACTCGTCGCCGCCCAACCCCAATACCATTCTTCCCGGAAGTGCATGAGGAAGTCACGCGGTCCTGGAAGGCTCCCATGTCTTCCCGTGATCGTTCGTCGGCTTTCTCCGCCTTTCCTCCCCTCGATAAGGCTGATGCTTGTGGGTACACTGGGATTCCCACGGTTGAACGTTCTGTCGCGATGCAGCTGTGTCCGACAAGCGCTTCATCACGCGGTGATCCTAAGCACCCGTCCAAAGCCTGTAGATTCTCGTCCACCATGGTGGCGAAGTCTTACAGAGCGGCGGGACAGGCAGCTGCCTCTTTGCATGCCATGGCCATCTTACAGGTCTATCAGGCCAAGGTGCTCCGTGACATGCACGAGGGTAGGACAGACCCAGGGCTCTTCGATGAGCTGCGCGCCGCCACCGACCTCGCTCTCCGGGCGACGAAGGTGACCGCGCGCTCCTTGGGTCTGGTGATGTCCACAGCTGTGGTCCAGGAGCGACATCTATGGCTGAACCTGGCTGATATGCGTGAGCCCGAGCGGACTCGTCTGCTCGACGCTCCCATATCCCAGGCCGGCCTTTTCGGCGGTGCGGTCGAGGATTTTGCCCAACAGTTCTCGACCGCCCAGAAGCAGACTGAGGCGATTAAGCACATTCTGCCCCGACGCTCTGCTGCTCAGCCGTCGGTACAGAATCCTCAGCCTGCAGAATCCCGCGGCTCCCGCCCCTCCCGCACGGCCCCAGCAGCAGCCTTCATCTGGGCCGCGTCGTGGAGGAAGCCGTAGGAAGGCGCCACAGCCCTCTCCAGCCCCGCAGCCCGCTAAACGCCAGGCTAAGCGGCGCTCCTGAGACGGGCCGCTCAGGATTGGCATTCCCTTCTGTTCAGGAGCTGGTAGCAGGGCCACTCCTTCCTCCGGTGGAGGGCCGGGGGAGAATCTTTTGTTCTCCACTCCCCGCTGCTCGTCCAATGACGGGCAGCACCCTAATGTGGTTAAAGACAGAATCGAATTCCCCAATCCTGAGCCCACAGAGCCCCAGGGCCGCAGTGCGCGCCACCCTCGGGTCCCGCCACTGCCGCCCTCCTCTGTTCCAGAGGTGCGGGATGACAGCACGCGCCGCCCACGGGCCACGCTCCTCTCATCCCCCTCTGTCGCCAGACCCCTGCCAGAGCACGCCCCCGTGGGACGCGCGCCCTCCCCTGGCCTCCTCTGGCAGGACGCGGTTAATGACCGTGCCCCCGCACAGGGCCGCTATGCCGTCCTCGCCGGTGCCGGTCATTCCGCCTCGCTGCCCCACCGACGGTACGTCTGTGGTTCGTATGACCCCGCTGGTGCACTTTCTGGAGGCCTGGCTAGAGCTTTCCAGTCTGTCCCGCTGGGTCGCGAGAACCATCAGATTCGGCTACGCGATTCAGTTCGCGAGATCTCCTCCCCGCTTCAGGGGAGTCCGCTTCACTATGGTCGGTGGCAATGCCCCTGTCATGAGAGCGGAGGTCGACACCCTACTGGCGAAGGGTGCGATCGAGATTGTCCCTCCAGCCGAGATGAAGTCCGGCTTCTACAGCCCTTACTTCATTGTACCCAAGAAGTCCGGTGGGTTACGGCCAATCCTCGACCTGCGCGTCTTGAACCGCTCCCTTCACAGGCTGCCGTTCAAGATGCTAACGGCCAAACACATCCTCCAGTGTGTGCGGCCGCAGGATTGGTTTGCAGCGATCGACCTGAAGGACGCCTACTTCCATGTCTCCATTTTACCTCGACACAGACCGTTTCTACGGTTTGCTTTCGAGGGGCAGGCATACCAGTACGCGGTTCTCCCTTTCGGGCTAGCCCTGTCTCCTCGCGTCTTTACGAAGGTCGTCGAGGCAGCCCTTGTTCCCCTCCGGGAACACGGGGTTCGCATCCTGAACTATCTCGACGACTGGCTGATCCTAGCTCACTCTCGAGATCAGGTTTGCGAACACAGGGACCTAGTGCTCCGGCACCTAGTTCGTCTGGGCCTTCGGGTCAACTGGGAGAAGAGCAAACTCTGCCCCGTGCAGAGGATCTCTTTTCTCGGTATGGAGATCGACTCGGTCGCCATGTGCGCGCAGCTTACGAGCGAGCGCGCGCAGTCACTGCTGACTTGTCTTCGCCAATTCGAGGGCAAGAGTGCGGTTCCACTGAAATTATTTCAGAGGCTCCTGGGGCATATGGCATCCGCAGCCGCAGTAACGCCGCTGGGATTGCTTCATATGAGACCGCTTCAGCTTTGGCTTCGCGATCGAGTCCCGAGGTGGGCATGGCAACACGGCACGCTCCAAGTCCCAGTGACTTCAGCCTGCCGTCAGACCTTCACCCCGTGGACGAACCTCAAGTTTCTACGGGCCGGAGTGCCCCTAGAACGAGTTTCCCGGCATGTTGTTGTATCAACAGATGCCTCCACCACGGGCTGGGGCGCCATGTGCAATGGTCATGCTGCCGCGGGCTCCTGGACAGGACCCCAGCGCCTCTGGCATGTCAATTGCCTCGAGTTGCTGGCTGTACGTCTCGCCCTGCACCGCTTCCATGCGCTGCTCAGGGGTCAGCACGTACTAGTCCGATCAGACAATACCGCAACAGTAGCGTACATCAACCATCAGGGTGGTCTACGCTCCCGCCGTATGTCGCAACTCGCTCGCCACCTCCTCATATGGAGTCAGAAGCATCTGAGGTCGCTTCGAGCCATTTATATCCCGGGACACCTGAACCAGGCGGCCGACGAGCTGTCTCGAGTTCGGCCTCTCGCTGGAGAATGGCGACTCCATCCCCAGACGGTCCAGCTGATTTGGGATCAGTTTGGCGACGCACAGGTAGACCTGTTTGCCTCCCACGACTCGTCCCACTGCGACCTGTATTATTCCCTGACCGAGGGCACGCTCGGCACGGATGCACTGGCGCACAGCTGGCCGCGGGGCCTACGCAAGTACGCGTTTCCCCCAGTGAGCCTTCTTGCGCAGACCTTGCACAAGATCAGGGAGGACGAGGAGCAGGTCATTTTGGTTGCCCCGTATTGGCACAACCGGACCTGGTTCTCCGAACTGGTACTCCTCGCGACAGCACCTCCCTGGCCAATTCCTCTGAGGAAGGACCTTCTTTCTCAGGGACGGGGCACCCTTTGGCACCCTCATCCCGATCTTTGGAACCTCCACGTGTGGCTCCTGGACGGGACGAGGCAGGTTTGAGTACCCTACCACCAGCGGTGGTGGCTACCATCACTTCCGCTAGAGCATCGTCCACGAGACATGCCTATGCGTTGAAGTGGAACCTCTTCGTCAACTGGTGTTCTTCTAAACATCAAGAACCCACGAAATGCCCCATCAGTGTCGTGCTTTCCTTCCTGCAAGAAGGGTTGGAGCGAAGGCTGTCTCCCTCCACCCTGAAAGTGTATGTTGCCGCCATTGCCGCACATCACGACGCAGTCGATGGTGAGTCTCTGGGAAAGCACGACCTGATCGTCAGGTTCCTGAGGGGAGCGAGAAGACTGAATCCTCCTCGTCCTCCCCTCGTACCCTCTTGGGACCTCTCAGTGGTTCTAACTGCCCTGCAGAGTGCTCCATTTGAGCCTTTGCAATCAGTAGAGCTTAAGTTCCTGTCCATGAAGACAGCGCTCCTGGTTGCATTGGCCTCCATCAAGAGGGTAGGGGACCTGCAGGCATTTTCGGTTGACGAAGCGTGCCTGGAATTCGGGCCGGCTAACTCTCACGTGATCCTGAGACCCCGGCTTGGATACGTGCCCAAGGTTCCTACTAGTAGCTGAGCAGGATTGACTTCCTGCTCAGCTACTGTTCGGACGCTCTCGCTTACTGCTCCGCGCTTTGCTCTATCGCTTTTACATTTTATCTCCTATTTTCTTATATTTTATTTCCTTTATTTTATTTCCTTTTATCACCTAATTTTAACTTCAGCAAATCAGCACAGTGCTCAGACGACAAAGTTTGGATTACTACAAAAACTGAGAATTCTTTTACCCGACCAGCTTACATTCCGGGAAAGGAAAACACAACTGCCTACAAGGATAAGAGAAAATGCCTCTTCTGAAATCTACTTGCTGCACCAACTGCCACAGACTTTTACAAAGGATTGCAGTTCTTGAAACAAAGTTACTTACGGGACCACCAAACCAGACGGAGCACACAACAGAGCTTCATCATGGACACCCTCAGCATACCGGTGAGTCCCATGAAACTAGTGCTCCTCGACAGGTAGAGAAACAAGCCGATCGACTTACTAATCGATGGCACAAACAGGGAGGGAGACCCAAAGACACTCGAGACATCAGATTGTCACGAGCATCACATATTGCCGCAGTAGCATCCTCTACCCCAGATACAGCTCTGACAAGGATTGCAAACACTGGTCTCCTACCACCACCTATACATCTTGAGAACAGATTTGAAGTGCTAATGAATGTAAATGAGGAATCCCCAAATGTGATGAATGTGATCGAACACAGACTGAATGGGCCAGTGGCTAACACTGATGCTAACTGGTGCTCAAGGTCGAGCAGACAGCGGCACTCAGCTCAGAGCGCAGCCGAGTCCAGGACTCTGATAGTGGGGGACTCCATAATCAGAAACATTAGCGGCAGGGATACAACTACATGCTGCCTTCCACAAGCAACAACTTCTGATATAAACAGGGAACTTCATAACATTCTGATGAAACATAAGACTGCAAATCGACTCATCATTCATGTGGGGAAGAATGATATTCATAAAGAGCAGTCAGAACTCCTTAAAAAGGATTTCAATGAACTTTTTGAAACACTTAAAAGACTGAAAGTGCAAACATTCATCAGTGGACCACTCCCAGCAAGAGGAACAAACCGGTTTTCACGGTTGCTTGGGCTTAATACGTGGCTGCAAAAAACCTGCAATATAAAAGGAGTAAACTTCATTGACAATTTCAATCTTTTCTGGAGTCAGAGACAACTTTTTCATCGGGATGGCCATCACCCAAACAAACTTGGTTCAAGAGTGTTAAAGGACAATATCTACTTCTCCCTCAATCATCCTTCTGCAGTGTGTGCCAATCCACTCAATCTGAACGGCACACACACATCTGGATACAGTATGAATGACCACGGGAATTCACTTCAACAGCAAAATGGACATGATAACACCACTCCGCCACAACAACCTCTGCTCACGGACACAATATCAGCTGAGCCCTGTCCACACAGCTCACCACAGACAGACATATCAGAACTGCTCCAAGATTCACCACCCAAGGACGACTTCCTGGAAAACAGCCAGGGAATCCAGGACAGCATATCACAACCTCCGATAACACCAGAGCAACAGCCCCTTTCACCAGACACTTTCTCCCTCTCCCCAGCAACTCCACTCCTGTGCTTCTCACAGAAAATGGAAGAACTGGTGTATGCTGGAACCAGACTATCCCACTCTTTTGCTGCAAGCCCCCAAATACCAACCAAAAAAAGACAGGCACCATTACCACCAAAGCCTGCGGGCCCAGCTCGCCCTCCCCCTCCTGTGAGAGCTCTTCGGCCTCTGCCACAACGCCAGGGCCCACACCCTCCTCCATCTGCTCGAGGTGAACCGAAAACAACTGATACCAGCTCTCAGTGATATGTGTTGGGTCCCCGTTTTGATAACAGTAACTTTCTCAAATGTTTACAGAACAAACGGGAACCCAGTGTGCCTGTATCTTCCTCTATTGCTGTTCTATTACAAGATAGAAAGTCTAAGGCCTTCAATAGCCGTACAGCAAACCTAACTAATCTGGTGCCTCTTACACGTCAAACTAATATTGCTGTGGGGAAAAGTAAGTCTGTTAAGTTAGCAATCCTTAACATTCGCTCACTTAAAAATAAATCACTTCTAGTCAACGACTTAATAACCACAAACAATCTGGATTTTATGCTTCTAAATGAAACCTGGCTAGAAGACAGCTGCAGTGCAACAATCCTCAATGAAGCAGCCCCCCCGAACTTTACTTTTATGAGTGTCTGCAGAGCTGTTAAGAGAGGTGGGGGTCTAGCTGCTCTTTTTAAAGATATCTATCAATGTAAGCAAAAATCATTTGGGAATTACTTGTCTTTCGAATATCTGGGTATTGTGTTAAAAGGTGCTCCACGCATTTTACTTATCATTATTTACAGGCCTCCAAAATACTCTCCAGCCTTTGCTGAGGACTTTACAGAAATGTTATCAACAATTACATCAGAGTTTGACTGTTTTGCCATTGCTGGAGATTTAAACATCCACATAGATAATGCAGAAACCAATATGGCAAAAGAAATCAATACTGTTTTAAAAACTTTTGATCTGACTCAGCATGTTCATGGACCCACACACAATCGTGGACACACTCTAGATTTACTTATCAGTAAGGGTCTAAACATTTCATCGATTGTTATTAAGGATGTAGCACTGTCTGATCATTTCTGTATTTTCTTTGATATATTGATCTCTCCTGCCACTGAAGCTAGATCTGTGTCTGTCAAGAAGAGATGCTTAAATGAGAACACTAGTGTACTATTTATGAAGGCTATATCCTTAACACCAAGCATATCTGCAGACTCTGTTGATTTTCTCCTTGATTCCTTTAACTCAAAAGTTAAAAGTGTAATTGATGATATTGCTCCTGTTAAAGTCAGGAAGAAGAGTGGCAGACAAAAAGCACCTTGGAGAAACTCAACAGCAGTGCAAAATATGAAAAGACAATGCAGAAAAGCAGAGCGCATGTGGCGGAAGACAAAACTTGTAGTCCATTATAACATCTACAAAGACAGCATCCATGCTTTTAATATGGAACTAGGCAAAGCTAGACAGACTTTCTTCTCAAATATTATAAACAGTAATTTAAACAACACACGCACTCTTTTTGCTACTGTAGAGAGACTGACAAACCCCCCAAGCCAGATTCCCAGTGAAATGCTCTCAGACAACAAGTGCAGTGAGTTTGCCTCTTTCTTCTCTGAGAAAATCAATAATATCAGAAAGGCGATCAGCACATCTTTGAGTTGCCCTGGGGTTAGACAGACCATCAAACCACCTGAGAAAGTAGTTACTATGTCTGACTTCAAAGAAATTGATGGCAAAATTTTGGAAGAAACCGTACAGCACCTTAAAACATCAACCTGTGCTCTTGACACACTTCCCACATCATTTTTCAAAAGTGTGTTAAACAGTTTAGAAGCAGATCTTCTAGAAGTGGTAAATGCCTCACTTCTCTCTGGGAGTTTTCCAAACTCCCTGAAAACTGCAGTTGTCAAGCCCCTCCTGAAAAAGAACAATATGGATAAGACCATATTAAGCAACTATAGGCCGATCTCAAATCTTCCTTTCATAGGCAAGATCATTGAAAAAGTTGTCTTCAATCAGCTGAACAAATTCTTATGCTCGAATGGATACTTTGACAATTTTCAATCTGGTTTCCGACCGCACCACAGCACAGAGACAGCGCTCATAAAGATAATAAACGATATTCGCTTAAATACTGATTCAGGCAAATTATCAGTGCTGGTACTACTCGACCTCAGTGCTGCATTTGACACTGTCGATCATAACATACTTCTTGACAGGCTGGAAAACTGGGTGGGGCTTTCTGGGAAAGTCCTAAAATGGTTCAGGTCATACTTAGATGGGAGAGGTTATTATGTGAGTATAGGAGATCATAAGTCTGAGTGGACATCCATGACATGCGGAGTCCCTCAAGGCTCAATTCTTGCGCCACTCCTGTTCAACCTGTATATGCTCCCAATGAGCCAAATAATGAGAAAGAACCAAATTGCTTACCACAGCTATGCAGACGACACACAGATCTACTTAGCCCTATCGCCTAACGATTACAGCCCCATTGACTCCCTGTGCCAATGCATTGATGAAGTCAACAGTTGGATGTGTCAAAACTTTCTTCAGTTAAACAAAGACAAAACTGAAGTCATTGCATTTGGAAACAAAGATGAAGTTCTCAAGGTGAACGCATACCTTCACTCTAGGGGTCAAACAACTAAACATCAAGTCAGGAATCTTGGTGTGACACTAGAGTCAGACCTTAGTTTCAGTAGTCATGTCAAAGCAATAACTAAATCAGCATACTATCATCTAAAAAATATTGCAAGAATTAGATACCTTGTTTCCAGACAAGACTTAGAGAAACTTGTTCATGCTTTCATCACCAGCAGGGTGGATTATTGTAATGGACTCCTCACTGGCCTTCCCAAAAAGACCATAAGACAGTTGCAGCTCATACAGAACGCTGCCGCCAGGATTCTGAGCAGAACCAGAAAATATGAACATATCACACCAGTCCTCAGGTCTTTACACTGGCTCCCAGTTAAATTTAGGATTGATTTTAAAGTATTATTACTGGTATATAAATCATTTAATGGCCTAGGACCTCAATACATTGCAGATATGCTCACTGAATATAAACCCAACAGATCACTCAGATCACTAGGATCATATCAGCTAGAAATACCAAGGGTTCACTCTAAGCATGGCGAGTCTGCTTTTAGCTATTATGCCAGCCGCAGCTGGAACCAGCTTCCAGAGGAGATCAGATGTGCTCCTACTGTAGTCACTTTCAAATCCAGACTCAAAACACATCTGTTTAGCTATGCATTTAATGAATGAGCACTGTGCCACTGTTCGTCCGACTGTTTGTACTGTACTGTATTTTATTTTTTATTTTTCTAAACTGTTTTAATTATTCTTATTTCTTTTTATTATTTTAATTTCTTCTATGTAAAGCACTTTGAATTGCCACTGTGTATGAAAAGTGCTATATAAATAAACTTGCCTTGCCTTGCCTTGCCTTGCCTTGCCTTACCACACCCTTTCGAGACCAGGTAGTGAACCTGCAAGCGCTGCCCTTGGAGGAGGCAGACCCAGTTTTAAACAATTAAACAAAGTCTCACCTTTCAAATTTGGTCATTTTTTAAAAGAAATTTAAACGATACATACCGTTTTGTGGCTCTTAAATGTGTCTGACAGATCGCTGTAGAGCATCAGTTAAAGCTGCTCGTGAACCAATCATCTCTTCCTTCTAGTTAATTTATAGCATCAAATAAACATGAATGAACATAAGAAGGAATGTTGTTTTAACCGTGGAAATGCGTCAGTACATTCCGTTTTTCAAGTTCAAATTCTCCCATGTTAATCTGCTATCTCTCCTGACTGCTTTGTCGGACAAAATGGCGGATGGTGGATTATGATTGGTTAGATCGCCTGTCAATCAAGCTCCCTGCGAAGGGTCAATTGAGGCTGAATTATAAGGTGCGATTGAGGATTGAACGTTTACAATTGTGGTTCTGATGTTTTCTATTTTCTCAGTGAAGAAGTTCATGAAATCATTACTACTAAACTGTAACGGGATATTTTGTTCGGGTGACGTCTGTTTATTTGTTAGTCTAGCCACGGTGTTAAATAAAAACCTAGGATTGTTTTGGTTGTTTTCTATTAGTTTGCGGAGGTGCTCAGCCCTGGCCGCTTTTAGGGCCTTTTTATAACGTGACATACTGTCTTTCCACGCGATTCTAAAGACCTCTAAATTAGTTTGTTTCCATTTACGCTCTAAATTACGGGTTTCTCTCTTTAGAACATGCGTAGTATTATTGTACCATGGTGCTTTAATTTTCTCTCTGACCTTTTTTAATTTAACGGGTGCAACAACATCCAATGTTCTAGAGAGAATGGTGCTCATAGTGCTAGTTAGTTCTTCTAGTTCATCTGTTTGTTTGGGTTCAGGCAGCAGCTGAGACAGATTAGATAAGCAATTTGAGAAATTATCTATGGTGGATGGAAGGATTGTTCTGCCTGGTCGATAACGCGACGCCGCATGACATATTACAGCAGTACGTAATATGCAAGTTACCAAGTAATGGTCAGTGACATCATCACTTTGTGGAATGATATCTATATCGGTTGGATCGGTTCCATATGATATAATTAAATCGAGTGTGTGATTAAGACGATGACTGTGATTAAGATGATGAGAATCCTTAAATGAATCATTGAAGGATTTACCACTTATCAACTGTTAGCTTAAAGGTTGTATCAGTGATTTCAGGCCCAAACATAAATGATCACATTCATCTAATCTTTCCTAACGATCCGCTAGCTGCCTGCCCCATAAGCAGGCCGTCAAAAAACGCGTCTCTGTAGGCAGCCTAGGCTCTGAGATCTGCACACAAAAACAGTTGGTTTCACCAACACTCAAAACCAAAATAAATAGCGTTCCGACCAATCACTGACAGTGGGTGGGTGTTGTGAGGTTTTGCGCTCATGCACGGCTGCATGCGAAGTCGCATGTCGCACTTCGCATGCAGCCGTGCACGAGTGCAAAACCTCACAACACCCACCCCCTTGTTGGTTTTGAGTGTTGGTGAAACCAACTGTTTTTGTGTGCAGAGCCTAGGCTGCCTACAGAGACGCGTTTTTTTGACGACCTGCTTATGGCAGCTAGTGGATCGTTAGGAAAGATTAGATGAATGTGATCATTTATGTTTGGGCCTGGAATTGCTGATACAACCTTTAAACCAATGGAAGGAGACATTGCTAAAATAAACAACTGTTAAAAAGTTTGTTACCACCATTCATTTTTCTATTTGGATTCATTATAACCAGCCTCATGAAATAATGGCTTTACAGCAGTCCAAGAGTTGTCCCATACGAAAAAATGTGTGGTGATCCCAAACCTTTGAACATTAGTGTATGACAATGATAAAAGAATATAAAAAAAAACACTGAAATGTGTCTTCTGAAATTTGTTTGTACAATTTTCTTTGTCAATAGATGTGGCTATGCAAAAACTACTAACTGCAATGACGGAATTGTCCAAGGAGGTAAAGGACCTGCGGGAGGAGTTCAGGCAATTCCGCCAGTCCTGCAGGTGTGGACAGTCGGTGTCTGTGGGACGGCCACTGGCGGAGCCCTTGGAGCTGCCCTTCCACACCATGGAGGCCCTGGACCGTGCAGAAGAGACACTGCTAAATGTCACAAACCGCCAGGCAATGGTAGTTGTTTAATAGTTAAATCATTCTTCTGTCAGAAAACTTCACTGATATGCACAACTTCCTTAAACTGCCTGACAGTTATGACAGTATACATGGGTTAATTTGTATTGAACCTTAGTCTCAGTCATTAAACGTTTCACATTTCAATATCTCCTAAAAACTGCTGTTGTTGCAGTACACCTTTATCAATCCAAGTTGGTCAACCCAGACTGAAAAAAATAATTCTGCACAGACCGAATTGGCTGAAAATGATGTTCGATCTTGAAGCACTGTACAGAGGGGTATTTCACTGTACAGAGGGGTATTTCACAAAAGCAGAGTCAAGAAATCCTAGACCCTGAGCTGTTTTTACTCTGGAGTTACATAAGGTCACTGTAGCTTTGCACTGTCGGCGCCCACACCATTCATTTCCTATGGCTGTGCTACATGACTATAGGAAAGGGAAAGTCACACAAGCAGATTGTGCATTAGCCTACATCTGGGATATTATGTGCTGTTGACTGTAATAGCAATACATATTTGCCGTGATCAAAGAAATACTTTTTGTCTCCTATTGCCGTATTTTTGCATGCTTTACCCATCTAGCTACAGTCTGTAGACGACGGGAGAGTACGCTGTGGCAGGGGAGGGGCAGACATTAAGGGACAAATACATTGTGTTTACTGCTAAAATATACGAGATTGGTGAGGAATATGGCGGCGCTCTCCTGAAAGTAACGTCGTTGGATCTAGGAATATGTTGGCATGATCAAATGTGAATCCAGTGTGCAAGTGTTAACACTGCAAATTTGTTATACTTTTCCAGACTGCTCGTCTCGCCAGTATTGGAGGGACTACCCTAGAGGTGAGGGTCCGCCATATGATGGCACACCTGTTGTCAAATGAACTGGCTTCAGGACTGAACTGGGCTGGAAAAAAGAACAAGGAGCCTACAAAACAAAAACGTCCCTATAAAGAGTTGGCACTCTGTCGATCCATGTTTGGTAAGTCCTGCTCCATTTTCAATCACTATTATATTATCAATCCTGGGCTGCAAGCCAAAGTCACCCCAACTCCCCCCATGCAGCACCAGGAATTTTAGCACAAAGTTAACACAACAATATAATAGAAACCTCAGCATTCAGTGACTTGTAACAGTGATCTATAATTGTTAAAGGATTAGTTCACCTCAAAATGAAAATTTCCTGATAATTTACAATGCCATCCAAGATGGTCATGTCTGTCTTTCTTCAGTGTAAAAGAAATTAAGTTTTGATGAAAACATGTCAGGATTTTTCTCCACACAATGAACTTCAAATCAATGCACTTTGAAGTGCTTCAAATGAATCTACATGATCCCAGCTGATGATCAGTCTTATCTAGCGAAAGTCATTTTCTAAAAAAAATAAACATTTATATACTTTTTAACCAAAATTGTTCATCTTGTGCTTGTCTGCGACGTGCCAGGCATTACGTCATCACGTTGGAGACGTCACGCATCACGTCATCTAAGGTATTTGTATGTGTACTCCCGTTCAAAAAGCCAGGGAAGGGCAAAAAATTCCATCTCAAATTCAAAATCGTCCAACATATTTGTTTTAATTTATTATTATTATTTAAAATAAAATCTTTCATGACGTTTCCAACGTGATGACGTTTGCAGACCAGCACAAAACGAACAAATGTGGTTAAAAAGTATATAAATGTTTATTTTTTTGTTTCGCTGAATAAGATCCTATTCCTCAGCTGTGATCGTGCAAAGCCCTTTGAAACTGCGTTGATTCGGACTTCAACATTTTGGTTGCCGTTGAAGTCCATTGTGTTGTGAAAAATCCTGAAATGTTTTCCTCAAAAAAATTAATTTCTTTTCCACTGAAGAAAGACAGACATGAACATCTTGGATGGCATTAATGGCATCTTGGAGTAAAGTATTAGGAAATTTTCTTTTTGAGGTGAACTAATCCTTTAACATTTACAAAATTAGAAGAAAACATGTTTCTACATTGATACGCTAGTTTACTCAAATGTTTTTCTTCAAATAATTTGAGTATTGAATTCTCAAAATTTCAACTAGCCCACCTGTGACAGACCGACATCTCTCCTGGTCGGCTCACATCACTAGCTGGAATAGGTAGATCCACACATGCACATCTTCGTTGTTGCATGTGCAAATTATGATACACTAATACAAAAGAAAACATTTGTATTCACAAAAATGTCTCTATTTGTACAAATTGATAAACATTGTCAATTTTGAATTAGCTCACGCAAGTTCAAAGGCATTTGGTTGTGGATAATAATAAAACATATCTGCAACATTTATCAAGTTCATGGATAGGCTAATTGTGCGTGCACGTGTTAATCATGTTGATACTATATTCATCCCAAAGGTATAATACCATACAAACTACCACCCGGCGATAGGTCAGCATTATGTTAACAGCTGCCACTATTATAGGCAACGTGCTATTTGCTGACAGGAATTGGAGTATGCGTTGCCTACCTGACCATCTGGGTTTTTATTATTATTTAGAAAATTTGGGAACTAGACCACAGCAAAATGTCTTCAGTCCAAGTGACGTTAGCAATATAATTTGTATATATAACAGTAAGTTACCTTTGGTTGGTAGCCAGAGAGATGTGTCAATCGTGAGGTGATGTCAGCTGTCGACCGGCTGGGTTGCCGGATGCCATCAAGGTTTTCCAGCCCAAAACCGCGAGAATGCACACAAAAACTGCACACCATTCTTTTGGCTTGTTTGTCGTTTTAAACGCATTGAAATCATTAACCAGATTTAAAATTAGCCATTGGTAATCATTCAGTCAGGAATGTTAATATAAAGACGCACCAACTTCTCTGCTACTGTCTCGCCTCAGCCGCCTTTTTCTATTACTATTTTTCCATCTCTATTAAAGGCGCATACACTTTACAGCGGAGATGAATACATAGTTTATGATAAACAATAAAAATGCCTCGTTAATTTTAAAGACATAGCCTATTTTTTATTATTAGCCTCTTTTTGCGGTGAGATTGGGCAGTTTTAAAAAGTGCTTTGAATGTAGGGGAAACATGATAGCCTACAACGCATGGACAAATATCCGATCATGGAAAAATCATAGGCCCATAGGCTACTGAATTTGTTCCAAATGTTCAAATATGTGATCTGTTTAACTTAAATGCTAATTTATTGCATTGTGATTTTATTTTCTGTTTTAGATGCTCTTACTCAGCAGATGGGGACAGCCGCCGTCACCCAATTCACTTTTGCACAGGCTGTGCAAAAGTGGCTGCGCTATGCGCCAGACCGGGCAGGAGGGACTGGACGATTAAATATTCAGGCGTCAGAGCTTGAAGTGTAACCCCTTAAATGTTTGAATTATGCTTTTGTTTATTGTACTAAATATGTAGTTTTTGTTGTTGTTGTTCTATACATTTGAAACTATGTAAGGTATATGCACAGATATACGAATGGAGTTATTTTTGTCTGCATATTATTGTTCCCTGAGTTTGTAAATTGATACTGTTGATACTAAAAAAGCTTGAATTGTACAAATAATTGAATAAAAAGGCTAATAAAAATGAATTTGTTCTTAAATAGTGTTTTATACAATATTTCAAATGTTCCATTACTTTTTAACATCCTGGCTGTAGATAAAGCAGGCTATTTAATTCATGACATTACATTTAAAATGAACATTTAAAAACGATTGAAATTCCATTGAAATCATGTTGATCCATAGTTCAGTTGAAATTTCAACATTGTTTCAATATTCCTGATAATTGAAATACCATTGAAATTCCGTTGATCTATGGACAGAATTTCAACGTTGTTTCAATATTAAAACAGGGTGCAAAATGATGTAGAATCAACATCAGATTTCGATGTTGATTCAATGACTTAATGTTGAAAACGGAATGTTGATTTAACATAGTTTCAATGACTGTTTGCTGTCTGGGAACGGCCTTCATCATCACAGTATGCTAATGTATGCAGGGAATCGTCATTATGCAGATTGAGGACTGATGTGTCTCTTACACCTCTAACACACATCTGTGCCATTTGCTTCACAGGACACACACACACACTTATGCACACTACATACTACTGATCTAGTGGTTTCTAACATGTTTTGTCTCATCTGACAGCTTATAAACAGAACAGAATTGTGCTGAACTTAATTAAGATATCCTAATGTACAATCTAGATACTGGAACATAAATAACTTTAAATTGATCAGATTATTTATATTGGAGTCAGATAACTAACTAAGACCTAACTGCTCATTTTCTTTCAACTGCTTTTTGATCCTATTATTGGTTCAAAATAGCACTATAAGCCTTCAGGACTTATACAATATAGTGTTCAGCAGCTGTTAAAGAGTTGATCAGCTTTTTTTCGAAGGCTTGATTATGTTTATGTGGTGCAGTCTAACATGTGTTCATGCTTCTTTAAAAAAAAAAAAAAAAAAAAAAAATTATAAGAAGCCTCTCCCTCAGAAATACACGACGGGCTCTGATTGGTCAGCTTGGCCCAGTGTGTTGTGATTCGCTAAGTGCCTAGTTCACGCCAGAACCATAGAGAGAAAGAGTTGCGACACTCTTTGATGTCGCCGCTATGGCTGTCACGTGGTTGACGTAAGCCCCAATAGTTCCAACGCTGGCTGTCATGTTCTTCTATGGGACAGACAGCAGCGATTGCATTATTGAACGGTAAATATAAAATAAAACACACACCCAAGTACTTTTTCAGCTGTTATTGCATTTTGTTAATGTCAGTTTTGCATTTGGATAGGCAGGGTGACAACGAATTACTGTATATTACTTATAATACTATATTTTGGAGGGAAAAGCTTAGTATTCATGTTCGCATGGTAGCACTGGCTTTAGCGGCTCTAACTTAACTTTGCCATATCATTCATCTGATGATGGACGTCTTTTAGCACAACTGGGCTGTATTAGGCTATTGATTCCCGTGATTTTGCTTATAAATTTTGATTCAGCCATTACCTTCGTGATCACGCAAAGAGGTCTTCCGTGGCGGTCCGTTCAGTATTCGCCTAGAAGCTAGCTCACTTCTTCTGATAGGACCACAACGTGAAACATGATCATGTTAAGACTAAGAATATAATTTTAAGATTAAGCCATACACATATTATTACAGAATAAAAACGAATTTACGATTTTATGTTTGGGTCTATAGATAAGTGCAGAGCGAAGATTTTTCTCTATGGCTCTGGGTTAGTGTACAGAGTAGGATAAGAGTAAGTATATATATATATATATATATATATATATATACACACATACATGCATACATACATGCATACTCTACCAGTCAAAAGTTTTAGATCAGTAAGATTTTTAATGTTTTTAAAAGAAGTCTCTTCTGCTCACGAAGGCTGCAATTATTTGACTGGTAGTGTATATACACATACACACACACACATTGTTCTTGAAACATTTATGTCAATAAAGCCCTTTGAATTGAATACATTTTTTGTGTTTAATTTTGGAGGGAAGGGGGACTGCTCCCATAAGGTATAATACATTTACAGTATTTACTGTAGGCCTATATATTTTTCTCGTGCTTCTATGGTCATAATTACTAACATCTAATGTTATGTTAAAATACATTCACATAAACCTGCACAACAAGTGAATATCAGTTAAAGGGATAGTTCACTTTGAAATTAATTTTTGATATGTTTTAGCTTACCTCAAGGGCATCCAAGATGTAGGTGTCTTTGTTTCCGCAGTAGTTTCAATTTTGATATTTTTAGGTCAAACCGTTCTTGTCTGTCAGTCATATAATGCAGGTCTATGGTCACTGGCTCAAAACACAAGCACAGAGTCCAAATTAAAACAATTCCCCATCGTCCAAATGAAACAATTCCCCATCATAAGTACACATTGATGGCCTAAGACACGAAACGAGCGGTTTTTGTGAGAAAACGAACAGTATTTATATCGTTGTTATCTCTTGAAAACAGCACACGTCCAAATGATCTGACGGCGTGGGCGGGTATAGATATATACATAGATGTCACCTTGGCTACGGTTTCGTTCCAATGAACTGCAGTAGCGAAGGCGACATCTTTATATCGTTGTTATCTCTTGAAAACAGCACACGTCCAAATGATCCAAATGATCTGACGGCGTGGGCGGGTATAGATATATACACTAGATGTCGCTTGGCTACGGTTTCGTTCCATGTTTAATGTAACGTTCCTGTAGCCATGATATAATTATTTTATGCCGTGTTTCAGACTTATCCCTTGATAAAACATGAACAAATACATACAGTGAACTAGAGTATTTGTATAATCTGATTTAGCCACAGCTACAAATCTATCATTAAACCTATACATCTATACATCTAAATCTATGAATATAAATAATTATAAATGAATAATATTTTGAAAAAAAAAAAATAATCTTTAAAACTTAGTTTCCAGAAACAATTTTGCTAGATAAAAGGCATTTCAGTTTTTAAATATGAAAAGTCCAACATAAACTTATACTCAGTCTTTCACTACAATCAGTGTAGTGAAATAAGAGACTTGAGTAATAGAGTACACAAATAAATCTCAACTGAACAATTAAAGGGTTAGTTTACCCCAAAATGAAAATTATTTACTTGCCGGCCCAGATAGTTAGTAAAGACAATGTTTAGGTATGTGAAAAAAAAAAAAAAAAGATAGGATATATATATATATATATATATATATATATATATATAATCATAACCATATGATAGATAATAAAAATACCTTTAAAATGGTTTTTAAATGATAAAAATCGGATAATTATTAAGAAAGTTATGGAATTTTTAAATTCGGAAATTGGGGGTCATTTTTGTACCTAATTAAAACAATAAAACAATGAAAAACTGTGACCTCTTCCGCTTGACCAAACATTTAAAAATATCATAACTTCCTCATTCCTTGGTCCTAGGTAATTAAAAGCCCAACAAGATTAAGATTACCTCTTTTTAAAAGGTATAACTATATATATATATATATATATGAATATAATATATATATATATATATATATATATATATATATATATATATATATATATATATATATGTATATATATATATATATATATATATATATATGTATGTGTTTTAAGTTTAACAAGTATTCTTAAAGAATGATCATTAAAATTGTGAATATATTTTTTTTCACAGCTGTTTCTTTGCTTGTGCCATCTTTTACCACTCACTCCAGTGGAAATATTGTTTAAAATGAGAAAAAATATTTGAAAATGTTTTTTTATATATATATAGTTATATTATGCAATGTTTTCAAATGCTTATAATTATTTAAGCTAGTTAACATAGTAAAAGTTGTTTAATTGTGTTTGAAGTGATGTCACACCACAGGACATCCTGTCACATCACAGGACAAAATGAGACACTGTATGAACATTTATGGTGAAATTTATTGAATACTTTTGTAACAAACAAATTAATTTGCATCTCTATTTGAACATTAATGAAAATCCAACATATCAGTACAATCTTATTACTTAGTGTATGAATTTGAACTAAAAACATAGTGAACAAGACATACTGAATAATTAACATTTTGGAGGCGTTGGATCAGACCCAGTCATAAAGACCATTCATTTCTGTTTTTAACTTAAAAGACTAAACACATATCTTGTTTCTCAGGGGAAAGTCATTAAAATCATGCTAAAATAATTAAAAGCATGTTAAAATCATTAATTCAGCTCTTTGAACAAAGATTCCAGTGAACAAGAGAAATTTGACTTCATTATTTCCCTGTACCTCCTTGTCCTTTCTTTGCTCATGCCTAAAAACTGACAAATCACTTTAAAAACAATGATCAGTGACTGTTAACATACACATACAACAAACAAAAGACAGATATATATTTATGCTTAATATATGTATTATAGGTATATTATGTATAATGAAGACAGATATATATATATCAGAATCAGAAAGAGCTTTATTGCCAAGTGTGCTTGCACCCACAAGGAATTTTTCTTGGTACTGAAGCTTCCAGTGCACATATACAAATACAAATACAACAAGAAACATAGTAATACAAATTCTAAGAATAAAAATATATAAAAAATAAATAAAAATTGTATAAAAGTAAAAAAGTAGGGTCACAGTTGGGTTTAGTCCGAATAAACATTTACAGATTATGAACATATTTACAGTATTTTGAGTAGTATGAATAATATAAATATAAATATCACCTGAGTTAGAGAATATTGCACCAGACAGTGGGAGTCTAGCGCATGTTACAGATTATAAACATATTTACAGTATTTTGAGTAGTATGAATAATATAGATATAAATATCACCTGAGTTAGAGAATATTGCACTAGACAGTGGGAGTATTGCACTTACAGGCATATGCCTTGGGGGCATGTTAAGTGTTCAGAAGGGAAATGGCCTGTGGAAAGAAACTGTTCCTGTGCCTGGATGTTCTTGTGGCCAGTGATCTGTGTCGCCGTCCTGACGGTAACAGTTCAAACAGGTGGTGTCCAGGGTGAGTGGAGTCTGTGATGATTTTACCTGCTCTCTTCCTCACTCTGGAAGAGTACAGGTCCTGGAGGGTTGGCAGGGGGGCACCAATAATCCTCTCTGCAGTCCGGACTGTCCGTTGTAGTCTCCTGATGTCCAATTTGGAAGCTGAACCAAACCAGACAGTGATGGAAGTGCTTAAAACAGACTCAATGATGGCTGAGTAGAACTGGATCAGCAGCTCCTGTGGCAGATTGAACTTCTTCAGCTGGCGAAGGAAGTACAGTCTCTGCTGGGCCTTTTTCACAATGGAGTCAATGTGATTTGCCCACTTCAGGTCCTGAGAGATGGTAGAGCCCAGGAACCTGAATGACTCCACTGCTTCCACAGTGCTGTTCATGATGGTGAGAGGGGGGAGTGCTGGGGTGTTTCTCCTGAAGTCCACAATCATCTCCACTGTTTTGAGTGTGTTCAGCTCAAGGTTGTTATAACTGCACCAGACAGCCAGCTGTTCAACCCCCAGTCTGTAAGCAGACTCGTCACCATTTTGGATGAGACCGATGACAGTGGTGTCGTCTGCAAATTTCAGGAGCTTGACAGAGGGGTCTTTAGAAGTGCAGTCATTAGTGTAAAGGGAGAAGAGCAGTGGGGAGAGAACGCACCCTTGGGGGGCGCCAGTGCTGATGGTGAGGGTCCTGGATGTGAGTTTCCCCAGTCTCACTAGCTGCTGCCGGTCCGTCAGGAAGCTGGAGATCCACTGACAGATTGAGGATGGCATGGAGAGCTGAGTCAGTTTGGCTGTGAGAAGATCAGGGATGATGGTATTGAAGGCCGAACTGAAGTCCACGAATAAGATCCGTGCATAAGTCCCAGGTCTGTCAAGATGTTGCAGGATATAGTGCAGTCCCATGTTGACTGCATCATCCACAGACCTGTTTGCTCTGTAAGCAAACTGAAAGGGATCCAGCAGGGGTCCAGTGATGTCCTTCAGATAGGCCAACACCAGTCTTTCAAACGACTTCATGACCACAGACGTGAGAGCGACAGGTCTGTAGTCATTAAGTCCAGTGATTTTAGTTTTTTTGGGAACCGGGATGATAGTGGAGCGTTTGAAGCAGCAGGGAACTTCACACTGCTCCAATGATCTGTTGAAGATCTGCGTGAAGACTGGGGCCAGTTGGTCAGCACAGGCTTTTAGACAAGCAGATGAGATGCCGTCTGGGCCTGAAGCTTTCCTAGTCTTCTGTTTTTTGAAGACTCTGCTCACGTCCTCCACGCAGACCTTAAGCTCAGGTTGGATGGCAGAAGGGGGGAGGAGAGGGGTTGCAGGAGGTGATGGTGGATGTGTGAAGTGCACATCAGAGCGGGTGTGAGGTGTGAGTCTGGGCTTCTCAAACCTGCAATAGAATGCATTGAGAGTGTCAGCCAGTTGTTGATTCTCCACAGATGGGGGGGATGGTGATTTGTAGTTGGTGATGTTCCTCAGGCCTCTCCAGACTGATGCGGGGTCGTTGGCTGAAAACTGGTTTTTCAGCTTTTCAGAGTAGCTTTTTTTAGCAACTCTGATCTCCTTTGTCAGTCTGTTTCTGGCCTGGTTATACAAGATTTTATCCCCACTTCTGTAAGCATCTTCTTTGGCATGACGAAGCTGTTTGAGTTTCCCAGTAAACCATGGTTTATCATTAGTGAATGATAAGAATGTCCTGGTAGGAATGCATGTATCCTCACAGAAACTGATATATGATGTTACAGTATCTGTGAGCTCATCCAGATCGGTGGCTGCAGCTTCAAAAACAGTCCAATCAGTGCAATCGAAGCAGGCCTGTAGATCCTGCTCTGCTTCATTGGTCCATCTTTTTACAGTCCTTATTACAGGTTTAGCTGATTTCAGTTTCTGCCTGTAGGTCGGTATAAGATGAACCAAACAGTGATCAGAGAGCCCCAAAGCTGCCCGTGGGACGGAGTGATACGCATTCTTTATCGTGGTGTAACAGTGGTCCAATATATTACTGTCTCTGGTAGGACATGTAACATGCTGTCTGTATTTTGGCAGTTCACGGGAGAGATTTGCTTTGTTAAAATCCCCAAGAATGATTAAAAGAGAGTCTGGGTACCTTTGTTCCATTTCAGCTATATGTTCAGCCAGCTGTTGTAGCGCTGCGCTCACACACGCGTCTGGAGGAATGTAAACATTCGCGAGAATGAATGAGGAAAACTCCCGCGGCGAGTAGAAAGGTTTACAGTTTATGAAATGCGCCTCTAAATTAGGAGAGCACATCTTCTTCAGTGTTGTTACATCTGAACACCAACTTTCGTTAATGAAGAAACACAATCCACCACCTCTCGTTTTCCCCGTTAGTTCCGCGATGCGATCCGCTCGGAACAGCTGGAAGCCCGGCAGATGTAGTGCGTTGTCCGGTATGGCTTCACTCAGCCAGGTTTCAGTGAAGCACAGAGCAGCGGAGTTTAAAAAATCCTTGATAGTGCGGGTGAGGAGAAGAAGTTCGTCCATTTTGTTAGGAAGAGATCGGAGATTCGCAAGATGAATACTGGGTAGTGCAGTGCGGAGGCCGCGCTCGCGGAGTTTAACCAGCGCGCCCGCGCGCTTCCCGCGTTTGCGTCTGACCGCGCGTTTGAACAACACCGCTGCCCCTCCAACGAGAATGTCCAGTAAAACGTCTGAGTTATCAAAATCTGTAAAAAACTTGTCTGGTGTGTGTTTCCTAATGTCCAGAAGTTCGTCTTTGGTGAAACTGATAGGAAAAGAATGACTAAACGCAGAACAAACGAACAAAAACAACACAATGACTGGAGAGCTCCACACCGAGGCAGCCATCCGCGGCGCCATCTTGGTTTATCCATCTTGGTTTATATATATATATATATATGTTTAATATAGGTATAATATAGGTATATTATATATAATATTTACAATATATGTTTAATATATATAGAGAGACAGAGATATATTTATATTTGTTTAATATTGCAAACATAACAGACAAGAATCTAGCTAGACTGATTTAATTATGTCACACTACAGGACGGGCTGTCACACCACAGGACTTTTTCACCTTTGCAGCCATTTTGAGTAATTGCTATACAAGACTGACCTTGGGCATTACAGTAACTGAATAAGTTCATTGTTTTAAACCTGAATATGATTCTTTTTTTTAAATATTTTTCTTTTTTCTCGAACTAGATCAGTCTAGATCAGTCACACCACAGGACTATCAAAAATGGACACATTCATGGTCTGACATAAATGATGAAATAAATCAAATTAATAAGAGATTAACACTCATCTTTTAACCTCCTTAGCACATCCAAACATCTGGGGGACTTCCTGGTAGGGGTCTTGACTGAAGGACCCCTATGGCTGTCCATGTAACTGCCAGAACAAAAATCTAATATCCTATGTCACACTGCAGGACAGCATTTGTGTTTCAAAACTAAATGTACTGTAAATATTATTTTAGTACTTTTTAGCATTTTGAAAACTTAAGTTAATTAAGTAATACAAAATAATGCCAAGGCATTTATTAGCTGCTCCAAGCATATCTGCTTTATTTTACTAATATTTACATTTGATGAGTCATCAATGTTACAGTCACACCGCAGGACATTTTGCTATTCACCTTATAATATGAACACGTCCCAAAATCATAATATTTATATAAAATGATGTTCTATGCCCCACTGGCATGTGTTGTTTTAATTGAGAAATACAGTTCAGTAAACATTTAAACTTGATTACAGCAAAAACATGCGTCACGTCATCTGCCCAATTACCTCTAAGTTCCTCTTTTCTTTTTTTTCAGTTTCTCGACACGTCCTAAAGTAAACAGTCTTCTCCCCAGAATCACTATCAAACCATACATGACAAATATTACGGCCCACTAAAGCACCAGAGAGAATATCAGTCACAGCAGAAATGGAGTTTTCTTCCAACTCAGGAAACTCGCTCTCGATCAGGGACACATCAAACAATTTAAGTTTGTTTTAAATAGCTTTTCGCTCCTTTTGATCCTTCTTTTGACGCGTCAGGGCAGCCCTTCGTGATAATTCACCCCTCATCTCCACATGACTTTGCGGATTAATTTGTCTTTTCTTTCGAGCCATACCTACTGCCCAATAGATGATCTTTTCCTTTTTAGGATATTTCAGTTCATCGAGGTACTCAACTAGATGGTTTTTTTGAGCCCTCATCCTAGATGACATGAAGCATAGGGTGGCATTAGGAGCTCGGTGCTTGGCAGCACTAAACATAGCCTACCCATAATTTCTTCAGAGTCAATGTTGTGTGGCCTAGCTGTTTCTGTTTCTTTCCGTAATTCATCAGTCACAACCAGTTCCATTTTAATCCAAGATGGCGCTGCGTGAGTGGTAGCCTGTTGCTTCAGCTCTGAGCTTTTTTTGTTTTATTTGTATTTATTTCTTTTTTGTGTGCGTTTATTTTCCTCTTTTTTTTCTTCTTTAAACTTTCTTCAATGTATGGGCACATGGATGTAACTTGGCAATGGGAGAATCATTCGGCCGCGGCTCCATTGTTTACACATGGGAACAGTTGTTAGCACTGAGGCACACTAGGATTTCTTCTACTGAAAGACAGGAGATTCCTGAGGAATTATTTAAAAGAAGAAGAAGGGGATGCAGAGGTGGAGTTAAACGTCGAGAAAGGAAAAGACGGTACAAACCATGCATCCCGTCTGTTATTATGGGGAACGTGAGATCTCTCCCCAATAAGATGGAAGAGCTAACGGTGCTAACCCGGCTGCAGAGGGAATACAGGGAGTGCAGTGTTATGTGCTTCACGGAGACTTGGCTGAATGAACTCACTATGGACTCACTGGTTACATTGGATGGCTTTCAACTTGTGAGAGCAGACAGGAGAGCAAAGGAGAGCGGTAAGAGGAAGGGTGGGGGAATTGCGATGTTTGTGAACAACAGATGGTGTAACCCTGGGCACATCAGTGTTAAGGAGCAGCTCTGCACTAAAGACATTGAGTTGCTAGCGGTTAGCATGCGGCCATATTACATCCCGAGGGAGTTTTCACACATCATTGCGATAACTGTTTACATCCCCCCTCGGCTGATGCTTCAGCTGCATGTGAGCTTCTTCACAGACTTGTCACAGCTGCAGACATCACACCCACAGTCCTTCTTCCTCATCTCCGGAGACTTTAATCATGCTCTCTTGTCCTCAACACTTCCTACCTTCACCCAGTATGTTAAATGCCACACAAGGGACAATAAAACATTGGATCTGCTGTATGCCAACATTAAGGAGGCATATAGCTCTTTACCCCTCCCCCCGTTAGGCCGCTCAGATCATAACCTGGTCCATCTTCTGTCTGCTTACATACCTTTGGTGAGTAAACAACCCCCCACCACTAAGTATGTGAGGAAATGGTCTGAGGAGGCCAGTGAAGCACTGAGAGACTGCTTCGAGATCACAGACTGGGAAATGCTCTGTAATTCTCATGGGGAGGACATTGACACTCTCACTTACTGTGTTACTGATTACATAAATTTCTGTGTGGAGAATACCATACCTAAGAAGAAGGTTCGGTGTTTCTCCAATAACAAACCTTGGGTGACTCTAGAACTCAAAGCCCTGCTGAATGAAAAGAAAAGACTTTTTAAATCTGGGGAAAGAGAAGAGTTGAGGATGGTCCAAAAAAAAACTAAGATGGGAGATTAGGAAAGGAAAAGACAGTTACAGGAAGAAGTTGGAGTCACGCCTCCAACAAAACAACATAAGGGAGGTTTGGAGGGGTCTGAAAACCATCTCCTGGCAGAACAAAGTCAGTTGGCAGAGGCTTTGTTTCTGGTGACTGTGACAGGGCAAATGAATTAAATCTTTTTTTCAATAGATTTGATTCTACCCCCTCTCCTCCCACCTCCAACCAGACTTCAGACCTGTCGGTGAGTCAACCTTTTCCTCTCTGGCCACTGCGGACCAACTCATCACCCCTAAGGGCTTCTGAGACATCGGCATCACCTACTTCACATCTGACCATTGACTTTTCAGTTATGGATGCTTCACATCCCTCCCCCCATCCTTCTCTTCAGGGAGCTTCTATACCTCCCTCTAGCAGCCTCTCTCTGACGGTCAATCAGGTGAGGAAGGAGCTAAAAAAGATCAAGGCAAAAAAGGCACCGGGCACGGATGGAATCTGCCCCAGAATGCTTAAAGATTGTGCAGACCAGCTCAGTGAAGTCATCCTGTACATCTTCAACTTGAGCCTGAGTCTGGAGCGAGTTCCAGTCCTGTGGAAGACTTCGTGTGTTGTTCCAGTTCCAAAAACTGCACATCCCAGGGAGCTCAATCACTTCAGACCGGTTGCCTTAACTTCACACCTGATGAAGACCTTGGAGAGGATTGTATTACGACATCTGAGAACCGTGGTGAGTTCAGAACTGGATCCCCTACAGTTCGCTTACCAACCAGGCATAGGGGTGGAGGATGCCATCATTTATCTTTCACATAGAGCACTGTCACATCTGGAGAGCACTGGGAGCACTGTGAGGGTCATGTTTTTTGATTTTTCCAGTGCTTTCAATACAATTCAACCATCGCTGCTCTGGAGGAAGCTATTGGGGGCTGGTGTTGACCAACACCTGTCTGCATGGACCATCAGTTACCTCACTGACAGACCACAGTATGTGAGGCTCCAGGACTGTGTGTCTGATGTGGTGATGAGCAGTACAGGAGCACCACAGGGGACAGTGCTAGCTCCTTTTCTCTACACCCTGTACACAGCGGACTTCAGGCATAACACAAGCAGCTGTCACATGCAGAAGTTCTCCGACGATACTGCCATTGTTGGGGGGGTTTCAGAGGAGAATGACCAGGAGTACCGGGAGGTCATCGGGGACTTTGTCAACTGGTGTGAGTCAAACCACCTTCACATCAACGCCAGCAAGACAAAGGAGATGGTAGTTGACTTTCGCCGGAGGCCACCTGATGCTACACCGGTGAACATCCAGGGTTTTGACATTGAGATGGTGGAGACATACAAATACCTGGGTGTTCACCTTAACAAGAAACTAGACTGGTCCACAAACACAGATGTCCTGTACAAGAAGGGCCAAAGCCGTCTCCACCTACTGAGGAGGCTGAGTTCCTTCGGTGTGTGCAGGTCTCTGTTAAAAACTTTTTATGACTCTGTGGTGGCA
Source organism: Abramis brama (assembly GCF_963993115.1). Classification (NCBI taxonomy): domain Eukaryota; kingdom Metazoa; phylum Chordata; class Actinopteri; order Cypriniformes; family Leuciscidae; genus Abramis; species Abramis brama. The sequence goes on along the minus strand of NC_139963.1, from coordinate 53,323,673 downwards.
TCTGCAATCTTTTATGCAGTAGCCTGCTGGGGAGCTGGGAGTACAGAAAGGGACAGGAAAAAGCTTAATAAACTGGTGAAGAAGGCTAGCTCTGTTCTGGTCTGCCCTCTGGACACCATAGAGGAGGTGGGGGAGAGGAGGATGTTAGCCAGGCTGACATCTATTATGGGCAACACTTCTCACCCCCTACATGAGACTGTGAGCTCCTTGAGCAGCTCCTTCAGTAGCAGACTGCTGCACCCTCAGTGTAAGAAGGAGCGCTTCCGCAGGTCCTTCATTCCAGCAGCAGTCAGACTATTTAATGCAACATCATAATGCAGCACTGCTAGCTGCTTCTGCACTTTGAGTAGCACCGGACAATTACTCTGCATTTCTTTATCTATTTATTACTTTGTGTCACTTATAAGTGCAATATGTTACCTCTATTCATTTACATTATACTTATTTGTATACTTGTATATTTGTATTTATATACTGTCTGTTTACATAAGGTTGGCTATTGTGTGAATACAGTTGTTTTTCTAAGTAATCTTATTCTATTCTATTTTCTATTCTCTATATTTTTTGTATTTCTTGCTTTATTTTTGAGCTGCTGTAACACAGAAATTTCCCCAGTGTGGGATTAATAAAGTCTATCAAATCAAATCAAATCAAATCAAATATCGTTTGTACTGTCTTTCTATGACAGCAGTTGTAGCAGAAAGACAGACAGACATCATACTGACAAAATAATCTTTGTCCGATGGAAACTCTAGGAGTCTGGCTAATGTTGAGTGACACTTGTCAAGGGTGTCACCAAAAAAATCTGTATCACGAGTGAGGACACTGATTGGATCCCGTTGAGCTGCTTTGAGGGATGACAGAACGTTTTTGACAATACTTATTCCTTCCAGGTGATCAACTTGCTTATCGGCAGAAGTGTAAAACTTCTTCATCCAAGGGCCTGATAATAGTTTTCCATTCAAGCCGAGGACCTGGATTTCCAACTTGGCAGTTGGGTTAGTGAAGTCTTTGTGCAAACTTGACAGCAATCCACCACATGACACTGTCCCAGTTCTCAAGAACTTCTCAAACAGTTCATAATGCTCTATGTATTTGCCACATAGGTGAAAAAGTACATGGAGACGATTCCCGCGATATCGAGGTAACAAGCCACGGGGCAAATTGACATCTTCAAGAAAAGTAGTGAAACCCTTTGGGTCTCCCTTCCCATCCTTATAACGAAGAGGTTTGCCCCACGGCTCTGAAATTCTCTGGATTGCAGCGTGGTTTACAACTGCGTGGTCTGTCATAACATTTGAAATGTTGCTGATAATAGATTTACGGCAGTCTTGGTAATCACAGAAATAAAAACCTGAATAAACTTTAGCCAGTTCATCAATAGAACTTGTCACATGTTCAGCATAGTCTTCCGCAGTGCCACCGGGTAACTGATCGATGGCTACTACAAAGCACTTTGTTTTAGTTGTAAGATGTATGCTATTTATATGAACACCTTCCTGTGTTGTTGAGTCAAATTCTAGTGTAAGGTTCTCGGTAGTCAATGCCACTTCAGCGGTTTGTAGGTCCGATATCGCACCAAGCTCCCGGGCCATCTGCTCGACAGTATTTCTGTGGGGAACAGCAGTAATCTTTACTCCAAATCGCATAGCAAACCTTCTGATGAGTACTGGTATATTCTTAGTAGGAACATGGTTGATTATTGAATCATACACCATCTGTCTCATATCTAATGAGAACGTTTTCTCATCTTTCTTAGTTTTTTTCTCCACAACAGACGCTTCATTAGTAATGGATTCTTTAAGACAGAGTGTTTCATTCTCTAAGTACCTTATCTCGTCATCTTTTTCAGTTAACAAGTTTGAGAGTCTAGTATGGTCATTCTCATGAAGTTTTCTACTAACGGTAGTAAAACGCCTGTTCTTGTTGGACTGCTTCAATCTGCGGTGCTTCTTTTTCAGAGTGGCCAACTTAAATTTAGTTTCCTCTAGTTCAGTAGCCCATTTTGTGGTTTTCAGTTCATGTCGAAGAATCCTAATTGTAGATTTTTTCCTCCCTATGATTTCATCTTTCCTTTTAAGACACTGGTTCAGGTACTTCACACTCTTATGCTGTCTCAGCTGCTTTCTTAAAGAAGTCATAACCTCGTATTACCTTGGATACCTACTGCTGTATTATAGTCTTTCAGGCCCTTCTAAAAAAGAAAAGTGGAAAAAAAATAAACACAGAGCTCCTCAGACCCTTATTTCTGAAGGCATTATTGTCTCGCGAGATCTGATGCGATATTTTGGCTGTCGTGGACGGTCATTATAATAATGCAAATGAGGGGCGCGTTGATTGGTTGCAGGAAGGAGGGGGGTTGACACCGCAGGTAACGCTTTAGCATATCATTACAAACTGACATCATGGCGCAAGTTGTGAATGAACACGACAAGCTTCCCGGCCAGTGTATAAGTATGAGGCGCCGTTTAGGGCTTAAATCAAACTTCATTCACGCACACATATATGAAACACGCTTGCATACATATATACTAAGTAGTCACACAAACATGTATATGAACTCTCCACGCACATAACGTTAGCCGCGTCCAAATGATCTGAGGGCGCGGGCGGGTATACGGTAGATATATACACTGATGTCGCCTTGGCTACGGTTTCGTTCCAATGAACTGCAGTAGCCAAGGCGACGTCTAGTGTATCTATACCTGCCCGCGCCCTCAGATCATTTGGACGCGGCTGTGTTCAAGAGGTAACAACGATATAAATACTGTTCGTTTTCTCACACAAACCGCTCGTTTTGTGTCTTAGGCCATCAATGTGTACTTACGATGGGGAATTGTTTAATTTGGATGATGGGGAATTGTTTTAATTTGGACTTTGTGCATGCTCTTTGAGACAGTGACCATAGACCTGCATGAAATGACTGACAGACAAGAACGGTTTGACCTAAAAATATCAAAATTGAAACTACTGCGGAAAAAAAGACACCTACATCTTGGATGCCCTTCAGGTAAGCTAAAATATACCAAAATTTAAAGTGAACTATCCCTTTAATTAGTATTTTTGTTTCCAGTCCAAATATATAAAAATTCTTACATCAAGAAGCATTTACTAGAGAAGTAAAATGACATAAGAAATTCTATTTTGTTTTAAGATAAAAAGAAAGCTCTCCACGCTCTCTTCTCTATGCAACAACAACTCATTTGAATATCATGCTATTACACTTACAACTCCCATTAAGATCCATATTGTAGTCATTTATCGCCCCCCAGGTCAGCTGGGTAACTTTGTAGACGAGTTGGATGTGCTGCTGTCCACTTTTACTGAGGACGGCACCCCACTTCTAGTGTTTGGTGACTTCAACATCCATCTTGAAAACCACATGCAACCGACTTCACTTCTCTCCTAGCCTCTTTCGATCTCAAACGACTCATCACCACAGGTACTCACAAATCAGGCAACCAACTGGACCTGGTTTACACACGCAACTGCATCACAGACAACATCTTGGTGAGACCTCTCCATGTTTCAGATCATTTCCTCATTACTTTCAGTCTACAACTCTCTACCCCTGCACCACCAACACCCCCACCAGTCACTTTCAGGCGAAACCTGCGCTCACTTTCTCCCTCCCATCTTTCCTCTGCCGTGTCATCTTCTCTTCCCCCACCCTCACAATTCTCATCTCTGGATGTGAATACCGCAACGGATACCTTATGCTCCACTCTAACCTCTTCTCTAGACATTATCTGCCCTCTCTCCTCCAGGCCAGCACGCGCTACTCCCTCTAACCCCTGGTTATCTGAGGTTCTTCGGGAACACCGGTCCGAACTCAGGGCACCGGAGAGGAAATGGCACAAATCAAAAGACGCATCTGACCAATGTATCAATCTCTCCTGTCTTCCTTTTCTATTGATGTTCATGCTGCAAAATCGTCATACTTCCACAACAAGATCAACAGCTCCTCCAACACACGATCACTCTTCAAGACATTCAACTCTCTCCTCTGTCCACCTCCACCACCACCCGCCTCCTCCTTAACTGCTGACGATTTTGCGAACTTCTTCACCAACAAAACAACAGCTATCAGCAGTCAGTTCTCAACTCCACACCCACAGGAACCCAGACCATCTCTCCCACACTTCTACCATCACTCACACACATCATCAACTCATCCCTCCATACTGGCACCTTCCCCACAGCATTCAAGCAGGCTCGGGTTACTCCACTGCTTAAAAAACCAACGCTAAACACATCATTTGTAGAGAATTACAGACCTATCTCTCTCCTACCATTCATTGCGAAGACACTTGAAAGAGCTGTTTTCAACCAAGTAACATCCTTTTTGTCTCTAAACATCCAGCTGGATGTCAACCAATCTGGCTTCAAGAAAGGGCATTCAACAGAGACTGCATTACTGTCAGTCACAGAAGCCCTCCGGATCGCAAAAGCGGCCTCCAAATCTTCAGTCCTCATTCTTCTGGATCTGTCTGCTGCCTTCGACACTGTGAATCATCAAATCCTTCTGTCCAGCCTCTCATCACTGGGCATCACAGGAACTTCACTCCACTGGTTTGAGTCCTATCTCACAGGTAGGTCCTTCAAGGTCGCATGGAGAGGCGAGGTATCCAGAGCACATCAACTGACCACAGGGGTTCCCCAGGGTTCGGTTCTTGGTCCCCTCCTCTTCTCCATATACACCACATCACTGGGACACATCATACAGGCACACGGCTTCTTCTACCACTGCTATGCTGATGACACACAGCTCTTCCTCTCGTTTCAACCAGATGATCCCACAGTAGCTGCACGAGTCTCAAGCTGTCTGGCGGACATCTCCACATGGATGAAGGAACATCACCTGCAGCTCAACCTGGCAAAGACTGAGCTTCTCGTCCTCCCTGCCAATCCGTCTCTACAGCACGACTTCACCATCCAGCTAGAGTCATCATCAATCACCCCATCAAGGTCGGTCAGAAATCTTGGAGTAACGTTTGATGACCAGCTGACCTTCACAGATCACATTTCAAAGACAGCTCGATCATGCAGGTTTGCACTGCACAACATCAGGAAGATCAGGCCTTTCCTAACTGAGCATGCAACACAACTTCTCGTCCAGGCCCTGGTCATTTCTAGGCTTGACTACTGTAATGCTCTTCTGTCCGGACTTCCAGCATGTGCAATCAAACCCCTACAGATGATCCAGAATGCTGCAGCTCGTCTTGTCTTCAACGAGCCCAAGAGGGCCCACGTCACTCCTCTGTTCATCTCTCTGCACTGGCTACCTCTCGCTGCTCGCATCAAGTTCAAGGCATTGACGCTTGCTTACAAATCTATCACAGGCTCAGCTCCCTCCTACTTTCACTCACTCCTACAAGTCTACATCCCTACCAGAAGCCTACGATCGGTCAACGAGCGACGTCTCGTGGTTCCATCACAGAAAGCCACAAAATCACTTTCCAGAACATTCTCATTCACAGTTCAATGCTGGTGGAACGCTCTCCCCACCCTCATCCGGAATGCAGAATCCCTGACAACATTCAAAAGACAACTGAAAACCTATCTATTCCGTGAGCACTTAACCTCATAAAAAAAAAAAAAAATTCCTTTCCCTTTGAAAACATCACTTATCAGGCTTATGCTACTCTGAATAATGCCTGAACTTTGTATTTTGAGCAATTCTTGCGTTGTTGTTGTTTTTGCCTCTTCATGATGACTCGCTTAATTTAGTCCTAATTTGTAAGTCGCTTTGGATAAAAGCGTCTGCTACATGACTAAATGTAAATGTAAATGTAAAGTCATTTAAGTAATTTTTGCTTAGAACAAGCAAAATTATCTGCCAATGGGGTAAGAAAAATAATCTTGTTTTCCATTCGAATTCAGATTTTTTTTTCTTACCCCATTGGCAGATAATGTTGCTTGTTTTAAGCAAAAATTACTTAAATGACTTTCTTTTTATCTTAAAACAAAATATAATTTCTTATGTCATTTTACTTATCTAGTAAATGCTTCTTGCTTCTTGATTTAAGAATTTTTAGATATTTGGACTGGAAACAAAACAAAAATACTAAGTAAGAAAAGCATTTTTTGCAGTGTAGGCCAAAGAAATTCATTTTTACAACACACAGCAATGAGGCCTTCAAGTACTAAAGACATTTCAGTAATTGTGAAAATAATTCAATTTTACCAACTCTGTGCAGAATAATACAGCACACATGGGCTAAAATGTTTGTAAGATTTGGCCAATCAGCTTGCTAGAAACGGGTCACATGACCTAGCAGGCAGCCAGAAGCACAGTTGTTCCTAAACAAATCCATAACCATACATGGAATTTATTTATATGTTTGACTAAATCATGCCAATAATGTAATCTAGAGATTCTAAACCTTCGTTCTGTATGATTACTTTGAAAAATACTGTACGGATTGATGAAAACTGGGAGAAGTTTTGGAAGCCAATATGATTGAATGGCCGATTCAGCTTTTGACAACAACGTCACTTGCGGATCGTAAAAAAAAACATATGCAAGTGTTACAATCAATCCCAAACTTCACCTAATTCAAGTTAAATGTATATTCTATTAAAAGTATTGAGTTTGAAACAAAAAAATACTCACCTTCATAGCGGATTTTGATGCCAAACACGAGAGAAATGTTGCTTCGCTTATAGCTTTCTTCTTACGGCAGCCATCTTGGAAATTCGAACGTGAGAATCAACGTGATGACGTAATTTATGTCACTAGTATATGGGCTTTAGAGATATTCACAAACCAAAGATATGACAGATTTCCTAAGTCACCAACACGCCTGGCGCTGATCACCTGCTGAGAACACAGCCGCAGGAACAAAGCGCTTGTGCGTATATAGGTCAGTTTGTCACATACCTACAATGTTTAAGTGACTACAGTGGCTCAACCATAAGTTTATCAAGCGTCGAGAATACTTTTTGTGCAGGAAAAAAATAAAACAAAAAAACGACTTTATTCAACTATTTAGTTATTTGCTTATTTTTATTTTTAATTTTTTTGCGTACAAGAAGTATCTCGTCGCTTGATAAATCGTCAGTTTCTGCACATAAAAACTGTTACGTGTTAGAGATCTAATTACTTTAATACAATGTAGGCCTAGTAGGGGTGGGCGATATGGCAAAAATATCATATCATGATTTTTTTCAGAAAAATCACGATTCACGATTTTTTCACGATTCTTGGTTGTTGGTTGTGTTGGTTTTACTATTTTGTGACTGAGCATTACAGCCACTAATGTCTATATTTTAAAAACAAAGCCTTAGGTAACAAAATATAAAATAAAAAAGAATGACAGACAGGGGCGAAGATAAAAATATTTGTCATTATTTTCTTTGTTATTAAATATTAAGATCAAAGATACACATTACACATACACAACTTAATATACAAATTAAATAAACAGTGCTTTATGTTTTTTTTAGCTACAGTAGGTGTATTTAACAGTAGCATTGAAGAAAGTAATTAAATGAACAAAAATGAAAATAAAACAAAACATAGACTTCACTGTATAAATTATACATTTATACTTATTAAAGCTACTATTAAAGTGATCAGTCAAGAGCAGTGAGTGATTTTCTCTTTGCATTTTGTTGTTTTATTAACATTAAAGGTAAGGTATAGCTCTCCTAAAAATTCAAATTGTCATAATTTACTATCTCAAGTTGTTTTAAACTTGAATAAGTTTCTTCTGTTGAAAATAAAAGTTACTGAGCCACATTCTTCAAAATTTTTATATTAGAAAAATATTAGAAGGAAATTAATACAGGTTTGGAACAACATTAGAGTGCGTAAATAATGAGAATATTTATTTTTGAGTGAACTATCCCGTTCAAGGACAAGCGGCAGCGTGTTTGCTACTGTCTCTCTAAGAGCTGCGCACGACGCGTCTAATATAAATGCATTTGACAAGCAGATTTTCTCTCAGTTTTCTCAAGTTTGCTTTCACTTTAGACATAACCGACTTTATGTAAACCTTGTGTATTTGACAGTATTAGCACAATAAGACTCGAAATATAACTTAGTCTAGTATCCAGGCGCTGATAGACAGGCTTTTAGTGCATGTGAGCTTCACATGTATAACTTAACATACGCACTGAGAAACGCGCATCAGCACGCAAATTAAATGTTTAACCAACAATTATTGCACATGCGAATTATGAACTTTTGTGAACTGCAGTGTCCCGTTCCGCTGCGTTAACATTTTATGTGAATATACGTCACGTTGTTATGTAGGACAGACTGACAGAGGCGCCAGAACAGCAACTGATAGATGCACGATACTACGATATTTCTTAAAAAGCAGGTCGTGGAGACATTTTAATCGTCCACGATCAAAAATCGACATATCGCACACCCCTAAGGCCTAGTTATCATAAAATCAAACCGTGTTTCAGTTCATAGTTAGGCTATGTTGCGTGTTTGAAGATGAGTGTCATTAGTGCTTGTCTTTGTATTATTGATGTTTTATCCATGTCTTGGGTGTCACGATTCTCCAAATCCTCGATTCGATTACATTTTCGATTCTAAAGTCACGGTTCGGTTCAATTCGATTCTCGATTTAAACAAAAAAATTGAAAGCACAAGCTATGCCATTTTTAGACTTTTATGCAATATAATAATATCTGACCTTTGTTCGCAATGTACCACACACTACATTGTCAAATTTAAAATGTTTATTAACAACATAATGTAACAATAACTTATATCTTCAGTCAATTGGAAACTTAAACAATATAACCTATTACCTATTATAGTCCCGGGGCTCCCTGGACTCCTCAGAGCAGTCACAGGCGAATAGCACAGCGTTTTAAATTGGGTTCCCACAGCGTTTGCAACGCAGTACGAGAGAACGTTTTCGTAAGGGACCGTACTTGGTTACTTGCGTAACCTCGGTTCCCTTAGAGATAAGGCAACATTGTGTTGCCTTGCCTTGCCGTGCTATTTCGCTCAAATCTGGTACTTTGCTTCAGTCGATCTAAACCTAAAGTCCTTTGGTGATTTTTCTCTGAATTTATACACCTTAGCCGTGTCCAAATTGGCGCGCTCGAGGTTAGCAGGGTGCCAAGCGCTCTCATTGAACTGCACGCCACTACTAACTCGCCATAGGTTCGTGCAGTTGCCACAGCACAGACAATCAGCTTGCTCAGACGAGCTATAATGCTCTCGCTGTGCAGCTGCTATGCGTTTTAACCCTCTGGGGTCTATGGTGTTTTTGGGGCCCTTGGGATGTTTTGACATGCCCTGACATTTGTGCTTTTTTCAATTATTTATAAACATGTTAATGGCAAAGGAAATTCACTCTATATAGCACAAACAGGGCTACCATAATATGTGAGCAACATGTATGTAGATGTTTGTATCTTTAAGAGAATAATGTTTAATGCATAGTTATTGAAAAAAACTAAAAATGAAAGTTGCTGAAATAAGACCACAAAACTCATACTTAATATATGTGTCCACAAGACTTTTGACTAATGGATGTTGTCGCTTCAAGTTCTTAGTCTTGTTTTATCGTTCACAAAAAAACAATACATTGATTTAAACTGTGTAAAACAGGTTTTGCTTGGAAAGCCAATATGCGAGGGGGCGTGAACGAGGAGTGGTTAACACCTGAGAATACAATGTCCCACCCATTATGTGTAATGACTTGCATAATGAGCCATTCATTCAAAACATATGAGCAGAAGTTGCTAAACAAAAGCTTATTTGATGTGGCAGTATATTCTACAGTAAAAACTGTACCCAAATCTAGTCAACAAAATGTTGTCTTTCATATTTCGCCTGACTGTAATGTTGTTTTTATGAAATATTAGGGCATATAAATGTTAACATATAAGCAAAAATTGGCAAACAAAAGCTTATTTGAGGTGGCAGATATTTTACAGTAAAAATGTATAATCTATCCAAAACTAATCAACGAAATGTTGTCTTTCATATGTCTGTAACATAGGTCTTTCGTTTTTATTATAAGAAATATAAATGTTAATTTGCAGTTTAATACGTTGCTTATACAAATACGTTTTATTTCAACAAATTTCAGTCGATTTTTACTCAGTAGGCCTATAGCAATACAGTTTGCTAAAAGCGAAACATTCATTCACACACAGAAACGCGATTCAAATTTAAACCGTCTTATGTTAGTTGTGGTAAACAGCGCACATCGCTGCCGTTCATTCATTCACACACAGAAACGCGATTCACTTGAGAATGAAAAAAAAAACTTACTACAGTATTCCTCAGCTCAGCTGAATCTGTTGCTCCTCGAAATACCAGCACTTCTGAGGTACATTTTCCATTATTATTATTACAATAGTATTATTCCTCACAGCGCCGCGAGACGGTGTAAACAAGTACAATGATCTGAATAAACTTGATGTGTTTTCTCGAGCTGATGTGGGCATTCACAGTTTGCATGGATTGCCTCAGTCATTTGCGTTTGAATAGCGTGCACTCTCAGTGGGCGGGGTCACATTAAAAATAATTAGCTGAGATGAGAACGACTGACATCTCGCTTTTTTCATACAGATTGCATAAACTGAGAATATTTGTTATCTATATAAAATATTTAATTTAAAAGAAGAGAATTCAAGCTTCATGCCTGTGTGTCTGTATGCCTGTTTGACTGAGTATTCGCTGAGTTATGGTTCATTTTCGGACGTGTTTCAGAATGGACTTAACTGACAGAGAGAAGGCAGAACTCGCTTCGTGTTTATTTTTCTTTATTTGGAAAAAAAGCACAACACTTTGTTTTTATTGTGAGTATACACAAAAAAATACAATTTTTTGTAAAAATACATTTCTAATTGATTGTCAACATCAGGTCAAACTAAGTGTAATTTTAGCTCTGGTTCACAATTTTTTGCAACCATGTTAACAAAATGTCTGACATTTCTCAACATAGTTTACAACATTGTTTTTTATGCAATAAACATTAAACTGTATCAAGTAAATTAACTTTCCAGAATGGCTGACAGGATTGTAATCATAACTTAAGCAAACTCTAATTTTACTTTAATTTAAAACTGTTAAAGCCGCTGTCAGTCTAGACAGCAAGCAAATTTCTGCAATGGTCATGAATTGATGTCACACTCTTTTTGTAAAAAAATTTTTTTTTTTAAACAACTACAAAAGCAATCAGATAAACTAAATAACAAATACTAACTAGGTTAAAAAAAAGTTGCTTGAGAAAGGCTTTTAAGTTTGAAATAGCTAAGAGTTTTAGTTTGTAGTTTTAAAAGCTAGAATGTTAGATAGATAGATAGATAGATAGATAGATAGATAGATAGATAGATAGATAGATAGATAGTGAAATAGCATTTCAGTAAGTTGGCTTAAGTTGACTTAATAAAAAGCTTATCAGTATGTAAAAGGAATATCAATCTAAAAGTTATTGTCAGTATTATGGCCATGTCATATATATATATATATATACATATAATCTTTTTATGTTAATATTATTATGTGTCAATGATCTAATTATTAAATGTAAATCATTTATTAAAGTTAGTCTAAACGATTACAATATTTTAGGGCTCATTTTTATTTCCTTTTACTTCATTTTTCTCTTGTGGAATTTTCATGTTCTAAAAATTAAATTATTATAATTTTTTCTCTCATTTCAGACCTGATGGAAGTAAAGGAAGAGAGTGAAGAACTGAGTGAAGTGAAGGAGGAGAGTGAAGAACTGAGTGAAGTGAAGGAGGAGAGTGAAGAACTGAGCGAAGTGAAGGAGGAGAGTGAAGAACTGTGTGAAGTGAAGGAAGAGAGTGAAGAACTGAGTGAAGTGAAGGAGGAGAGTGAAGAACTGAGTGAAGTGAAGGAGGAGAGAGAAGAACTGAGTGAAGTGGAGGAGGAACATCATGTCCAACCTGGAGAAAAACCTTTGAGTCATTTAAAGACTAAAAATAAATTTATAAACAAAAGAAGAGCCAAGAAATCTTTCACCTGCACTCAGTGTGGAAAGAGTTTCACAACCAAACAAAGTCTTGAGCGTCACATGACAGTTCACACTGGAGAGAAACCGTTCTCAAGTGATCAATGTGGAAAGAGTTTCAGTCAATTAGCAAATCGTAATGTTCACATGAGAGTTCACACCGGAGAGAAGACGTTCTCATGTGATCAATGTGGAAAGAGTTTCAGTCAATTAGCAAATCTTAATGTTCACATGAGAGTTCACACCGGAGAGAAGACGTTCTCATGTGATCAGTGTGGAAAGAGTTTGACAACCAAACAAAGTCTTGAGATTCACATGAGAGTTCACACCGGAGAGAAGCCGTTCACATGTGATCAGTGCGACAAAACATTTATTGGGTCATCAAACCTGAAGGCACACCTGACAGTTCATACAAAGGAGAAGCCTCATTCATGTTCTGAGTGTGGAAAGAGTTTTTCACTGCTGCAATATTTACAAACACATCAGAAAACTCATACTGGTGTGAGCAGTGGCGGACTGGGACAATAATTCAGGCCGGGAATTTGACTCCACTGCCAGGCCACCTCTGCTGCTGCAGTCACCACCACCCTATTCATGTAATCTACTGGACTGATAAACTTGTAGGCTAACCATATTAATGTAACAGGTAGACTACCAGATGCAATATAAATGAATAAAAAAATAACCCTTAAAAACTCACTAGGAATACACCATTTATACTACCAAACCAATGACAAATAGAAAATTGGCTTTTTAAAAGAGATAATAAGAGACACATTCACATGTTGAAATATTTACATTTTATGTATTTTCAGTGCTCAAAAGGGGTGGGCGATATGGCAAAAATATAATATCACAATTTTTTTCAGAAAAATCACGATTCACGATTTTATCACGATTCTTTTTTTAATGTTGGTTTTACTATTTTGTGACTGAGCATTACAGCCAAACTAATGTCCATATTTTAAAAACAAAGCCTTAGGTAACAAAATATAAAATAAAAAAGAATAGCAGACAGGGGCGAAGATATTTTTTTGTCATTTTCTTTGTTATTAAATATTAAGATCAAAGATACACATTACTCATACACAACTTAATATACAAATTAAATAAACATTTGCTTTATGTTTTCAGCTACAGTAGGTGTATTTAACAGTAGCATTGAAGAAAGTAATTAAAATAACAAAAATAACAAATATGAAAATAAAACAAAACATAGACTTCACTGTATAAATTATACATTGATACTTATTAAAGCTACTATTAAAAATTATCAGTCAGGAGCAGTGAGTGATTTTCTCTTTGCATTTTGTTGTTTTTTAACATTAAAGGGATAGTTCTCCTAAAAATGCTATTTGTCATAAGTTACTCTCTCAAGTTGTTTTAAACTCGAATAAGTTTCTTTCTTTTGTTGAAAATAAAAGTTATTTGGAAGAATGTGGGTAACCAAACAGTTGATGTACCCCAGTGACTTCCATAGTATATTTTTCTCCTATGGAAGTCAATGGGGACCAGCTACTGTTTGGATAGCCACATTCTTCAAAATATTAATATTAGAAAAATATTAGAAAATATTAAAAGGAAATTAATACAGGTTTGGAATAACATTAGAGTGCGTAAATAATGAGAGAATTTTTATTTTGGGGTGAACTATCCCTTTAAGGAGAAGCGGCATCGTGTTTACTATTACTACTGTCTCTTTAAGAGTTGCGCGCGACGCGTCTATTATACACGCATTTGACAAGCAGATTTTCTCAAAATTTTCTCAAGTTTGCGTTCACTTTAGACATAACCGACTTTGTTTATGTAAACCTTGTGTGTATTTGACAGTATTAGCACAATAAGACTCAAAGGATAACTTTGTCCAGTATCCAGGCGCTGGTAGACAGGCTTTTAGTGCATGTGAACTTCACATGTACGCGCTGAGAAACGCACACGTTAGAACAGCGCATCAGCACGCGAATTAAATGTTTAACCGACAAGGCATTAAAGCACATGCAAATTATGAACTTTTGTAAACTGCAGTGTCCCGTTCCGCAGCGTGTACGTCGCGTTGTTCAGGATGTTGGGACAGAGGCGCCAGAACAGCAACTGATAGAATGCACCACGATTCTACGATATTTCTTCAAAAGCAGATCATGGAGACATTTTAATCGTCCACGATCAAAAATCGTCATATCGCACACCCCAATGCCAAATTATTATAAATATAATGTAAATGTAATCTTGACCGACCTGTTCCCTTACTGGCGAACATGGCTGGGATTTTGCAGCAGCTTGCTGCGTCTGCATTCGTAGTTGCACACCAGCCTATCACATGCCAGGCTGATGGTCTGCACAGCGGCAGCCGGCAGGCCAGAACGACCGTCAGGCCACCGGGAAATGTCCCGGTGCTCCCGATGGCCAGTCCGCCCCTGGGTGTGAGAGAGTTCATGTGCTTGGAGTGTGAGAAGACTTTTATTACAGTGAACTGTTTAAAACGGCACGAGAGAATTCACACTGGAGAAAAACCTTACAAGTGTTCACACTGTCACAAGAGATTCAGTCAGTCATCAACTCTGAAAACACATGAGAAGATCCACACTGGAGAAAACCCTTACAAGTCTTCACACTGTGACAAGAGATTCAGTCTTTTAGCAAATCTGAAAACACATGAGAGGATCCACACTGGAGAAAAACCTTACAAGTGTTCACACTGTGACAAGAGATTCAGTCAGTTATCAAATCTGAAAACACATGAGAAGATCCACAGTAGAGAGAAACCTTACAAGTGTTCACACTGTGACAAGAGATTCAGTCAGTTATCAACTCTGAAAACACATGAGAAGATCCACAGTAGAGAGAAACCGCACATGTGTGATCAGTGTGGGAAGAGTTTCTCTATTAAAAGTCAGCTGAAGATACACATGAAGATCTGTTAGATCCAGAGCTGGAAATGGCTGAGATTCACTGGGGGACTCTAGTTGGGAAGATTTTGTACTTTTAATGACTAGATGTACTTAAATATAAAATAATTTATATTATAATCTATGATACCATTAAACAGGCTAATTTCATGTTTCCTCCTAACAATATTTTCTTAAAGGTAGGGTAGGTAGGATTTGTCTAAAAAACTTATTTTCCAAATTTGTTTAAACTTTATTTATACATCAATACATAATTAAAATGTAAGTACTCTGAAAAAGAAAGTATAAAAATTGAGTGTCTGTAGACCTCTCACGACTGTTTTAAAGACAGCTCATTATTTCCATTCACTCCACCTCCTCCCTTCTGGGCTCCTTCCAAAGCCACGCCCCCAAAACACATGAACGCGCGACTCCGACCGCTGAGTTGAAGACACATTATTTACCTTAGACGAGCGGAGAGGAAGGAGCACAGTGCATGTAGTGACATGTCAGAATCACATGTAATAAAAAAATTGAATGCTAATTGCTTATGAATATAAACAAATAAGATGTATTTTAGTACTCACTATCAAGCTAGCATATTGATATTGGTAAAGTTTAAATGTGTGTATATATATATATATATATATATATATATATATATATATATATATATATAAATATATAATATATAAATTTAAAATATATATTTTTTGATTCGCTAACGAGCTAGTTATATAAGCTAAAAACAGGTTTTTCCATTACCATCAGTTACATTGTGATGAAGATGAATTTCGTGTAAGATTCATAACATATGGTGTTCTGCATGTAGGGGTGGGAGATATTGACAAAAATGAATATCTCGTAATTTTTTTCCAATATCTCGATATCGATATTCAGGCGATATTTTTGCCATCCTTCAAAGAAATGTGTGCAAACTGGCAAAGAAGGTCCAGTTGGTCTTTTGACTTGCTGCATTTGATATTATTGTAGTCTATAGAAAAAACAATAAAGAAGCTAACTAAACAGAATCTGTGGCAGCCCCTACTTTTCCCACTTACAAAAAAAAAAAAAAAAACTTAACTAGGCACTTCTTGCAACATCCATCCATCCATCCATCTTCTACCGCTTATCCGGGGCCGGGTCGCGGGGGCAGCAGTCTAAGCAGGGATGCCCAGACTTCCCTCTCCCTAGACACTTCCTCCAGCTCTTCCGGGGGGACACCGAGGCGTTCCCAGGCCAGCCGGGAGACATAGTCTCTCCAGCGTGTCCTAGGTCTTCCCCGGGGTCTCCTCCCGGTGGGACATGCCCGGAACACCTTCCCGGGAAGGCGTCCAGAAGGCATCCGGAAAAGATGCCCGAGCCACCTCAACTGACCCCTCTCGATGTGGAGGAGCAGCGGCTCTACTCTGAGCTCCTCCCGAGTGACCGAGCTTCTCACCCTATCTCTAAGGGATCGCCCAGCCACCCTGCGGACAAAGCTCATTTCGGCCGCTTGTATCCGGGATCTTGTCCTTTCGGTCATGACCCACAGCTCATGACCATAGGTGAGAGTAGGAACGTAGATTGACTGGTAAATCGAGAGCTTCGCCTTGCGGCTCAGCTCCTTCTTCACCACGACAGACCGGTACAGGGACCGCATTACTGCAGAAGCTGCACCGATCCGCCTGTCAATCTCCCGTTCCATCCTTCCCTCACTCGTGAACCAGACCCCAAGATACCTGAACTCCTCCACTTGAGGCAGGAGCTCTCCACCAACCTGAAGCGGGCAAACCACCCTTTTCCGACTGAGAACCATGGCCTCGGATTTGGAGGTGCTGATTTTCATCCCAGCCGCTTCACACTCGGCTGCAAACCGTCCCAGTGCATGCTGGAGGTCCTGGTTTGATGAGGCCAACACGACAACATCATCCGCAAAGAGCAGAGATGAAATCGTGTGGTCCCCAAACCTGACCCCCTCCGGCCCCTGGCTGCGCCTAGAAATTCTGTCCATAAAAATTATGAACAGAACCGGCGACAAAGGGCAGCCCTGCCGGAGTCCAACATGCACCGGGAACAAGTCTGACTTACTGCTGGCAATACAAACCAAGCTCCTGCTCCGGTCGTACAGGGACCGGATAGCCCTTAGCAAAGGGCCCCGGACCCAATACTCCCGCAGCACCCTCCACAGGCCGCCGCGAGGGACACAGTCGAATGCCTTCTCCAAATCCACAAAGCACATGTGGATTGGTTGGGCAAACTCCCATGAGCCCTCCAGCACCCTGTAGAGGGTATAGAGCTGGTCCAGTGTTCCACGACCAGGACGAAAACCACACTGTTCCTCCTGAATCCGAGGTTCTACTATCGGCCGGATTCTCCTCTCCAGTACCCTGGCATAGACTTTCCCAGGGAGGCTGAGAAGTGTGATCCCCCTATAGTTGGAGCACACCCTCCGGTCCCCCTTCTTGAAAAGAGGGAAAACCCTACCCCGGTCTGCCAGTCCAAAGGCACTGTCCCAGACCGCCACGCGATGCTGCAGAGGCGTGTCAGCCAAGACAGCCCCACAACATCCAGAGACTTGAGGTACTCAGGGCGGATCTCATCCACCCCCGGTGCCTTGCCACCGAGGAGTTTCTTGACTACCTCGGTGACTTCAGCTTGGGTGATGGACGAGTCCGCCTCCGAGCCCTCAGCCTCTGCTTCCTCAATGGAAGACGTGACGGCGGGATTGAGGAGATCCTCGAAATATTCCTTCCACCGTCCGGTGATATCCCCAGTCGAGGTCAACAGCTGCCCACCTCCACTGTAAACAGCGTTGGTAGGGCACTGCTTCCCCCTGCTGAGGCGCCGGACGGTTTGCCAGAATCTCTTCGAGGCCGACCGATAGTCCTTCTCCATGGCCTCACCGAACTCCTCCCAGGCCCGAGTTTTTGCCTCCACAACCACCCGGGCTGCAGTCCGCTTGGCCCGTCGGTACCCATCAGCTGCCTCGGGAGTCCCACAAGCCAGCCAGGCCCGATAGGACTCCTTCTTCAGCTTGATGGCATCCCTTACTTCCGGTGTCCACCACCGGGTTCGGGGATTGCCGCCTCGACAGGCACCGGAGACCTTACGGCCACAGCTCCGAGTTGCCGCGTTGACAATGGAGGTGGAGAACATGGTCCACTCGGACTCAATATCTCCAGACTCCCTCGGGATCTGGTCGAAGCTCTGCCGGAGGTGGGAGTTGAAGATCTCTCTGACAGGAGATTCGGCCAAACGTTCCCAACAGACCCTCACAGTACGTTTGGGTCTGCCGAGTCTGTCCAGCTTCCTCCCCCGCCATCGGATCCAACTCACCACCAGGTGGTGATCAGTTGACAGCTCCGCCCCTCTCTTCACCCGAGTGTCCAAGACATACGGCCGAAGGTCGGATGAAACGACCACAAAGTCGATCATCGACCTCCGGCCTAGGGTGTCCTGGTGCCATGTGCACTGATGGACACCCTTATGCTTGAACATGGTGTTCGTTATGGACAAGCTGTAACTAGCACCGAAGTCCAATAACAGAACACCACTCGGGTTCAGATCAGGGGGGCCGTTCCTCCCAATCACGCCCCTCCAGGTGTCACTGTCGCTGCCCACGTGGGCGTTGAAGTCCCCCAGTAGAACGACGGAGTCCCCAGTCGGAGCACTTTCCAGCACCCCTCCCAGAGACTCCAAGAAGGCCGGGTACTCTGCACTGCCGTTCGGCCCGTAAGCACAAACGACAGTGAGAGACCTATCCCCGACCCGAAGGCGTAGGGAAGCGACCCTCTCGTTCACCGGGGTGAACTCCAACACATGGCGGCTGAGCTGGGGGGCTATAAGCAAACCCACACCAGCCCGCCGCCTCTCACCATGGGCAACTCCAGAGTGGTGAAGAGTCCATCCTCTCTTGAGGAGTGTGGTTCCAGAGCCCAAGCCATGCGTAGAGGTGATCCCAACTATCTCTAGTCGGAATCTCTGAGCCTCACGCACAACCTCAGGCTCCTTCCCCGCCAGAGAGGTGACATTCCATGTCCCTAGAGCTAGATTCCGCGTCCAGGGATCGGGTTGTCTAGGCCCCCGCCTTCGACTGCCGCCCGATCCACTTAGCACCGGCCCCTTACGGTCCCTCCTGCAGGTGGTGGGTCCACGGGAGGGTGGCCCCACGTCGCTCCTTCGGGCTGAGCCCGGCCGGACCCCATGGGGGGAGGCCCGACCACCAGGCGCTCGCATACGAGCCCCAACCCCAGGCCTGGCTCCAGGGTGGGGCCCCGGCTGCGCCATACCGGGCGACGTCACGGTCCTCGTTTTGTTTGGCATCATAAGGGTTTTTGAACCGCTCTTAGTCTGACCCGTCGCCTAGGACCTGTTTGTCTTGGGAGACCCTACCAGGGGCACCCAGACAACATAGCTCCTAGGGTCATTCGGGTACTCAAACCCCTCAACCACGTTAAGGTGGCAGTTCAAGGAGGGGGACTTCTTGCAAGTGATTATTAAATCAAACAACAATATTGTTGATGATCAATTCAAAGTAAAAAAAAATATTTTCAAAACTGTATAAATCCATCCATTTTTTCCCCAAAACGCTATAAATCCATCTTCTTCTTTTTTTCAAAAATGTATGGTTTGTCTTTTTAAAAAAGTCTTTTGTCTTTTATTTTTCGTGTTTGCATTTATGAGGAAAAAACAATATTACGTGACAGTTCTCCATTATGGACGCGAGCGCTCTGAAAGCGGCACTAAGACTTTCAAACTTTCACAGAGACCTCAAAACAGAAAGTACAAAGCCTTTCTTTAAAACGAATTTCGTTTTGTATTAATTGTATCTTAATTTTAATATTTTTTTCATTAACCAATTTCCTGGATTAAATAGGCCAACATAAAAGTAAATATAGGCTACACAACATAAGGTGCTTGAACTGGAGATTATATCATCGTGAACCGAACCGTAGCCTCGCCTCACAGGCCTAAAAAATGTGAAATATATTTACAGAAATCTGGTTCTAAACAAAACCATCCAAAAGAAAATAAAACTATGTAGCCTAATAAATGTGCATTTCTCCGGTGCGTTCACTACTGCGAAGATCGCGAGTCAATAGCCTATCGTCAACTTCATCTTTGCAGCCGACACAGAAATTAATAAACAATTAAAATGTCTTATTGCAATATTTTACATATTCATAATTACTTTTGGTGGATATTTGAGGCAGCTTTTTAGGTTTATGGCGTTTTGGAAAAGAGCTCTTCACATACAGACACCGTTTCACCAAGGCACAGCGGCCCTTCAGCACATAAGAACAAAAAGAGAAAAAGCACGGACTTACTAATTACGAAACTTTGATGTGGTTGAACAGGTGAAACAGTCACAAATTCCTCTGCAACTCAAACCTTCTCACTACGGGTTATGAAGGAAGAGAACAGCATTACAGTTCAGCGCGTCCTCCTTTGATTGCTGTGTTGTGACTGGAAAAGTGCGTGCAGGAGCACATGCGCAAAACGTAGGTTTGTAAAATGTCCTTTTGTAAAATGACATATGATAAAATAAAAATAATTTTAGGGCGAAGCAGAGGAGGTCGTGCAAGAGGCCGTGGCGTGCAACTAGGGTCCGAGGAAGTAGAGGCCGAGGAAGGGGTGGTCGCTGGAAAGCCACGCCGATATTGACACGCGTTTTATTTATTTGTTTATCCAAAGACTTTTTGTTCATTACCCTTTCTTGTACTGTCTTCTTTTTTTTTTGCCTTGTTTGCCTTCGCTAACTGCATGCCGGTAATGTGAATTTTGATTGCTCTTTCTCTGCCATTGTTTTGCTATTCCTAGGTTCCGTGCCTCTTGAATTCCTCAAATCAAACGTGCGCGCATAAGTGGGCAGATCCCGTGGCAAAAGGGTGGTTGCCATGGTTGCGAGAGAGAGTGACAGTTGCCTAAGCCAATCCTTTGTTTCGTCCGGAATGGAAATAATGAGGTGTGTTTAATGCAGATTAAACGGTCTAGAGTCACTTGATTTTTATACTCTTCTTTTCAGAGTACTTACATTTTAATTATGTATTGATATATATAGAAAGTTTAAACAAATTTGGAAAAAATTTTTTTATAAAATCCTACCTACCTAAGACAACAACATTTAGGGATTTTCTGCAGCACAAACACATTTATTCAACAGAATCTCTACTTGGAGAAAATTACCTGTTTGATTTTGTCCAAATTAAAGATGCATTGTCCAGGAATTTGCATACGTGGTGCATTGAGAATTGAACAGGTCAAACAAACGTTTTAAATACATTTGTCCTTGGGTTAGAATGTTTTGGATGGTTCTCATCAGAAGGTAATATGATGCCATAAAGAATCGTATGCACAAGAGAAGATTTGTAAAGGTGTAAATCACCTTTCAAGTGTAAGAAAAAAATATTTGCAGCATTTTACTGTTATTCATACGTGTAATGCATGTATTGTGAAGCTGCAACTTCATGCTGGCGCAAAATAAATAGGATCTGTATTCGTCTGACTTTTCTTTTTTTCACGTTTGCCGCACAAATACAGTACGTCCAAAAGCATTGCAGGCCTGTGAACAGCAATTTGCGACCGAAAAACAACAGAGTCAGAAACTGCAAAAAAACGGACTGGTCGCGTTTGTGGCGTGATCTTCTCTCATGCAAATTTAATTTATGCTTGCAAAACTTGTGTACACTTTCACAAATCTTACCCTGTGCATGCGATTCTTTACAGCATCATATTACCTTCATACTCTCAGTTCAGTACTTTGAAAATCAACAATTATTAAACACATTTAAAGGTGAATACAGTCATAAGGGAAAGGAAAGCTGATGTGCATTCTAAAAAGCAAAATAATTTGGATAATAATGTTTCTAGAACAGTGCCGGCTCTCTCTATAAGCGAACTAAGCGGCTCCTTCCCAGATAGCAACATTGTTTCGGCCCAGATCCGGCCCACATCTGGCACTTGTGGAATGCGGATCTGGCCCACATACAGCAGAGAATGACGGCCCTTGGGTGGCCCGCTCCTGTTTGCCAGATCTGGGCCACAAGCAGGCCATAGCAATGCCACATGTCAGCCAAGAGCAAAGAAATAAACCAGAACTGGACCTTATCTGAGACACAAAGTCTGTGTATATTAAATATGGAGTCATCTGAGCCTTAATAAGCCTGTTAACAAGCAGAATCACTGAAGGAAAGAAGAAAACAGATAAAGAGATGAGCAGAAACACAAGAACTACAACTGACTTCAGCCACAGTCTTAGATGAAATCAACTGAAGAGAAAAGAAGACATTAAATCTGTGAAGATCTCAGCAGAGGAGGATTAAACAACTCCACAAACAGCATTACCAGCTTCACTTATTACTTACAGACTGACTTTATTTCTGCCAGACGTCTACAAAAGTTTTATTGAGAATTAACAGAGGTTTAACTCTAATGTGTTTCATTTGAAGTCACCATAACAGTGATTAGTGCTTCCATTAGTTGGGCTCTTAACTCTTATTATATCTTTTGTCTTTTTTTGGCAGCTGTGACTGCTTTGTTTCGGCTCCCATTTTGATAGCCCCTGATCCGTCACGTCAGGTCGTGGTGGAGGTCAGAGGTGGGCGTAGGTGCGGTTCTTTCCCAGCGCTCTTCCACAGAAGACAATGCATCCTTGCCCGTTTTTATTCCATCATCTATCATCCGCCGAACGTAACTATGACATTGGTAACAGAGTTGTTGGCAGTCAAGTTAGCGTTGGAGGAGTGGCGTCATTGGTTAGAAGGGTCAGGGGTACCTTTTATCGTTTGGAACGATCACAATAACTTGGAATATATCATATTCGCCAAAAGACTCAACTCCTGATTTTGTTCTTTCATATGTCCAGGTTCCAAAAACATCAAACCCAATGCCTTGCCTCATATTTTTGATCACTCCAAATGCCTGTCCACTCCCGAGTGCATTTTATCTAAGAGACTCATTGACTCCACACTCACATGGCAGATTGAGTCGAGGGTCAACACGGCCTTTAAAGGGGTAACGCCTCTGCCCGGTTGCCCACCGAGTCGATTGTTTGTGCCGGAGGAACTACGGTCTGACGTCATTCGGTGGGGTCATTGTTTCATTGTAGCTCGTCATCCGGGAGTAAACCGTACCAGTTTTTTTTGGTTAAGCAACTGTGGCGATATGGAGGAAATCCATACCAGCTTTTCACTTTTTCTAATGGGCGGAAACCAATGAGTAAATTGAATATAAAAGAGAGCTAGAAACGGCAGAGGGAGAGTGGGAAAAAAACAAAACAAATGTGTAGGTTATCGGAGTGGGACACACGCTACCTGAAGGCCGTCGTTGCTATTCTTTGCTGGAATCTCTGTGCATGCGCTGACTGGGTGCGATCGCCAAAGTGACGGAGAAATCGAGCTCTGCATGGTTCGCCTGACTGGTGCAACACAATCCAGCCTGGTTCGCCTGCCTCAGGTATTAGTCTTGATGTCCATCATCTTTTAACCTCACGCCAAGTCTCCAAACTCTTTCCCCGGCCCTGGATTTGTAGCCGCTACACAGACTGCCTCACGCAGCCAACACACACCCACACACACATACACGCTCATTACACATGCACACGCCCATACACCAAACACTTGTTTGGGTTCTTTTTTTTTCTTTTTTTACATTTCTTTTCTTTTAGTTGAAATTAAACAGGAAAAACTGAGTTTGAAAAAAATAACAAACTTTAAAGGGGAAATGAAACAGTCAATCAAGTTTACATGATTTGCAAGATGGATTACCACTATAATCAACAATTATATAAGAAACATGACAAATGTAAACATATAAAAGAAAAAACGTTATATCTTTCGCGGCCAGGGGCGCCGCCATTGTGCAGTATTCTAACATGTGACGTCACGGGGTTGGTTGGCTTTAATAAACCTGGCTGAATGTATTAATATCCCGACATCAAACTGTCTACACCACGGAGTTTTGACCGCGAACAACTAACGACATCTAACGTTATATGTTAAATACAGCAGATGGACTATGACATGGTGGGCATCGCATTACAACAGCCAACCCGCTCTTCGCCCCAAACCACCACCGGCTGTTCGACTTAACAACGTAACTTTCCACTGCTCGGTTCCCACGCCGTATCGGCTCAAATGCATGTATTAATACATGATAACTTACATGGTGTTGACAAGAGACATGAATATGATGGCAGACATCGCGATCAATGTTTCCATGTGCAGTTTGTTAACATATAACGTTAGACGTCGTCTTTTTGTCTGGTACTAATAAACTTCACTAAAGTTAGCTAAACACTAAGTTAGTGTTAGCTAGTTCATGCTTACAGCTGTTAGCTAATAATGACTGTACCTAACATTGTTCGTGGTCAAAACTCCGTGGTGTAGACAGTTTGATGTCGGGATATTACTACATTCAGCCAGGTTTATTAAAGCCAACCAACCCCGTGACGTCACATGTGAGAATACTGCACAATGGCGGCGCCCTGGCTGCGAAAGATATAACGTTTTTTCTTTTTTTTCTTTTATATGTTTACATTTGTCATGTTTCTTATATAATTGTTGATTATAGTAGAAATCCATCTTGTAAATCATGTACACTTGACTGACTGCTTCAATTCCCCTTTAAGACATTAGTGGATCAAGGACTCTCATGGCTTTTTTTTTTGGTTTTGTTTGTGAAATCTTGAACAGCAGTCTCCCCTGTCTGGTTTCATTCAATCTTTTGTCATTTGTCATGTGAGGCAAAGAAAAAATACAAACTATGTGTGAAAATTGAACTTTGTGTAATTGTTTTTTTTTCCTGCAAAATGGTTTCTTAAAAAAAAAAAAAAATGACCTGAAACCCTTCAGTCTCTGAATGTGTGTCATTTAAGCCCTATTCTATGTTATTGTGGGTAAATTAAAACCTGTTTCATTCACACATTAATCTGCATTAATATTGTTCTTTTATGACATTATGAAATTAAAATAATGTCTGTACTGTACGTTATTTTACTGTACAATTATGCAGGGAATCGTCATTATGCAGATTGAGGACTGATGTGTCTCTTACACCTCTACACACATCTGTGCCATTTGCTTCACAGGACACACACACACACACACACTTATGCACACTACATACTACTGATCTAGTGGTTTCTAACATGTTTTGTCTCATCTGACAGCTTATAAACTGAACAGAATTGTGCTGAACTTAATTAAGATATCCTAATGTACAATCTAGATACTGGAACATAAATAACTTTAAATTGATCAGATTATTTATATTGGAGTCAGATAACTAAGAACTAACTGCTCATTTTCCTTCAACTGCTTTTTGATCCTATTATTGGTTCAAAATAGCACTATAAGCCTTCAGGTTTTACAAAATATAGTGTTCAGCAGTTGTTAAAGAGTTGATCAGCTTTTTTCGAAGGCTTGATTATGTTTATGTGATGCAGTCTAACATGTGTTCATGCTTCTCCCCTTACCTGTCACCCCCCATTTGAGAATCGAGTGCAATATGACATACCCATAATAAAATGGTTGTTGCTAATGAGTCCTTCTGACTATACACAAAACCAAGGTATCATTTAAAAGCTGACACTTGACAGTTTACTATGAACTACTCAGAAATACTCTAGCAATTACTAATAGAGAGATAAATAAGCTCAAAAACAATGAACAATCTGAGATCTGGGATCACCAGTGATCCCTGCTAGGCAAGGGGTTAAAAAAATAAAATAAATAAATAAATTATAAGAAGCCTCTCCCTCAGTAATACACGACGGACTCTGATTGGTCAGCTTGGCCCAGTGTGTTGTGATTCGCTAAGCGCCTAGTTCACGCTGTCCGGTGTTACAATATATTCGGTTCCTGAAATATTTGGTTCCAATGGGTGGAGCTATCATGAATATTCACGAGACCATAGCGTGCATGGGCGGGGCATATACAAGCGAGTGGAACAGAAATTATTGGCGTGAGCGCCTCAGATCGCGTTTTGTCCTAAACTACTCCTAACTGTTCGTTTCTCACGAATGACTGAGATTAAGCTTTTTAAATGTCTATTGTTGCATGTTTAAATAAATATTTATAAATATATTCTTGTGTTTTGATTCTGTCTCCCAAAGTTGTCTGTAGGCTATTGAAATAGCTTTTATAGGATGATAGCTCAAGACAACATCATAGGCTACTTGGAGTTGCATGTTGTTGCATGCTTTGAATGCTGCTTTACACTCAACTGAAAATCTTTTTGATACACAACTGTCAAAGGTTATCATAAATGTTAAGCTTCAGTTGTTTTCCCTATAGCAATGCTTTAGAACATTGGTCAAATTAAGTGATAATTATTTCAATTCTATTGATGTATAGCAAGGTCCAACTAAAGTAATTTCATACTCAGTTTGTGCAATTTGTACTTTTGAATGTACCATTCCAAAGGTAAGTGCACTTAATTGTAATAAAACAGAGACAAAACTCTTGATTCAAATTGATTCATTTAATTTAGTTTTTTATTTGGCAATGCCAAATTTCAAATTTTCTTTCATTGATATCATGCATGGGAGTACAAAATTAAGGGTGTTTGCATCTAGGGCAAATACAAACCTCAGTGTATAATATAGTATAAGACCTCATCTAAAAGTAATGTGTAAAATGTACAACTAAAATGTTTTGATCATGAAGAGACAGAAATCACTAAGTGTTAGTTAACTCACCTCTCATTGTGAAGTTCTGTGCTCTTCTAAGAAGGACATATTTTTTATTTATTTTTAGAAACACCATGAGGAACCTTTCCAGATTTTTTCAATTCATAAAAGGGTTTAAATATTTCCTTATCTATATTTACAGCCCAAGTGACAAATTCAACAAAGATGGGTAGGTTTATTTATATGAATTGTGGTTGAGACTCGGTATTATTTTAAAACATCACCATAGCTAATTGGATTTTGAATGCTTTACAAACTATGTACTGAACCAATTATTAATTGGCCAAAGCTGTGTACAATAGTAAATTGCACAGACATAGAGGTCAGAAATAGAGGTCAGTTTCTCAGGTGTGGTGGGATATGGACATATAATTAAAAGTATTCTCACTTAAAGGATATAATACATATAAATTTTATAATATAAAACTATATGCATAAAGTTATCTACCTATCCTAAATATGATCTCTAGACTGTTTAAAATTGATTAACAAAAACATCTGGTTTTTTTTAAAGCATTCATTCATTAACTCGAAATTATTTTTATAGTAACATACAGTGTCTTAAAATGACATATTTTATTCATATTCAGCTGTAAAAACAAGAATGTTAGACAAGAGAAAAAATGGGATCAAGGACAAAATTAATACAGCAGGAGGACTAATAAAATATTTACTATATTATTCAAATATGTATTTATAAATATACCTTTCCTTAATATTTTGGTATACCCATGCCTTCTACACCAGTGTGATTTTCTGTTCACTTGTTTTTAAAAAGATTACATAAGAATGATAACATTACTAAACTGATAAGATGTAGGCCTAATTTTTATGATGGTTAGTCATTATTATCATTTAATTAGACCAACGTTCTAAAGCATTGCTGGAAACAACTGTTAATGCATCTGAAGCTTAACATTTATGATAACCTTTGATAAAGTAAAGGTTGTGTATCAAAACGATTTTCAGTTAAGTCAGTATAAAGCAACATCCAAAGCATGCAACATGCAACTCCAAGTACTTAATGTACTTGTTGTAAGTTATGTTAGTTATGTCTTGAGCTATCAGCCTATAATTTAAAGACTATTTTAATAATATGCAGGCGACTTTGGAAGACAGAATAAAGACACAAGAATATATATATTTGCAATATTTATTTAAACAGCAATCACACACCTTTAAAAATCCTAATCTCAGTCACTCATTAAAAACGAACAGTTCTATAATGTCAGCAACAATTATTCTGGGAAAATTTGGAGAAATATGCCTTTATTGTAGGTGACATGCTACAAAACACACGCTATAAAACGATGAATTATTTATAAAAATATATACGAGTAGTTTAAGATTAACTTCGTTCAACTTTATTACCTTTTTGAAAATGAGCAGGCGCTCAGGCTAATAATTTCCGTTCCACTCGTTTTTATCGCCCCGCCCACGCTATGGTATCGTAAATATTCATTGTAGCTCCACCCATTGGAACCAAATATTTCAGGAACTGAATATATTGTAACACCGGAAGCGTCAAGCCGTTACCATAACAGTAGTTGCGCACCGGTGTAATGTAAACACAGGCGTCAATATTGCCTTATCAATTTCAGCCCGAATCAGATTTAGAGAATATTAGCGGAGGAATCAAGCAGAACTTGCGCACGAACGGCTGTTACAGGACGCTTTAGAAAGGTATGTTTTTTTGTAGATGTCTCATATTTTTTTATATAGGCCTACGCTGTTATTTGTAAATGCTAAGTTACTGCAAATGCTAACTTACTGTTTATGTTAAAACACGCAAAAAGTTCATACAATCGTTGTATGAGAAAGAAAGAAAATGTTTACACAGAACCATGTTTAATGTAACGTTCCTGTAGCCATGACATAATTATTTAATATGCCGTGTTTCAGACTTATCCCTTGATAAAACATGAACAAATACATACAGTGAACTAGAGTATTTGTATAATCTGACATAACGTTACATTTGACAGTAATATATTATTTAGTTACAGCCACAAATCTAACACTAAATCTGAAAAGGGTATTTTAGTTTTGCAATATAACTGTATAGGAAACAGTGCAACAAATACATATATGAATATAAATAATTATAAATTAATAATATTTGGAAAAAAATCTCTTTAAAACTTTCTAGAAACAATTTTGCTAGATAAAAGGCATTTCAGTTTTTAAATATGAAAGTCCAACAGAAACTTATACTCAGTCTTTCACTACAATCAGTGTAGTGAAATAAGAGACTTGAGTAATAGAGTACACAAATAAACCTCAACTGAACAATTAAAGGGTTAGTTCACCCACAAATGAAAATGATTTACTTGACGGCCCAGATAGTTAGTAAAGACAATGTTTAGGCTAAGTATCTACAGTGGCTCAACCATAAGTTTATCAAGCGACGAGAATACTTTTTGTGCGGGTAAAAAATAAAACAAAAAAACGACTTTATTCAACTATTTGGTTATTTGCTTATTTTTGGGGTTTTTTTGCGTACAAAAAGTATCTCGTCGCTTGATAAATCATGATGATTGTCAGTTTCTGCACATAAAACTGTTACGTGTTAGAGATCTAATTGCTTTAATACAATGTAGGCCTAGTTATCATAAAATCAAACCATCTTTCAGTTCATAGTTAGGCTATGTTGCGTGTTTGAAGATGAGTGTCATTAGTGCTTGTCTTTGTATTATTGATGTTTTACCCATGTCTTGGGTGTCACGATTCTCCAAATCCTCGATTCGATTACATTTTCGATTCTAAAGTCACGGTTCGATTCGATTCTCGATTAAAAAAATTTAAAGCACAAGCTATGCCATTTTTAGACTTTTATGCAATATAATAATATCTGACCTTTGTTCGCAATGTACCACACACTACATTGTCAAATTTAAAACGTTTATTAACAACATAATGTAACAATAACTTATATTTTCAGTCAATTGGAAACTTAAACAATATAACCTAGCCTATTACATATTATAGTCTTGGGGCTCCCTGGACTCCTCAGAGCAGTCACAGGCGAATAGCACAGCGTTTTAAATTGGGTTCCCACAGCGTTTGCAACGCAGTACGAGAGAACGTTCTCGTAAGGGAACTTACTTGGTTACTTACTTGCGTAACCTCGGTTCCCTTATAAGGGAACGAGTACTGCGTTGCCTTGCCATGCTATTTCGCTCATATCTGGTACTTCGCTTCAGTGGATTTAAACCTTAAAGGAGCCGTATGTAAGATTGTGGCCAAAACTGGTACTGCAATCACTTTCAAATTACTGTAGAGCGGTGTATCCCCTCCCCCTCCTCCCTGACTCGAGGTTGCCAGATAGGCTGCAGGATCCAGCAGGAACGTAGGCTGCTACGTAGCTGTGGTAACTAGAGCAGAGCTGGCAACCCGGATGCCGAAACACTACTAACTTTGTGATTGGTAGATAGGTGGAGGGTGGCGCTTCAGGCCAAAACACAAGACAACATCAACATCAGTTGAGGGCTGCAACTTCATTTTTTAAATGACAATATCCTGGCCGGACTACTGTTGTCAGTGATATAAGTATTTGAAATGAACATGATTTCTTAATGTCTAGTGACATATCAGGGCCATTTTATGATTAATTGAAATACATTTCTTACATACAGCTCCTTTAAGTCCTTTGGCGAGTTTTCTCTGAATTTATACACTTCAGCCGCGTCCAAATTGGCGTGCTCGAGGTTAGCAGGGTGCCAAGCGCTGTGCAGCTGCAATGTGTTTTAAAATAAAGGCTTCAATATTCTCGAGAAAAGGAATTTTACCTATTACAGGCAAGCCGAGGTGACGTGACATATGGGGCGTGGCAGCATCGACGATTCCATTTTTTTGATTTGATAATCGAGATTGAGCATTAATTTCGATCGATTTCGATTTGACACCCTTATCTTTCAATAGAGCTGTTTTACAGGGGTTTTATCATCTATCCTGACTCAAATAATGTGTTGCTAACAGCAAACACTCAGAATAAAGTGAGATGATCTGCTGATGATCCTGAATGGCTTGTTGAATGAGTGTTGATAGTCTGAGGCTCATCAATATTAACAGATCTGCTGAAAACACTCTTTATTTCATGACAATAGTTCCTGTTTTCACCTCATTTATTATGCTGATGTCTTCAGATCTCCTGTAAATTGACACTTCAAGGTCATTTCATTGGTGTGAATAGACTGAGAGTAATTGTTGGTTTCTATAGAGAGATAAGCTGCGCGATTTTTTTTTATTCTTTTTTTTTATTCTAAATATCACTAAAAAACTATTGCGAAATGACGGCGTTTCCATTAACCGATGTTATGCGACTAAAACATAATTTTTTTCCTCTTGCAATAAGTCATTCCAAAAATCATGGCAACGGACGTTGGTAAGTTTATATATATATATATATATATATATATATATATATATATATATATATCACAGCCACATACCGCACTAGACATTATTATTATTATTAATGGAAGGAAACGTAGGCGTGTTATCCAAGCATTAATGGTAAGGAAAGACCCTTATACTGTGTCTGTGAGCGTCACATATGAAGTGTTTCTGGGTTTTTCTCACTCATTTCTGCTCCGAGGTCTTGATTGTGGCATTTCTTTGAGGTTTAGAATCCAGTATTTCTGTCATTCTTTTGTCTTTTATGAATTTAATAAAGAACTCCGTCTCGTATTCTGTCCAAACACACCGCGCCTTCTAAGTCAGGTGACTGTAAATGCGCAAAAACTGTTTCCATTGCAGTTTTGCGAAATATTTCTTTTTCAAATTGCCTAAAAAACCACCTCATGCAAGCGTAAAAACTTTTTTGCGATAAATGGGAGTTTTTGCAAAATTGACGTGTTTCCATTGAGCGTATTTTCAATTCGCAATTTCAATTTGCGCAATTTGAAGGGTAATGGAAACGCGGCTATAGACATAAATGCTTTAATGTCATTTAGTATTAAAACAAACTCAGTAACTGATGACTTTGGTTTTTGCAGATCAGCTCCTCCCACAGCAATCACATCATCAGTGAAGCTCCTCCCACTGTAATTCTCCAATAAATGCTGGAATATTCCCATCAGCTACAAGTGAAGACGAGCATCAGGAAGAGATGATATCTGTAAAGACTGAGTTTATTAAAGAGGACAGTGAGAACATGAGTGATCCAGAACCCTGCAAAATGAAACACACTGAAGGTCCTGAAGAACAAAGAGGTTGGTGTTTATTCTTCATTCATTCATGATGCTGAAGAACATTCATGTTAGAAATATTCAAGCACTTCATTACTTTTAGATAAACAGTAAAACTATGAAATGGTAAGTGTTCTTGTTTGTTTACGACAAATGGTCAGTAAAGGGAGGTTTTAGAAATTGTTATATTGACTGTCAATATCAGGTCCAACTAAATATTTTAGCTGTTTTATTTTACATTTATAACTGGCTCACATTTTTTGCAGCCATGTTACCAAACATTTTGACATTTCTCAATATAGTTTGCTGGGTATTGACACAAGTTTTGATTAAATATCTATTCACAAGCTTGAGATTCGATTGTTTTGGAAATACTGATGTATATCAGATTAAGTACACTGTAAAAAATTTACTGTAAAATTTACAGTAACTTACTGGCAACTTTGGTTGCCAGTAAGACTGTAAAATTTACAAGAGTCCTGTAAATCATTAACTACAATTGTACTGTAAAATTTACAGTAACTTACTGGCAACTTTGGTTGCCAGTAAGACTGTAAAATTTCCAAGAGCACTGTAAATCATTAACTACAATTGTACCGTAAAAAACACAGCACACTGCCTTATATATGCTGTAAAATTGTTTTTACAGCTGTAACTAAAATTACAGTCGAAATAATGTTTATTAATGCAAGAGAAATTACAAGAGCAACAATGAACTTACATGTACTGCTATACATTTTACAGTAAATTAGAGCATTTGCTGTGGAATTCAATTCACTATTTGAGATTTTTCACTGCTGTGTGTATACGTTTGCTGTAAGTTTCAGCCTTTTTGTCAAATAAAACTCACAATAACAGGTTTTCATTAATATAACAAATTTATTGTGCAATAATGGGTATTTAACATAAGCACCAGATTCCAAAATATATTTGGAGAAACAAAAATGGAGATTAAATGAAAGGCTTTAGCCTTGGAAAGAACCACTGAGAACAGGATTAGTTCACCTAAAAATGAAAATTTCCTGATAATTTACTCACCCCAATGTCATCCAAGATGTTCATGTCTTTTTTCTTCAGTGGAAAATAAATAAAGTTTTTTGAGGAAAACATTTCAGGATTTGTATCCACACAATGGATTTCAGTCGCAACCAGCATGTTGAAGTCCAAATCAATGCAGTTTCAAAGGGCTTTGAAGTGCCATGAACTTGGAAATCAGGTCAGAGTCTCTTGTATCAATTCCATTGGAATACTTTTGTTTAAATGGCAAGCCATTCAAAGTCCATTAGTTTCCGTAACAGTGTGCATACATGTGGGTTCATTCCATGCATTTTCTTGTTTCCAGCAGCAACTTTTGATCCAGTTCCCGGGTTAAGTCCTCTGTGAAAAAAAACACACAACATCCAATTATCAAAAAAACAGTATACACTTAAACAATAAAATACAAAATTTGTCATACAACTCATAAATTACATTTAATTCCAATTAATGAAGAGTTAGGGTCATATTTAATTTTATCCAAAATTTTAATATAAAAATATTTAGCCTTACATGTTACAATAAACAAAATGTACAGATTATATCATTATTATACACATTTAATTTTAGTAATTTTAGATTTAGTTATTCATGCAGTGAATAAAATAATTCTCTATTCAGTGTGTGGTTAGCAATTTTTTGTTGTTCATTTGAAAACTTTTACATAAAATATCTAATCCTGATAAACTATCCTAAATTGAAAACCTAAAAAAAAAAAGTCAAGAAAATTTGAAAGTCCACAATAAATACTGAGTAAGATTTTATGCTCTGAAATACCTCTGAATAAATTCCAGCGTGCATGCAGCGTCATCCTGATAAGCAAGATTTAAGTTGAAATAGGTCGCAAACAATGCTGCCAGGCCCTCAACAAATGTCTCTGAAAATGGGCCCAGGACAACTTCCCTTTCGACTGACAACATCCACTTGTTTGGGGTCATGGATTCACCTATAAAAAATAAAAAAAATATGGCAGGCCATAGATTAATAAGTGTTGTAAAAGTATGGTTCATGGGTAGCTCATGATAAAGGGATAGTCTGAAAATAATTAAATGAAGTGAAAATTACCATGATTTACTCACGCTATCCTAGGAGTAAATTACTTTCTTCTTTCAGACAATTGCAATCGGAGTTATATTAAAATCTCATCCTCCATTCACTGCCATTATAAAGCTTGGAAGAGCCAGGACATTCTTTAAAATAACTGATTGTATTTGTCTGAAAGAAAAAAGTCATATACACCTAGGATGGCTTGTGGGTGAGTAAATCATGATGTATTTTTTTATTTTTAGATAAAGACACACAAAGTAAAGCAATAAACCTTGGATGATCAGTGCGGGTGAATCCGGTAATCCATCTCTTTCCATGTCGGCTGCAGTTGCTGCTGCCTAAGAAAAACAAAAATTAATTTAGCATTACAATTAAATCTTTAAGACATTAAAAATCTAAATGTTATACTTACATCAGCTTCAATTAGAAGGGATTCTGTTCTCTCTTTAAAATGGGCCATTAAGAGTTGCAAGATGCACAGGACCAGAGAATTTCCCTCTTGATACTTCGACAGAACAGCACACACCTCATTGCTTGTTGGCTTTTCTTGAAAAAATCTTAGAATCCTCTTTCCTTTACCTTCAATGCTCTCCATGATTTTTTGTAGCAGTGAGATGTCAGTAAGCAATTGGAAATGTAAAAAGATCCCCTTCAGACAAAACAGATAACGCCATGAGTTCTTTAGTTCAGACAGTGGCGGAGGAGGCGCTGACGGTAATATGTGACCTCCATCAACTTGTGAAGTTCTCCTCTATCGGCTCCAGACATTCCTTCAGTAGAAATTTACTGAGAGAGACAAAATATGTGGGCAATCAGGTACACCACATCTAAATCCTGATTTAAAATATAATAAAATAAATAAATAAAAACTTCACAAGCTAATAAATGCACAGCAAGAAAGCATGTGCACAGCAAATACCAATGTACTTTCTATTTAACAACTAAATTACAAATATGAATACCAAGCACCCTTACAAGTAATATTAACATAAAACTAAAACAGAAAATACTTCATTACACCATCTTAAATTGAACAAAAACGTGCTATTACATTAGCTAATGGCTTGGCAGTCAAGTTAAACACTATTTAGTTGCAAAAAACCTACACAATTTAATTGCAATGTTTAAAAGCTTACATGTTACCAACAACAATGTAAAATCATTTTATACCGAACAGTTATCAAAAATGTAATCGTAAAAAAATGACAGCCCAGCCACACTTTCACGGTGAAGAAAATAACAGTTAACGTTAGCCAGCTAATCGTTCATCTGTGTTTGGACTCAAGCAAATTCAGTATCATAAAATTGGACAAATAATCTAGATTATCCATTTTGCAACGTCACAAAATAAAAATAATAGTTAATATATTGTGGATGTAACAGGATTTCACGTTTACAATAAAGCATGAATTACTAACGTTACACACCTCGTCGTCTCACTCTCAATCGAGGTCCTCCTCCGGTAAACGTAGCCCATGAGGTGAGCGCGAAAATTGAGTTGTGATGATGCAGCGCGGGGAAAGTCCCAACTCCCAAGATGTCCACTGAAGATGACGATTGACGAAATGACATCACACGCACTGCACTACGCCGATGTCGTTGTTTAATCATTGGAGTTTTTTAAAAGCCAACAGTTTTAAAGTACTAGAGGTGTACGTTATATAATCAAATGTCAGAGTTTAAATGGTGTAAATAATTCGCTAAAAAAAGGCTGTATTTATTACAGTTGACTATTACTTTAGTGTTATTGAATTGTGAAGCGCCAAAACTTTTGCAACCGTTTTTTTTTCTTCTTAAAAAAATAAATAAAATAAATTACAATGGTATGCATGATATCCAGTAGCATTTACTGTCATAGGAACATGCATGCTCCCACATGGCAAAATACAGTAATACTGTAAATGTAAAAATACAGTAGTCTATTGTAAATATTTACTGTAAAAACTACAGCAATTTTTAACAGTGTACATGCTCTCAAGGAAAGAAAATCTCTCAAATAATGCTGTAAACTACACATGGGAGTCAGTTGGTACTACACTACTATAATATTGAAGGTTACAATTTACTGATTTGTATACAAACTGAAGGATTCAAATTTAAGAATATGTTTTCAGATATGCTTCCTTACATAACATCACGGTGAAGAATACTGATTTTAGCATTTGAGGTTTTAATTTAGATAGTATATAAACTGAGAAAGTGATTATTGAGTTTACAGCAAGATAGTCCTGCCCGACCTGTTTTTCCTTTGTAAGTTAAATGAGTCAGATCACGGAGACGCTAACCTATTGTCTTTAATGGCTCTTGGAGCAAGAACCACAGTCCAGACGTTGAATCGTTTGGCTGATTGGATTAGCACATATGCATTTGAGTGGTTATGCTGATTGGATTGAGACTGCCGGTCTGTGGCGGGTTCCTTAACTTGTATACATGCTTTGTTTGAATTTGTCTCCACCCCCAAAAGTCCCTCCTCCTAAAATGCCTATAAGATACCATGTAATGTTATGTTAGATTAGATCATGTTGGAAGTTTCTACAGCCGCGTACAGTGGAGTTCTCAATAAAGAATAACTTCTGTTGAACGTGATCCCGACTGTCTCACTGGTCTCTGCTTTGAAGAAAGAAAAACTTTACAACAGACACTTAAATTACATTCAAGGATGGTTTTTTTTATAATAGTGAAGTTATACTAACTTTACAATTACATAATCATATTTCTACCTTTAAATATTCACATTTAAATGGTGGCTGTCACAAAAACTTTACTGATTTATTCAAACATTCATTAAATATCGAACATTAAAAATTATAATGCATATGTAATGTGGTGCATTTATATATTTATGAAAATGCTCCTCTAGAATAATTTTTTTTAGCTGACTAGCAAGTTATGGTCACTGAATATGGTTTTCTTTTTTGTATGATTTATTTATAATTTTTATGATGCATACATAAAGAAAATAAGTTAACAACCAAATAAATAACAAAAAAGTTAAAGGACAAAAAGTAAAAAAAGGAAGTAGTAAAATAAATCTAAATACATTCTCATCAGCAGATGACACTGGAAAACTGAGAAATACTGAGACAGACCAACAAAGTATTAAGTGCACTTAAAACTGAATTCTAAACATCATTGTAGGGCTGGGCGATAAAACGATAACGATAATTATCGCGATATAATTTTTCTCGATAAAACGATATCAAGAGGTCGATAAATGTTCGATAATGTTTATGCACCAAAAGCGGAACAAAACTCATTTGAACCGCGCACCACACGGATCGTTTATCTGCTCGGCTCAAAGTCCAAACGGCAGCGCAGCGCGAGCTCACTAAAGTTAGAGCAGATGCGTTTACTCTGATCAGTCTCGGTCACGAGATCCAGTGAGAAGCGCTTGAATTCAGCGAAGAACACAAACATCTCAGTGATTTAAACCAGTTTAAAGGCAGATGAAACAGCGCTGATGAACAGGGGAAACACTGTGCGCAGCGATACAGTCAGAAGGCTTTTCCGTCTACAAATTCCCATCATTTACCATAGATTTACTGTAACGTTAGCCTAGTAATATTAACTGCACCATGAAATGTGGGATATCCATCCATCCATCCATCCACATTGAATTGTATTATATTATTCTAATGGAATATAATTACAGTATTTAATAATGTATCTATCACTCTCTCTCCTCTCTCCACTGGGCCGGTGAAGAGAAAGTCTATTTTTTTCAAGTTTGATGAAATACAAGGCATCTTCAATCCACCTAGAGTGTGATGAGGGTGGAATATGTTTTTTCTGAGGTAAATGTGACGTTACATGACATATTGTTTACAAGATGTCTTTCCGTGGTTGAAACACTAATTAAGCGATTACATGAGACATGTTACGTGTTTAGATGAGTTTTACTGTATGTTTTAACACCTTCAGATGTACATTCATGTTTATTTTGAGCTGTAACTGAGATTAAAGAGGAGATGATCAGTTCACGTGTGCTTCTGTCACGCCACATTAAACAGCGCCAAAACGGTATTTATTTTTTGAATTTTGTAATAAAATGACCGTAATTTCAAACCGTAGACTTTGTTTCATATCATATTTCATATTTTTTACCCAGCCCTAATAAACAGTAAACTGTATTAAGTAAATAAGCTTGAATCCCAGAATGGCTGACAGTGATAGGCATAACCTATTTATCGGTTTTCCTGTCACCAAAGAACATTAACCAGAAGAGTCTCCGAGTCACTCCACAGATTTCAAACACACTCCAGTGAGGAGGAGAACGACTCCCCATCACTAGACACCAAACTTGTGTTTGATTTCTTTATATGTGGTTGAGTGGTTATTTTGGGGGTACATTTTTATAACATTTTTTCATAACAATTTTTTTTTAAAACTTTATTTGATTTTTTTGATTTTTTTTTGATTTGACAAGAAAAAAAAAAGAAAAAAAAACAGACAGACCAAGGGGCAGCAGGCATAATCAACATAGTTAACAGAAATGCTCAACATCATGTTAAAACAACAACAACAACAACAACAACAAAAAAACATCTCACTTTGTATTCAGATAAGATATCCAGTTTTTCCAATATGCTTCACATTTCCTCCTGGCATGTCTCAAAGAGAAAGTCAAATGTTCCGTAACATACATTTCCCATTCAGCAATTGTCAGGGACTCTCTACTTAGCCATTTCCTAGTTATTGCAACAGTAAAATTAAACTCAAGCTCTGAGCCGATTATTGACCTTATTTCCGTCACCACCTCTACCCAATACAAAGAAATAATAAGACACTCCCAAAAGATATGAAAATGACCAGCAGACATATTACCACACATTCTCCAACACTGACCATGCTCAGGATTGTTGCTCTGTGATTTCTTTATATTTTCCAGTAGTGTTAATATGTTTATTGAAGTGGTGCC
This sequence comes from Abramis brama, assembly GCF_963993115.1. Classification (NCBI taxonomy): domain Eukaryota; kingdom Metazoa; phylum Chordata; class Actinopteri; order Cypriniformes; family Leuciscidae; genus Abramis; species Abramis brama. Next base: position 53,284,968 of record NC_139963.1, on the reverse strand, counting down.
TCAGCTGAAGGTATCTGAAGAAATCTTCCTTCCCTAAATTGTCTGTATCTATGAGTTTTTTAAAGGTATCCAAACCGTCAGTGGAGGATATTATACAGTACGAAGTGATACCTGAATTCATCCAGTGTTTGAATCTGCCAATCTAGCTGGTGCGAATTCTGTATCATAATTCACCCAACGTAATATTAGTACATTTCTTTCAAATTCCTTATTTTTAGTTTGTGCCAGATGTTAAAAGGGACTGCCATCTAATTAGTTCATTTGTTCAGATGTTTCTTCAGGAGAGTTTTTTCGCCCAGTATAGATTGGAGAGGTATGCTTGTTTGATTTTGCTCTAGGACCTTCCATTTTGCATCACACTCAGGGTCACACAAACATACCAGAGAACGCAACTGTGCTGCTCTATAATAGTCTTCCAAGCACGGTAGAGCCATACCACCTATGTCCTTGGGGAGTTGTAATGTTTGAAATCTAATTCTTGGTTTTTGTTTTCCCCAAATAAAAGATGAGATAATTCTATTCCATTTACTGACTTGTTTGGGAGGTACTTCAACAGGCAATGATTGAAAAAGAAAAATCAGCCTGGATAGTAGTTGTACATGTTCATTGGTAATAATGACCAACAGTTTAAATCTTATCAGCTGTTATAGGAATGTAATTGTGGTCATAAATGGCAGAGATCTCTTTAGGTATGTGTATCCCTAAATATTTAGGCCTAATTGTATTACCTTTCCATTTAAATTGACAGATTTTGTAAATGATTTCTTGTGGTTCATAGTCGAAAGTAAGCGTTTGAGTTTTATGCAGATTTAATTTATAGCTGGAATATGAACCAAATTCTTTAAGAAGAGATAATAATTTGGGCAGGCTTGCATTAGGACTGGTAAGTCTCACAAGTATGTTGTCCGCATATGCACATATCTTATGTTGTGTGTTTCCTATTAATACCCCTGTTATATCCTTGTCATCTCTAATTGCCTGCGCCAGAGGCTCTATAAAGAGGGCGAATAGGGTGGGACTGAGGGGACATCCCTGTCAACATCCCCTTTCAAGAGATATTGTTTTAGATAAGTCCCCATTTATTTGAATTCTAGCCGTAGGAGAGGAGTATAGGGAGTTAAAACATCTAATTACCTGGTCATCAAAACCAAAGCGTCTAAGGACTAAATATATTTCCATCAGACAGAGTCAAAAGCCTTTTCGGCATCAAGACTTGCAGATTCCATGTCACTGTTTCTCATGTGGTCAATGAGGTGGAGAGCCCGTCTAAGACTGTTTGGTCTGTGTCTATTCAGTTTTCCAGTCGTTTTGAAGTATTGACGCATATTGAAGTATTGACGCATATAATCTATAATCTATGTTTAACTGATATGTCTATAAGAGCTACAGTCTGTTTTGTTTTTACCCATTTTAGGAATCACTGAGATTACTGCTGGTCTCCAGGACAGCGGGGTCTCACCACCTCCCAGAACATAGTTTAAACAATCCTTAAGCATTGGTGTTATTGTTTCCCTGAGGGTTTTATACCATTCTGATGGGTACCCATCGGCACCTGGCATTTTATTTGCTTTCAATCTTGATATTGCCTTGTTTATTTCATCGTCTGTTATCTCCTGTGTTATTATTTTGTTTTGCTCTAGATGGTAAATCTAAAGGTGTTAGAAAGGATGATATGACAGCTGACTCACTTGTCCGAGATTGAGCATATAATTTTGTGTAGTACATTTCAAAGGCATTTTCTATGTCTTCCAAATTATGATACATCTCATTGGTCCTGGGGTCCTTCACTTTATGTATAAATCTCTCAGCCTGTTGTTTCCGTATTCTCCATCCAAGTAGTTTCTTAGACTTAGGGCCATTTTCATAGAAATTTTGTTTAATTAATTTAGCTCTCTTCTCTACTTGGTTTTCATATAGGTTGTTTAAGGTTTGTTTAGTCTCCATTATGAAGCCATTCCATTACTCCATTATGAAGCCATTCCACTCCATTATTTCCATCTCTGAAGTATGCATTCTACTTCCAAAACAAGAGGGGAAGCCCTACATCTGGAAGGGGCCCCTCTAAGCGTGGACCAAAATCTCTGATCACCTGAAATCAGAACAGTCCGCATAGAGAAAACAGACATAAATTCCCAGATGTGGTCAGTTTCCATTTCTCAAGCTTTCATGAATGGGAAAATTTGCCTATTCTCATATTACCTCCCGGAGATACAGTTTGACGTAGAAATATTGTCATGTGGATGCGAGGAAATGAACCCAAATGCAGACAGAATGCAATATACACGGTTTATTGATACAACTAGACAGAATAAACAGGAAAACAAAACCCACGATGGGGCAAAACAGGACAGGGTGGCAAACTAAGGACTAGACTAAGAGTTTACAGCAAACTAGACTAACAAACAACAAATACGATGTAACAATAACTCTTGACAGGACTCTAGACAAAGTTACTCACACGGAGTGTCTCAGAGAGATAAACACGCAAAGTAAGACAAGTTTAGACAATGAACCGGCACAAGACAGCAAACACAAGGGGATTAAATAGGGAGAAACTAATGAAGACAGCAAGGTGACACAGATGAAACAATAATGACAAAATGAGGATAACAAGTGGGCGGGGCAAGGTAACGAGACAACACAAGCACATGGCCCAAACACAAGGCCATGTGCTTGCACACAAAACACGGGTCTGTCATGATCCTGCCTCAAGACTAGAGAAAATCAAGGACACGAGGGCAGAATCATGACAGAACCCACCCCTTAAGGAGCGGCTTCCAGACGCTCCCCAAGGGGACATTAAACACGGGACAAGACTGACTGTGACAAGGACATGAACCAACAAAACATGACAAATAACAATAAAGGTATACACGAATAAACAATAACAGGGTTAGGGTGAAACATCAAAAACAATAAACAAGGCAGGGGAGGTGGAGGAAGCAAAGAGTTATTAGGGGGTAGTCCATGGTGTTTAGGTGGGGTGAAAGTCCTAGGTTTACGGGGTGAGGGTGTAGGCTGTGGGCGAGGGGACCGAACAGGCTTGGGAGGAGTGGTGGACCTGGGGGAAACAGGCCGGGGATGAATAGTGATGGGGGGTTCAGGTGGCGAAACAGGAATCCTGACGGGGGTAGCAGTGGGCAGCAAAACAGGAAACACGACCGGGGGAACTGCTGGTGACTGAGGAACGGAGCTAGCAGAATCAGACTCAACACTCCACATCTCCACCTCCGGAACAGCGTCGTCTGTAGTTAGTTCAGGAACAGTGCTTACTGTAGCTGACTCTGGGATGGCGCTCTCGGTAGCCGGATTAGGAACAGAGCGCTCTGTGGCTGGATTAGGAACAGCGCTCTCAGTGGCTGGCTTCAGATCAGCGCTCACAGTGGCTGGCTTCAGATCATCGCTCACAGTGGCTGGCTTCAGATCAACACTGGCTGCAGCTGACTCAGGAACCGTATTTCTTGCAGCTGTGGATTCAGGACTAGAGGACTTGACAGGACTGACAGGGACATCAAGGATCTTGACAAGACGTGACAGATAGTTAGATAAGGTCTTGGCCGTGACGACAACAGGTAAGTCTTGATGGGCTGATACGGCTTGAAGAACTGCTTCAGCAGCTGAATCGGCCGCAGCTCTCTCTGCAGCACTCACAACAGCAGGCTCGGAAACAGCCCTCACTGCTGCAGCCCCAGGAACTGCGCCTTCAGTAGAACCTTCGGTTGCTGCGGGCTCTGGGACAACGCTTTCTGTGGTCGCTGCAGGCTCTGGGACAGCACTTTCAGTTGCTGCTGCAGGCTTTGGCCCAGGCAGAGACGAAGGACGGAAGGCTCCCCTCCTCCTCTTCTTTCTCCTAGGTCGCGGAGCGGAGGCCGTAGTCGGACTAGCGACCGGTTGAAGAATCTCTGCGAGTCTGTAGCAGGAGTTGGGAAGACAACCCCAGGAAGGGTAGACTCCGTCGAAGAGGACTCTGAGGCAGATTCCCACGATAAGCGTCTTCCTCGCTTTCCGCAGAGGCTGACAGACGCGGTGGGCGTCTCGGGCGTAGAACAGGAGTGAGCTTGGTCCCCCAGCCAAGCAACAGCGAGAATGCGACCCTCCGGGATCCCGGGCAGCATACCAGGGGACGATGACAAGGAGGAACCCTGCGATGCCTTCCGTGATAAGCAGAGCACCATATCCCGGAACGAGCGGCGGACCAGCTTCTCCCGCTCTGCCAGCGGAGGGGGATCATTGAGACCCGCGATGAGGTAACGATTTAGGAGAACGTCAGGTAAGAAAAACCTCTTTTTTTCTGCGACTTGAGCATACTCCTTCAATGGCAGTTCTCCCTGAGGAGGAAACGGGTCTGAGCCACCAATCTTCCAGAAGAGCCAAAGGTTGATCAACAGGGGAAGACAAACTGTCTGCAGGGTTCTGCTTTGGCCGGTTCATTCTGTCATGTGGATGCGAGGAAATGAACCCAAATGCAGACAGAATGCAATATACACGGTTTATTGATACAACTAGACAGAATAAACAGGAAAACAAAACCCACGATGGGGCAAAACAGGACAGGGTGGCAAACTAAGGACTAGACTAAGACTAAGACTTTACAGCTAACTAAACTAACAAACAACAAATACGATGTAACAATAACTCCTGACAGGACTCTAGACAAAGGTACTCACACGGAGTGTCTCAGAGAGATAAACACGCAAAGTAAGACAAGTTTAGACAATGAACCGGCACAAGACAGCAAACACAAGGGGATTAAATAGGGAGAAACTAATGAAGACAGCAAGGTGACACAGATGAAACAATAATGACAAAATGAGGATAACAAGGATAACTCTTACTGGCCTTTTCAAAAGTTACTCAGTCACTCATAGCGCCTTCGTCGCGTCCAAATCCCTTTAGTTTCTCCTGGATGTGTTTCATGCGTGCATCCCAGTGACGACGTGGTGTAGCATCTGCCGTTTCCCAGGGAGGTGGTCTCCGTCTTGCCGCGGGTGTAACACGGTCTTCCGCCGGGGTCCCGGCTCTGAGTTTTGCTGGGTGAAGAGTCTGAAAACGGAGCCCCTGTTCTTTAAGCGTCTTTCTGATGGTGGAGTAAGCCTTTCTTTTCATAACTATTTCGGTTGGATAGTCTTGCTAGAAAAACACTTTTCTCCCATCGTATTGGATGTTATTCTTTTTCCAGGCTGTGCGAAGCACCAGCTCTTTGGTTTTATACTCCAGGAAATGGACAACCATAGACCTCGGGTTAGCGCCTTGTGGTGGTTTGGCTCCAAGGGACTGGTGACAATGTTGTATAGCGAGGGTGACAGCTCAGATTTAATAAATGTCTCTAAGAACTCCTGTACATTGTTTCCCCTCAGCTCCCTCTGGGATCCCGTGGATGCATATGTTGTTTCCGCGTGAGCGCGACTCCAAGTCCGTCAGCCGGGCTTGTAGTTTGTCTTAGAGTGCCAAAGTGTGGGAAAGCAACTCACTGTTTTCTGCACCCCGCTCCTACATGTCAGCCACTCTCTGCTCCGTCTCCTCGACTCTGTCGGTTATTACTTTTAAATCAGTAACGATAGCGCTTAGCTTCTGGCTAAAGTCTTCCCTGAAGTCCACCAGTTCCTTCTTTAGTGGCCCAATTGTTTCGGTAAATTCTTTTTTCAAGTCCAAACAAACCACCTTTATCTCGGCAATAATGTTAGCTTGGATAGCTTCCATAGCCTCGTGGTCAGCTTGCTTGCTAGCACCGTCGTCAGTATCTCCACTTCCAATCAGGGATTTATCGTCTACGGGTTTTGTTGCAATCTTCCTTTTGTCATTCTCTTGTTTCCCCCTTTCATTCTATAAATGACAACTTTTCCTATCTGGATAACCAGTATTTATTTCGGGGGAGTAAGACCGTCTGCGTCCACGCCATGTCGGAAGTCCTTTCATAACAATTTTAACAACTTTTTTTCATTCATTTTTTAAAAACCTTTTTTTGTACATACAGTACAAACCATTGTTTATTTCAGAATAGATTATTTTGTATGTAGCCTATTAAATCTCCTGCTGTTTATTATGTCATCTGTTATAATAAACAACAGTTAAGCTGAAAAAGAAAAACAGTTCTTGAATTGAAAACATTATGGCACTGTTGTTTATGTTTAATGTGTTTATTACATTAGATAAGTGTGTCATTGATCAAATATTTTAATAGTTCTCTTGACAGAAACATGGGATTTGTACCTATAATGTTTTAAAAGTAATAATTGGAAGATTTATGTTCCTCATTCATGGAGATTTTCAGGGACATGCATAATTCATTTATAAAAACTCATCAAAATGATGGGAATTTTTTAGGGCTCACTTTATGTCCTTTAACTTTATAATCATATTTCTCTCTTTGAATTTTGATGTACTGAAAACGCAATTAAGCTTTTTGTTCTTTCATTTCAGACCTGATGGAAGTGAAGGAGGAGAGTGAAGAACTGAGTGAAGTGAAGGAGGAGAGTGAAAAACTGAGTGAAGTGAAGGAGGAGAGTGAAGAACTGAGTGAAGTGAAGGAGGAGATTGAAGAACTGAGTGAAGTGAAGGAGGAGAGTGGAGAACTGAGTGAAGTGGAGGAGAAACATCATATGAGAAAACCTGGAGAAAAAGAATCTGAGATGCCTGGAGAAAAACCTTTGAGTCGCTCAAAGACTAAAAGCACATTTTTAAAGAAAAGAAGAGCAAAGAAATCTACAACCTGCACTCAGTGTGGAAAGAGTTTCGCAAACACACGTAATCTTGAGATTCACATGAGGATCCACACCGGAGAGAAGCCGTTCCCATGTGATCAATGTGGGAAGAGTTTCACATACAAACTAAGTCTTAAGATTCACATGAGGATCCACACTGGAGAGAAGCCGTTCTCATGTAATCAATGTGGAAAGAGTTTCACATGCAAACAAAGTCTTGAGATTCACATGAGGATCCACACTGGAGAGAAGCCATTCTCATGTAATCAGTGTGGAAAGAGTTTCACAGCCAAACGTAAACTTGAGATTCACATGAGGATCCACACCGGAGAGAAGCCGTTCCCATGTGATCAATGTGGAAAGAGTTTCACATACAAACAAAGTCTTGAGATTCACATGAGAGTTCACACTGGAGAGAAGCTGTTCACATGTGATCAATGTGGAAAGAGTTTCACAGCCAAACATAATTTTGAGATTCATGTTAGAGTTCACACTGGAGAGAAGCCGTTCCCATGTGATCAATGTGGAAAGAGTTTCACATCCAAACAAAGTCGGGAGATTCACATGAGAGTTCACACTGGAGAGAAGCCATTCACATGTGATCAATGTGAAAAGAGTTTCACAAACAAACTTAATCTTGAGATTCACATGAGAGTTCACACTGGAGAGAAGCCGTTCACATGTGATCAATGTGAAAAGAGTTTCAGATCCAAACAAAGTCGGGAGATTCACATGAGAGTTCACACTGGAGTAAAGCCATTTACATGTGGTCAGTGTGGGAAGAGTTTCCGATACGTACAAAGTCTTGAGGTTCACATGAGAGGACACATGAAGATCCACACTGGAGAAAAGCTGTTCATATGTGATCAATGCGGGAAAACATTTCTTAGTGCATCAAACCTGAAGACACACCTGACAGTTCATACGAAGGAGAAGCCTCATTCATGTTCTGTGTGTGGAAAGAGTTTTTCACTGCTGAAATCTTTACATAGACATCAGAAAACTCATACTGGTGTGAGAGACTACATGTGCTTTGAGTGTGAGAAGACTTTTACAACAGCTGAACATTTAAGACGGCACCAGAGCATTCACACTGGAGAAAAACCTTACAAGTGTTTACAGTGTGACACGAGATTCAGTCAGTCACAACAACTGAAAACACATGAGATGATCCACACTGGAGAAAAACCTTACAAGTGTTTACAGTGTGACAAGAGATTCAGTCAGTCAAACCATCTGAAAACACATGAGATGATCCACACTGGAGAAAAACCTTACAAGTGTTCACACTGTGACAAGAGATTCAATCGGTCATCAACTCTGAAAACACATGAGAGGATCCACACTGGAGAGAAGCCGTATAGATGTGATCAATGCAGCAAAACATTTCTTTGGGCATTAAGCCTAAAGGCACACCTGACATCTCATACGAAGGAGAAGCCACATTCATGTACTGTGTGTGGAAAGAGTTTTTCAGTGCTGAAATCTTTACAAAGTCATCAGAAAATACACACTGGTGTGAGAGAGTACATGTGCTTCGAGTGTGAGAAGACTTTTACTACAGCGAACTGTTTAAAACAGCACCAGAGGATCCACACTGGAGAAAAACCTTACAAGTGTTCACACTGTGACAAGAGATTCAATCGGTCAGAACCTCTGAAAAGACATGAGAGGATCCACACTGGAGAGAAGCCGCACACGTGTGATCAGTGTGGAAAGAGTTTCTCTATTAAACGTCAGCTGAAGATACACATGAAGATCCATGCAGTGGAGAAACCACATCACCGCAGTCTGAGATCACGGTGAGTAGTTCATCTTTATGTCCTGAGAAACAAAATCTCTTCTGTGTAAGTTAAGCCCCTTTCACACAGAGATTCCGGAAAATACGCAGATAAAGTGACCCGGGATTTGATCCGGGTTCAATTGATTTTGGTTCATTCACACTGCCAGTGATTTTCCAGAATCAGTCAGTGCTTTCACACACTTCCTCTAAAGACACATGGCATCGATGTGACATGTAATGTCTCAGCAGCGTCTTAAGTTTGATTATGAGCTGCGATTTCTCTCTTGAGAAACCACGCTTGTGCAATTTTTTTCTCTGATTCGATCATAAACTAACGCATTACGTAGTGTTTCACTAGCAGGTGAACGATTCCGGCCTCAGCGTCTTCAATACGACACGGCATTGATTACGGCTTTTGTTCACACAGTGCGCGTTCCGGAACTGAACACGACAATGTTACTAGGTCCCCAACTCGGCATCGATCCCGGAATCAATCCCGGGTCGTGTTCTGGCATTCTGGCAATTTCCCAGCAATTTCTCTTTCTGACATTACCGATTATGGTGAAAATAAAACGTCAAACAGTATTTTCATGTTTTCTAACAGCAGTTCATGTTTTTGTATTTGCTCTTATCAAGAATACAGAGACGAGAAGCTTCCAGATTCTTCCTCTGTTTGTTAGAAAAACGTTGGAAATTATGTGATTGCTTACAGTTTACATGTCAAGCATGCGCCATCTAGAGTTTCATGACCAAACTAACCCATCAGATATGATGGGATTAAAATGACTATTGAACTCATCAGTGATCTTGACTTAGAGCTTCACTTTTCATTTCACATTCGTCTCTCATTTGAAATCTCACTTGATTTAATGTTTCTTTTAGACCTGACGGACGTGAACAAGAAAGGAAAAACAGAAGGTAAAAATGTGCCTCAGTGTAAAAAACGCTTCACTTAAAGACTGAAGATTCACATGAGAGTTCACACTGGGAAGAAGCGGCTCAGGCTTTCGCTCTAAAATCACATCTGCTTCTCATTCTGAAGAAAGACCATTTAACTGTGATCAGTGCGGTAAACAGTTTCATTGGGCTTCACTGATTCACACAAAGGAGAAGATTCATTCGTAATATTACAGCAGAAAAGACCCGGCGGTGTGTGTTTCAGTGCAGAAAGTCCTTTACTATAGACGATGAACTGAAATGCCACCAGAAAATTCACACTGTAAAATACAACACCGCATCAAGAGATTCAGTCTGTCAGAAACACAATTTTTAATTTGTTTATAGTTTTTCATGAGAACATCTAGTTTCTCTCCCACTTCTACTCTTCCAAGCAAATGCAAGATATACTTTCATGTAGCTTTGAAACTCGACCTTTTTTTTTTTTTTTTTTTTTCTCTTGAGATGCTTTGGCTTTTATAAGTCAGTAAAAATAGAGATCTGTCTCATTTGCTTTCAATTGTACTTAATGTTTGTATTTGCTTTCAAAAATGATTGATTAAACTCATTGCTCATTTTATCACCAACTCATTGTTATTGTACATTTTTATCAATATAGCTTTGAAATGCCTAATAAATAATATTTCACCACACATGACTGACATTGAATGAGATAGCTGTCTGTCTACATTATTAACTGTTTCACCCTTGGTATGCAGCATGTTCACAAGTCCCTAAATGCCAAGTCCAAGTCAGGTCTCAAGCTTTATATCTATTTAAAACAATAGTTCTTTCGACAAGTTATTGTAATTAACAGTGTTGTAAACAGCCTGAGGGCCCTCCAAGAGGTGGGATGGAAGATGGGCCCACAAGGACGGATCAAAAGGTAACGACAGGATAGAATAACAACAATGATAAAATCCTCCGGAAGTGTGTGTGTGGATAGAAGGAGAAGGTGACGTCAATTTAGGGGGCTGCATATTCATTAAAGGATTAGTTCACCCCAAAATGAAAATTTCCTAATAATTTACTCACCCCAATGCCATCCAAGATATCCAAGTCTTTCTTTCCTCAGTGGGAGAGAAATTATGTTTTTTGAGGAAAACATTTCTGGATTTTTTGTCTAACAATGTACTTCATTGGTTACCATTGTTTTTAAGTCCAAATCAATGCAGTTTCACAAGTCTTTGAAGAGTTTAAACGGGCTGTATGCGATCACAGCTGAAGAAGAGGTTGTTATCTAGCAAAACGATAGGTCATTTAAAAAAAAAAAAAAAAAAGATAGACTTTTAACTTAGTAGTTCGGATTGAGCTGATCAACAAACGGACAGGGAACTACGTCATCACGTTGAAAGGTCAAGCCAACGCCGGCAATACTATTTGAACTACTATTCATATTCATCAGAATGTTATTCATATACTATTCATATTCACTGAATACTATTACTATATATAATAGCAAACAATATTGAACTATCCTCCTACGTATGGTCGCATTGTAAACAGTCTGGTGGTACTTCTGCCGGCGTGACCTTTCAACGTGATGACATAGTTCCCTGTCTGTTTGTTGACTTTTGAAACTGCATTGATTTGGACTTAAAAATGATGATAACCAATGGAGTCCATTGTTAGAAGAAAAATCCAGAAATGTTTTCCTCAAAAAACATAATTTCTCTCCCATTGAGGAAAGAAAGACATGGATATCTTGGATGACATTGGGGTGAGTAAATTATTAGGAAATTTTCATTTTGGGGTGAACTAATCCTTTAAAGGAGTCATAACCTAGTATTACCTTGGATACCCACGCTCTATTATAGCCTTTCAGGCCCTTCTAAAAAAGAAAAGTGGAAAAAAAATAACATTATCATTCCAAAATGACATCATGGCGCAAGTTGTGAATGAACCCGACCTGGCCGCGACCTACGGAATTCCTGATGATCTCAGTCATTTGTTGTTTGCAAAGTAGCAGCCATTCCCCATGTTTACCTCGAAGCTAATACTCCCGCTAGCATACAATAGCCGCATTAGCAGTTAGCTGCTGTTTGTTACACACAGTAGAGCAATAAAAACACAGTCTTACCGTTTCAATTGCAGGCAAGTCTCTGATTGTTGGAATGGCCCCTTTTTCCCGAGCTTCGATGCCAACTTCGCCTGATATTGCCCCAAATTTGTGAAGGATTCCGGCGTAAAATGTTTAGCACAGACACCTAACATTAAGCCAGTGGGAAGGGTTGTAGGAACCGCGTCATTAAAAATGAATTTAATCCACTGGTCCCTGATAGCTAGGTCCGTTCTTGGGAGAGAAAACACATTTACATGTTGATTCTGGCAGTCAACAACAGAGCAACTCACGTGTGCACTACATTTCTGCATCTTTCTCAACTGAACTGAATATGAGGGGGAGAGGGGCAGGGCGGGCTTCCTGCAGCATAGGTCTGCGGTGTCCATATATGGTATATCCTGCCCCGTCTTGACGTCAAGTCGGCGCATAAATTAAAATCTCGTATTTGAGTGCGCGTGCACGTGGGCTGGTTTACGAACCCAGGGGTAAACAAACGCTTCACTTTTAAATATCGGCTTCCCGGCCAGTGTATAATCGTTAGGCAATCATAACATACATTGATTCTCGTGGAAAAGTGAAAATTACAGGTTATGACTCCTTTAAGGGAAAATGAAGAGTACGAAGCAGGCAGACCAGCAACCTCGTACAGCTCAGGAAGCAGGTCAGACTCCAGGGTCCAGAAGCCAGGAGTGAAACCAAAGTGCTGCAGGATCCACTGGTGCTGAGTCTCCTGAAGTGGCAGAAGGAAACTCCTTGGAGAACATATCCTGCGAACACGAGGACACCAGCCCACCAGAGACACACCCGACAAAGCCGGTAACAAAGCAGCCAGGTAGGCGCGACAAAATCAAATGGTCAAAAGTGAATGACTGGGTGGTGTGGCAGAGTCTGGATGCTGACGTAAGCCAATTGTTGGAGCTGGCGTTGAGAGGGAGCGTTGAGAGCAAACTGAACATCGTTGGGGACATCATCTTTGAGGCATGCAGAGGTTTGGCGAGGTCAGTAGGAAAGAGCCCATAGCCCCAGGCAAAGGAAGAAGAGAGAGCGATCGAACTGCCCCGGAAAGCAAGGTAGCAAGGTAATCAAGAAGGCAAGGTCAGCATCAGCCCCAGGGCCGAATAGGCTCTGCGGAAGCTAATGAAAACAGCTTGGAGGAAGCAGCAAGTTCCAGCAGAGTGGCAGCAAGCCGTCGGTGTATTCATCCCCAAGGAGCAGAACTCCCAGACCATCAGCCAGTTCAGAAGCATTGCCTTGTTGAATGTAGAAGGAAAGATTTTCTTATCCGTTCTGGCAAAGAGAATTACCAACTTTCTCATGGAAAATGAGTACATCGATACAGGCTGCCAAAAGACAGGAATCCCCGGCTTTCCAGGGTGCATTGAGCACTCTTCTCTGATATGGGATCAGATCCAGCGTGCAAAGAGAGAGAGGAGCGATGTGCATGTGGTTTGGTTGGACCTGGCCAACGTATATGGCTAGGTTCCACACAGGTTGATTGACTTCACCTTGGAGTTCTTCCATGTCCCGGGTATCTCTGTCTCTCTCTCTCATTCAAATGGGCAGTTTGGGCGGCCATACCGGGCGAGTCGGTCGAAAATATGGCGGCGTTCTATTTGTAGTGACGTAGGTGGCATCTATGAATAGGATGCGCCATCTCCCCCATCCTGTTGGTGATGGCTTTTGAGATAATCCTCATAGGGGCTAGGCAGATGGTTGGAGGTATCAAATTACCATCGAACGTGAGGCTGTCACCCCTGAGGAGTTATATGGACGATGTGACAAGCAAACGGCTCTGTAGGCCTGTCTATTGGTCCAAAGAGGGTTTCCGATAATACAGGGAAGGTTTCTCTGCGTATTACTTGCCTTTCCTTTTTGCAACACAACAAAATTAAATGCAATATTTCCTCACATGTATTGAATTATTTCATTTGACTCCATAAATGAAAAAGATTTTAATGATGTCTGGACATCATTAAAAGTGAGCGAATATTTGATTATTATTTTAAACTCTGATTATATTTTACCCGCTTAGATCTGGAAACTATATCACTATGATGTCCTTCTTTCTCGCAAGGTCTCACAACACAATCTCGTCAGTTCCAATCATCAAAACAGAGGTAATTTGGCTAAATATCAGGGATCAAATCTATCAGCCTAGGATATAAGCAGGAAAAGGATCGCTTTGTGATGGAACTAAGGAGCTCAGCAGACCCGCTCATAAGGAGTGCAAATGTCCCCATCCGCACAGGCTCGCGTCATCGCATCATCGCCAGTCTGCAATACCGAGAAGTGATGGGGGCTGTCCAGACCAGTCGTGCTGGGCTGGGCTGGGGAGCAGCGCAGCAATTCTGGTCCAAAGCCACCAAGAGACAGCAGAAGACCATGGTGGTGGACGAAATCACCAGACTGGAGAAGTACTCCATCCCAGGGCACGCAAGGAGCCTGGACGAGATGGGATGCTACCATCAACAGGCGTATCACCTGGGTGGATATCTGGAGGACTTCTCAATCTAGGCTCAGCTTCCTGTTGAGGGCGACCTACGACACCCTCCTATGCCCTAGGAACCTCAATCTGTGGTATGGTGATGAAGTGGGCTGTCATCTGTGCGGGAGCGCCAAGGCAAGTCTCCGACACACTTTGTCAGGATGCAGAGTGGCACTGACCCAGGGACGCTTCAGGTGGTGCCATGACCAAATCCGGACGAAACTGGCCGAGATTCTGGAGGGCTGTAGGGTTGGCAACAAACCATTCACCTGCAACAGAAGATCATGCCTGGCAGGGTTTGTAAAGCCTGGCGGTATACATCAAGCTCCTGCTCAGAAGAAGAGCAGCATACTCACACCTGGTAGAGAGTGGCAGATGATGGTAAACCTTAGGAAACAGATGGTCTTTCCAAGAGAGATCATGACCACCACTCTCCGATCAGACATAGTCATGTGGTCCAGAGGGGCGAAGCGGCCCTCCTCATCGAGCTAACCATCCCCTGGGAGGAAAATATGGCAGTAGCCCACGAAAGGAAGCACCAGAAGTATGCAGAGCTAGCAGTGGAGTGCAAAGATGCTGGATGGAAAGCAACTGTTCACCCTATGTAGATCGGCTGTCAAGGCTTCATGGGCAGTAGTCCAGCTGCTACACGGAGTGGGCGCAACAGGTTCAAGGCTGAGGAAAGCCACGGGTGTGCTGGGAGAGGAAGCAGAGAAAGGGAGCTACTCTGCCACACTAAGGTCGTAACTTCGATTTTTGGCGATGATTAGTTATTGTAATTTTTAGGACAATAAACATAAGTTTTATAATATAGACAACCATCAACTTTCAATTTGATTGTTTTTTGGAGGGAATAAGATGATGTTTTTGGTGTAACTTCAAAAGCCAAGGGGAAACGTCAGTTACGGCTTTATGCCTTCGTTTCTTGCTGCTCCTGAACACTCGAATGAAGTTACAGGTGCGCTGCCCTGAAGTTACGGCACTCTGCCTTGTTCTGACTGATCATCAAAGTATTGCCGCGCTGGAGTTACGGGGTTATTATGTAGCAATTAAATCACATCAGACACACACGTACATGTTTCACAGTGATTGCTTTTGTTAGATTATTGACATTTAGGTTTGAAGAATGGCATACTCTTGGGGGAAAATGATGGTGGATATGGCTTTGAAACGTAAACACCAAGATCAAGGTAAGAATGACACGGGTGCATAAAAAAGATAATCTTTAAAATCCAGTAATAGCTAGCGGTAGCCTTTAGCTAGTGATGCTACTTCACAAACTAGACACAAACACTTTTCGAGCCATAATCAACAACTTATCCAGTAATTAAAGCTGCAAGCAGCGATGAAAAAGGCCCTTGCACCCGTGCCGCCGCCACCCTGCGCCTTTGGGAAAAGAGAGCACGGTGGGCAGTATGTAAATATAGG
Source organism: Abramis brama (assembly GCF_963993115.1). Lineage (NCBI taxonomy): Eukaryota > Metazoa > Chordata > Actinopteri > Cypriniformes > Leuciscidae > Abramis > Abramis brama. The sequence continues at coordinate 53,269,573 of NC_139963.1, read as the reverse complement.
AGGACCATGTCAAGGTAATTTGTATTTGCCACACTTCTTGCTACCAGCAGGTAGCGCTATTGCCATAACCAAATATGAGCATGGTCATGTGTTCAGAACAGGACAAGCAACATTAATATTGAACTTATCTGATCATGCATATATCACCAAAAGGCCGAAATTTGGTGTACATTTGTCAGGCTGCAGAGGGCACACCCTTCGACAAAAACTCAAGATCTTTGCAAATTAATGTCTCAAAGGCCTTAAGATAACACTCACCACATTTGAAGAGGATCAGATCAAAACTGTACAGGGAGTTCATTAAAGTACAACATCCGGAAATGGCAAAAACTGCACAAAATCTGAGAGGAAGTTCAAAATAGCTGACTTCCAGTTGTGTTTAGGGCTACGCTCTGAGAGACTTTTTTGTAGATATTGGGTCATTACATGTATGTACCGAATTTCATACCTGTACGTGAAACGTAGAGCCGGGGCAATTAGGTGTGTGTTTTAGCGTGTGCAAAGTTTCATGAATTTTCGAGCATGTTTAGGCCCTCCAAAAAGTGATTCACTTTGGAGAAGAATAATAATAAACGGAGCAGAAACAATAGGGTTCTCTCTAGAGTTCTTTAGTCTAGAGTTTAATGTAGCTGTAGTTTAGTGGGGAAATTCATGACACCAAGCAAAAAGTGTCTGTAGTGTCACATTTTGACCAACAAATGTCACTGTGGTTTAACCTTGAAGATGTATGTGCACTAGTAACACTAGAATAGTCAGCCTGTTATTGTTGTAATGGCAGAGAGAACATGTTATAAGAAGATTATAGGCCTTTCAATATTTTCATTATCCCCTTAATACTTGTTTCCTCATTTGTTATGTGGTAATTGCCCAGATTTACCATTGCCTTCTTCCCTTTTCATTTTCAGACTCCCTCGTTCAAGATGTCCAAGACCTCTTGGGAAGTGGTGCTGAACAACCTCTCCCATCACACTGGAGGAACAGGTAAACTTCGTCTCTGGAGAATTGGACAGTAATGAGGCCCTTCATGGTGAACAATATGTTGTCATCTGAGGAGCCCAAGGAGGGGGTTTGCCATCATTGTGCACACAAGGCTGCAGTAGTTGTGTGTAGGGAGCATCCATGGTGGAGGGGTTCTTCAAACACCTGCCGCCATCCACTTTTGTTCAGCTGCATGAGGGAGGGAAATTCTCCTATCATGAAAAGAGTATTCTCAGGTTATATAGGCTGTTTTACATTTGACACAAACCTTGTTTACTCCAACAAACATGCTGGATGAAGTTTTGTTTGATAGAAACAACACCCTCACTGTTGAGTTTTTGGTTTAATTTACTCTAATATGTAAGGCAAGGCAAGTTTATTTATATAGCACATTACATACACATTGGAAATTCAAAGTGCTTTACATAGAAGAAATTAAAATAATAAAAAGAAATAAGAATAATTAAAACAGTTTAGAAAAATAAAATACAGTACAAACAGTCGGACGAACAGTGGCACAGTGCTCATTCAGTAAATGCATAGCTAAACGGATGTGTTTTGAGTCTGGATTTGAAAGTCTGGATTTTTGAATGAACTAATTCTGATTTTTAGATTGCATGTTACCAATCGTTTCCTCCCTGCTGCGACTGCTCCCCTGGGCAAACAAGCTTTTCCAAGGGAAAGCCAGTCATTTTAATTGGAATGAATAGTAATGTTTTTTTTGTTTTTTTGTTTTTTTATATTGTGTTTTTTTGTTTCTTGTGAACAAGAGAGAATTGTTTTTTTTCTGAAATTTCAGGAAGATACAACCTCTTCCTTCCATCAGTAAACTGCTCCTGTGGGAAAAGCTTGCCAGTGACCATAAGTGATTTGGTTGAAAGTGGTTATTGGCCAGCAACTGTCAATTTTGAGACCTTGTACATTGTGGACTTGTTCACCACGTATGAGGATCTAAAAATCACTGCCCCAGGGATGTCGAATTTGAGGTTGACAAGCTGACTCAGGTCCAGCATGTTCAGTGCCCAGCATGCACACCCTCCATTTTGGCAGTTGCAGTGGATGGTAACTGCAAATTATATCGTTTCAAAAGCCAACCAGGGTGTGTAACATTCATTTTCAATGAAATGCTAGTGAGCCACAAATTACTTTTATACAGTAAATTTAACCCACATCTATATATTTCTTTCAAGACCTGATGGGTTCTTTTTGGCCAATGATGCTGAGGTGTCCTCCTTTGTTGATTACATCCATGGAACAACTGGACATGTAAGCTAAATTTATATTTCTTCATGTGTAACACCACAATTTAAATTTTTTATGAATGCTTGCCAGTTTTTTCCCCCCTAAATTTAAACATTATTTGGTTTATATTTAATGCCAATAGAGTGGCATTACTGTATCAAATGCCATAATACCATGATTTACAGCAATTTTTTTTTTAAATGTAACTGAAAATGTCTGTATTTGCCCTCATCTGTTTAAGAATCCAAGGAAAGGGAGATGTGGTGCGGTAATAATTCCAATATTTCTGCAAAGTGCAGGGATGTCCTGACCTACCAATTTTGTCCTCCATTTAAAAAAAATGATTGTTTAAAGCGGGGGTCGGCAACCCGCGGCTCTAGAGCCGCATGCGGCTCTTAAGCGCCGCCCTAGTGGCTCCCTGGAGCTTTTTCAAAAATATGAAAATGGAAAAAATATTTTTTGTTTTAATATAATTTCTGTAGGAGGAAAAACATGACAAACATTCTAACCCTTTCGCACGTACGATCACATCGGTGTGATTAGAACGGTCAGTCCATGACGTGATCAACTGCTAAATTCAAATGTGCTCTCGCGCGTTGGCTGGAGTTGAGCCAGAGACAGGCGCGCTCAGAGCTGTCACATATCACAACTTTTCAGTGTTTTCAACCACATAATGTTTATTTTAGGTTTCAGACATATAAGTACTAAAAAAACAATACATTTAGAGTTTGTAAAATACACACTGATGTTAAAGGAAGAGGCAATAATAATCCTTTCCATTATAATTAGACACGTTTTATTCATATCAGATAAACATTGTGTAAGTAACTTTAAAGTTTACTCTATCCTTCTCCCAGTTCACCAGCCACTTGCTTTTATGTATTTCGGGAGAAGTGGATGAATTCACGTATTGTAAATCCAACAGATCCGATTCAGATTCTACGTCTGCGGCACAAACTAAGATGGCGGCGCCCATCGCGCATACAGCTCAACTAACGAGATCGTTATAAAGGTGTTTAAACAACAAAACACTTCCACTTGCATATATTTGACAATCGGAATATCAGATATTTCATGCCATATCTAACAAATTTGTGAATATTTTGAATACAAATAAAGGAAAAATGACATAAAAGCAGATCATCATTCATTCAGCTCTGTTGTTGCTGCGGTGTGTCACGTGACAAGCAATGACGCGTCACCATGGAAACCATAAAGTGACACATTGGGGTCAGTCAGAATATTTTAAACTTACGTGTGAAAGGGTTAAAGTTTTTCAACGTTGTAAAAATAATACACGAATAAATAAAACAAAACATAATACATTAAAATTATAATGGAAGTTAAACTTAAAGCATGATCGTACAGCAGAGTAGTCACGTGGTGCGTCATTCTCTCCAGGATGCGCTGCAGGGAAAATAAACATTTAATCATGAATGCTCATTATGTATTTGTTGCCTACTTATCATTTTGATACTAGGGGGCTAATAAAGCTAATATAGACACTTACAGCATGTGTTGCCTTCATTATAAGGCTTATATATAAGGCTTTTAATTTTTTGCGGCTCCAGACAGATGTTTTTTGTTGTTTTTTTGGTCCAGTATGGCTCTTTCAACATTTTGGGTTGCCGACCCCTGGTTTAAAGGAACACTCCGACTTTTTGGGACTTTAGCTTATTCACAGTATCCCCCAGAGTTAGATCAAAGTCAAAGTCAAAGTTTATTTATATAGCACTTTTTAAAAACAACAAGTGTTTAACAAAGTGCTGTACACACATATACTTTATCAAATATGCAATCAACTAACATGACTTAAAAAAGAAACTAAAAAACAAAAACAATAAAACAATACTCTCACATAGCATCAAATGCCAAACTGTAATAGTGAGTTTTGAGATTCGATTTAAAAATAGCCAGGGTTTGAGCCTGTCTGATGTACAGGGGCAAACTATTCCAGAGCTTCGGTCCTGCTACTGCAAATGCTCTTTCACCTCTGCTTTTTAGTTTCACCCGAGGGACAACCAACAGCAAATGGTCGGCAGACCTAAGCGCTCTTGACGGAGCGTATTGTCTAATCAATTCTGACATATACTTAGGAGCAAGGCCATGAAGCGATTTAAAAACAAACATCAAAATTTTGAAATTAATTCTAAAATAGATTGGCAACCAGTGAAGAGAGGAAAGAACAGGTGTAATATGTTCGCGCTTTCGTGTCCCAGTCAACAAGCGAGCTGTAGCATTTTGAACCCTCTGCAGTCTAGAGAGAGAGGCCTGACTAATGCCTATATAAAGGCCATTACAATAATCTAGACGCGATGAAATAAAAATATGGAGAAGTCTTTCAAAGTCTCTAGAAGACAAAAATGATTTCACCTTGGTGAGTTGTCTCAATTGGAAAAAGCACGATTTAACTACCAAGTTAATCTGTTTATCCAATTTAAAATCACAATCCATAATGAAACCTAGATTTTTGACGTAAGGTTTCACTAATGGATTTAACTCACCAAGATCAAAATTTTTTGATTCATAAGTACCACCGGGAGTAAAAAGTATAACCTCTGTTTTGTTTTCATTAAAACATAAAAAGTTCTGTGCCATCCAAGCTTTAATTTCCTCAAGACACTGGAGTAAAGGTGCTAAGGTGCAAGTGTCTTTTCTTTTCAAAGGCAGATAAATTTGGGTATCATCTGCATAGACATGAAATGAAATTCCGAATTTCCTAAAGATATGACCCAGTGGCAGCAAATACAAGGCGAACAACATAGGCCCCAAAATGGAGCCCTGGGGGACCCCAGACGTGAGAGAAGCCGTAGAGGAGACAAATTCTCCGAGGCGAACAGTAAAAGTTCTTTCGGACAAATACGACTTAAACCATGCCAATGCAATACCCTCAACACCAACACATTCTTCTAAACGTGAAATTAAAGTCCTATGGTCTAAGATGTCAAATGCAGCTGAAAGGTCCAATAATAATAAAATCGCACAATTCCCTGAGTCAGTGGTAAGTAACAAATCATTAGAAACCCTCAACAATGCAGTTTCTGTACTATGCAAAGACTTAAAACCAGACTGGAACACTTCGTGGATACCATTTAAACATAAAAATACATTCAACTGTTCAAATACAACCTTTTCAAGTAATTTAGACAAGAACGAAAGTCTAGAGATAGGTCTAAAATTAGCAAAGACTGATGGATCCAGATTACTTTTCTTAATAACCGGTTCCACCACTGCATGTTTAAAAGATTTGGGTACAACTCCCGTAGCCAGGCTACTGTTAATAATAGCAAGAACTGAAGAGCTAATGGCATCAAATGCATCCTTTAAGAGTCGTGGGGGAACAATGTCAGTGTGACATGCAGTAAATTTCATTTTGACAAAAGTCTCCCTCAATGAGACAAGGGACACCGGCTCGAACTGATTTAAGACAGCAGAGCGCTCAAAATTAATAGGTTGGAAAATCAGAGAAGATGATATATTCGATCTAATAGCATCAATCTTGTCAATAAAAAATTTTAAAAAATTTTCACACAGTTCGGCAGAATGTTCTAAACAAGCAGCTTGGGGAGTGTTCAAAACCGCATTAATGGTACTAAACAGTACAGCTGGCTTAAGGGAGTTACTACTAATTATATTTGATAGGTACTTTGATTTCTCTAGTCTAACACACTTTTGATATTTAGACAAATTATAGCGTAGGATATCAAGTGAGATCTGCAACTTATCCTTCTTCCAGCGGCGTTCAGCCCTTCTGCATTCCAGCCTTATAGCTCTAGTTGTAGTGTTCAGCCACGGTTGAACTCTACATTTATCTCGAATCGTCCTGAAAGGGGCAACAGTGTCCAAAATGCTATTGCAAGTTGAAAAGAACGATGAAGTTAATTCTTCAGTAGTTAGCCCACATGATGGCATCCAATAGTCCAACTCAATTAAATTAAAAGCCTCAGAAAATAAACGAGAAGTTGAGGGATTTATCATCCGGCAACGACGTTTTGGAGCAGTCACTTTAGGCACACACGAAGTACATATCTCAAATAGGACAGGCAAATGATCAGAGAAAGTGGCTTCACAGACGCCAATGTTATTAATAGGCAAGCCATATGTCAAAACCAAATCTAATGTATGTCCACGTATATGAGTGGGACTAACAACAAACTGAGTTAAATTAAAAGACTCCACAAGATTTAAGAAAGCTTTGACCAGAGGCTTTTCAGGACAACATACATGGATGTTAAAATCCCCCACAATTAAAACCCGGTCATATTTGATCATGATACCGGCTAAATAATCAGAGAAATCATCAATAAACTCTTTGTTATATGTAGGTGGGCGATAAACCACAGTGCACAATACAGGATGGCTCAGATCAAATTCAAAAACATTAAGTTCAAAGCTGGAGTAGGAGAAAGCAGGCAAACGTCTACAGTTTAAATATTCTTTAAAAATGGTTGCTACTCCACCTCCACGTCCGTTAAGGCGTGGAGAGTTAAAATAGGTGCAATTCAACGGTAAAACTTCAGAAAATACACTCGACTCACCATCCCCGACCCAGGTCTCAGTCACACACAACATGTCCAGGTCCTTGTAAGTAAAAAAGTCATTCAGAATAAAGGACTTGTTTGCCAGTGATCTAGCATTCACCAAAGCTATCCTCACAGGAGTAGAGTCTTTCAGCGACGGAGATTCGAAGACCAAGGACCGATGGAGAGTAGCGTCCACACCTCTTTTAAAACGGGAAGTCCAATGTGTTGTAAGCGGAGATTTAAGGCCCAAAGACCGATGGAACGATACATCCACACCTTTTTTAAACCTGGATGGCCAATAAGTTGTGATCATAGGCTTTTTATCCAGATCCACGTCGGTCACAGGTACCAACCACCTGTACATATCAACAGTGCGCCGAGGCGCATAGCGACGACATTCCGCGTCACAATCCCCAAACATCCCGCGAGGATCAGCATTCGGGAACAAAGTCAGAAAAGTCCTTATTTTCACCAACCGACCCCCTCGTTTCCCTCGGCGTCTGAATCGCTTCTTTCTCACGGGAAACCATGGGGTTCGGCGGAGATAAGCAGGTAATTCACACAGGAACGGTGGATTAGAAGATTTTTTTGTTTCTCCCCGGCTCACAAAGTAAATCGGCATATTCTCCAAACTCGACCTGATGGTAAAGAGTGTTTGGCGATCGTACACTAATAGAGAGTTTGTAGTATTTAAAATAGTCGATAAAATCAAGATAAACAACCACATAACCGGGAGCAACAGACGGCCAGCCATACAAACAGGCGCCATCATGTTTGATAGTATCAAAGAGTATAGATAAGTCCATACATACCTTTTTCATTTCTGTGCGTTCTGTAAGTGTTATTTGACGCACCCACCGCTAGCCTAGCTTAGCACAAAGACTGGATGTAAATAAATAATGGTAGCATACTAATCCCAATAAGTGACAAAATAATGCAAACATTTTCCTATTTACACGTTGTGATCTGTATAGTCACAGCGTGTACAAATAACAAGGCTATATGAGACAGAGACCATTTTTAATCGTATAAATACTGGGAACTATATTCTCACTAGGCGTAGGAGCACAGCTACTTGGGCGGAGTGGCTACTTGGGCGGAGTGATTAGCGCAGCACACGAGATGCCCTGTTGATGGTTCTGTAAACAAAACAAACGTGACTAACTAGCTAGACGTGACTCGTGATCATGGCTGACTTTTAGGAATTGTTAGAGGAATTTTACTGTGTATGAAACCAAGATCCCGAACCATATAGTTTTGAGCCAGAACACACAGACGAGGAGTTACAAACTTTGGAAGCTGTTCATTAGCAAGTTGAATGTTACAGTCCTGAGAGTTACATTTAGCGCCGCTCATTTGTTATTGAGCGATACAGTGTGTTCATGACAACACAATAATAACAATAAAGGGGATACACGGAGCCCCTATTCACGTAATAGTGTCACTACTAAGGTTACATTACATTAGCATGGCACTGTTACAGTATGGCTAATGTTAGTCATCTCAAAACATAACGGAACACTTACCGCAGCAACAGGTGATCCAATTTGTCCTGTCTTTATTATCGATGGGATGGCTGTATCCTTTAGCACGCGTTTCATGGTCCGTGTGGCAACTTGCATTTTTTCAAAATAGTCGTCTATAGTAAAATGTTCAGAGCAAACGAAATACTTTGTGATGCTGTTTACAGGTGTGTTTGTAGCCATCGATTCATCAGGTCAGCGTTTTTGGTTGGAATTCTATGAAACATCATAGTATTACCTGGTCTCCCCTGTTTATTGTCGCAGCTCTTTACAATACAGTGAACACCCATGATTGTAAACTATAAATTTACTATCTAGTAATTGCTGACTCTATTACTCCAACTCTGAGCGAACTCTCTGCTCCTCACCACAGGGCTCGTGTGCTGCGCTAATCACTCCGCCCAAGTAGCTGTGCTCCTACGCCTAGTGAGAATATAGTTCCCAGTATTTATACGATTAAAAATGGTCTCTGTCTCATATAGCCTTGTTATTTGTACACGCTGTGACTATACAGATCACAACATGTAAATAGGAAAATGTTTGCATTATTTTGTCACTTATTGGGATTAGTATGCTACCATTATCCATTTACATCCAGTCTTTGTGCTAAGCTAGGCTAGCGGTGGGTGCGTCAAATAACACTTACAGAACGCACAGAAATGAAAAAGGTATGTATGGACTTATCTAACTCTGGGGGATACTGTGAATAAGCTGAAGTCCCAAAAAGTCGGAGTGTTCCTTTAAAATAGATTCCGAAAAAAAATTCCCTAGTTTTTTCACAATTTTTCAAATGATAATGAAACTTGTGATGCGAAAATGATCACACAACATCTGTCACAATAATCATAACACATACATGCATATTGTGAAGTCTTATTTTGTATGGTGCTTTTGTGTAGTCATCGTGTGAATGCACACTCATTTTGTATTTCTCATTGTATGTGGGAATAAGCGAAGGCATCAACTAAGAAGAAAGACTGCTGTTGAGAAGAAAGCCTTGGAAGTTGCCATCAATGACCACAATACTACTGTGGGGGAAGTTGAAAAACTGCCTCCTCCCAATGAACTCCTGGCTGTGGACAACTACTCCTGGCCATGGGAATGTAAGTACTTCCTCTGAGATGCACTGAATACAAATTGTTTGATGCACTCATCTTGATGTAAATATGGAATCTGATGTAAAAAATGTTAAGACACTGGGCAATATGCAAAAAAAAAAAGAAAAAAAAAGAATGCAGTAATTTGTAAATGGATGTGATCAAACCCCTTTGCGAAGTGCTGGGCTTCTATCTCATCCTGTCAGGGCTTATTTCTCTATTGTAGTAGTACAGCATGCAAAATATCTTCTGTCCCAATATTTTTATAGGAGGTTGTAAGATAACACTTTGATGTAATGTATTGCAGGTCATAGTGATATGGAGTGAAAAAAAGAAAAGTTTTTGACAAGGTAATGCTGCTGGCTAGATTGAAAGAAGAAGTAGTTATTGTGGTTCGCGAAGTCAAGCAGCACATGGAGTACATGAGGAGTGTTGCTGGACTGATTGAAGAGTTTACCTTTCAGCTCACTGAAGACACCAATGGGAAATGTAAGGACAATAAATAGTTAGTCTTTTTCTTCAATTTGCTTCTCTAGTAACCATTGGCTCATTTCTTTATATTTTAATGTCACATTCTCAGGTAGTGCAGAGGGCTTAATAGAGAAAGGACGTGAGGGACTACTCTGTGTGCTGAAGAGAAGATTGTGTGAAGTTGAAGCACAACTGGCTACAGCACGCACAACATACAAAAAAAGTATTCTTGGACTGCAAACATTGTCCTTAGATGACTTCTCTGAAGAGGAAGACTTAGAGAATACTTCCTCAACAGATGAGGAACTGGGAGATGAGTTATTAGGGAGATGATGTGTATGGCTCTAAGAAGATGTCTTCACAGTGTGTTGAACCCAAACGTCAGTGCTGTAATAACTTGTGTGTGAAACCTGAGGCTATTTTACTGCTGTTGTAAGGTTTCTTTGTGTTTAGAGCATGTACTGCAGATTCCTCTGAAACTGTAAAACCCCATTATGTTAGCCCATTAGTCTCCACCCTCTGCCCCATCCCAATCACTGGTGATTCACAACTGTCAAACATGACAAATTACCTTACATGTTTGGTTGAAATGTATTGCGCATCCCTACATAGCTTCACTGTAGTATTGTATAGTTTGTATATACTGTACCTACTGTAGTTTACATAGCCTATTGTATCGGTACTCTCTCCAACAGTGTGCTATTCCAGCTTATGTTTCCACATGTTAGTATATTAATACTCTCCCTCCCTCCCTCCCTCCCTCCCTCCCTCCCTCACACACACACACCTCTATCTGAAGATATAGACTTTATTTTGAACAGGGCATAGTCTCTTAGCTCTAGAAAGCCTACTTTATTAAATTCAACTATAGTCATGTCTCTTTTGTTTGATTCATGAATAGTTTTCATTTAAGTCAGTTTCCTGTTTTATCCCATTGTGTGAGTTGTTCCTTTCAAGTGAGTCTGTAGTAAGTGTTAGGCAGATACTATCAGGGCCAGACGCTCTTGTAAAATTAAAATTAATATTGTATCCTATAAGTAATATATTATTATTTCATATATCAATTTGCCTTTGAAATGTATGTTATTTTTTAGTCTTTGTCAGTGTTAACTTAATCATATTACCTGTACGATAGCAAGCCACTAGGGCGAAAACGATATTTTAGGCTTCATATTCATGAGGCTGTCAACTACTAACGTGAGGAAGGTGATTGCTGCTGAACGAGGCGGCCAATCACAACGAACTGATTGACATCCAGGCCGCTGGTGTCATGAAGGCTGCTCTCCGTGGTGCTGAAAGCTGTTGAGCACCTTTTGGGTGGCTTGTCCCCAAAAGTATGACACACTGAAGACATTGGTAATGCATGTGCTCACCATGTTCGGATCAACACACACATGTGAAGTTGTGACAAAAGGAACTAGGACTGCAGGCGCATAAGGCAGGCATAACAGCTGTCAAGCCCGATGTTAAAAAGATAGTGTCGGAGGGGAAATGTCACTTCTTTCGCAAACTGTGTGATTGTTACATTTTTGCCTATGTTTTGTTTTGTGTCTCAATCATGTGACTCTCGAGATTCCTGTCGGGAAAACAAAAACAGCGGACATTAAGTGGAAAATTAAATATCTCTTGTCTTAAAGATATGTGTGTTTTATAACGCAGCACTACAGTAGATTGACGTCAAATATGACGGTTTTAATAATCACCCCTTCAGTTATGAAAAATAAATATGAGGTTTTTTTTTACATTTTTGATAGCGAAAGTAGCAACATTGGCCGTTACTGTGGAGATGAGGACAGTCCGCTTTGCGTCACGTGAGCAGAGCAGTTGGCGCGCTGGTCTCCTGTTTTAGTTCAAATATCATCATTAAACAAACACTTTTGTCTTTTCTTAGCATAGATCATATACATGCAGTATAATTATTTATTAGACAGTGTGTGATATTTGATATATTGGGTAGATATATGTTTTCACAACCCTAGCACGACCCTAAAACGGAGGAACTTCAACTGGGGTGCTGATGTCAACACAAATACTGAAGAGGGATCTAGGGAGGTTTTTTTTAAACCCAGGGTTTTCCCTAAAATTGGAAGTTGTAAATACTTAATTGGTGGCATTCCAGGGGTTTGAGGGGATGTCAAACACATTTTTGGCATCAGACTTTAAATATTGTTTTGTTCAATGGGTGATTTTTTATTTTTACACCATAGAAACTATGGAGTATGGGTAGTAGGGCTGTGCAATATGGACTAAAAGTCATATACAGATGTGGCCTTTAAAAATGCGCGTCTCAGAGAGAAGAATGCCCCGAGCACTTCCAAAATTCTGCGGGATCGTGCAAAAGGGGGATTAGGTGTTGGACGCAGGAAATACTAAAACCTGTAGATGGCAGTCGTGTTTCATGTGGCCATACTGACGAAGTATGACGAAGACAAAGTTTTATTTTGCCAGTTACATAAACAGTCACATATTCTTCATAAAAATCCAACTCAAACGTGCATCATTTGTCTTCTTTTTTTCTGTGTACTTACAGTAGAAGAGACGTGATGTATGATAACTGAGTCTTATAACACAATAATTCGCGAAGACCTTTGAAGAGGCCGAGAGCATTTGCGCAATATCATTAACTAGTTTATCTAATTTTACATTTAGTTCCTTTTTGCATCTGAACGTTTTAAATAGCTTTAACATGGTTGTAATGCGCCTTTCTGCATTACTGTACAGTGCTTTTTATATTATCATGTTTCCCTTTACATGGTATGACATAGGCGTCGATTTCGGTGGGGACGGTGGGTATGCGTACGGTACCCACCAGATTTCGTCATGAGTCATTTTGTACCCACTACTTTTAACTTCCGTCCATATTAATTTGACTTTTGGTCCGATTTTTTTGACCGTTTTCAGTGGTTATGAGGAGCAATATGAGAGAGAAATTTGGTAATCATTGTCTGACCCAACAAAAAAACATTATAATATTCATTTTATTTTATTTTTTGTGGAATAAGGGCTGCTTCCGACTAAAAGTTTTTTATCTAGTTGACTAGTAGGCTAGTTGTTCATTTAAGTCATTCGTGGACAAATCGCCCCTTTATATTAATTTAATTACTTATATAGCCTATAGGATAATGAGCGTAATATAGCCACACTCAAGCACACGACTGCACACATAAAGCTTGCCACAAAGAACCGGTAAAAGTAATGATTATGAATGCGTCTAAATGTGTCTAAATACGCTGTGAATGTGAATGTGCATTATACGCTGAGTTTCGGTTCATTTATGAGACGAACTCCAGTTCATTCGCCGGCGCCTCCAATGTCGTGATTGTCTGCTATATTTCTTCTTATTTGTTAAATCCAGGCAATTGGTTCATGAAACATTGATTAAAATTAAGATATAATTAATACAAAACGAAATTCAATTTACAAAAAGGCAGCTGTTCTGTTTGAGGTCTCTGTGAAAGTTTTAAAGCAGTCTTTTAGTGCCGCTTTCAGAGCGCTCACGTCCGTAACCGTAAACTGACACATTGTTTTTTCCCTCATAAATGCGAACACGAAAAATAAAATAAAATAATTATTATAATGTTTTTTTGTTGGGTCAGACAATGATTACCAAATTTCTCTCTCATATTGCTCCTCATAACCACTGAAAACGGTCAACGGAAGTTAAAAGTGGTGGGTACAAAATGACTCATGACGAAATCTGCGTGTACCCACCATCCCCACCGAAATCGACGCCTATGCTAGTACAATATCTTTGCTTCTGACAAGTTTCTGTAATAAATCTGTAAATCAATCACAAAACTTGTTGACGTGTTGGCGAATAAAATTTTAAATTGTCAATTTAAATAAAGCAGAAACGTGTATAAAACCCGCTTCAATTACAGTTATCTGAACTGTGCTCTTTTGCATACTTCTAATTTTCTCATGCACTTTGTCTTGTATTTCTGCAATACATTAATTGATCTGGCCATATATGTGACCAGACTAACGTAATTTCTCTGTCATTTCTCTGTCTTTTTATCTCTTTAAAATATTGCTACTTTTAGAAAGAAATGACATAATTATGAATCAAATTATTATGAACAAAACAATGAAACTGTTGATTTGGTGGGCATGTAGCCCCACTAGACTTTTACGGAAAAATTTTGTTTGGTCCCCGGGGGCCACTCCCCCCCCGCGCTGGGCCCCCCCAAACCCAAAAAATGCAGTTTTTCCTAAATAACTACCTGAACCGTGGCACCGAGGATGAAGAAATTTTTATGGTATGTTGGTCTTAAGGGCCCACATCAACCTAGCCCATAATCGATTGTCAAAGTTTTTTTTTTTTTTTTTTTCGTCATCTACTGAATTTTTTCGTCAACGATACCAGGGACACCGAAACACCGGGGAACATGAAATTTGGTGGGCATGTAGCCCCACTAGACTTTTACAGAAAAATTTTGTTTGGTCCCCGGGGGCCACAACCCCCCCGCGCTGGGGGCCCCCAAACCCAAAAAATGCAGTTTTTCCTAAATAACTACCTGAACCGTGGCACCGAGGATGAAGAAATTTTTATGGTATGTTGCTCTTAAGGGCCCACATCAACCTAGCCCATAATCACTCATTTGTGATTTGCGCCCCTCCCATAAAAAATGAAAATGCAATATTATTCTGCTTTAATCGCCCCTATCTTCAGTTGAGATGTTCAGAACTGCACCATATTTCATGTGTATGATTAACTTGACATCCTCTGGGGGTATGCTAAGTTCATCCATGGGGGGGGTATAAAATAAATTCATTTATGTGCACATTTAGTGACTGTACACTCATCGGCCTGTAGATGGTGGTGTTGAGCGAAGGGTTGCTGGTTTAGGATGATACTGTCACTAAGGTTGCCAACTGTCCCGAATTAGGCGGGACGTCCCGCATTTTGGGCCTAATTTATTTGTCACTCGCGTGACCTCCCGTGTCCCGTTTTTTGACAAGCTGATAAACCACTGACTGATACAACAGCAACAGCAGCAGTGCTGACCACGACACTTGAGAATGATCACCGACACCTGTCATCATCCAATCACAGCTTTTTTTAATCACTGTTTTGAGACAAATCATTGTTTGATTTGCGAACATCCTCTGCCGTCTGGTCGCTTCCGCTTCAAGCCGGACTCGTCTCGCGCTAACGGTAATTTCCTTTCACTGTCCACGTTTTGATTTCGGCTAATCAATTTTGGCGAATGCAAACAACGTGATTATTGTTCATGAGTCTAACATCCAGCCACGCAAGAAAACATGTAATCTACCTGAGGGAATAATATGCTCAAAAAACATTTCTGATTATTATTAATGTTTTAAAGCTTTTAGAAAGTACATAGAAAGCTTTTGTAACATTATCTTAACTGTCACTTTTGATTAATGTAATGCATCCTTGCTGAATAAAAGTAGGCAATTACTTTCTTTATTTTTTTTCCCAAAAAATAATCTTACTAACCCCAAACTTTTGAACTGTAAGCCTAGTGTATAATGTTAAAAAAGCTTTCTATTTTAGATAAATGCTGTTATTTTGAACTATGGTTTGTTTGTAATGTGACTTTTTTCATGTATGACATTAAAATTATTTTTAGAATTAAATACATAAATAGGTTAAGCAATACAAATGTGTTTATGTCTGATAACCTTTTAAACACAAACTTAACTGCAGACACTGAAATGACGTACACTGTGTGATACAGTACAAATATTTTGAGTGTCCCTCATTTTCCTATAAATAACCACGATTATCCCGCATTTTCCTTTTCTGAAGTTGGCAACCCTAACTGTCACACACACACATGCAGGAATACAAACAAACGCAAGCATGCACACACACTGACATCCACACGCACAGACACACACACAAACACACGCGCACACACATGTACGCACGCATACATACACGCACAGACACACACACACACAGACACACACATACACAAACACACACACATACACACACACACAGACAGACATGCACATATTACTACTTTTTTTAGGTATATACATAAACACGCAATACAGCCAAATTGCTCCACGTCATTTCTTTTTGTGGAAAGCCAGTGCAGGCCTGAGCGGCGGTCATATTTTGTACCGCCATGCGGTACATCTAGTTAATAATGTAATGGCAAATCAGATGCGCCCAAAATATAAATGCAACGCGTTGTGCTGCAACATTACCTCACAAGAAATATCTGCCCAAGAACAATCACACAAGAAATATCTGCACGAATTAAGAATCTGGGTAAGTCACATTATTTAAGCCTTTCATTATGTTAGGATGATTTTGTGTATAAAATAAAACAAAATACTGCTGGGTTTTTACAGGCAGAGTCACGTGTATTATGCTCACACTAAATTCTCTGTTGCACTTAAATGCAAATTGCATGCACAATAATCTTAATAGTTGTACAAAAAAGTTATGCGCTGGCAAGAACGTCACTTTGCTGTTTTAATAAAAGCAATGTTAAATATTCTGCATGCACTCATCTCCTGGTGAAACACTAATTTTCAGTCAATCTCATGTTAATCTTGAGTACCTATAGAGTAGTTTTGCATCCTTCAAATCTTCAAGAAGTCTTTAGTTTTATTATATTTATAAAAGAAATATAGGCTGTACCGAGTCTTTCCGGAAAAAAACGAGCGGCTGGAGGCGTGCCGTGTGAGCGGAGCTAAAGCTGTGCTTATGCGCCGAGCTAACAACACACAGAGACATTTGAAGCAGTTTTACTCACCGCCTGCGGTTCCAACGCACGACCGCGAACCTTTATCATTGTGACTGCTCGATCCTTAAGCATTAGACGATCTGCAAATCCGTCGATCTGGGCTTTGTTTATAAAACAATCATCGTCGAAATGCAGGGAACAAACAGTCTTGCACAACTCCGTTGATGCTCTGGAAAAACAAACTCCATCCACTGGTCCCTTAACGCTGGGTTCTTTGGGAATCTGTGCAGGGTTGTCTTGCCCTGGCAACCAAAAACACACTTCTTTGGTGACACTGACTTCCCTAAAGCTGAGCACAGCGCTTTGATGGGCGAACTGCTTTGGCTCTCTTCTCTCTCTGGTCTATGGATGCGCGCGCGCCCGCGCCTTTCCGGGAGAAGTGCCCTTAGGACCCATATAAGGAAATTCCGTCCCATCTGACGTCACACAGGCCCATACTCGAAAAAAAAACTTTCCGAAACTTGTGACAAACCGGAAGGAGAATTTTTGGCACAGAAATACTCCTTCAAACGTACAATTACATTTTTTAAACTTTGTCCATGTTTAGCATTGGAATCCAACTCTTTAACAGTGTAAAAAACTCAGTATGCATGAAATAGCATTTCACCCCCCCCTTTAAGACAACTTTGATGAACCTTTTGAATTTAAAAATATTTTCAAATGTCTGTATAATACAGTACTGTAAATATTTGTGTCTATTACTATTTATATTTTATATTTTATTGTGGATGTTTTCTCACAATCATGACGTAATGTGAAGTAAAATAAAAAATCTAATGTAAAGTTTTTTATGCGCCACCTGGTGGATATTCTGTGAAGCGAAACACATTGAGGGAATTTTTAAGTACGCCCCCCCAAAAGCACTTGTAGAATCTTGCAGACTCTGTGAGATGAATTGCCGAATGCCGCGGGAGAAAACGCGCGTTTTTAAAGGCCACATCTGTATTGATATTTTTTCCGTGGCTGGATAATTTCATACGTCTATTATTAATGGCCCGCAGTATATCGCACTCCCACCACTCACTCATACTGCAAATCCCACAATGCACAGCAACAGCTGGCACACAGGTCATAAAAACGAATTGGCGGCTCAAGGGCAGAAATGTATAGCTATTTAAATGCAAAATAAACTATATCGATATTAACGATATCTCGTGCTGTATCGTGTTTGAAAATATGAAAGTCTGACACTACTGATAATGCTGAAGTAGGCCAAATTACAAACATTTGTAATGTAACACTTAAATAATGCAGTTCCTTTGTCACTTTGGTTAGTAAATGTTGATTGTTTTATATTCTAGTTTTAAGATGCCACGAGGGTCAACAACAACAACCTGCGTGAGCTGCAAAGCAGATATTGGTGTGGCCACCAAGACCTGCAAATATTGCCAGTCAGTACAGCCAAGAAAGCAAAGACTGGCGAAAAAACGTCAGAAATTTGAGACCAGAAAGAAGACGTGGTTGAAAAACAAAAACAGAAACCAAACCACCTCTCATGTTATTGATGAGGCATCTGTCTTTGTATGTGTTTAACGTTTGTAGTTATTATTTACATAATTACAGCCCACATTTCAGACATTTATAATTGCTTATATTTCTGTATATATTATATAATATATATCTTTATTTTCAGGTCAAAAAGTTAAACACATTGGTGTACAAGGTCATAGTCTTCATTGGAAAGAAAACGAAGAAGCAGAAAACCTCCAGCTAAAATGGCAGCTGTCAGACCATTCTGAAAAAATGCCTTGAAAGGATGAAGGCTCTCTATGAGCTGTTAATTAATGGTAAGTGTGTGCGATTATTTAAAATCTTACTCCACAGTCAGCATAAAAATAAATGTGGCACAGACACAGCAATTACAGTTGGGAATTTTCTTGATACCGCTGTCACAGAGCAAAGCACAGTGGACCAATAATAGCTATTCACCTGTTGCTTCATCAAATTTGGTCTTTGCTTTATCCAATAGAGACAAGATTCACGCTACCTCTGTGATTAATGAGCTCAATACTACATTTACATGTTGAGGTTGTTGCTGATGTGTTAATGCTGATGTGTTAACTCACTTTTTATCCAACATAAATGTTCCTCAATTTATCAACAGTACAAATAAAATATATAACTTTGTTTATAGATTTGTTTATTTACCTTCCTTACAGATCATTTATCTAATGTAAGCAGTGTTGACAACAGTGAATTCTCTTACATAAAAGCACACATTCATCACTCAGATGTCTATTTCATGTTGTGATGTGCTCATCTGCAATACTTTTAGAAGATTTTCCTGTCAGATGTAAATAGACATTTAAAATGAGCGTCTTTAAGATCTATATGGTTTATATAAATCCACTTTGGAGACGTAAACGTGTGCTTACTGGAGCTCTCCAGATAGCTATACATAATAAAACGTATTTTTACAGCAAAATCACAACTATACTATATGGTCTAACGTCTTTACACCTTCAACAATTCAACAGTTTACTCTACAGTAGTTCAACACATGCGATTTTAACACAAGGAACCGTGTTTACTCACATTTGAAAGCACCCGCGTCGCTGATCTCTGCGATGTTTGATAATGACGCATCCTCTCGCGTGGCCTCCTGGGATAGAAAAGTATCCATCGGTTGAGCACTCGAAAATGTGGGCGGAAGCAGTAGATCATCCGGGAACTTCTCGCCTACTCTTTTGTGAATACTGATGTTTCGAACATACTACTCCTTTCACGTACTGTTTTCTCCTACTATATAGTAGGTAAGTAGGCATATTCGAACGCACATCCGAATCTGTAACCTCTGTTGGTAAGAGTATTGTCCATGTTTATATCTTGTTCTATGTTAATGTTTTTTTAGTTTGTAAGAACTGATTTTCCTGCTATAAACAAAACGCACCCTGCAATAAAGCCATAAAATGCACCCTGGACAGCAGATAGCAAAGACAGAGCACAGAACCTTGTCCTGCCCAAACTTATCTCCTTGTCCCCTTGTTTGACTTCAACTCATCCCCCCTCTCCTTCCTCAAGGCACTGAAAGTTCATTAAGAATGTCTATATAACACATATGGTGTATCTTGTGAATATGTTGTTTTTCCTTTTCATGTTTGGTGTCATTTTAGGGGTCACAGTGCGATTGGTGAAATGGTCTTAATTTCATTGCAGTCATTGGTTTAATGAGAAAGATTGAGAACTTAGGAGGATCTTGTTTCTCCTCTCTGGCTGATATCTCTTTACGATATCTCAAGAAACCAGGTGCTACAAAGGTGTAAAACATTACATTGATTGGCCCAAACAACTCTAAACAACATTTGTATAACCCCTGTTGTTCTGGTCTGGTATTTAAGGTGAGGGGACAGAGCAATCTTTGGGACTCTGTACCAGGATCATTCCCCATAGTGATGTTTCAGTGCTTTTCGGTTGGAAAGCCCTGACACATTACTGTGTCTTTGTCAGGAAAACATTACTTACTTTTAGAGTCATCTTTGAGTAAATGATGTCATATATTTTCTGAATTGGCTTTTAATAATTTACTTCTGTAATTGGCATGATACATTTTTACCTGACAAATAAATGTTACATCTTGAATTATTCTGAAGTTTGAGAAATCATTCATTTTAGTAGATTAATGTGTAGTCTGGTGTTTCCGCAAATCTCTGTCCAGGGTAGATCAAACTGAAGGCACTTTGAATGGACCATGGGGCACATCTTAGGAAGACCTTCTGATTTCTCCTCCTGACTTAGCATGTTGTACGCTGCAAATATTATTAAAAAAAAATACACCTATGGGTCTGTAGTGCGTGGCTGCATAGGGTAAAATACTTGCACTGCACCCTCTGACTATTTCAGGACTGGTTAGTTTGTGATTGTGAGCGCGCAGTCGCGACGTGACGTCTCAAAGCGACACTAGGTCCGTAATGAACGAATAATTGAAAGTATGGGATAATCAGAATAATCAAAGATCTAAATTAATTCATAATCAATATTTATGATTATTTTCTAATCAGAAATACGATCTAAATTTGATTATCATTTGAAATTGGAGTCAGATTAAGCGTAGAGCTATAGTAATACTAAAACTAAATTCCAATAAATGAAGTGAACTTCACTGGAGCGCTGAAAAGACATACACGCATTAAACCTTCGCCAGGCCGTTGGATTCCGTCATTGGGCCAATGGGTGGTCCTTACAAGTTCATGCCATGCCATTCTTTTGTTTCATGTTTGATTTTGTTTGTAAATAAACTGCACTTGGGTTCTCTTCAAACTTGCCTTCAGTGGAATACGTTATACTTATTGATCAAAGGTTCAGTATGGTGTACCACAAGGATCAGTATTAGGACCGTTGCTGTTCATGCTGTACATGCTACTGTTGGAAAGTTTTTCTTTGTCGAAGCAGAAACCAGGAGACGTTTGGGATCACGTTCAAGAAGTAATTCTTTATTGAGGACTTCGCGTTGATGTGGCTGCAGTTCTTCCAAAGTCGTTTAATCTAACATAACTTTACATGGTATCTTATAGCCATTTTAGGAGGAGGGACTTTTGGGGGTGGAGACAAATTCAAACAAAGCATGTGAATGGGTATACAGGTTAAGGAACCCGCCCCAGACCCCAACGTGTTACCAGTCTCAATTTAATCAGCATACCTATTCAAATGCTGATACTGGCCAGGAACTCCGGTTCCAAGGGCCATCACAGAGCCATTAAAGACAAAAGGTGAAAGTCAATCAACCTAACGATTCAACGTCTGGGCTCCGAAAGGTGAGAATCTCAGTGATCTGACTCATTTAAAACACAATAAAGAAAACAGGTCTGGCAGGAAAGGAGACTCTTGCTGGAGACTCAATAATCATCTGAAATCAGTCTACTAAACTTTATCAGTTTATTGTCGGTTCTGTCAACACTGCATTGGCTCCCTATTAAACATTGTATACATTTTTAAATATTGCTTATCACTTACAAAGCACTAAATGGTTTAGCTCCGCAGTACTTGAGCGACCTCTTAACGCATTATAGTCTTTCACGTCTATTGCGATCTCACAATTCCTGCCAGTTGATAATACCCAGAATATTGAAATCGACTGCTGGCGGTAGATCCTTCTCCTATTTAGGACCAAAACTTTGGAACAGTCTTCCTAACATTGTCTGGGAAGCAGACACACTCTGTCAGTTCAAAGCTAGACTAAAAACAAATCTCTTTGGCCTAGCATACACATAACACATTATAGATTTATATAATTCAATGTTAGGCTGCATAGTTTAGATCAGCCGGAATCGGGAACACTTCTCATACACCCTGATCCACTTGGTACATCATAAGAGGGATGGCGTCTATGCTAATATTGGTCTCTCGGTTTATCCCGAGGTTTACCACCGTCCACCTGATCCAGGCCTTATCCGAATCTGATGAAGGACCTGCGCCTGGACACGACGACAACGCAGTCCTGAAGAGTCAACTAGTCTCTACCTCTGTACAGATAAAGTATTGTTGGGATCATTTCCGGTTCAAATGGCTACGCGGAAGCGATACAAAATTCGGTATTATACATTTTTCAAGGCTTGTATCTTGGAACCTATTTCATGGTTTGCGTTCTTGAGCCACCAGGCATGTTTTGTGCATATGAGCGGCCGGATTGCATTAAGGGTTTTCAGTTAGAACAGTGTTATGTAAGTGGCCAATAAGTTAATAACTAATGATCGGTGCGACAGAAGTGAATCAATCAAATCTAACTTTAGCTGGACAATAACTTTATTCTTGAGCTGCTGTAAAGCTAAAACAATCTCTGTTACTTTAACCTATCCTTGTATCTCTGTAAAGCTGCTTTGAAACAATCTATATTGTTAAAAGCGCTATAAAAATAAGGTGAATTGACCATTCAAGTGTGATTGAGTGGGTTCAGCCATTTTGGCACCAGTCTTACACCACTATCAATCTCCACTTACATTTACCTAGTTATTTTTTATTACTGACATTTTAATCAGGCTACTCCTCAGGTCGGGCAAGTAAAATTCTCATTCACTTGCCCCTTCAAAAGATCCACTTTTTGTCCCGGACAAGTGTTAATGTCGAGCCCTGGCTTCAGCTGAAATTTAATAAAGAAACTCTTCCCACACTGATCACACGTGTGCGGCTTCTCTCCAGTGTGGATCCTCTCATGTGTTTTCAGATTTGATGACTGACTGAATCTCTTGTCACAGTGTGAACACTTGTAAGGTTTTTCTCCAGTGTGAATTCTCTGGTGCAGTTTTAAACATTTCTCTGTAGTAAAAGTCATCTCATACTCAAAGCACATGTACTCTCTCACACCAGTATGAGTTTTCTGATGTGTATGTTAAGATTGCAGAAGTGAAAAACTCTTTCCACATACAGCACATGAATGTGGCTGATTACATGTGAACGACATACATTTACATTGTATCATTTAGGACGAGCTTTTATCCAAAGTGACTAAAAAAATTAGAACATTAGAAGCAATCAGACCAGCAAGAGGGCAACAGTATACAAGTGTTGTAACAAGTCTCAGTTATTCTAGCACAGAACACATAACAAGGTTTTTTGTTTTTTAAATCAGTGAACACTTGTAAGGTTTTTCTCCAGTGTGGATCCTCTCATGTGTTTTCAGATTTGCTGACTGACTGAATCTCTTGTCACAGTGTGAACACTTGTAAGGGGTTTCTCCAGTGTGGATCCTCTCATGTGTTTTCAGATTTGCTGACTGACTGAATCTCTTGTCACAGTGTGAACACTTGTAAGGGTTTTCTCCAGTGTGGATCCTCTCATGTCTTTTCAGAGATGATGACAGACTGAATCTCTTGTCACAATGTGAACACTTGTAAGGTTTTTCTCCAGTGTGGATCCTCTCATGTGTTTTCAGATGTTGTGACAGACTGAATCTCTTGTCACAGTGTGAACACTTGTAAGGTTTTTCTCCAGTGTGGACCATCTCATGTGTTTTCAGATGTTGTGACAGACTGAATCTCTTGTCACAGTGTGAACACTTGTAAGGTTTTTCTCCAGTGTGAATCCTCTGGTGCTGTTTCAAACATTGAGCTGTAGTAAAAGTCTTCTCACACTCAAAGCACATGTACTCTCTCACACCAGTATGAATTTTACGATGTATATGTAAAGTTGACAGCTGTGAAAAACTCTTTCCACACTCAGAACATGTATGCGGCTTCTCCTTCGTATGAACTGTCTGGTGTGTCTTCAGGTTTGATGCCTTAATAAATGTTTTGCCACATTGATCACAAGTGAGCGGTTTCTCTCCATTGTGGATCATCATGTGTTCCTTAAGATTTACTTTTTGTGTGAAACTCTTCCAACACTGATCACAGGTGAACGGTTTCTCTCCAGTGTGGATTTTCATGTGTTCCTTAAGATTTACTTTATGTGTAAAACTCTTCCCACACTGATCACAGGTGTACGGCTTCTCTCCGGTGTGAATTCTCATGTGTTTCTTAAGATATGAGTTTAGTGTGAATCTCTTCCCACATTGATCACATGTGTGTGGTTTCTCTCCGGTGTGAATTCTCATGTGCATCTCAAGATTATATTTTGTAGAGAAACTCCTCCCACAGTGAGTGCAGCTTGCAGATTTCTTGGCTCTTCTTTTCTTTAAAAATTTATTTTTAGTCTTTAAACGACTCAAAGGTTTTTCTACAGGTTGTACATGATGTTTCTCCTCCACTTCACTTAGTTCTTCACTCTCCTCTTTCACTTCTATCAGGTCTGAAATGAAAGAAAGAAAAAATATTTTTATTTTCAAAATAATTCAAAAAGAGAAATATGAAGTGAGAGGACATAAGTAAGGGTTAATGCCCGATGAGGTGTCCGTTGTCAGGTATTAATGGACGACAGCGAGGCGTGAACCGTCCGACGCGCAGCGGAGGGGGAAAATAGGCACAGAATCTGCTCTTTTAAAGGCTCATAATGATATTCTATTAAGTGCTGATTCGGGATCCTCAACAATTTTGGTATTATTAGATCTTAGTGCGGCATTTGATGCAGTGGATCATAACATATTGGTCTCTCGATTGGAACACCATGTTGGAGTGCGAGGAATGGCCCTTCAGTGGTTTAAGTCCTATCTAACGAAACCGTAGTTTTGCAGTTAAACTTGGCGAATGTTTGTCGACTTCAGCTCCACTTACTTGTGGTGTACCTCAAGGGTCCATTCTTGCTCCCCTTTTGTTTTTGTTAAACATGCTCCCTTTGGGATCTATTTTCAATAAACATGGTGTCTTTTTTCACTGTTATGCCAACAACACGCAGATTTATCTGCCATTCAAAAAGAATAACAAGAACGCCTTAAATCTGCTTGACGTAAAAAGCTGGATGGCTTTAAATGATCGGAAACGTAATGACAAATTGAAAATTCAGTTTCTCTCAATTCTAATCTTGGTCCTTTGGCTAAGTACAATAAGGCGTTTGTGAAGAACTTAGGCATACTTTTGACAAAGAACTCAAATTTGATAAGCAAATAAATAATGTTGTTAAATCCTGCTTTTTTAATCTGAGACTTCTATACAAGTTTAAGTGCTTTCTTTTAATGACCTTGAGAAAGTGGATAACTTTTTCCTTTATCTTTTCCCGACTCGATTACTGTAATACTCTTGGCGTGTTTGCAGACAGTCCAAAATGCGGCCGATAGGCTAAATAGACAGGTACAAGAAAGCGTGAGCACATTACACCAATTTTGTACTCACTTCAATGGTTGCTGATCCGTTTCCGTATAGGATATAAACTTTTAATGTTTGTTTTTAAATCCTTAAATTGTTTGGTACCCACATATCTTGATTCCTTAGTGAAACGTTATACATCAAATAGATCCCTGCGGTCTTCCGATCAGTCTCTTTTAACGATTCCAAGATCTAGATTAAAACTTAGGGGTCGCCTTCTCGATCGCTACCCCAAAACTTTGGAATTTGTTACCAGTTCACATCAGATTGGCTCAGACTATTTTGAGTTTTAAATCATTGTTAAAAACTCATCTATCAACTCAGGCTTTTAATTCCTCTGGGCATTGAGTCAAAATTCTCTGTAGTTGTTTTATGTTGTTTTTGTGTTATGTTGTCTATGTATTTATTTTTAAATATTTATATCTCTGGAAAGCACATTGGTGCAACTGCAGTTGCAATGAATTGTGCTATATAAATACAATAAAGAAAGAAAGAAAGAAAGAAAGAAAGATTTCTTTACCATGAGTCCAGCAGGCGTAATGATATGACGCAGCGCCTGAAAATAGTCCCCAGCTCAGTAACTTCCAATGTGACCATGACTAAGTTTGACTAACCTATTAGACCTATTTTCAGGCGCTGCGTCATATCATTACGCCTCCTGGACCCATGGCACAGCAGCAAAGTTTCTTGATTATTATGCAGGAATGAGAGTTTAGTTCCTAGCCATATCAGCCTAGAAAATCGCAACTTTACATTTTCCGTCGGTCTTAGTAACTACAGAAGAGTCAAGTTTTAAATAGGAAAAATATTGAAACTCTTTGGTAATTTTTTTGAGAGAGATGCTAACGGTCTTGTCCGATTCAACGATCTATGCTAAGCTATGCTAAAAGTGGTTCCGCCAGCCCCGGAGATCGGCTGAATGGATTCGAAAACGGTAAAACTCAACTGTTTAACTCTGGGGGAGTTGTAAAATAAGCCTATTTCCAAAAAAATTTGGAGTATCCCTTTAATGTTAGTTCATGTTTGTTTTTAATGAATCTATTGTTATAAAAAATATATTTTAATAGCCTATAAATTAGCATTTGTAGAAATGCATATAAGCCAAGATTTAAAAAGGCCATTTTTGTAGAATAGTGTTAATGGATACATAACCTTAAAGTGTTCCTGGTACATTAAACATCCTTCCATGGTGAGACTAAAAATACCATGAACTTTCCCAACTAAACCTTAACTAACTTTTCCTCATGGAATAGTAAGAAAAGCCCTCTTTGTTCTCTTTATACTGAACATTTTCCTTATGATTCTGAAAGAAAACGTGCCGGGTGTCTACTTTTGCTATATTAACGATTATGAACGCAACTTTAATGCGCATCTGATTGATTGATTGATTGATAGATAGATAGATAGATAGATAGATAGATAGATAGATAGATAGATAGATAGATAGATAGATAGATAGATAGATAGATAGATAGATAGATAGATAGATAAACCACGCACACTTATTTCAGTGTTATTAATGTTGTAGTTATTTCAGCAGTTTCCTTCGTACATTCAGTTCAACTACATTAAGTCATTCATGATTCATCGAATGAAACTCATCTCCATACCAGTGTGATGACTCCAATCTTCAACCAGATGGTAGGGCTGCAACAACGATTATTTTGATAATCGATTAATCTAACGATTATTAGAACGATTAATAACCTAATCGTCGATAATTTCGCCCACTAATCAGTAAGTTTGAACGATTATTCAACTTTTTCATTTAGTTAAAACACTGAGTTATACATATTTTAACTATAATATAAAAAAAGAAAATCACTTTCTTCTTTTGAAATGGTTGTTTTAATGAACTTTGAGACAACTAAACAGGTCATTCTCTTTAAGTTTTCAGATTTCTGTCCAACTCAAATCACACAAAAATGCTCTCAAAGCACTGTTTAAAAATTCTGTTCTCTTTCAATAGAAAAAAATAAACAAAAATTAATCAGCTGAATTACAGACAAACGTTATCTGCAAACAAGTATTATAAGTATACAATAAAATAAAATAAAAATTGACATGACAATTGAGCTGACAGAGACATTCTCATTCACCTTTTAATTTACAGTATAAAAAAGTAACTGTCATGATATTCTTCATAACATCTCCTTTTGTAAGTCTTCATGAATATGGAACAAAATACAGGCAAGTGATAAGACCGTAATACCTTATAGTGTTACAATAATAAAAAAAGCCCTGACTCCTAAGCTCGATCAAGCTTTATTCTATGTGTAATTCTATTATTATTGTTAATATTATTACTATTATTAGTTTTATTGCATTCTCTAATAAAGAGATTTACTGCTAGTTATTTAGCTCCAGCTGGAGAATATTCACCTCTCACTGGCTCGTCTCATGCCAGGGTGTTTCCTTTTTAAGTGCTTTAACATGCATGTTGTGCTCCCGTGAAAAGCAAGTTCCACCTTGCATGTATTGCACACGACAGCTTTCTTGGTTTGAAGTATTGTGAAACTTTCACACACCTAGCTAGTTTGCACTCCTATATATTTCGCGTTGTTTTCTTGTACCACAATAGCATTGGTAAGGGCTGCATTAGACCCTAGCGCTACAGCGCCGCAGCGGTCAAATCACGATATTGCAGGCCCTTACATTAGGTCACGTGAGATCAAACGACTACTCGACAACAAAGATATTTTGTCGACATTTTTTTACTTTCGACTAATCGTTTCAGCCCTACTAGATGGAACTGGATAATATTCTGAATGTTATGATCCAGTCTGACTTCTGACCTGTAACGCTGCCTGGATCACAATCATACACTGTTCATTTATTGGCCAGAGGAGAACTGGCCCCCAACTGAGCCTGGGTTGTCCCAAGGTTTTTTTCTCCATTCTTTCACTGATGGAGTTTTGGTTCCTTGCCACTGTTGCCTTTGTCTCTTGGCTTTCTTATTTGGGGACACCTAATATTCAACAATATTTTTGACCTTCCTGCATTGTCACGACTTTATTAGAACTGAACTGAACAGAAACTAACTTTGTTATTTTCCCATTATCACTGTAAAGCGGCTTTGATACAATCTGTATTGTAAAAAGCGCTATATAAATAAAGGTGACTTGACTTGAAGCTGGTAATGCTGTTTGTGGAGTTGTTTAATCCGCCAGATGATGCAAGCTGCTCATCCCAAATAAGGGGAGTGGCGATACTAGTAGCGTCCACCGTGTTTTCCTCATTAAGTGCTGGGGGAGAGAAACACCTGTGTTGCATTAGCAATCAGAGATCAAAACTATAAAGGTATGATGTATTTGTTGTTTGGGAGGGTTTTTCTTGTTGCTGCTGCTGAGTTCCTTGCCGAGGCTGCTGTGCCGGAAGGTGGGTTGGTTGTGCGACGCGTGCGAATCGACTGGGAGGGACATTTTGCTGGGGTTTTCCCCTCTTAAGTTTACCCCGGTTACCCACGTAGCCAGCAGTATATTCTTATTTTTTACTGTTGTATTGGTTGTTGATGTATGTGTTGGTATTGCCTTGTTCGCCAGGTAGGTCCTAATTTATGTGTGAAACTACTGGTCCCCCAGCGTTATTTATTTGTAAAGTGAGCGCGTGTGTGAGTAAGGGGGTGGGCAGGTTATATGACGCTTATACTGTATATTGACGACGGCTATGTATTTAGCATGAGTGGTATTGATGGTCTGTCCTGATTGATATTTGGTGTGTGTATTTATTGGTGTGGTATTTAATATGACTTTGAGGTTTGCAGTGCAATGAAATTATGCATGAGAGGTGATCATATGAATTGATTTAATGCTGAATATATTATCCTGTTTCTTGATGTCTTATTCTCTAAGGTAACTTATTGCTGGTTATCATTAACTAAGTATCTGAGTTGAATTGTACCTGTCATGATTGCATTAACCTACTGCCCCCCTGGGTTTTAATATTATGATTGTCTAAACAAATAAAATTGTAATCTAAAGAGTTTTGGGTACTTGAGTGTCTTGGTTTTTGACCCACCGAAAATCTTTGGTCCAGTAGAGAACCTGTGAATCACTCTTATTGTGAGTTTGGGGTGGTTACAATGACATTTACATTACATTTAATCATTTAGCAGACGCTTTTATCTAAAGCAACTTACTAATAAATACAATATTTACAGTGTATTGTATTATATCATATTGTAATATTTACATAATACAGTGACGCAATGAAAGATTATTAATAGCCATTCTTGTTCTGTCCTATCTATCATGTGTTGCTACCTCATTAAACAGCTGTGCTATACATTTAAAAAATGTCTACATTTTATAGTAGGCTATATATAATTGATATTTTTGATTTTTGTTATCTTGTTTTTCATGAATGTATTTAACAACGATACAAAGAGCAATGTGTAACGTTTTACCAGATTTAGTGTTACACTTATTGTCTCTAATTTGTTCCCCACTAAACATTTTTTTCACAGATGTTCAGATTTTATACAATTATTGTGCACTCGTGATTTTTCTAGACTAAATTTTACTGCTGAATGATCCACTAATCTAGTTCATAATAGCATTTATGTCAGATTATGATCATATATTTTGTTGTTGTTGTCGTTTTTCTTTATAATGAAGTTGTCTGTATTAAGTAGATTGTGTTTAACACACAAAATAGTGATTATCAGTTCAACACAGAGAAATTATACTTGATTAAAAAAAACTGCACTGGTATTGGTATCGGATCGGTATCGGTCGATACTCAGAATTTTTGGTATCGGATCGATTCTGGAAAAAGTGGTATCGGAGCATCCTAGCTTTAACTTCTAATTTAACTATTTTTATTAT
The DNA here is from genome assembly GCF_963993115.1 of Abramis brama. Classification (NCBI taxonomy): domain Eukaryota; kingdom Metazoa; phylum Chordata; class Actinopteri; order Cypriniformes; family Leuciscidae; genus Abramis; species Abramis brama. Next base: position 53,239,513 of record NC_139963.1, on the reverse strand, counting down.
TATATAATTGTGTCCTACATGTTTATCTCATCCCTGTTTCTTCTGACATGATTTTCCTCCTCCCTTAAAAACAGAGCATTTCTTAAAACTGTGACACCCATGAAGTGACATCATCTGGGCTCTTTTCTACTGCATGATGGGAGGACAAGAAAATAATCTCAATCCATTGTCTCTGTTTTTACACAAACTGTACCGTGTTGACCGGATACTAAGGTTATTATAAGAAGAAGAATCTCAATAAATATGAATAACTTCTATAATTTATGATAAATACAACTTTATTAGTAACTATTAATCAGAGTTTGCTTAAATTATGATTACAACAATGTCAGCCTTTCTGGAAAGTTAATTTACTTGATACAGTTTGACGTTAACTGTATATTGCAAAAATAATTATAATGGTAACTATATTGAAAAAATGTCTACAATATTGGCAACATTGTTGCAAAAAATTGTTGAACCAGATAAATGTAACAAAAAAGAGCTAAAATAATATTTATGACCTTTACTGACCATTTGTTGAAAACAAACATTACCATTTCATAGTGTAACTGCACATGTGTTGAAGTGCTTGAATGTTTCTAACATGAATGTTCTTCAGCATCATGAATGAATGAAGAATAAACACTAACCTCTTTGTTCTTCAGGATCTTCAGTGTGTTTCATTCTGCAGGGTTCTGGATCACTCATGTTCTCACTGTCCTCTTTAATAAACTCAGTCTTTACAGATTTCAGCTCTTCCTGATGCATTGTGCTCGTCTTCACTTGTAGCTGATGGGAATATTCCAGTATTTATTGCTGAATTAATGTGGGAGGAGCTTCACTGATGATGTGATTGTTGTGGGAGGAGCTTCGCTGATGATGTGATTGTTGTGGGAGGAGCTTCACTGATGATGCATTCCACTGTGGGAGGAGCTGATCTGACAAAGTCAAAAATTATATCAGTTACAGAGTCTGTTTTTGTACTAAATATCACATCTAAGCATTTATGCCTGTTTGTCTGTATATTGTAAAGTAACTGATGCTAATTCACAAGTTATTTTATTACTAAGGCCACTTGTCCACCAAAGCTGTGCTAAAAACGCTAGTTTTAGTTTTTTCAGTGCTTGTTATGATAGGGAATATCAGTGTTGTCATCCGTTGACGTTGTACAAGCAGAATGTGGCGATTGGTCGGTGTGGTATTAGTCCCGCCCCTCCTCCACTGTGATTGGAAGGCTGGGTAAAAAGTGACAGTGATGAGCGCTTCGTTTTACCCAATGTTGAACATTCTTCAACTCTCTGCGACCAGTAAAAAAAAAAACGCTGAGCGTTCAACGTTTGAATGTTAAATACACACGTTAAATTAAAAAATGTGGCGCTCCCATTGAAAACAATTGGAAAAATACACGAGCCGCGTGAAAAAAAATGTTTTGGTGGACACACGGCCTTAAAGGTGCCTTGTGTAAAAATAAATAAATTCATACTCCACATTCCATACCAGATGGGGGCAGTATACCTCCAGAAAGTGAGTTGGTCTACTCTAGAGTATGAATATCTTCAAGCTACTCCCCTTCACCTTTACCAGTGAATATGTTCATATTCGTTTTGTTCATATTACATTTTTATTGTTAGTTTGAATTACATTAATTTGACAGACAGCATTCGCTGATGTTGACCAAGCTAGCGCCAACGTAACCAGAGCTTCCAACTCTCACGCATTAACCGTGAGACACACGCAAACACTTTTCACACGCTCTCACCCCACACATCAATTTTCTCACGCACAGAAAAATCGCGAAGCAAAGAGGACACGGAGACCGACAGACTAGACAGAGCAGGTTAGTTATGATATAAAAAAATCTCAGCTCTCAGATTCTGTCAATTAAATACCGTTTTGGCGCTTGTAAATGTTACACGACAGATCCCTAGCGCATGTGAACCGATCATCTCTACTAGCTAATAGTAAAAAAATCACGAACACTGAAAGATACAGTAACGTTAGGCTACAACTTACCAAAATGTATTCCTCATACATAATATCGACCAATCAGTGTTTTTTATCATCGTGAAGAGGTCAATAACACAGCTGGAGAACAATTATGTCAGATTTACCTCAGGAAAGCCATTTAATATACATAATATAGGTCACGTAGTTGGCAAGAAAAAAAGAGCAATAGAGATTGTGCTATGTGTACTATATTACAATACTGTATTTATGAACGTTATATACGTTTATCGAACAGCCTTCGATACATTTCTATGTTATAACTTCCCGAAAATCTACACAAACATATAAAACAAACTTCTAACGAAATACTAACAGCATCTTACTTACCAATCCAAAAGAAATGTTGCAAGTTCGAAGTCAAACCTCATTTTTTTCATGTCCATTAGTTGTCTCCAGCGATGGAAAGCAGTGCCAATGTTTACTCTGGTTCTGTTCCTTTTTTATCATATTTTATTTGAATGTAGTAGTGGGCTGTAGGCTACTTTCCACACGATTGACATCAGGTTCAAGTACGCCCACAAGCCGTGCGAGTTATTCGTGTATTGCATGTTTGGCTGGTGGTTATGTTGCCGGCATACCGCCTCCCATGGCCGAAACTGGTATTACGACACCTGTCGGGCCATGGCTATTAATGCTAATGCTAATTCAGGTTGATATCTCTGCAGCACTATAACTTGACATTTTTTTAATGACATCATCGCCCTTATTTCTTCTCATTCTTTTGATGCATGTAGCTCATTTTTTGGATATTTTTACCTCAATTTTTACATAAGGCACCTTTAACCTGAACATTATCCTGCTTCTTCATTAAAATTAAAGGTGTGGAAAAATTGAAACTCGGATGCATCACGATTCTCTCTCAAACTAATCTGGATTGATTCTGAACTTAGTTTTTAACCACAGACTCACTCACACACACACACACACACACTTGAACCATCCATAAAATAATCTTTCATGAAGGTTGGAAAGGTTGAAGCGAATTACAAGGACATTCGTGGGCTTGATTGCACAGGATATGCTCTGTGAGAAACGTGCGCTTTGCTTGATGTTACGCTTGTAATGATGCTTGTAATGTTTCTTTTAGGGGTGACCCCAAATAGTCGAAGATTCGATGCTTCGATTGGAGGAGCCTGATTCGACTACCGATCTCACGGTCGAATCTTCGCAGAGGTGTTACGAAACGATGATCATGCCACTTTGGCTATATGAGGGCACTCAATGTCTGATTTCACATAGAACTACCGGTTTTCTGTCAATACGTTAATATTCAGCCTATTATGATAATGCTGTATATAAAAATGTGCAAAGAAATAAGCTTTTAATAAATATTTTTTAACGTGCGTGAATAAATCCAAACACCCCGCGTCCGCGTGACAGATTTGAGTTTCACTTTCAATCCGTAACCGACAGAGGAGCGTCTTGGCGGCAAGGATTTAAATCTTTAAAATAACAATGTCTGGGATAAGAAAATCTAAAGTGTGGATGTACACCATCAGAAAGGATATTCTCCAAGGCTGGATTTAGCATCAGGAAAACCATGATCGCACTTCTGCCGGCCAACGTTAACAAGTTTCACGTTAGAATGTATTTTATCCGCGTGCAAAATTTGAAAAGACTTGAAAAGTGTGAACATTTTTAGCTAAAAAGACTGCCACTCCAGTTTAGCATTTATTGTTGTTTCTGCAGTTAAAAAGACAAAGTTGAAAATTCTGGCTACTATCGTTATTTTAATAATTTCTTTATTTTTATTTTATTTATTGATCCGTCAGGGTTATCTAATCTAAACTATTTGTGGCTTGTGTTTTGAATATATGTTCCCCTGCACTTTAGGCATTTTGCACACATTTGCTCATCTTGTGACTTGATTCTGATTTATTTTGTTTTGTATTTTTATTTATTAGAAAGGTATATTCTGTTCTAATTTAATTTAGTAAATTAATTGTTTATTTTTTTGGTTTATCGATGTTGTGGTGTATAGAGCCTGCTCGCACAGGTAATTTCGCCGATTTAATTTGATTTGTATGTGAAATGCAAATCCTGTCTTTGGCCTTTCTGGAGTTATTTATGTTATTTCTTAGTTTTATTGATCCAAAATGTTTTTATACATTTTCTTCTATATCTTTGTGTGATTTTCTGTACATCGCGGCTTTGATATGTTAAAGCCCCGCCCCCAGCCCCACCCCCATACACATGATTCGACTATTAGTCGACTATAGGCAAGACATGACGATTCTGATTCGACGATGAAAATCCATAGTCGGGGACACCCCTAGTTTATTTGTTCCTCTTTATTATTTACTACTTGCTTTAATGCTTTCAAGCTATATTAGTTTAAAATTAATTAATTTCAATTTCATTTTTCAATTGTAAATCTTTCAAAAAGTACTAATAATTACATATGTGATAAAAAAAGATTAAGATTTTCAAGTTGGTAAACGAATTAATTAATAAGAAAAAAAGTAATCGGATCGTGACTCTCAGGATCGGATCGGATTCGTGAGTTGCCTAAAAATTCCCACCGCTAATTAAAATATAGGCCTATATCTAGCAATACAGAAAAGAACACAAATGATGTATTGTACATTCAAAAATAAATATTAATAATAGTCAGAAAAACGTACATATTTGTAATCAACAAATTACCCTTAGTCTTAGACCAGTGAAATGAGCTTAAAGTGTCAATTGTAGGGAATTATTTGAATTTTGATTGATATTTTGAACCTACAAATACACTTCCAGATACATACATACACACGCACACACTCACACAGAGGCCCGAAGCGCAGAAGACGGAAAGGACGGAAGAATGCCCATATATGGGGAACAATGTCGACACCAGAAGAAGGTTGATGTCACATGATTTAGTTCCTCTGGAAAAAAACCCAAGAAACTGCATAGGAACAATATAACACAGTTCCTTATATATATGACTGCTTCATTGACTGCTGGTTGTTGCATTTTTTATTTTGATGTCGTGTGCATCCCTGGGAAGAAATCAGCTCTCTTCCAGTTCAGTTTATTAACTGAGATTATTTTTGCTTATATTGCTCTGCTGTATTATCTTAACTTGAAAACCTCGGATGAGAAGTTATTTTTTACATCTATTGTTTGAACTGCTTACAAGGTAATTAGCCTGTGTAATATTCACTCGTACAGGACTGCCCTGTTGAGATTGGATAAGCTGAAGTCTTATAACCTGTAACCTTTTGATGATTTGCTACAAATATTAATTATTGTGTAACCAGTATTTTTATCTTTTGTTCAAATAATTTTTTATTTTATAAAGACAAACACTGTTAAGTTTTACTTCAGCTTACAAAGACAGTTCTAGACAAGTAGGCCTAATAGACGGAGCATTATATTATATCTTGCAAGATCAAGGACAATGAAGGATCCAGGAAAGATTCTGCTGGAGGGTAAGCATGAATTTGATTAATGTGTCTAGTTGTCAATAATTGTTATTGTTACACGACAGTGTAGGGACACACCTAGATTTACTGGTATAGATTAAACAAGCTAGTGAGGATTTAATCCTATTCTGACCTGACAGCAAAAGACTACCTAGCTACTTTTCGATAGTTCAGGAAGGGAGATAAATACCAGATCTCACCACACAATTTACAGGAGATCTGAAGACATCAGCATAATAAATGAGGTGAAAACAGGAACTATTGACGTGAAAATGGGTAGAACTATATTTACTGCCCCAGTACAACAGTTATCAGTTTAGAAGTACATGTGAATTAAATGTGGGACAATGGACTTCATCATCTCAGTATGCTAATGTATGCAGGGAATCGTCATTATGCAGATTGAGGACTGATGTGTCTCTTACACCTCTAACACACATCTGTGCCATTTGCTTTACAGGACACACACACACTTATTCCCACTACATACACTGATCTACTAGTGTGTTCTAACATGTTTTGTCTCATCTGAGAGCTTATAACTTAACTGAACTTAATAGAGATATTAAAGTATCCTAATGTACAATCTAGATACTGACACGTATGTTAAAGTACAACAAAAACTTAAAAGGAGTCAGATGCTAAATGCTCTCCCTCAACTGTTTTTTGGTCCTATTATTGGTTCAAAATAGCCCTATAAGCCTTCAAGACTTACAAAATATCTAGTATTTTCAGCAGCAGTTAAATGGGTGGTTGATTAGCTTTTTTCGAAGGCTTGATTGTGTTTATAGGATGCAGTCTAACATGTGTTATTAAATTCATTTTAATAAAAAAAAAAGAAAAAACATTTTTCAGATAATTTACCTTTATTCTACACCACTGTGTCCCTTTTCGTAAACCGAGGGGTATTGCACAAAAGCAAGATAAGGGATTAAGCTGGGATTTTCCAGTTATCCTGGCTGAATTTAGCCCTGACTCGGTTGCATGAAGGGAGGCTAAATTAATCTACATTAAGTTACTATGGAGATTTACACTTTGCAGCTAGCCTGCTCCGGAGCAGGCTAACAACCAGGCTAAGATTAATCCTAGTGATTTATCGGCTAGTTCCTCCCTAAATCCTACTAGATATTGTGTTTTAGTCACTTCATGGTCCTGCATTAAATACTAGATATACTGTCATTCATCTAAGTATGCGTACTGTTATTTTAGTTATTATTGAAAACTGCTGTTCATTTCACTGTCAGAGGTTTGATGAATATATATATTATTCGAGATTTAAAGCATTTATTGTCATACACCTAGTGAGGAAAGCAGATTTTCCTGAGCAATTATTACTTTGCTGTCCACAATGAATGCCAACACAGTGCAAAATAACTATACTATACAATATGATAAATAGAATATAGACTAAATATCTATATATGCAAGTATAGAGTAGAAATGTACTGCTGAATGAGAAAAAATTATCAATATATTATATTTTATTGCAGTTGATGAGATACAGTGCTATGCATAAGTTTAGACACCCATGCTAAAGTTGACTAAAAAGAGGAATAAAAAAATCATCTTTTGGAAATTGAACTTAATGCCTTAACTAAAGAAATTAGGAAACATCCAACATTTAAGGACACCAATTTTCTTTGTGAATGAATAATGTATCGTAAATAAATAAATGTTCTTCTTTAAAATACAGGGTGCATAAGTCTGGACACCCCTATGTTAAATTCCCATAGAGGCAGGCAGATTTTTATTTTTAAAGGCCAGTTACTTCATGGATCCAGGATACTGTGCATCCTGATAAAGTTCCCTTGGCCTTTGGAATTAAAATAGCCCCACATCATCACATAGCCTTCACCATACATAGAGATTGGCATGGTTTTATTTCAGTTAGCCTAATAGCTGGTTTGATTTGCATTGAGAGATGATCTTATGGAAAGTACTCCATGCCAATCTCTAGGTGTGGTGAAGGCTATGTGATGATGTGGGGCTATTTTAATTCCAAAGGCCAAGGGACCTTCGGCCTCCTGAAATCACGATTTCAGTGCCTGCACCACCTGAGGGTCTCCCCAGACAGAGCATGTGACGTGAATGTTGCCTGCACAGTGCTGCACAATATTGCCAGCCTAAGAAAAGAAAGGGCTCCCACAGTTGCTTTGGATGTTGATTGGGACAATGCTGCCATATTCCCAGATAACAGAAATGGTAGACTTTTTAGAGAACAATGCATTGCAAATTATTTCAGTTAATTTAGTTTTGATTTAGCCCATCCCTTAATAAAGGAGGCTATATAACTTTTTCATGTGTACATGCATTTTATTTGGCATCGGTAGCACACACTGTGGTTATCTTCCCAAATTCTAGTTCCACTTCACTGGATCAATAACTATAAAGTGTACTTGACATTCATAAAAAAAGTTACAAGACCACAATGGTTTTGGGATAATTTTCTTTTATTATTTTGCTGTTATCACTTGTCAGCTTGGAGCTTTGGAGAGAAAAAAATATGATGATTAATACATTGTGTTAGCACTGGTTATTATTTGGACTACTTACGCATTCAGTCGGTCCGCTATTGTTTGCCATGCATTCTCTCTTTGCTTTATTACAGCAGCTGTATTGCCTTTTTTACATATTATATGTTTCATTTCTTCATACGTTTCCATAAGAAGCTGTTGCTCATTAGGCGAAAAGTATGCCGCACGGGTTTTGTCCATTTTTGCATCGGTGATTCTGTGATCGATTTCGTTATCTTTTTAAGAATGCCGTGAACGTGCATTTATCCAAACTATATACACCTGGCTTGACATATCCGCGCGTTCTCATCCTGGCTCAGCAAACGTGCAACGGATTAAGTCAGGATGCACTGATTAAACTAGGTCAAGCCGCGACTGTTCTGTTATCCTGGCTTTCTTAATTCTACTTTTGTGCAATACCCCTCCGGTCTGATGATTTCCTGGTTATAAGAAGCCTCTCCCTCAGAAATACACGACGGGCTCTGATTGGTCAGCTTGGCCCAGTCTGTGTTGTGATTCGCTAAGTTCGAACCTAGTTCACGCCTCTGGTTCACGCTGTCCGGAAACGTCACGCCGTTACCATAACAGCAGTTGCATGTGCTCCGGTGTAATGTAAACACAGGCGTCAATATTGCATTATCAGAGAATATTAGTGGAGAGGAATCGAGCAGAACTTGTGCACGAACGGCTGTTACAGGACGTTTCAGAGTGGTATGTTCTTTTTTGTAGATGTCTCATTATTTTTATAAACATACGCTATTATTTGTAAATGGTACGTTACTGCTGTTTATGTTAAAACACGCAAAAAGTTCATGCGTTTCATACAATCGTTCTAACTCATTATATTACAATCCTCGAAGGGTTTATTTGATCACACACACACACACACACACACACACACACACACACACACACACACACACACTCACTCACTCACTCACTCACTCACTCTCACTCTCTCTTTCTCTCTCTAACGTTACGTAACGTTCCTTTTGCCAAGCGAGCATGTGAGTAAACATGCTCTAATAAACACCAACATTCAAAGTTCGCTGGTGGGATTAAAATAAAGTTTGTATGTGTTTGAAACAGCGTTGCTACAACATAAATAAAACGATAGAAACTGGAAAACACATCAACAAAGAATAAAACGCACTTACAGGTGAACATGAACATCAGCTTCTGCTTTTAAAGTGTGAACTGCTCCATCTTTCAGGACAAACTTTTTTTGTGAATCCGGTGTGAACTCTCTTCTTCTTCTTCTTCTTCTTCTTCGGTGTTTTACGGCAGTTGGCATCCAAAAAGTCGCATTACTGTCATCTGCTGTCGTCACTTCATACTTGTACTCGTCTTTCCAGTCCTCTTTAAAAAATAGAACAAAATGTCTTTCCTTTTTCACTTTTTCCACATTCTAATATATATATATATATATATATATATATATATACAGTATCAGTCAAAAGTTTGGAAACGTTACTATTTTTAATGTTTTTGAAAGAAGTCTCTTATGCTCATCAAGCCTGCAGTTAAAAAAACAAACAAAAAACAAAACAAAAAAAACAGTAATATTATGAAATATTATTACAATTTAAAATAATGGTTCTCTTTTTTAATATACTTTAAAATGTAATTTATTTTTGTGATGCAAAGCTGAATTTTCATCAGCAAGTACTCCAGTCTTTGGTGTCTTATGATCCTTCAGAAATCATTCTAATATGATAATTTGATACTCAGTTATTATCAATGATGGAAACAGTTGTGCTGTTTAATATATTTTTTTGGAATACTTTTTTCAGGATTCACTGATGAGTAAAACGTTAACAGCATTTATTCATAAAAACAGCATTTATTCAAAATAAAAACATTTCTAACAATATAAATCGTTACCATCACCTTTTATCAATTTAACGCATTCTTGTTGAATTAAAGTACTAATTTCTTTTAAAAAAAATAGTTATTGTTCCCAAACTTTTGAACGGTAGTGTATATTGTTACAAAAGATTTCTATTCTAAATAAATACAGTTCTTTTTAACTTTTTATTCATCAAATAATCCTGAAAAAAGTATCTCAGGTTATAAAAAAAAAATTAAGCAGCACAACTGTTTCCAACATTGATCATAAATCAGCATATTAGAATGATTTCTGAAGGATCATAAGACACCAAAGACTGGAGTACTTGCTGATGAAAATTCAGCTTTGCATCACAAAAATAAATTACATTTTAAAGTATATTAAAAAAGAGAACCATTATTTTAAATTGTAATAATATTTCATAATATTACTGTTTTTTTTTTGTTTTTTTTTGTTTTTAACTGCAGGCTTGATGAGCATAAGAGACTTCTTTCAAAAGCATTAAAAATAGTAGTGTTTCCAAACTTTTGACTGGTACTGTATATATATATACATTATACTGTCCTATACCAAATAAATTTTCTACATGACATACAAATGTGACTGACTGTTTCCTCCTCTTGGCATTCGTCACATGTTTTCCTAAGTTCAATTTAATGTTCAATGCCCAATCCCAAGTCTTGTTATTATAACTTGTTATTTCCTTCTATTTGTCATCTCTCTTACAATGCCTACTTTATTTTGAATCATGTATAGATGTCTTCCTTTACTTTCATGATCCCATTGATGTTGCCATATTTCCATTATCTTTTTCCACACTAGACTCTTCCCTTCTGATTTTGACAATTTAATTTCAATGTCAACATGCTCTTTTTTTTGTTGCCTCTTTTGCTAATCCATATACGTTCTCATTTCCCTGTTTGCCTACATGTGCTGGTATCCACATATGTGTAATATTTTTCCCTTGTCTACTTACTCTTGAATTTATAAACAAGACTTCATATAACACTTCTTGATGACTACAAGCTTTTCCAGTCGTCATACTCATAAGAGCTGATACAGAATCACTACATACTCGAATGTTGTTATCTCTGGATCGTTCAATCCATGCTAATGCAATACCTATAGCACACAATTCAACTGCATAAACATTTAGATTATCAGATGTTCTTTTGCTAATTCCTATTGCATATCCTGTTGCATCTGATTGTAAGTCCTTTGACCCATCTGTAAATCTGAATACTGTCTTTATAGTTCAGATACTTGTTGTTCTGATATTTATAATATTCATTGGTTATATCTATATTTCCGTTACATCCTTTAATTGATAAAACATTAAGAATTTCCAAAGTTTAACGTACAGGCCATAACACAGTATTACGAAATATTTTATTATACACATTTTAAATCACCTGTCCAGCCAAAACTTTCTTTCTTTCTTCTCTCCTTTTCCCAGCACCTCTGTAAAACCTTTTTTGTTGGATGACTATCCTCGTGCCCTCTAAGATTTATCCAATAGTTTGCTGAAAATTGTTTCCGTCGAAGCCACAATGGCATTTCACCTACCTCAACCTGAAGTGCACATACTGGGGAAGTTTTGATTGCCCCCAAACATATTTGTAAGCACACGCTTGCACGATGTCCATTTCTGCTAATGTTGTCTTTGCTGCTGACCCATATGCAGCACTCCCATAGTCTAATATAGATCTTATTAGAGCAATGTTGATATATTTTAAAGCTGAAACACTTGCTACCCATTCCAACCCTGCAAGACACCTCATCACATTTAGCACTTTTTTTACATTTATTAAAGGGACACCAGGCAACGTTTTTGTGTTAATTAATCATCTTCGTAAGTCGGTATATGGTTAAATGACACATTACAGGGCGAATGAAGAAGAATCTCTCTCGCCCGCCCTTACTGCCTGTAGGAAGAATATCCCGCTTGCAAGTTCGGTGTATTCTACCCGCCGCCCTCGTCCTTCAGTCTCACAAAGTCTCAGACATCGCGAGAAGCAGGGTCAGTGGCAAGCATCCCAGCACAGAGGCAGACTAAAGGGGGTCGCACACCGGACGCGCAGCTCAGCACCGCGCAGGGCCACGTCTTTTAAATTCGAACACATTATTCTCTCTGAGAGTACACACACCTTTCGGCGTCTGTCCGCGGCGCCCAGCAACGGCTCAGGACCGTGTTCAAAATCCTGCCACGCCACAGAGCGCCATTTACATAGTTTTATATTAAATTTACATTTAATCAAATCGTAGTTAATGTATACGGACTTCACCCTGTGCTGCAATATACATTTAGTTTTATATTTATTTACAGAAATCAGAAAATTGCTGATGTTATTGGATTTTCAGGTGAAAGTTGTCCTAGATGTGGCGCGGCGCTGAGCTGCGCGACCGGTGTGCGACCCCCTTAACGAAACCCAGATGAACTTACAGACCTTGCTAATATAACTTAACTAGACAAATATTAGCATCCGATATATATTTTTTATGCTCATGCCCACTCTCCCAAAAAAACAAAACACAAAGGCAGTAGTTCGCCTCGTTCATATCGTTCGTTCCCGGTAAAAATACTAGTATGCATGACAACACAATAAAAAAAACTCGGCATCAGTTGGAAAGAAAATATTACTTTACTTATCTCGGTAGACATAACTGGTTTTGAAATAGCCGGTTCCTCTGCTCAGCTGGGTTGACAGCTGATCAGCTGGGTTGCTCGTGGCGAGGGGGGAGGGACAACAGTTCGTTTTTAGGACAGTGTGTTTGAAAGCATTTACTACCAGACACTAGGGGGAGCTTCGAAGAGAAAAAAACACTCAGGGCCCTATTTTAACGATCTGAAACGCAAGTGTCAAAGCTCAAAGCGCAAGTAACTTTGTGGGCGGGTCTTGGCGCTGTTGCTATTTTCCCAGCGGAATAAATAACTCTTGCGCCAGGCGCAAATCTAAAATGGGTTGGTCTGAAGTAGCTTCATTATTCATAGGTGTGGTTTGGGCGTAACGTGAAATAAACCAATCAGAGCGTCATCTCACATTCCCTTTAAGAGCAGACGCGCTTTGCTCTAAAGCGGATTCCTATTATAACGGCGGATTTGCCAGACGCGCGCCAGGAGCGGTTCACAGCCAAGGAGAGCAACGCTCTCGTCAGGGACGTTGGGGATGGAGAAACCCACCCAAATTAACTTCGGTTAAAAAGGCGTATGATAATTTGGGTAAATGTGTAAGCTAGATGTATGCTTTTATAATAAATTGTCTATCTATCTATCTATCTATCTATCTATCTATCTATCTATCGTAATAATGTATGATTTGCAAAAATGAAAACTGCTGCTTCTGTGTAGATGAGAGAATCAAAGTGTATGCGCGTTGTGCACACGCTACATTGATTATGGCCAAGCATGCGCCCTTAAAATAGCATATGAATAACATGCGCAACGCGCCACTGACTTTAAACTATTTTTTCCTGGTTAGTGGCGCAATTGTTTTCTAAACCTGCAAAATAGCATGAAGGAACGTTTGTGCCGGAACACGCCTCCTTTTTTGCGCTGAACCGCCCAGGGAGCGCAAGTTCATTCCCTAGTTTAGCGACGTGCTTCTGTGGAGGGAAAAGCGCGCTTTGCGCGGGTGCAAAATAGGAATGATACATGCGTCAGTGTACAAAGTCAATTGCGCTGGGTGCAAGATAGGGCCCTCAGGCTTGCGTGGTGTCCCTTTAACTGTATACTTTAGGCTATATGTTCTCTCAATGTTCGTTTTGTATCAAAATATAATCCCAAGAAACGAAAACATTCTACTTTCTCTATACTTCCATACATTTTCATCTTAAGTTCCTAATCCTTCTTTTTATTTGTAAAAGCCATTACTTTTGATTTTTCCACTGAGAACTTAAATCCCCATTTTATTCCCCGATTTTCAACTTGATCAATTCCTTCCTGCATCTTCTTTAAAATATACTCAACATTTCTACCTCTCTTCTATAACACCATCATCTGCAAATAAAGACCTCCCTGGAATATATCCCCTGGAAGATTTAAATAAATATCATTAATCATTATGGAGAATAAAGTTGGACTAATCACTTTCCCCTGTGGTGTCCCATTTTCTACAACATATTGCTTTGATAAATCGAACCCGATTTTCACCTGTATATTCCTTTTATTTAAAGGGGTCATATAATGGTACATGCACGTTTACAAGTTGATTGTACTGAAATGTGTGTTGGCAGTGCCTGTACACAACCATCATAAAATGATAAAAATCCATCCAGTGTTTTTTTTTTAAATCTTCTTATATGTTTTCCCCTGTCTCAAATCAAGCCGTTTGATTTTGTGACGTCATAAGATCGGACGCCCCTTCCACGATTGTTGATTGACAGCAGCGTTTCAACACAGACCTGTCTGTCATCATAGTCCGTGCGGTCATTGTTGATACTCACTGGAGCACTGTCTATGAGCAGAATGGCGTCTTAGCGATTGTGGTGTTCTGTTCTTGGGTGTAATAAGGAACACAACATCATTTTGATGTTCCTAAATCCGAACCACTGAAGACGCAGTGGCTTTGTTTTCGAAGGGAATATTCCCCACAATCAACGTCAATGCTTTCATGTTTGCGCAAATCATTTCACACACCAGACTGCTTTACAAACAAGGGTCAGTAACGTTATAAAGCTGGTTTTGCTAAGAAGCTGCTCCTGAAAAAAGGATTGGTACCAACTATTCGTGTTCCTGCTGCAAGAAGAAGTGAGTGTAATGTTTTATTAACCTTTATATTAATATTTATATTAATCTTTGCAAATCGCTAGCACGCTTCACGATGAATGCATGCAGCAAAGTATGTACGACGTTCTCAATATAATTCATAATCCCAGATTTATAATGAACAACGCGTTATGGTTATTGTGTTATTATTGTGTTAACAAACGGTGTACACACAGAACAGAGGGGCGGGGTGAGCAAAGCTCATTACCCCGGATTTCCACCAACTGCGGAACGGCTCTGCTGTGTGTCGGATCCGTGCTCTGCTGTCCTTCAATACCCACTAGGTCCGGATTTGTTGCGGAACGGCTGCGGCCATGACTAACAGCTGAAGTCACGAGGACCCACAAGATCTCGCAAATTCACGTATGATTGCGCGATGTAAGTGCTGAATTGCTGCGGAGCTCTCCGGCATCCAGCAAAAATAGAAGCTCTGCGTTAGAGATGCGCGGATGGGCTATTATTTCATCCGCAACCGCATCACAAAACTCATCATCCGTCCGCCATCCATCCGCACCAACGTTTTTGACCAATTTTCAAAACCGCACCCGCCCGCCATCCGCTGATTGCTGTATACATAATATTTTTCATTTGATTGGTTCAACCGCCCGCCACCCGCCCGAATTGAATTAAAATATTATTTTTCGTCACATCATCCACCCGATCCGCAGTTTATCCACGGAGTCCGCAGCTGTAACCGCCAACCGCACATCTCTACTCTACGTATCTGCTCCGGAGCGCTGCGGATCGCTGGAGTCGGAACGCAGCCGTTCCGCAGTCATTGAAAATACACACATTGACTTTAATGGAAACCTATTGACTCCGCCGCTGTTCCAGAGTGGATCCGCAGCCGTTCCGCAGTTGGTGGAAATTGGGGGTTATCATTTAAAGACACATGCACTTAAACGGCGTGCTGAAAACAGAGCTGTTTTTGACCAGGTAAAATTAGTGTTTTCTTACTATACTAATGAGAATTTTTAATTAAAGTATATTACAAACTTTTAATTTAGACCCTAAATAATCATATTAGCTTGTACAAAAATGGCATTATATGACCCCTTTAAGAAATCCATAATCCAATTAAACATTTTCCCTCCAACTGCCATTAAATGTACTTTGATTAAGAGACCCTCCAGCATATCCTTTCTCCACATCAAAGAATACTGCCACTACAGTTTCATTTACTTGTGCTTTCCTTATTTCCTCCTCCAAACTTATCACATGATCCATTGTATTTCTTCCTTTTCTAAAGCTACTCAGGGCTCTACAGTGCGAGTAATTCACTCGCATTTGCGCCTAAAAATAGTTATGTGCGAACTTGAAAAATAATTTACGAGCACAGTGCGCGAGTGACGGGCTGTTCTCAATACACTGAAGACAACAGCGCGATGAAGCGAAGCATACCATTGATTTCACATGGAAAGCAAGCAAGAGGACGGGGTCGCAACTGCGTGATGTGAACATGATGACGCGCTTAACTTTATTCAAATGGGAGCGACGATTCGCAACCATTGAGCCAATCACTGAAATAGTGTGGGAATGTGCGGGAACTGCTGGATTTTAAGTGAGAGAGTCCTCCCAACAGTGCTAAAAATAAACGTGTGAGAGCGTGTTATTGGCTATATGTCATGTTATAGCCAGATATGATGACGCTACTGCAACACGCATCACGACAGATGAGCGATCCATTCATCAAGCTAACGCGCAAACTGCCGCGAATTAAAGTGAAAGTAAGTCGTAGACGCTCATCACACAATCATATTCATTTAGGGGTGTTCGGTTCCGGTTTTTTTGGAGTCGACTCCGACTCCCGACTCCTAATTTTGGAGTCGGTGGAATCGACTCCTCGACTCCATTTACTTTGAATTAAAATAGGGTCAGGATTCAGAAGGTGCGTCTCAATATGCTTCCTCGTTTCCTCACTTCTCGCTCGTATGTCCTACGACCCTGAAACCGATCGAGCTCCGCTCTCATGTAGGACATCTAAATTCTTTAATTCCACCGGGAGGAGGGCGAGGAACGAGGAGGCTTCCTGAGGAGTCAAGAGCGAGGATACAAATGTTTCCTATACTAAAATGTTTAATCAACTAAACCTTATAAATCCCCCTCCTTTTCACATCGCAGCTTCTTCAAATCATATTTAAGTGTGCAATATGTTAGTATTAATCATTAAACTTGTAAAAGCAGACTTGTTTTAGACAGTGTATTTATCTATTTATTTTGTATATTATTTTATATAATTTTAATGTAGTGAAGCTATGAACTTTAACTTAAGCATGTTTAACTTTATTTTTTAACTTTTTTTGTTTAACATTGAAAAATATTAGTTATATTATTACCAATAATAACTGTTGTTTAATAATAGTTTTTAATGCACTTGTCATTTAATAATAGAAAATGAACTTCATATAGAGTGAGTACATGCCATTTCACTAATGTTAATGTTCCATCCTCGCATCCTAAGGGGATGGAGGTAAGAGGAAAGGAAACAAGGATGCATATATAAGAATTGACAAGCACACAAAGCATTACATAGTTTTTGTTATACACTTAATTTACTCCCTTCAGTTTTCAGAAGTACAACACTAAACACTATACTCTTATTTACACAGCACTTGTCTTTTAATGTCTTATTTAGGGATAACCTACATGATTACATACATTACCTGGAAATTATAGATATCAAAGCTCTTCTGTAGAAAACGTCTAATTTTGTATACAAATAAGTAAAGGTCATTATTAAAATGTTTAATATTGAAAAATTAATCAACACAGACAAGAAACAAAAATCACCTCTAAGAATGCCTATATGAAATAAAAAAGTATATTTAATGACTGATTGCAACACATTACCAGTTTTATTGCCGTTTTTGCATTTCATAAACATGCACGACGTTGAACTGTTGAATTTTAAACAACGTTTACAAATATCACAACGAACTTTAGTTTTGTCTTCGGTCTGGTTGAAATATTTCCACACGGTTGAGGTCGGGGTTGCCATTATAAGTTAACGTTACTGGATTCAAAAACAGTCATCACTCAACAGTATCACTCAATCAACCACCACTTACCAATTATGGGCATGTCCCACTCTCACCCTGAGGACTGGTACATGATTGGTTCGTAAAACCTACTGCAGTGTTTTGTGCCAATCACAACCAATTGACTGTATTGAACCACATCATGATTGATTGAGCCGCAAAACAGACCCAACAGAAAAAAACTATCTATACATTATTGTTCTTTGTTTTCCTGGCATTACTTATTTTTTCCTCTCATTTCTTTATCTTTTTGTTTTAATTTCCGTATCTTTACATTCATTATAATCTTTTCGTTATAATGAACTGTTGCTGTGTTGAACTTGAAAAAAACACTCGACACTGGGAGTCGATTCCTGACCTGGAGTCGATTCCGACACTAGGGCTAGTGAGAGTCGAGGAATCGACTCTTTTGGAGTCGACTCCCCATCTCTATATTCATTAATAGTAAAGAAACGAAATGATATTAGGCTAACGGTTACCAGTGCTGCTGTCGCTCTCTCCTATCGCTGATTTTTTTAAATGAGCTTATGATGATCAATAAAATGCTGGTCATATCTGTTGCTTTTGGTGACGTGAACTAAGCCTACATTAAATCTGCATATAACGCGGGAATAGAAGATCCGATTTAGTTTTGCGAAAACACACAATGTGACTAGGTGTAAATGGAATCGTTTTGATCAGTAAAAACGCATGAAATCGTTTTGATCAGTAAAAACGTATGCAGTGACCAGGTGTAAACAGGCCGCTACACCATAAAAAAAGTAAAGTATACACTTAGTGAGCTAGATACGCAACACAGTATGAAGCCTATAGTCATTATCTCAAAAGACCAAGTGCAAAAAAAAAAAAAAAAAGACCTCCCGCACACTATCAATAGGCCTACTTGCAAATGAGTATCAAAATTTTATTAGCAACCCACCAAATTTTATTTTAATTATGTCCCACCAAAAGACCAAGTGCATAAACTGAAGTTACGACCAAAACAGTCCACACTGAGGACAGGAAGACGACAAAAACTAATTTTTGATGTAACTTAATATAGGCTACTGCAAGTACTGCAAAGGAAAAAAGCAAGCAGGCATTTGTTTTGTTTTTAGCACTTTACTTTATTGAGGTGTTCATTCTTTTTATATATTTTGAAGTAGGTTAAAGGAGCATTCCGTAAGTTCTGAAATTTCTAACCGTTACTGACACCAGTGGCCGTTAGAGGAACTGCAGCCAGTCTCATGCTCGTTCTCGGTGCGCACGCTCGTACGAGCACGACCACATCAACCAGGGTTGCCGCGGCAACCACTGACGGCTCATCGAGATTCACCACTCACCAGCATAATGTTTGAGGTAGGAAAAGTTACAGTACTGTAAGGTTATTGTTTGACAGACCATATTTTAGTAAAATGTTGCAGTGCTGCTTTATATTATCAACTAAAGTCTACTTCTAAAAGTATTTTAACACAACACTGTAACACACACTCCCAGCACTCACAGACCCCTTATTTTGACTATTGTAGAGTAACGCTAAATTATATAACTGAGTTGAAGACGTTATGCTTATTTTTAGATACAGTACAATTACTATTATAGTTGTACTACTATACTATTTTGTAGAATAGCAATAACATTATGGTATTAAAGGTAAAGGAACTCTAACCTTGATGTATGAGCTTGTCATGCTTTATTTTCATTCAGAATACCACATGAAATTTTGCACTAAAAACACTTGTCATAGTAAATAATTTGTTTTTTGTTTTTTTTTTACACTTCCGAGGAGTGTCGGTGGGTGTCTGAGTTGTGCTGGGGGCTGGTCCATTTGAAAACACCGATTGCCGCTGCTTACTATAATGGCTGCCGTGCCGTACGGTTGTAAGCCCAAGTAGACGAGAACGCGCATGACGTCACATTTTGTGAATTTTCGCGCCGATTCGGGCCCGACTCCTCCACACACGATTGAGCCTACAGGCTGATAGAGGCAACCGTGGTGGACAGTCGAGGTGTCATTCTTTTTATTACATCATGGTTGGCTCAAACATGTACAAATGAAAACTCTATCTTAAAGATTTTTTTAAGTAAAAACCTACGCAATGCTCCTTTAAAATAATAATTGCATAATTATTATACAGGTAACGTTAGTTCACCCAAAATAGAAAATTCTGTCATTTATTACTCTCCATCATGTCGTTCCAAACCCGTAAGACTTTCACTCATCTTCGGAACACAAATGAAGAACTTTTTGATGAAATTGAGAGATTTCTTTCCCTCCATTGACAGCCTACACAACTACCACTTTGATGCTTCGAAAAACGTTCATAAAAAGATCATAAAACTAATCCATATGAATTGAGCAGTTTAATCAACTTTTTTCACTGTGCTCCTATATTTCTTTGTGTGCTCCTAAATTTTTTCATTTAGGAGCACATGTACTCCTTGGGAAAAAAGTTAGCGTAGAGCCCATATAGCCATTTTATTTCTACTCTCTAAAAAGTATATTAGTCTTTCATTTATCATGCGTTCCATTATCTTGCATATATGCTATATGTTAATGCAATTGGTCTGTAATTACCAGGATTGCTTGGATATTTTCCAGTCTTCCTTTTAGGAATAATTACCGCCTCCTTCCAGCTTTGTGGAAGCCTTCCTTCCTCCCACACCTTATTATATAAATTCAATCATTTCCTAAGACCCTCTATACTTAGATGTTTTAAAATACTGTAACACACTTTATCTTTTCCTGGAGCCGTTTTGTGAACTCGCTTAGATCCACGTTATGACGCTAATGCAGCAACTCTTCCTCTTCTCAACATGGGTGTGTGTCTGCATACAGCTGTATAGCTACTACTAGCCCTGAGTGAATTGATATAATTATTTTATGCTGTGTTTCAGACGTATCCCTTGATAAAACAGAAACAAATACATGCAGTGAACTAGAGTATTTGTATAATCTGGCATACATTTGACAGTAATATATTATTTAGCCACAGCCACAAATCTAACACTAAACTGAAAAGGGTATTTTATTTTTACAATATAACTGTATAAGAAACAGAGCAACAAATAAATCTAGGAATATAAACAAATTATATATATATAAAAAAAAAATCTCTTTACAACTTAATGTCCAGAAACAGTTTTGTTAAATAAAATGAATTTTTAGTTTTTAAATACAAAAGTACAAAAAGTGCAACAGTAACTTATACTCAATCTAAGTAGTCCTTTAAAAACACTAAGTGCAGCCACAGTGTAGTGAAATAAGAGACTTGAGTAATAGAGTACACAAATAAACCTCAACTTAACAAGTTAAGATTCAACAAGAGAAGTATTTAACTTCACGCCTCAGGTGTGACAGGTGTCTGAAGAAGGGGTCACTTCTAGGGAGTGTGGCTAGGGGACCCAAGGGACTCCCAGCCAGTCACTATTCAGGGGAGCATGCCTCCTGAAATGCAACCAGGCTGGCCTGGTGATCTATACTAAGACAGACAGTCTGGCCATTGCCTGACTATCCGAGACAGAGCCACTGGAAGTTGCCTTGGATAAGGCATCCAAAAACCGAAGGCCTGTGAAGCTGGCAGAAAACCATTCAGTTCCGGATCACAGAGACGGGATCTCCCGGAGAGTGTGACTCAACCTCAAGAAACGACGGAAGTTGTCCACTCAATCCACGGATCTACCCAGTGCTCGCTCCGAACACTGGGGAAGTAAGAGAGGGTTCAAAACCAGGAAGGTCTACTGAGGCCTAAGACCTGATGACCCCCTCATGTGGGGAGCTCTAGTACGTGAGAGCTCATATCAGGAAGGCCAGTGAGGCCTGTAACCTGGCGACCACAGTATGTGGGAGCTCATACTCAGGAAGGCCTGTGAGGCCTGAAACCTGGCGACCACAGTAAGTGGGAGCTCGTATTCAGGAAGGCCGGAGAGGCCTGTAACCTGACAGCCACACAATATGGGGCTATCTTCAAAAAGGCATAATGAGGCCTGTAACCACAGAATGTGGGAGATAGCTTGAAAGGGAGGCGCCTGTCGCGACAGAGGACGCATCTAGAGTGGGACCCAAGGTGAAGAACCAGAGTCTGAGCCACATAAAAAAGGGAACGAAGCGGACAGCGCATAACCCTTACCATGAATACATAATTTTAGAAAGTACACGAAACGAAAGTGCGTGTGCTTAGCCATTCCGAATCCAGGAAGGCCTGGTTTGTTTGTTTGGATTTATTCACAAATACCATTACCAGCAAATTCTATAATACAGCGGGGGTATAGAAATCAGAATTTGGTATAGTGAATGGGTCCCCCAAAGAAGCGAAAAAAGCTTATAGGTGGGGGCCCATAGTTCATGAAAAGAAGTGGTACAGACAAGGTACACAGTTACCACCTGCAACCAGACGATGGTAAGTAAAAAAGTGCAAAAGCGCACCAGTACATACATAAAAGTACATACACATACACATACATTCATACACATAGATCCCAGTAGTCCATGAGAAGACAGTTATATATTAAATATAGGTTGATAGATAATATTTTTTTAGATGTCTTTTAAAGTTGGAGATAGAGGGCAACACCTTAAGGCCATCGTCAATCCCGTTCCAAATCTGCGGCCCCCTACAGACAACGCTCATACTGGTACGAACATGTCGGCGATATTTTCCAGATATGAGTGGTTTGGTTCTCGTTTGGTATGTATGCTGGCGGCTGGAGATAGGAACAAGACTACTCAGAGTAGTGTTCAGGCTATTGACAATTTGAAACATAAGGCAGGCATTATGATATTTGTTTAGCTCAGCTAATCTTAGTAACTCAAAACGATAAAATAGAAGGTGAGTAGGAGAATTTATCTCTGACCAGGACAGAGCCCGTATGGCTTTCTTTTGCAATGATGCAAGTTTTTTAAGATGACTTGTGAAGGTGTTGCACCATATCACATTACAGTAGTTAGGATGTGGTTCAAAAAAAGTTTTATACAATAAGAGTAGGGCAGACAGCGGAAGAATGTGTCTGATCTTATAAAACAGGCCAACATACTTTGACAGTTTGTTTACAAGATAATCAATATGACATTTAAAGGTAAGAGATTCGTCAATGAGGACCCCCAGGAATTTAGTAGAATGCACTCTTTTTATCATTTGGTCAGTCATTTTAATCAGGCAGTGGTCAGTGTTTTTAAATATTTTTTTCTTGGTTGATTTGAATATAATAAAATTTGTTTTGCTTACATTTAATGACAGTTTATTGCATTTAAACCAAGAGTCAACTTTGATTAACTCTGAATTGACTATATCTTTTAAAATAATAGGGTTATTATGTGATGTAAACAGATTTGTGTCATCTGCAAAGATGATTTTATGGAATAATGTCGATGAATTTACAAAATCATTTATATATAGAATAAATAAGAGTGGCCCTAAAATGGAGCCCTGGGGGACCCCATAGATTATGGGCTTACAAGTAGAATTATGATCATTGACATGGACATACTGTTCCCTCTCAAATAGATAACTTCTGAACCATTCAAGTGCTAAACCTCTGATACCATAGTGTTGTAGTTTGTACAATAAGATATCAAAATCAATGGTATCAAAGGCTTTTGATAGGTCCAAGAAAATACCAATGCCACATTTTCCCTCTTCAATACAGTCATTAATTTGTTCAATTAGGTCTAGTATTGCCATACAGGTTGTGCTCTTTTTTCTGAAACCGTATTGAGAGGGAACGAGAATATCTAATTTATCAAGATAGCCACTAAGTCTATTGCATACTACCTTCTCCATTACTTTAGAAAAAGTGGGTAGAATTGATATGGGCCGGTAATTATTCATATCATTTCTATCACCCGATTTAAAAATTGGAATTATCTTTGCGATTTTTGTCATTTTAGGTACAATACCAGTAAATAAAGAAAGGTTAATACAATGAGCCAGTGGCTCTACAATGACGTTCGCAATGGCCTTCATAAAAATCACAGATATTCATTTGGAGGCTACTTTTAACATAAAGGCAGACCCCTCCACCTGATCTATTTGGTCTGTTCTTAATGTGTAGACTGTATCCATCAAGGTCAAGTAAATCGGTATTTGAAAAATCATTGAGCCAGGTTTCACTACACCCAATAACATCAAAATGACAACTTGAGTTAGATAGTAGAGAAACTAAATCAGAATGATGTTTGTTTAGGCTTCTGATGTTTAAATGTAACAGTGAATAATTATATATGTCATTTAATTGTTTTAAGTTATCAGGGTCAAAAACATTACAAGTAGTATTGCCATCCATATCAATACAGTGCTGAGAATCTCCAACAATATTGAAATCATCAAAACCCATAATATAAACAGTACAAATTGATCATGGAGTTTTCTGGGATTACATTAAGACATTGACACGGCGATAGTCGCAAATACGCTCGGAGCAACCAAACACACGCACATACACAACACACACGCACACAACAATATTCTAGTACCATTGAATAAACAATTTGTACCACGCCGCAGTCATCCGCGCCAACTCGCAAAGAAAAAGAAAGAAAGAAGTGAAAATAGTCTCATAGAAATGGAAAGCAAAATGTCTCTCACCTCTCCGGTAGAAAATAAGAATCGAGTCTCCCGTAGAGGGGTGTAGGCTAACTTATTAGACACATTAAGTCATAATAGAGAGACTGTCGCCCAAAATCCGCAAAAGTAGAGGCAACCAGATCACCACTGTACGCTGTCAGTGGAGAACGGAAATAAAATAGGAGCTTAAACGACAGTAAGCCGTGTCCTGCAGGTCTCTTCGCCCTCGTCGCATGGATTTGGGCAAGCAATGATCTAGGTGTTCCACGAGGGTAAGGAGACAATGAAAGCTTCAGCCTCAGCTACCGTGGGAAAATGTTTCCTACCTCCCAACTCCATCTTGATGTAAAGCCTGGCCGGGTAGAGCAAGGCCGGCTTGAATCCACGCTCGTACAACTCCGACATGACCGTTTTA
Organism: Abramis brama; assembly: GCF_963993115.1. Classification (NCBI taxonomy): domain Eukaryota; kingdom Metazoa; phylum Chordata; class Actinopteri; order Cypriniformes; family Leuciscidae; genus Abramis; species Abramis brama. Next base: position 53,214,989 of record NC_139963.1, on the reverse strand, counting down.
AACTCTTTCCGCTGCTCCACAACCTCTGGTGGATAGTCCTCAAATACAAGGATGGAATTGCCCCGGAATTTCAGCTTACCCCTCATGGTCCGTGCATGGCGGATGATCTTATCCTTTACCTGGAACCTGAGGAGACGAATGATGATCGGTCTTGGCCGCTGGTTGGGTGGAGGTTTGAGTGCCAGGGCTCTGTGAGCCCGTTCACACTCCACAGGCGAATCGAGCACCCCTCCAAAGACCTCCTCGAGCATCTTAGTGAAGAAAACTGTTGGTTGTGGCCCCTACATGGATTCAGGTACACCAATGACCCTGATGTTGTTACGCCGGCTCCGTGATTCAAGGTCGACGATTTTAGTTGCTAGTTTAGCATGGTCTGTCTGGAGTTTGGTGATAGCTTCCTTGGCAGCCTTCAGGCATAGCTCTCGTGCGTCACCTTCACTCTCAAGGATTTCGAGTTTCTCAGCGTGTTCTGTCACGGTAGTTATGACACCGTTCAACTTGGTCTCAAGAGATGAGAAAGTTTGTTTGAAGTCCTCGGAGATGGCGGTTCGATGGGACTCAAGCAAGAGGGTGAGGGACGCCATTGTGACCGTCTCAGCATTTGAGTCGGTCTGCACCGCTTTTGCCTTCGGCATAGTCACAACAGATCAGTAAGTTAGTAAATCCACCACTTTGGATAAGTTTAGGAGAGAGTTAAGTTACAAACGATGACTTTAAAGATGTGAAAACATTAGCGAGGGCGCGAGACGCTGCGTGCTTCGCTTGTTACCACATCACGTGACTGGTGAGGCCTGTAACCTGGCAACCACAGCATGTGGGAGCTCATACTCAGGAAGGCCTGTGAGGCCTGTAACCTGGCGACCACAGTAGGTGGGAGCTCATACTCAGGAAGGCTGGTGAGGCCTGAAACCTGGTGACCACAACCTGTGGGAGCTTACTTTCAGGAAGGCCTGGTAAGGCCTGTAACCTGACAACCACACCATGTGGGGCTTCATTGAGGCCTTCATTATAATACATTGCGACAGCAAGACGCATCTAGGGTGGGACCCAGGGTGAAGAACCGGAGTCTGAGCCACATAAAAAATGGAACGAAGCGTACAGTGCATAACCCCTACCATAAATATGGATTTTAGAAAGTACACGAAACGAAAGTGCGTGTATTTAGCCATTCCGAATCCAGGAAGGCCTGGTGAGGCCTCTAACCTGGCAACCACCGCATGTGGGAGCTCATACTCAGGAAGGCCTGGAGAGTCTTACCTGATAAGTTAGCTAGAGAAAGGCATCTGTCGTGGCATACTTCGAAAACAGGATGCATCTAGAGTGGGACCCGAAGTGAAAAATAGATTAAGTAAAGTTGCATGTGCTTCATCACTCTATATTCAGGAAGGCCTAGTGAGGCCTAGTACTATAACCTGGCGACCACAGTAAGTGGGAGCTCATCCTCAGGAAGGCCGCTGAGGCCTGTGACCTGACAACCACAGAATGTGGGAGCTCGTATCCAGGAAGGCCGGTGAGGCCTGTAACCTGGCAACCACATCATGTGGGAACCATGATCAGGAAGGCCAGATGAGGCCTGTAACCTGGTAGTCACAATGCGTGGGAGCTCACATTCAGGGAGGCCTGATGAGGCCTGCAACCTGACATGTGGAAGCTCACAACCAGTGAGGCCTATACCCTAGCGACCACAGTGAGTGAGAGCCTGGTGAGGCCTGCAACCTGACATGTGAAAGCTAATAACCAGGAAGGCTGAGGAGGCCTGAAGCCTGGTGACCACAGTATGTGGGAGCTTATACTCAGGAAGGCCTGTGAGGCCTGAAACCTGGTGACCACAGTATGTGGGAACTCACCTTCAGGAAGGCCGGATGAGGCCTGTAACCTGACATGTGGAAGCTCATAACCAGGAAGGCCTGGCGACCACGGTGTGTGGGAATCTCATACTCAGGAAGGCCGCGTGAGGCCTGTAACCTGACATGTAGAAGCCTATCACCAGGAAGGCCGGTGAGGCCTGTAACCTGGTGACCACAGTATGTGGGAGCTCATAACCAGGAAGACCTGGCGAGGCCTGTAACCTGGCGACCACCGTGCGTGGGAGCTCATATTCAGGAAGGCTTAATAAGGCCTGTAACCTGATACCCCAGTATGTGGGAGCTCATAACCAGGAAGGCCGGCTGGGGCCTGTCACCTGGCGACCACAGTATGTGGGAGCTCATAACCAGAAAGGCCGGATGAGGCTTGTAACCTGATAACCACAGTATGTGGGAGCTCATAACCAGAAAGGCCGGATGAGGCTTGTAACCTGATAACCACAGTATGTGGGAGCTCACATTCAGGAAGGCCGGGTGAGGCCTGTAACCTGACATGTGGAGTCTCATAACCAGGAAGGCCTGGTGAGGCCTGTAACCTGGTGACCACAGTGTGTGGGAGCTCAGCTCACTTTTACAATACATTACCTGCTTACCAAACGTCCCAGGCTCTGTACAGGAGACGAGTTCTGAAAAAGAAGAGAAAAATGTTATTTGTGCACAAAACATTTTCACTCAACGTAAAACCTGCAGCGTGCGGAATGAAGCACGCCAGGACTCAGAAATTCAGTAGCCTTTTTTTTTTTTTATACTGTTTCACAAGCCTAGGGAAGGCACTCCTATCAACCAAGCTGAAGCGGGCCATCAGAGAATTTCCTGAACTCATCATAGGCCCCGCCCCACGCCTGATGTAGGAGGAGCCTGGGAGCGATGGTGGTTAGGAGACAAGATCCAGGGAGTCTGGATCATGAGATCTAGACTCCCTGTAAAGCGTAAAGATAATCTAAGGAATTCAAATTCATCCCTGGTTTTTCTAGTTCTGGTTGAGTTAGGCAGATCATTCCACCAGCAGGGAACAGCCATGGTAAAGGACAGAGAACGAGATTTTTAATTCTCACCACAAAAATAGTCGATCTCCGTAACATTCACGTAACAAATTCACGGATAATTTGTTGTTTTGTCGTTAGTGAACATCAGTATTGACCTTGTATTTGAAAAAGAATCCTCATATAAGAAACAATACTTAAATTCAGAGTCAGTTAATTCGCATTCGGAGATTGACTATTTTTGACTGACAAAATGCCAGCGGACGGAAACACAGTGAGTTGTTCAAAATCTTTCTTTTTAGTAAACTCTGTGTACACAAACAATGTTCTCAATGCTCGAGTTCATGTGTAGAGCCCCTGGTGATAAGCAAAGTTTCATGTCGTGTCGAGCCTTCTTAGTGTTTTAAAAATAGTGATTTTTTTTATGCTATCATAGTAGTGCCCCATTCACTCCCATTACAAGGCATTTTAACCTAAAATGTTAATCTTTAATACAATAAACATAGTTATAACAGGGTTCTCAAGTCTCACGCATTGGCCGTGAGACACACGCAATTCAACCAGTTCACACGCCACACCGTGTATTTCTCACGCTAAAAAGGCAATGCCAACCAAGTTGTCCTGCAAGCTTTATATATAACGTTGTATACGAGACGAAAGTGAAGTTTCCTGCCACCAGCACGTATCTCGGCCAGATTGCGTTCGTTACTAGGCAACATAGATGCGCAAACACACGGAAGTTGACGGAACATTCTCGGCCACTGTACGTTCGTTACTAGGTAACCAACAACATTGCGCGAACACACGTCATGATGGAGAAGGTAAGTTAGAAGAAAGCTTGTCTAACATTTTTAGGCTAGAACATTTAATATATAGCCCATCGTATACATTATTATTGATGCAGTCAAAAACTCTACAACTACTTTGCAACCAGGCCAGAAGCTTTGGCTCAGTTTGGCTAGCTTACGTTATATGAAACTAAGGGAAATGTTAGTGGGTATGGGAAGGAATGAAGATGTATTTCTTCATTTTATTTTAAATTATATATTTTACTGTATTAATAGTCTTTCTAGTTACAACTAGTAACTAGTTGAACAAAAACAAAACTAGAAACAGGTTGGCTCTGGACGGAATACTGTCATCCATTATAACAGTGAAAATGTCTGGCATCGAGCCACAGTGCTTCAAGCCCCTACCCCTGTTATCAAGGCATCAAAATGTGCAACAAACATTTACAACACAAAACACACATTTCATAAGCTGGAGTGTGTACTCTTGTGTACACACACACACAAACACACACACACACACACACCTCAATACTCGAATATGTCATTTGCTCACAATGTCCCGCCACCACACAACAAATCATTATAACATTTCAACTAGACACATTGGCCCTCATTTATCAAAAGTGCGTACACCAAATTTCCAGCGTACACCTGGCGTACACCCAAAACCACGGTGACTTTGAGATTTATCAATATGGACGTTGGCGTACGGCACGCTCAAATCCTACGCCAGCTCAGGAGGTGGTGTACGCACGTTTTGAGTGCGGGAATGCGCAGAAAAACAATTCCTAACACCACAAAACGCACTGACAAACTAAAAGATATAATATATTATGACCCACTGTAAAAAAACAAGAACATAGTAATTATAAACTTCAGTGTTTATTTTTGTGCAACATCTTCAATGTTTAATTTGTGTGATTTTACCAAAGCATTTGATTTGTAGGCATATGTATTCCTTCAGTTGCGAGCCTGTGTGCTTTACCTGACGTTTCAAGCCTTGTTTATACTTTCGCCTGGCTCCGCAGCGCGAGTCTCCGCAGACTGCGCGCGCACCTCCCCAAACGGACGAGGCGTTTATACTCGACGCGCTCGCCGTTGTACTATTCTTTGAAACGATGGTTAGGCAGGGTTAGGCCCGGCAGATGTGCACGGACTGGGTTTAGTAATGAAAGGCTTTCAATGACCAAAAAAATAATTCAGACTGACAAAATAATAAAAATGACATTCTTCTTCTTTTAAATAATATTTAATAATAATAATAATAATACAAATAATAATAATAACGACATTCTTCTTCTAAATAACAATAAGCGTCATTAATAATAAAAATCTAGAAATCAATTTTGTTTCTTTCCACTTCCCTGGTTTCGCTTTCTCTTTCTCAAAGAAGTTTCTCTTCTTTGCCGTCTTCCGTGTGTCCATGGCGTAAAATGAGGGCGTGGGGGAAGCGGAGACTTGAATATATAGGGGCGTGTTATTCTAATGACGATCGTTTTCAGCCGCGGCATTTATCAAGGGCAGGTATTGCGTACACCTGGATTTCAAAGGTACGCACAGCTTCATAAATCAGGCGATGAGAGGAGTGTAAGCATAATCTTACGCCAATATATACGCCCGTTTCTACGCAAGAATGATAAATGAGGGCCATTGTGTTTTTCCAAACTGTTTGGAGCAATTTGTTATATTTTTGTAATTTTTGTATATTTGTAATTTTGAAATATAACATTAAAGAGTAAATTTGATGTCATGAATTGCTGTGTCATTTATCAGATTTACCAATTGTTATCATTTCAATTTGTGCTGGTTAATTATGAACAATGGGTAAAATTGCGGGGCGGGGCGGGGATGGGCGGGGATGGGCGGGGGCGGGGCTCCATTAGGGCTCCTCCCCTAACCGCATGTGATCTCACTCCAAGCTTTTGATAAAACTTGAGAACCCTGGACATATGCAAATAATTTATAAAAGTTCATCTAAATGATACAATATTTTAGGGCTCACTTTTATGTCCTTTAACTTCATATTTCTCTTTTCATATTTCACTATTTTGATGTACTAAAAATGAAATTATTTTTTCTTTCATTTCAGACCTGATGGAAGTGGAGGAGAGTGAAGAACTGAGTGAAGTGAAGGAGGAGAGTGAAGAACTGAGTGAAGTGAAGGAGGAGAGTAAAGAACTGAGTGAAGTGGAGGAGGAGAGTGATGAACTGAGTGAAGTGAAGGAGGAGAGTGAAGAACTGAGTGAAGTGAAGGAGGAGAGTGAAGAACTGAGTGAAGTGAAGGAGGAGAGTGAAGAACTGATGAAAGTGAAGGAGGAGAGTGAAGTGAAGGAGGAGAGTGAAGAACTGAGTAAAGTGAAGGAGGAGAGTGAAGAACTGAGTGAAGTGAAGGAGGAGAGTGAAGAACTGAGTGAAGTGAAGGAGGAGAGTGATGAACTGAGTGAAGTGCAGGAGGAGAGTGAAGAACTGAGTGAAGTGAAGGAGGAGAGTGAAGAACTGAGTGAAGTGGAGGAGAAACATCATGTCAAACCTGGGGAAAAACCTTTGAGTCGCTCAAAGACATTTTTAAAGAAAAGAAGAGCCAATAAATCTTTCACCTGCACTCAGTGTGGAAAGAGTTACACAACCAAACAAAATCTTGAGCTTCACATGAGAGTTCACACTGGAGAGAAGCCGTTCACATGTGATCAATGTGGAAAGAGTTTCAGGCAATCATCATACCTTAATGATCACATGAGGATCCACACTGGAGAGAAGCCGTTCACATGTGATCAATGTGGGAGGAGTTTCACACTAAAAACAAATCTTAAGATGCACATGAGGATCCACACTGGAGAGAAGCCGTTCACATGTGATCAGTGCAGAAAAACATTTCTTGTGTCATCAAACCTGAAGGCACACCTGACAGTTCATACGAAGGAGAAGTCACATTCATGTTCTGAATGTGGAAAGAGTTTTTCAGTGCAGCATTCTTTACATAGACATCAGAAAACTCATACTGGTGTGAGAGAGTACATGTGCTTTGAGTGTGAGAAGACTTTTATAACAGCAGCCAGTTTAAAACAGCACGAGAGAATTCACACTGGAGAAAATCCTTACAAGTGTTCACACTGTGACAAGAGATTCAGTCAGTTACAACATCTGAAAACACATGAGAGGATCCACACTGGAGAAAAACCTTACAAGTGTTCACACTGCGACAATAGATTCAATCATTCATCATATCTGAAAACACATGAGAGGATCCACACTGGAGAAAAACCTTACAAGTGTTCACACTGTGACAAGAGATTCAGTCAGTTACAACATTTGAAAACACATGAGAGGATCCACACTGGAGAAAAACCTTACAAGTGTTCACACTGCGACAAGAGATTCAGTCAGTCACCACATCTGAAAAAACATGAGAGGATCCACAGTAGAGAGAAACAACACACGTGTGATCAGTGTGGAAAGAGCTTCACTTTTAAAAGTCAGCTGAAGATACACATGAAGATATGTTAGATCCAGGGCTGGAAATGGCTGAGATTCATTCGGGGGACTCTAGATGGGAAGATTTTTTACTTTTAACACCCTGGGGTCTGCAATCACGCATTTTTTTCTTATCAGTGCAAAAGAGAATCAAAATACTCTGTCGATTTTGATCTTACATATAAGATCATTTGATCCTGTTAAGTGTCTATTTTTTGGTGTATACTCACAATAAAAACAAAGTGTTGTGCTTTTTGCCAAATAAAGAAAAATAAACATGATGCGAGTTCTGCCTTCTCTCTGTCAGTGAAGTCCATTCTGAAACGCATCCGAAAATGAACTGTAACTCAGTGAATACTCAGTCCCACAGGCATACAGACATACCGATCTTAAATTCCCTTCTTTTAAATTAAATAATTTTTATAAAAAACAAATATTCTCAGCTGACTTTAAACTGTTTTTTTTTTGGTCAGTGGCTGAATTGTTTTCTAAACCTGTAAAAAAGGCATGAGGGAACATTTGCGCCGGAACACGCCTCCTCTTTGCGCTGAACCGCCCCGGGGAGCGCAAGTGTATTTCTTAGTTAACCGACGAGCGTCTGTGGAGGGAAAAGTCCGCTTTGCGCGGGTGCAAAATAGGAATGATACATGCGTCGGTGTACAAAGTCAATTGCGCTGGGTGAAAGATAGGGCCCAAAGTGGTCAAGCGTATAACTAGACACGGCAGGCGCGAATTTGACACGCTATTCGCGTCCGGTGTGAACGCACAATTACAGTGATAATAGGAAATTAAAGTAACAGGCTTACAGTAACAGAAAAGTTATATTCCAGCTAAAGTTAGTTTTGATTGATTCACTTCAATCGCAACAATCATTAGTTATTAACTTAGGGGCCAGTAAAAGACGCGTCTCAAGCCGATTTGTGACCCAACACCGGTTTTCACCTGTGGGTCACAGCTGAGCGCGTCTTCTTTACACTCACTAACAAATGAAAATTTTCTCGCCTATCGTGCGTCTACATTACACCCGTAGCACTAAAAAGACGGATTATATCCAAGACTTTAGTCATAAATTAGTATTAATATTGATAGCATCACTGGTAGCGTCGTTGCTAACTTACTGTCCATCTGTTAAAATGGTGAATATATCACATGTATGTTGCCTACCTTTTGGTGCAGGTGAGGACACATTCGAGCTGCACGCGGTGCAGTCTGAGCTGGAAGCTGTAGAGAAGCAGATCCGTGACCTTTTAGAGAGACAAGCCGAGCTGAGAGACCGGCGTTTAGCTCTTGAAAGATCACGCGCCGATGCACACAAATCAGTGATTAACGTTAGTAACCTGATGACCCCGGCCTCGTTTACTCCGTGCGTTTCTCAGCATTGGTCCCAACCGCCCAGGTCACGATCAGCCATGGTTTCGTTCACTCCGGCTCCGACACGCCACCACGAAGCCTGGATGGTTCCGCAGCGGAAGACGCGAGCCAGGACCAGGGCAAGAATCTATCCACCCCTCCCGGTTTTCGAGATATCCACCCAGAGCCGCTTCTCCCCTCTTCGCGAAACGGAACACGATGCTGTCATCATCGGCGATTCCATCGTCCGGCACAGTCACTGCTTTCCTGGTGCTTGTGTTTTCGATATCGCTGTGCGGGTACCCGAGATCTTGAACGGTGACGAGCGCGCCAGAGCTGTCGTGCTGCACTCGGGAGTGAACGATATCAGGCTGCGACAGACAGAGGTCCTGAAGAAAGACTTCAGGAGCCTGATCGAGACGGTATGCAGCACATCGCCTGAAACAACGATCATTGTGTCTGGCCCGCTTCCCACATACCGACAAGGGCATGAAAAGTTTAGTAGATTATTTGCGCTAAATGAATGGTTAATGTCATGGTGCAATGAGCAGAAACTGCTCTTTGTAAATAATTGGAATCTGTTTTCGGAGTGTCCTAGGCTCTTCCACGCTGATGGCTTACACCCAAGTAGAATCGGAGCGGATCTTCTGTTGGATAACATCTCCAAGATGTTAAACACCGTTTGACTAGTAACCAAAAGTCCAAATCACAGTCTCTGCTGCACCAATTTAATTGATATACTGTAAATACTAGTGTAGAACATTACATAGAAACTGTGTCTATTCCTCGTTTAGTGAGATCAAATAATAAATCCACTGCAGGATCTAGGAAAAATCTAATTGTTATTAAAACAGAAAATCTCGCTATTAGTGAACAAAAACAATTTTTAAAGCTAGGTCTTCTAAACATTAGATCACTCACAGTTATTGTAAATGAAATAGTCACAGATAATAGCATCGATGTACTTTGCCTTACTGAAACCTGGCTTAAACCACCAGGATACTGTTATAAGCATGAGCCCCGTCTGATTGGTCATGGCGGCGGTGTTGCAACAATCTACAGAGATATTCTTAATGTTACTCAGAAAACAGGTGACAAGTTTAATTAGTTTGAAGTACTTGTACTAAATGTTACGCTCTCAGATGTAAGAAAAAAATCCCTATTATCTCTAGCCTTGGCTACGGTATATAGACCGCCAGGGCCTTACGCTGATTTCCTAAAAGAGTTTGCAGATTTTCTCTCAGATCTATTGGTCAACGTCGATAAAGCATTAATTGTTGGAGATTTTAACATACACGTAGATAATTCAAATGATGCGTTAGGGGCTGCGTTTACAGATTTATTAAACTCCTTTGGGGTCAAGCAAAACGTCACCGGACCAACTCATCGTCTTAATCATACACTCGATTTAATTATATCATATGGAACCGATCCAACCGATATAGATATCATTCCACAAAGTGATGATGTCACTGACCATTACATGGTAACCCAGCTAGCAGGGAACGTTCTCAGAACTTTCGCTAACATTCCCTACAAGTTTGGTTAATGTTCTAAAGAAAACATTTGAATGTAATGTTTACCGAACATTTTAAGGATGTTTTCTCATTTTAAAAAATGTTCCTATAACGTTATATGAAAACTAAGATATAACATTTTAACTGCAACATTCAAAAGATGTTTTGGGAATGTTTCTGAAGTAACAAGTTGTACTATGATCTCAAAATATCATTGTCCCTATGTTTCATTATAACAAAAGAAAAACGTTCTCTCTGTCACGTTAGGAAAATGTTTTGAGGATATCATTGAGAGATGAGATGTTTAATGTTCTTTATAAAACGTTCTTCTAATGTTACGAGTTAACAAAATTATAACATTTTATTTGCAACATTTTGAGAATATTTTGGGAATGTTGTTAAAGTTAAAGTTTGTACAATGATCTCAAAATAACGTTGTCTTAATGTTTCATCATAACAAAAGAAGAACGTTCTTTCTGTCACATTAGGAAAATGTTTTGAGGATATCATTGAGAAATGAGATGTTTATTGTTCTTTATAAAACGTTCTTTTAATGTGACAAGTTAACTAAATTAAAACATTTTACTTGCAACATTTTGAGCATATTTTGGGAATGTTGTTAAAGTTAAAGTTTATACAATGATCTCAAAATAACATTGTCCCAATGTTTCATTATAACAAATGAAGAATGTTCTCTCTGTCACGTTAGGAAAATGTTTTGAGGATATCATTGAGAGATGAGATGTTTATTGTTCTTTATAAAACGTTCTTTTAATGTGACGAGTTAACAAAATTATAACTTTTTATTTGCAACATTTTGAGAATATTTTGGGAATGTTGCTAAAGTTAAAGTTTGTACAATGATCTCAATATAACATTGTCCCAATGTTTCATAAAAACAAAAGAAGAACATTCTTCTTGCAACATTTTGAGCATATTTTGGGAATGTTGCTAAAGTTAAAGTTTGTACAATGATCTCAAAATAACATTGTCCCAATGTGTCGTGAAAACAAAAGAAGAACATTCTACTTGCAACATTTTGAGCATATTTTGGGAATGTTGCTAAAGTTAAAGTTTGTACAATGATCTCAATATAACATTGTCCCAATGTCTCATGATAACAAAAGAAGAACATTCTTCTTGCAACATTTTGAGCATATTTTGGGAATGTTGCTAAAGTTAAAGTTTGTACAATGATCTCAATATAACATTGTCCCAATGTTTCGTGAAAACAAAAGAAGAACATTCTTCTTGCAACATTTTGAGCATATTTTGGGAATGTTGCTAAAGTTAAAGTTTGTACAATGATCTCAAAATAACATTGTCCCAATGTTTCGTGAAAACAAAAGAAGAACATTCTACTTGCAACATTTTGAGCATATTTTGGGAATGTTGCTAAAGTTAAAGTTTGTACAATGATCTCAAAATAACATTGTCCCAATGTGTCGTGAAAACAAAAGAAGAACATTCTACTTGCAACATTTTGAGCATATTTTGGGAATGTTGCTAAAGTTAAAGTTTGTACAATGATCTCAATATAACATTGTCCCAATGTCTCATGATAACAAAAGAAGAACATTCTTCTTGCAACATTTTGAGCATATTTTGGGAATGTTGCTAAAGTTAAAGTTTGTACAATGATCTCAATATAACATTGTCCCAATGTTTCATAAAAACAAAAGAAGAACATTCTTCTTGCAACATTTTGAGCATATTTTGGGAATGTTGCTAAAGTTAAAGTTTGTACAATGATCTCAAAATAACATTGTCCCAATGTTTCGTGAAAACAAAAGAAGAACATTCTACTTGCAACATTTTGAGCATATTTTGGGAATGTTGCTAAAGTTAAAGTTTGTACAATGATCTCAATATAACATTGTCCCAATGTTTCATGATAACAAAAGAAGAACATTCTTCTTGCAACATTTTGAGCATATTTTGGGAATGTTGCTAAAGTTAAAGTTTGTACAATGATCTCAATATAACATTGTCCCAATGTTTCGTAAAAACAAAAGAAGAACATTCTACTTGCAACATTTTGAGCATATTTTGGGAATGTTGCTAAAGTTAAAGTTTGTACAATGATCTCAATATAACATTGTCCCAATGTTTGTGAAAACAAAAGAAGAACATTCTACTTGCAACATTTTGAGCATATTTTGGGAATGTTGCTAAAGTTAAAGTTGTACAATGATCTCAATATAACATTGTCCCAATGTTTCATGATAACAAAAGAAGAACATTCTCTCTGTCACATTAGGAAAATGTTTTGAGGATATCATTGAGAGATGAGATGTTGAATGTTCTTTATAAAACGTTCTTGTAATGTTATGTGTTAACACAATTAGAACATTTTACTTGCAACATTTTGAGGATGTTTTGAGGATGTTGTTGAGATAACAGATTATATAATGTTCTCAGTAAAACATTGGCACAATGTTCCATAATAACAGGAGGAACATTATCAAAACAATGTTCGTAAAATGTTTTGAGGATATCACTGAGACCTGAGATGATGAGTGTTTTTAAAAAAACGTTCTTGTAATGTGACATGTTAACAAAACTAGAACATTTTAAATGTAACATTTAGCAATCAAACTACACAATTATTGTTAAATTGAGCTTGCTGGTCTGACAGCAGGCCAACAGGGTTCACGATGGAACATATGGTGCGTTTAAGTCCTCCTGGGAAGTTTGTATTCATGAGGTTTTACAATTTTTTAAATGTTTTAAATTAATGAAGCCACTGTAAACTTTATCATCACATATTATACTGTTATATATTAATGCTATCATATTTTGTGCAGGCATTAGCTTATTTCATTGTCACTGCTGAATACCTAAGTATAGTGGTATCCCACAATGTTTCCCACTGACACGCCCCTAACTCTTCAAGATCGGGGTTAAAGAAAATCCTGAGCTTCCTACTCATATTCTCATCATTGTGTTGGCGTTCAACTTGTAAATACGATCTTTATGACATGACTTGAATGCACCAATAGCTCTAGCTTAATTAGGGACAATCCATACAAACACTCTTTGCTAAAATACATTACAGACTGTCACAGTGAGAAGTTATTCATCCTGTATCAACGCTAAAGGCCTAACCACTGCAGTCAACACCTTGGAGTCTATCCATGCTGTTAAATAAAAGTCTGTAGACAAGGGTTAGGGTTAGAGTTATGGTTAACCTTAACCCTTAATTTCTAACCCAGACCCGGTTTCACAGAGTTTAGATTAAGCCAGAATTAGGCCTTAGTGCATTTAATTAGCTTTTAAAAATGTGCCTTAGAAAAAAGAAAAAAGAAACATTACTGGTGTGCATCTTGAGATAAAACAATGGCACTGACATATTTTAAGATTTGTCAGTGCAAGTTGCTTTCAGGTAAAACAGCTCAAACGTGCATTTTAGTCTGGGACTACAGGCTTAAACCTTGCCTGTGAAACCCGGGGTATATGTTGCAACTTGTATAGAATTATGCCAATGTTAGCAAAGTGTTGTGTTGGACAGAGGATTAACCCTAAACCAACAGGTTGTGTAACAGTGCCACACAGGGTGAAAAGCAAGTTGACATTATTAGGCATAAGAGTGTTTCTAAAGGAAAGGTCAATATTTTGTTAAAGTGCAAAAGGATCATTATGGGTCACATGAATGTAACTCTAATGTCACCATGACACCAATCCATTATTTTTTCATGTAGGTAAGGTATACAGAATTGTATATGAATAGCCTACATATGCAATGTTTGCTCTGTTTAATATATAATATGTTTGCTCTTTTAAACTGCTGTTGGCAGAGCAGTGGTAAATATAATTTTGTTATATATGGTATATATTATTTATGTTATTTATTATTATTATTTATATGTTATTGTAAGTTTTTTTATTTTTATCATGCACTGCAATGAAGACACCATTTAACCAATTGATTAAATATAACAGCCAGCTTACAAATACAACTAAATAAATAGCACGTGCACATTTTTTTCATATTCTTTCTTTTAAAACATGTCATCTTTTCCTGTAATTGCAATGTTACCACATTATTGGCTGTCTCTTCGAGTTGTTTTGAGCATGATTGGTTATTCAGACTGTCATCCAGGAATCTGGCCAATGGCAGCTATGCGCGCCTTTTACTGGTCAAGTTTGAATATTCGTCTGTTAGAGTGTGTGTGTGTGTGTGTGTGTATGTGTGTGTGTGTGTGTGTGTGTGCGCGCGCTGCTGCTGCTCGGGATCTTCAGTACTAGCCTCCTTCGGTTCTGTGGCTTTTACATTGTTTAAAACATGGATTATTTTGCATCGTACTGTTACATTTTTATTTTGAGCGAGTTGCGGGATGTAAATGGACAACGAATTTTAACAACGTACGTGTAACGGACATATTGCAATCTGCGGAAGGTAAATAACTTTATTTTATATAAAAATACATTCTGCTACATCAAAATATAGTGTGTTAAATTGAGAAGCCAATTTTAAATGCGACTAGAGCAATATCAACATTATGTCAATGTTTCAGGCTAAGCATGTGTAAATGTCAGCTAACTTAGTTTTTGATAAAAAAAAAATAAAAAAAGGAGCTTTACAATGAGTGAACTGAGAACATTGTGTCTTTATACAGAGAGGAACTCGAACCACACTATGAAAACTAGGCTTTTGAATATTGTTGATCGCGGGATATCGGCCTACTGTCAAAATGATGAGTCATCATCATAATATGTTTTTGAGCTGGTGAGTAAAATTTTGCAAGCTTTTGCAAATGTCTCTTTTAGTAAGTAAATACAAATAGCTAATAATATTGCTGTATGTGTGTGTTTCCCATTATCTAGGAATTTTGGGAATAAATATTATCCAGCCACACGATCTTGCGGTGAGTATTGTCATAGTAAAATACACGTGAAATAGAGGCAGAACATGTAAACTCTGCTCAAAGGCACACTGGTCCAAACCCTCCAGACAATATTTTACCTGTCTTCTTGATATGAGTTTACGGGCCTAGCTGACCCAAACATAAATGTCCTTTCAAAATGAAATTATTTTCAAACCTGTATGACTTACTTCTGTGAAACACAAGAATGTTGGGAATAAAACAACATTGGAACCCATTTTATGGAAAAAAACAAAACAGTGAAGTCATTTCTCAAGATATCTTAATTAAGGTTATACAAAATAAATTCATACAGTTTTGGAACAACATGGAGTACCGGTAAATAACGAGAGAACTTTTTAGGACATGTTCCCAGGGTCCTTTGCTAAATTAACCATGGTTTTTATTATAGTAAAGTGTAGAAACAATGTTTTTATGGTGGATTGATTACAATAATTTATTACCATTTAGTTAGTGTAGCAAAACCATGGTTAATGTTAGTAAGGGTTCTCCAGATTTATATAGCCTAACACTTAAGGAAAACATAAAAAATGGTCCTATGTCACCCAGATCAATAGTCTGTTAACACACATTAACACACTTTTTAAATTTTCTTAAGATCAAGCATTGGAACAATGTTCACGGAGCAGAACAGGCACCAACAGAGAAACAAGTCCATCACTAGTAAGTATCCACTGCATTTTATAAAACCGTAGTCAATTTTAAAGGCACAATGCACTCCAAAATAAAAATGATCTCTTTTTTTCTCCCTCGTGCCTGATTTATATCTGTCCCAGATTTATATCTGACTTTCTTTCCACAGAGATTTTTAGAAAAATTATCATTAAAGAGAATCATATAAAGAGAAATGTGGGAGGAGCTTGAATTTATTACCTAGCCCTGTTTGTTTGAACCGCGAGAGCCGTCAAAGCTTATGCTACTCCTACGTCATACATCGACAAGAGGCTTTTATAGTCTACACGTCGGACGCAAGCAACTTGCAGTTTTGCCCCCACCAACAACGCATAGTATTGCATACAATGGTGCGTCGCGTATCAAAAACTGGGACGACACATTTTGCTACGCATAGATGCATAATGGCGGCCGAAGTGTAGCGATGCGTAGCCTTGCAGGCGCGTATGCGTATCGATGCGTTGACTCTGTAACTCTTTGGGCGTAATTTGACTTGCATATGGCTGTCTGCTGGAAGCTAGTTATTTAAGTCGATAAAGTTATAAATATGGTAGGGCTGGGGGAATTAACACGTTAATCTTTGCGATTAATTTGAGATGCATAACGAGTTAAAAAAAAATAACGCAATTAACGCAGCACTTTTTTTGCCTCGTTTTAATGACTTCCTGTTGCGGAAAAGGCTGCAAAATGTGCCGTCCCGCCCCTCCGTGTTCGGCGATCAGGTTTTATTCTCACCCAGCTTTCATGAGCGGGTCTTTTTCGTGCCGCGCTCTCCATTCCGTGTGTGTGTGTCGGCGCACTGACACACACACACAACATTGAGCAAACATTGAGCTCTTTGCTCAATGTTCTGCTCCGTGTTTGCGCTGCGTGTTCTGCTCTGTCGTTAACGGCCCAAACGCTCCAATCATGTACCGATCATGCACTGGAAAGCAAAGTCAAATAACGTGAATTTTCTCAGTAGTAGACTTCTGTGAAATAGCCCTACTGAGCTGGTATAGTCATGCTGGCAACAATGGTAAAATTACCTGCTCTGATCACATGCTCTTGTAATAATAGCTTTGTAGGACTATGTTTTATTTTGATAATTAGTAAAAAAAAAAAAATATAATAATAAATTGTTAAATTGATTATGTTGATTGATTATTGAAAAATAATAATATATTGATATATTGATGTTTAATATTATTTTAATACAGGGCTATTTTCTGTTCCTTTTTTCCTGTGTTGTTTAATTAGGTTATTCTAAGTTTAAATATTGATGATTACAAGCTTGGGGGAAATGCAATTAATTGCATTTAATTACAGCAAATTGTGTAAATAATCAGTTACTTTTTTTTAATCGATTCCCAGCCCTAAAATATGGATATGTTTCTTACACGAACGCATCACTTCGCTTCACCTTTCGCCTTTATTAACCTGCCAGAGCCATGTGGAGTACTTTTATCATGGATGGATGCATTTTTATGGACTTGTCAAAAAAATCCCACAGGGAGCTACAGAATAAGAAATCTTTGAAGTCCACTTTTTTACTGTCTGTTTCCATCAGTAAAATTACCGTTTTTTTTGTTTTTTTTTCTCTCAGAATTGTGAGGCAGGAACACACAATTGCAAGAAAATATCAGAATTGTGAGCTGTCTTTTTTACTCCCCTCAGAATTCACCCTTCGAGGGAGTTTGATTGACAGGTATTTATTTTTTACATTTCTATTTTACAAAAATTATTTTTTTTCTACAGAAATTACACAAATTAAACGTTGAGACTTTGTTTCATATCAAAAGTAACCTGCTCTGTCTTGTCTCGGCGTTTAGACGTTTCAACGTTTTTTCTTTGATCCGCAATGTATTTTTCATTGCGTGACAACATGATGTGTGGCGTGAGAGCGCCATGGCTTGTTGGACATAGCAACAGTAACTAAAGGGGGCGGGTCTTTGCAAATTGCATTAACCATGGCTGCCTGTTAATTATCACTGGACTACTTCGCTCTCGCATCTCCCAAAAGTTTTTTTTTGTTTTGTTTTCTTGATTCCATTTTAATGGTTTAATTAAATTGCTATAACCAATTATTTAAAATGTAATGATTTAAGCAAAACTTTCTTCAAAGGTTAAACCAAACTTTTATTTGACGGATTGCCGTGTAGACCTTTGAGTCTCTCTGTGTTTTATGATGATAGTTTTTCTCAAATGAAGCTAAAATGCTGCTGAAGAGCGGCTGTATTGATGAAGTGCATTAATGTCCTCATATAGAAAAGACAGCAAAAACAAAAAAAGCCAGAATTGCTTTTTTTTCTCAGGTTTTACTAATTTATCCTGTGATTCTGACTTTCAAACAGCCAATTGCGAGTTTATATATCGCACTTCTGAGAAAAAAAAGTTTGAATTGTGAGTCGCAATTACCTTTTTTAAAAATTGTATTCCATGGCGGAAACAAGCTTTCATATGCACAGACAGTAGCTCACATTTAACATGCAGATTGTGCGCACACAGAAACCTACTGGAGCACAGAAAGTTAGTGTCAACACTGTCCTGTGATTTCTCAATAAGAAACTGCGTAGAAACAGAAGTTATAGCATATTTCTTTCTGCTTTTGAAGTAACTAAAACTTACAGCTTAGCTAATAGCAAAGAGACGATACACAGGTATGATTAAATCACACTAGAAATTGTTCCATCGCCAATGCATTCAAATGCAGTTCTACTTTATCTGTATCTGATTTAAAACAAGCAGAAATCTGTAAGAAATGTAACAATCCATAGACAATATAACTGATGAAAATGAGCTGTTCGTGAGCAGAGCAGTGCAAAAGCATCGTGGGCAGTGCTGTGACATGCTGCAGCTGTGCTCAAGGTGACCTGAGTTCAAGGTTCACACTTCTCAAGCCAAGTTTGTAGTTTGTTAAAATAATTTAGCCTCTAGTTGTGTTATTAACATGTATATAATGGATTAAGTATATGTTTTAAATTACAGAAACAAAATAGATACTCATAAGGTATCATATTTATACTTTTAAATAAACTAATCTAATTAATTTCTGATTAATAATTAGGCTGGCTAATTTTGAAAGTTTTCAAAGTCAATATTGCTTGTGATCTTAATATGTAATATGTATTTGTATTATTTTTGTTTACACTGTTGCATGATCTTCTTTTATAGGCTATGAGGAAAAACTCTACCATGCACACAGAGAATGGAGCTCAATTCTGCTAACTGGGATAGCAGCTGAAAAACAAGAAGAGAAGAACAGTAGAACACCTATTAATGCAGATGACTTTATTCTTTTTCTGCAAGAACCAAGACAACCAAAGACTGATGATGAGCGCTCTGAGCAAACAGCAGTCAAGACGTGTGATTGCACATTGGACTTTACTGAGTTCTTCATGTAATGTTGGGCATCTACTGTACGCAGAACTTCTAATAATTTATGTGGATGCCATTCATAATCCTGTTAGATTTTTGTTTTATTTTAGAGATTAATAAAATTGTATGTTTTAACAATGTTATAGCTAAGCATTTTTTATGTTTAAGAGAACATTTTGGGAACAAAAATAAAAACACCCCCTGAAAACTTTCTAAGAACGTTAGAGAATAATGTTGTAAGAATGTTACACCTAAACATTTGAATAATGTTTTTAAATAATGTTATCCGAACATTTAAAAGAACATTCTGGGAACAAAAATAAAACTATCTGCTTACAACATTATAAGAACGTTAGAGAATAATGTTATAAGAATGTTATTACTAAACATTTTAATAATGTTTTTAAAAAAATGTTCTCTAAACATTTAAAAAAACATTCTGGGAACAAAAATAAAACTACCCGCTGAAAACATTATAAGAACGTTAGAGAATAATGTTATAAAAATGTTACTACTAAACATTTTAATAATGTTTTTAGAAAATGTTCTCCAAACATTTAAAGAAAAAATTCTGGGAACAAAAATAAAACTACCCGCTGAAAACGTTCTAAGAACGTTAGAGAATAATGTTAAAAGAATGTTACTACTAAACATTTTAATAATGTTTTTAAAGAATGTTCTCCAAACTTTTAAAAGAACATTCTGGGAACAAAAATAAAACTACCCGCTGAAAACTTTCTAAGAACGTTAGAGAATAATGTTATAAGAATGTTATCGCTAAACATTTTAAAAATGTTTTTAAAGAATGTTCTCCAAACTTTTAAAAGAACATTCTAAGAACAAAAATAAAACTAGCCACTGAAAACTTTCTAAGAACGTTAGAGAATAATGTTAAAAGAATGTTACTACTAAACATTTTAATAATGTTTTTAAAGAATGTTCTCCAAACTTTTAAAAGAACATTCTAAGAACAAAAATAAAACTAGCCGCTGAAAACTTTCTAATAACGTTAGAGAATAATGTTAAAAGAATGTTACTACTAAACATTTTAATAATGTTTTTAAAGAATGTTCTCCAAACTTTTAAAAGAACATTCTGGGAACAAAAATAAAACTAGCCGCTGAAAACATTTATAGAACAATACATGCTAATGTTCTTAGAACATTTTTAGAACAAAAAATTTCTAGCTGGGAACTTGCATATTACGTACTCCTGTAATATGTAATGCGGCGCCGCGTTATCAACCAGGCAGAACAATCCTTCCATCCACCACAGATAATTTCTCAAATTGCTTATCTGATCTGTCTCAGCTGCTGCCTGAACCCAAACAAACAGATGAACTAGAGGAACTAACAAGCACTATGAGCACCATTCTCTCTAGAACATTGGATATTGTTGCACCCATTAGATTAAAAAAGGTCAGAGAGAAAAGTAAAGCACCATGGTACAACAATACTACGCATGTTCTAAAGAGAGAAACCCGTAATTTAGAGCATAAATGGAAACAAACTAATTTAGAGATATTTAGAATCACGTGGAAAGACAGTGTCACGTTATAAAAAGGCCCTAAAAGTGGCCAGGGCTGAGCACCTCCGCAAACTAATAGAAAACAACCAAAACAATCCAAGGTTCTTATTTAACACCGTGGCTAGACTAACAAATAAACAGATGTCACCTGAACAAAATATCCCATTACAGTTTAGTAGTAATGATTTCATGAACTTCTTCACTGAGAAAATAGAAAGCATCAGAACCACAATTGTAAACGTTCAATCTTCAATCGCGCCTTATAATTCAGCCTCAATTATCACCCCGCAAGAACAATTACAGTGCTTTACAACTATAGAACAAAAAGAGTTAAATAAACTTATCACTTTATCTAAAACAACAACATGTTTATTAGATCCTATACCAACTAAACTACTGAAAGAAGTGTTACCTATAGTGGAAGAGCCTCTCCTCAATATTATTAACTCATCTTTATCTTTAGGTCATGTTCCAAGAACATTTAAACTGCCAGTTATAAAACCACTCATTAAGAAACCACAATTCGATCCACATAATCTAGCAAATTATAGACCCATTTCAAATCTTCCATTTATATCTAAAATATTAGAAAAAGTGGTGTCCGCTCAACTGGGCTCTTTCTTGCAAGAAAATCACATCTATGAAAAGTTTCAGTCTGGATTCAGGCCGCATCATAGCACTGAAACTGCACTCGTTAAAATCACAAATGATTTACTTTTAGCATCTGACCAAGGCTGTATCTCAATACTAGTTTTACTTGATCTTAGTGCAGTGTTCGATACTATAGATCACACAATACTCTTAGATCGACTACAAAATTATGCTGGTGTTCAAGGACAAGCATTAAGCTGGTTCAAATCTGACCACTACCATTTTGTCTATTTAAATGGAGAAAAATCGATCATAACTTCAGTAAACTATGGAGTGCCGCAGGGATCTGTGTTGGGCCCTCTATTATTCTCAATATATATGCTGCCACTTGGAAATATTATAAGGAAACATGGTATTAGTTTCCATTCTTATGATGATGACACTAAAATATATATTTCATCACGGCCGGATGAAAACGCTAAATTATCCAAATTGACAGAGTGTGTTAAAAGATATAAAAGATTAGATGATGCATAATTTTCTTTTATTAAATCCAGACAAGACAGAGGTACTACTTATCAGTTCAAAAAACCGCCCACAAAACCTCACACAATACAACTTTAACATAGTAGGATGTCTTTTTACTTTATCCTCTACAGTAAAAGACCTGGGTGTTATACTAGACTGCAACCTGTCTTTTGAAAATCATATTCCATGTTACAAAACCAGCCTTTTTCCAAATTAGAAACATTGCTAAGCTACGTAATATGCTATCAGTTTCTGATGCAGAAAAGTTAGTTCATGCATTCATGACCTTGAGACTAGATTACTGTAATGCTTTATTAGCTGGTTGTCCTGCATCTTCAATAAACAAGCTACAGTTAGTCCAAAATGCAGCCGCTAAAGTTCTTACTAGATCAAGAAAATATGATCATATAACACCGATTTTATCATCACTACATTGGTTACCTATAAAGTTCTGTATTAATTACAAGGTATTGCTACTGATTTATAAATCCTTAAACGGCTTAGCTTCAGTCTATTTAACGGATCTTCTATTGCCCTATAATCCATTGCGCTCTTTAAGATCACTAAATTCAAGGCTTTTGGTCATACCTAGGATATCCAGATCCACCAAAGGAGGGAGAGCATTTTCACATCTAGCTCCAAAACTCTGGAATAGCCTTCCTGATACTGTTCGTTGCTCAGACTTGCTCTCCCAGTTTAAAACTAGATTAAAGATGCATCTCTTCAGCCAGGCATTCATATAATATTTTTAATCTTACAGTTAAATCCGGCCTCTAGTTCATAAACGCCAGAGGAGAAACTGGCCCCCGACTGAGCCTGGGTTCTCCCAAGGTTTTTTTTCTCCATTAGGTCACCTGATGGAGTTTTAGGTCACCATTAGGTCACTTGATGAAGTTTTTCGGTTCCTTGCCACTGTTGCCGTTGGCTTGCTCAGTTGGGGATATTTTGGGGACATTTAATTTAATTTAATTCTCAGTTGGGGATATTTAATTTAATGTAATCAATCAATAATACTATTGATCAGCCTTACCAAACGTGTACGTTTTATCCACTAGAAACAAACCTTGTTGCCCAGCTCAAAGCCCTCTTCACCACTGAAGGGTCTTCTCCGCCATGGCCGCCCGAGGGGTCTTCTCCACCCTGGCCCCCTGCTCAACCTGCACCGCCGTGGTCTCCTCCTCAGCCTGCTCCGCCACCTGGAGTCTCCTGACTGTCCTGTCCCTGTTCTCCCTCCGGTCACTGACTCCAGGATGCCCATCCCCCCTCCCAGGTTCTGCCATCTACGGCGCGGGTTGCGCCTAGCGGGAGGGGGGATTTATGTCACATTCACCGCCTTCTTCCTCGTCTGTGTCTGCACTACACTTCCCAGAATCCTCCGTCTTCATCACCTTCACCTGCATATCGTCATCATCATCCTCAGCACCTGTGTTCACTCTTCATCATCTCCTTCACCTGTTGTCTTGTCATTATCTTCTCTGTATTTAAGTTCTCTTCTCACCCATGTCTTGGTCGGTTATTGTTTGTGTTGTTAGCACTCTGTGCACGCACACTGTTTCGAGTTTTGTTTGGATTCTGCCTATGGAAATAAATATTGAGTATTTTGTATCTTCGCCTACCTTCGTCTTCTTCATCCACCCGCTGACGTTACGTTACACTGTAATTTATTAAAAAAGAACATGTGCACATCAAAACATGCAAACACAGAGCGAGGGGTTAAACTTTAATTTTGAATTTGTGATGAACAACAATTTGTATATTTAGAAACATATGTATGTATTCTCCTGTGTTTGCATAGATTTACAAATGAGTTACAAATTTTACAAATCTTGTGAAATGGCACAGACTGCATTCCCAGATGAACGTTAAGCAACCCAAACTCACAGCATGAGAATCCCAAGACGCTCCACACACATGAATGATAACAACTATGCAAAACACAAACCACGTCCGACTTTTTGCGTTCCCAAACGCAAGTTATGGGAAACCTAAACAAACAGCACAGAGACTGAGTTTGCATGGAGCAGCGTTTACTGTGAACGTAGCTGAGGTCATTTTAACAAGTAGCCTAATCTGCACGCATGTAAATAATTAAAGTGTAAATACTTCTCTGAGGAAAAAAAAAAAAACAGCAAATATATTTATCTAACTGAATCACAGCCTTTGTGATTTCACAATAGCACTAAAATATATTATGATTGTAAATGTTTTTAATATAGAACATAGCCTTAGAAAATATGTAAAATAATGCGGTACATGGATTCTAGCATGTATTACACTTCTGGTATTTTGCCAGTTACTCGACGCGGGTAAATTGCAATCAAGGATTTTTTTTAATCGAATACTCGACTTTAAACAAGTAATCGTGACAGTCCTAGTCCGCTATCAGACCAGCTCTTCTCTTCCATGGAGATGAAAAACCCATCTAAAGCACACAGATTTTAGAACAGAAACACACACACTTTTTAAAACAGCAAGAATAAAGCAAACTAGGACAAATACACTACTGACACTGAAATGGATTCATATTAACCTTGTTTAAAAGCTTTCTTTTCTAGTTGATCACTCAAAGATGCGACATTGCGATCTAAATCCAGTGTTAGTTCAGTGTAATTGCAACATGCTGAGCAACAACATCTCTTCTGTGTAAGTTAGTCACAGTCAAATCACTCCATCTCAACCTATAGCTGGTGTGTGGTGACTGCTTTGATAACCGTGAGTCTCGGGCTGGTTTGTCGTCTTCTGTTCATCATCATCTCATACTGCAGTATTTCATGATCACAGCAGAAAGAGATGAGATGAAGAGTTACGGAAACACAGCTGAAGAGTTTGATCAAACTAAATACTGCATACATGGCAATTACACTGAACTAACACTGGATTTAGATATCAGTGATATCGCAAGTTGTTTTAAACAAGGTTGTGTGGTTTCTCTCTGCTGTGGATTTTCTCATGTCTTTTCAGATATTCTGATCGACTGAATCTCTTGTCACAGTGTGAACACTTGTAAGGTTTTTCTCCAGTGTGAATTCTCTCATGCAGTTTTAAACAGTTCTGTCTAATAAAAGTTTTCTTACACTCAAAGCACATGTACTCTCTCACACCAGTGTGAATTTTCTGATGTGCATGTAAAGTTTGACGCTGTGAAAAACTCTTTCCACACACAGAACATGAATGTCGCTTCTCCTTCGTATGAACTGTCAGGTGTGCTTTTAGAGCTGATGACCCAAGAAATGTTTTGCCACATTGATCACATGTGAACGGCTTCTCTCCGGCGTGGATCCTAATGTGTTCTTTAAGGGATGATGATTGCGTGAAACTCTTCCCACATTGATCACATGTGAACGGCTTCTCTCCGGTGTGGATCCTCATGTGTTCTTTACGGGATGATGATTGCGTGAAACTCTTCCCGCATTGATCACATGTGAACGGCTTCTCTCCTGTGTGGATTAACATGTGCCACTTAAGACTTGAGTTTTCCGTGAAACTCTTCCCACACTGATCACATGTGAACAGCTTCTCTCCAGTGTGAACTCTCATGTGACGCTCAAGATTTTGTTTGCTTGAGAAACTCTTTCCACACTGAGTGCAGGTGAAATATTTATTGGCTCTTCTTTTATTTAAAAATGTGATTTTAGTCTTTGAATAACTCAAAGGTTTTCCTCCAGGTTGGACATGATGTTTCTCTTTCACTTCACTCAGTTCTTCACTCTCCTCCTTCACTTCACTCAGTTCTTCACTCTCCTCCTTCACTTCCATCAGGTCTGAAATGAAAGAAAAAAGTTTGAATCCATTTTCAGCAAATCAAAAAATTCAAAAAGAGAAATATGAAGTGAAAGATCATAAAAGTGAGCCCTGATCAGTCATGCGCGGGTCAATGTATAAACAACCCGCACCCAACCGACGGTTTCAACTAACCCGGCCGCAACTCGGACCGCAAAAAAATAAATGAAAAAAAAAATAAAATTATATATATATATATATATATATATATATATATATATATATATATATATATATATATATATATACTCACCTAAAGGATTATTAGGAACACCTGTTCAATTTCTCATTAATGCAATTATCTTTGTGTTGTTAGCACTCTGTGCACGCACACTGTTTCGAGTTTTGTTTGGATTCTGCCTATGGAAATAAATATTGAGTATTTTGTATCTTCGCCTACCTTCGTCTTCTTCATCCACCCGCTGACGTTACGTTACACTGTAATTTATTAAAAAAGAACATGTGCACATCAAAACATGCAAACACAGAGCGAGGGGTTAAACTTTAATTTTGAATTTGTGATGAACAACAATTTGTATATTTAGAAACATATGTATGTATTCTCCTGTGTTTGCATAGATTTACAAATGAGTTACAAATTTTACAAATCTTGTGAAATGGCACAGACTGCATTCCCAGATGAACGTTAAGCAACCCAAACTCACAGCATGAGAATCCCAAGACGCTCCACACACATGAATGATAACAACTATGCAAAACACAAACCACGTCCGACTTTTTGCGTTCCCAAACGCAAGTTATGGGAAACCTAAACAAACAGCACAGAGACTGAGTTTGCATGGAGCAGCGTTTACTGTGAACGTAGCTGAGGTCATTTTAACAAGTAGCCTAATCTGCACGCATGTAAATAATTAAAGTGTAAATACTTCTCTGAGGAAAAAAAAAAAAACAGCAAATATATTTATCTAACTGAATCACAGCCTTTGTGATTTCACAATAGCACTAAAATATATTATGATTGTAAATGTTTTTAATATAGAACATAGCCTTAGAAAATATGTAAAATAATGCGGTACATGGATTCTAGCATGTATTACACTTCTGGTATTTTGCCAGTTACTCGACGCGGGTAAATTGCAATCAAGGATTTTTTTTAATCGAATACTCGACTTTAAACAAGTAATCGTGACAGTCCTAGTCCGCTATCAGACCAGCTCTTCTCTTCCATGGAGATGAAAAACCCATCTAAAGCACACAGATTTTAGAACAGAAACACACACACTTTTTAAAACAGCAAGAATAAAGCAAACTAGGACAAATACACTACTGACACTGAAATGGATTCGTATTAACCTTGTTTAAAAGCTTTCTTTTCTAGTTGATCACTCAAAGATGCGACATTGCGATCTAAATCCAGTGTTAGTTCAGTGTAATTGCAACATGCTGAGCAACAACATCTCTTCTGTGTAAGTTAGTCACAGTCAAATCACTCCATCTCAACCTATAGCTGGTGTGTGGTGATGGCTTTGATAACCGTGAGTCTCGGGCTGGTTTGTCGTCTTCTGTTCATCATCATCTCATACTGCAGTATTTCATGATCACAGCAGAAAGAGATGAGATGAAGAGTTACGGAAACACAGCTGAAGAGTTTGATCAAACTAAATACTGCATACATGGCAATTACACTGAACTAACACTGGATTTAGATATCAGTGATATCGCAAGTTGTTTTAAACAAGGTTGTGTGGTTTCTCTCTGCTGTGGATTTTCTCATGTCTTTTCAGATATTCTGATCGACTGAATCTCTTGTCACAGTGTGAACACTTGTAAGGTTTTTCTCCAGTGTGAATTCTCTCATGCAGTTTTAAACAGTTCTGTCTAATAAAAGTTTTCTTACACTCAAAGCACATGTACTCTCTCACACCAGTGTGAATTTTCTGATGTGCATGTAAAGTTTGACGCTGTGAAAAACTCTTTCCACACACAGAACATGAATGTCGCTTCTCCTTCGTATGAACTGTCAGGTGTGCTTTTAGAGCTGATGACCCAAGAAATGTTTTGCCACATTGATCACATGTGAACGGCTTCTCTCCGGCGTGGATCCTAATGTGTTCTTTAAGGGATGATGATTGCGTGAAACTCTTCCCACATTGATCACATGTGAACGGCTTCTCTCCGGTGTGGATCCTCATGTGTTCTTTACGGGATGATGATTGCGTGAAACTCTTCCCGCATTGATCACATGTGAACGGCTTCTCTCCTGTGTGGATTAACATGTGCCACTTAAGACTTGAGTTTTCCGTGAAACTCTTCCCACACTGATCACATGTGAACAGCTTCTCTCCAGTGTGAACTCTCATGTGACGCTCAAGATTTTGTTTGCTTGAGAAACTCTTTCCACACTGAGTGCAGGTGAAATATTTATTGGCTCTTCTTTTATTTAAAAATGTGATTTTAGTCTTTGAATAACTCAAAGGTTTTCCTCCAGGTTGGACATGATGTTTCTCTTTCACTTCACTCAGTTCTTCACTCTCCTCCTTCACTTCACTCAGTTCTTCACTCTCCTCCTTCACTTCCATCAGGTCTGAAATGAAAGAAAAAAGTTTGAATCCATTTTCAGCAAATCAAAAAATTCAAAAAGAGAAATATGAAGTGAAAGATCATAAAAGTGAGCCCTGATCAGTCATGCGCGGGTCAATGTATAAACAACCCGCACCCAACCGACGGTTTCAACTAACCCGGCCGCAACTCGGACCGCAAAAAAATAAATGAAAAAAAAAATAAAATTATATATATATATATATATATATATATATATATATACTCACCTAAAGGATTATTAGGAACACCTGTTCAATTTCTCATTAATGCAATTATCTAATCAAGCAATCACATGGCAGTTGCTTCAGTGCATTTAGGGGTGTGGTCCTGGTCAAGACAATCTCCAGAACTCCAAACTGAATGTCAGAATGGGAAAGAAAGGTGATTTAAGCAATTTTGAGCGTGGCATGGTTGTTGGTGCCAGACGGGCCAGTCTGAGTATTTCACAATCTGCTCAGTTACTGGGATTTTCACGCACAACCATTTCTAGGGTTTACAAAGAATGGTGTGAAAAGGGAAAAACATCCAGTATGCGGCAGTCCTGTGGGCGAAAATGCCTTGTTGATGCTAGAGGTCAGAGGAGAATGGGCCGACTGATTCAAGCTGATAGAAGAGCAACTTTTGACTGAAATAACCACTCGTTACAACCGAGGTATGCAGCAAAGCATTTGTGAAGCCACAACACGCACAACCTTGAGGCGGATGGGCTACAACAGCAGAAGACCCCACCGGGTACCACTCATCTCCACTACAAATAGGAAAAAGAGGCTACAATTTGCACGAGCTCACCAAAATTGAACAGTTGAAGACTGGAAAAATGTTGCCTGGTCTGATGAGTCTCGATTTCTGTTGAGACATTCAGATGGTAGAGTCAGAATTTGGCGTAAACAGAATGAGAACATGGATCCATCATGCCTTGTTACCACTGTGCAGGCTGGTGGTGGTGGTGTAATGGTGTGGGGGATGTTTTCTTGGCACACTTTAGGCCCCTTAGTGCCAATTGGGCATCGTTTAAATGCCACGGCCTACCTGAGCATTGTTTCTGACCATGTCCATCCCTTTATGACCACCATGTACCCATCCTCTGATGGCTACTTCCAGCAGGATAATGCACCATGTCACAAAGCTTGAATCATTTCAAATTGGTTTCTTGAACATGACAATGAGTTCACTGTACTAAAATGGCCCCCACAGTCACCAGATCTCAACCCAATAGTGCATCTTTGGGATGTGGTGGAACGGGAGCTTCGTGCCCTGGATGTGCATCCCACAAATCTCCATCAACTGCAAGATGCTATCCTATCAATATGGGCCAACATTTCTAAAGAATACTTTCAGGACCTTGTTGAATCAATGCCACGTAGAATTAAGGCAGTTCTGAAGGTGAAAGGGGGTCAAACTTAGTATTAGTATGGTGTTCCTAATAATCCTATAGGTGAGTGTGTATATATATATACAACGACCTGACTGACCGCGACCCGAATATCATTAAAAATATTTCTGGATTACTCGTAACCGCGGGTAACCTGATCACTGGCGATGTAATTACTTTTTACATTTTGTATTTTTGCCTTTTTGTAAATTAATTATATATAACGTGATATTGTCATTAAAATATACAATACTGCCATATTTTAACACCAACTTTTACACTGAAATTTAATTTGTTACTAAACTTTTTAAGTTTTTAAGGGCCGGCCACACTATACTTCTCCTTTCATTGAGTTCCCACTGTAAAAAAAAAAAAATGCTGTAAAATTTATAGACACTTACTGGCAATTTCGGTAGCCAGTAAACCTGAACATTTACAAGAGTCTGTAAATCATAAACTACAATTATACTGTAAAACCAGAAAAACAAGAACAGCATTTTTAGTTCTTTACTGTAATCTTTACAGTATGTTAATAATACCACTGAATTAAAACTTGAGTTAACTCATTTCATTTGAGGAAACTGATTATCTAAAAATTGGTTAATTGCCATTAAATATTTATACTGTGGATTTTTTTTTGTTTGTTTGTTTTTTTTTTAATTCCCTGCAACACAGGGGTCTGTGAGTGTGTTCCAAGTGTAACGCCCATTTCACACATACTCCGTTTGCAGTGCGTATTTTTTTCCGTACCCATGTTAACAGGTCAGAGCTTTCACACTGTACGCGGATGCGGTCCAGCGATCCGTTCCAGTTGCGGTGCGTATACAGCAGTGCAGAGATCGTTTCCGCACCGAGTCTATTTCTGCTGTGCTGCAAACGCTGAATTTAAGTGACAGCGCATGTTTCGTGGTCAAAATGAACACAGATTGACCTGAAAATGTAGTCATTTCACCATAAATGCATCTAATTTCATTATTTTTCACAGTCATCTTTTTACTTTAAGACCGGGGTAAAGCAAGGAAAACTACAATTTACTTCAAGGCGAAATAATGAACAGCACTCATTCGTGGAGGTGGAAAAACAAGTTCTTTGTGACATGCAAGATTTATTGTATTAAAATTTAAATGCAAAAGAAAAGGCATGAGAGTCAGCTGTTTTTGTCAATTTTAAGTTTTAATTTAAAATATTTGCGATTTTAATATGTACATGGTTAAATATTTGACCACTTGTTTGAGCAACTTAATATAAGTTGAAGTAATGCATGGAATAATAGCCCTACGTTGTTTAAATTGCTTTTTTTACAACCCGCGGGTCCCGCTTTTATGAAATTATTTGGCCCGCCCCAGCCCGCCCCGCACCACTGTATCTATTTTTACAACCCGCCCCGACCCACCCTGACCCGCCCCGCCCCGCCCCGCACCCGCACCCGCGACCATTAAATAGACATACTAGGCATTGTAATGTAAATGAAAACAGCCTTTATTTTAGCTTGAAAGTGCTTGGAAACATCGCCATGTAAACTGGCAATAACAGACGATTCTGAATATGAACCATAAATCTGGTCATATTAATAAGATAATGATTTAAACATTTTCAATATTTACAAAGCAGCGTTTGTATTCATCTAACCCTTTAAGGTCAATTCTGTCCTGCCAGATGCCT
The DNA here is from genome assembly GCF_963993115.1 of Abramis brama. NCBI lineage: Eukaryota > Metazoa > Chordata > Actinopteri > Cypriniformes > Leuciscidae > Abramis > Abramis brama. The sequence goes on along the minus strand of NC_139963.1, from coordinate 53,184,075 downwards.
CTGTCTAATAAAGAGAGGCAGAGACAGTTCAGAGCCAGGATAAACGCAGATGCAAAAGCTAGGGCTGAGTATCTTGGACAAAAGAGAGGAAGGTATTATAGTGATGACTCAGTGGAGTGATAATGTATCAGTAACAAGCAAACTTGAAATATTAATCGAAATAGGTTCAAACATTCCTATAATCTAAACGCGTAATACACATGTGCACGCCATCAGTGTTCTCACAGGTTCACGTTTTTAAAGTTTGCGCAGAAAGAACTTAAAGGGGACATATCATGCTTAATCCACTTTTTTAGCCCTTAAATGCATTTTGTTGTATATTTGGAGTGTTTAGAAGTACAGAAAAGTTGAAATTAGTCTCTTCAGGTACTTCGTTGATATCTTTATATTCTGTTTTGGTCATATTTTGCAACCTGTTCCGATTTTTCTATTCTCTATTATTAGGTTTTTTTTTTAACAATAACGTCACAGTATTTGCAGCGGAACTACCAAATAAGGACATCGACTCTCGGCCCAACACTTCGAGCAATCCTCCATTTTTATTTCTCGCTGTGATTTTGTAGTCTAAGCTAAAGGATGCAGAAGTTACGAGAGGGTAAGTCAAAATGTTCGGTTGTTGGATGTAGTAACCCACACGCTTCATTACACCGTCTCCCAGCATCAGAACCTCTTCGAAGTGCCTGGTTGAGTTTTATTTTTCACGGAAATGCACCCACATCTGTGGGTAAAGTCATTTTTGTGTGTGCAAAGCACTTCAAGGATAACTACTAAAGCAACAACAGGGTTTTTCCTGCACTGAACTTGTTTTAGCGCAAACCAAAGCGATTTTTTTTGTCCCGCCAAAGTCTTATTTGAGGTGAGTAATGTTTAATGAACTGCCGCGCTTGTGACAGAGCGCATGTTTAACTGAAAGAACGAGCAGAGAGAGAGACATATAGTTTTTTTGAGCTAAAGCACATAATAGTGAAAAATGGTAACTGTTATCGTCAACCCAATTTGTCTATAACAGAGTTGACAGATTTTTCTGTTAGAACATTGATGTTCAGTATTAATATTTTACATTTAACAAGTTTAAGATCAGCGAATATTGAAAATGTTGAATTTAAAGTGCATTCTATGAAAATAAAAAAGTTAAACAGAAAAAAAAAATCCTATTTTTGTTTTCTTTCTCTACTAGTGTGTTATAACAGGTTTTTTTCTCATCTGACAGCTTATAAACTGAACAGAATTTTGCTGAACTTAATAAAGATATTAACGTATCCTGTACAATCTAGATACTGAAACATATGTTAAAGAACAAGAATAACTTTAAAAGGGTCAGATTACTTATATTAGAGTCAGATAACTAAATGCTCATTCTCCTTCTGCTTTTTAATCCTATTATTGGTACAAATTAGCACTGTAAGCCTCCAAGACTTAAACAATATGTTTTCAGCGTCTGTTAAAGGGTTTGATCAGCTTTTTTCGAAGGCTTAAATAGGCTATGTGGTGTTATACTTCATTAAAAAAAAAAGCATTATTTATCATCTAGTTTACCTATATTCTGCACCGCTGTATCCCTTCTCGTAAACCGATCTGATGATTTCCATGATTTCCTGGTTATAAGAAGCCTCTCCCTCAGAAATACACGACGGGCTCTGATTGGTCAGCTTGGCCCAGTGTGTTGTGATTCGCTAAGCGCCTAGTTCACGCTGTCCGGAAACGTCACGCCGTTACCATAACAGTAGTTGCTCCGGTGCATTGTTGTAAACACGAACGGCTGTTACAGGACGCTTCAGAGAGGTATGTTATTTTGTAGATGTCTCATACTTTTTAGCGCAATTTTCCAACGGACAAAATTGCGATTGTTAACTCATTATTTCTGTTCTGTCTGTGCGCACCAATCTTGCACTTCTATCTACTCCTCAACCAGACCACCTAGAGACTTCGGGTTTTCGGCATTATGTTAAGGAAGGTCTAATCTCGGGAACGCACAAAAAAAAAAAAAAAAAAAAAAAAAAAAAACAAACAGGAAAAGATTTTCTATCTCTTAGTGTTGTGATCCCATGAAGTGAGAAAATTGCGCTAAAACACTCACCGAGTTTTTATTACTTGTTTATATAGTCTACGCTTGTTATTTGTAAATGTTAAGTTACTGCTAATGCTACTGTTTATGTTAAAACAGGCAAAAAAGTTCATGCATTTCATACACACGTTCTGACTCATTATTAATCCTCGAGGGGTTTATTTGATCATCTCTCTCTCTCTCTCTCTCTCTCTCTCTCTCTCTCTCTCTCTCTCTCTCTCTCTCTCTCTCTCTCTCACACACACACACACACACACACACACACACACACACACACACACACTCTACAAAACGAATGTAGTCAAATATCTGTCCAAAACTATAAGTACGAGTCTAACCATGGTTTACCACAGTAAAAAAAATAAAAATAATTTTTTTTTTACATAGAACCATGTTTAACGTAACGTTCCTGTAGTCAAGCGAGCATGTGGATAAACACTACATAAAAGCTCTAATAAACACCAACATTCAAAGTTCGCTGGTGGGATTAAAATAAAGTTTGTATGTGTTTGAAACAGCGTTGCTACAACATAAATAAAATGATATAAACTGATGGAAAACACATCAACAGAGAGTAACGCACTTACATGTTGTGGTCCATAAACAAAGGCTTCTGCTTTTAAAGTGGGAACTGCTCCACTTTCAGGACAAACCTTTTTGTGAATCCGGTGTGAACTCTCTTCTTCTTCTTCTTCTTCTTCTTCTTCTTCTTCTTCTTCTTCTTCTTCGGTGTTTTACGGCAGTTGGCATCCAAAAAGTCGCATTACTGTCATCTGCTGTCAATTATCATGTCACATCATACTTGTACTCGTCTTTCCAGTCCAGTCCTCTTTAAAAAATAAAACAAATATTTATTTCTAATACATTTTTTACATTATACTGTCATATACCAATTTCTTGTAAATTATGTTTCAACACCTTTCTTGTGTAAATTTTCTACATGACATACAAATGTGACTGACTGTTTCCTCCTCTTGGCATTCGTCACATGGGTGGTTGACGTGACGCTACATTTTTGTGTTCATGGTGACAAATATAAATAAAAATTTATAATATTTCATTAAAATATCTGTTGTTATATACAGTTTAATCTTCCAGAACTAATACATCTGTAATTAATGAGTATTATAATTCAAATATGTAAATATTTCGTTTTAAACATGACATTTGTCCACTGGCGTGACTGTCCGGGGTAGCGTTGCTTATCTTAAAACTACTGTAATTAAATGAAAAATAAGTCTAAATGCATTAAAATACTTGAATAGATGTTATAGAGGTGTTAACTTAATGAAACTAAAGGTTATAAGTCATAAGGTCCCCATTTAAAATAATTGTGACGCATTACATTTTGTCCGCAAAACTGGTGTCCACCTGGTGTGACGCCATTATATAAAACGGGCATTAATGTGGGCACCCTATTACTGAGAGGGGCCCTTCTTCATCCAGGAAGTACAGTAGACCTCACTGGAGTACATGGACTGCCCACAAGTTGAGTTCTGTTTCAAATATTTTCATAATATTGCTATTTCCGTGCACTGTTGGAAATGGGATCCATTATGCAGTCCTTTGGTGTGACATAATCTAAGTATTGATCTGAAAATTTTCATCAATTTATATTGATTGACTATTGAAAATAATGTAAACCTTAACACTGTTAGTCAGGATTGAAGACTGTCTCTCATATAGCTAGGCTGCAAACTGGCCTTGATCTTGAAAATGTCCACTGGTGTGACAGCACTGTCCTATAGTGTGCCATGAAATCAGCGTCACACTGGTGGAAATGGCTGTCACACCAGTGGACGTAAACATTCTTCGTTCCTATAAAATAACCAAAATCGGACAGAAATCACACACACAAACCAGATATATTTGAATCCTGCATTTATTAGCTTCTTGAATCAGATGAAGAGATGTGTTTAGTTGTGTTTGTAGCTCAGAATGAGGAACTATACACAGACGTCATTGCATTAGAACAGCCTTATGATCTGGTTGGTTCACGTGAGATGACTGACAGCTTTAGAAACTAATCATATCACGCTGATTTCATAGCTGATGCGAATCAGGAAGAGGAGAGTCATTGCTAGCTCAGTTAGCTGTTTTAAGCAGGAGGGCAGGGTTTCATAAAACATTGAAGCTTCTCCTGGGCGCCGCCATTGATTAGCAGACCCCCACCTGCTGTTAGCATTCCATCGACTCCCATTCATTTTGGCGTCAGTTTGACAGCGAATAACTTTACATCCGAGGCATTTAAAGACTCCATTTGTCCATTATTTATTTCTAAAGAAACACGAAAATATATAAAAGGCTCCATTACCTTGTATCTTACGTTATGGCCCCTTGTATCTTACGTTATGGCCCCATGCAGTTTTGTAAAAATAGGCTAACAAATGCGTCATAACCACGCGACTCTCTGTCGCACAGTAGAAAGATCACCGTATGGACAGGAGGAGAAGCTCACGAGCAATCGGGGGGACGTGGAGGCAAAGTGACAAAATAATTCATCAGAAAACTTAGCAAAAGTTGCTCCTGCTCCTAGCTCATGGACAGCTCCTACTCACGCTCTCCGTCTCTGCAAGTTTCGGAAGGGAATGATTCAGATTTCTCTTGGCACAGCTACTAGAAGACAGACAGGTTGTTCACGTCACATCTACGTCGTCAAGCTCAGTTTGAGTCTGCGCAGTCGCTCAGCCATCAGGAAGTGAGAGCTTCTAATTGACTTCACTTGTCTCCGTTGAATCCAATGGGGTCGCTGTGTCCAGTTTATATACTGTCTATGGTTTTAAAGCAGAACTCGGCAACTCTAGCGAACTCTACTCACTTCTTTGCTGATTTTCCCTTTTGTTGTCGCATGTTTTCCCCACGAGCTCCGCCTATAGCTGTGGGGGGGCGTATATGTCACAACACGGTCGTAAAAAACTCACTTGCGGCGGCCTCCTCCCCCTCTCTACCGCTGCTCATGTGCGTTTGTTTTGATCGGAGCAAGCCAGACATCGTGTGGAGCTATGTCTACCGAGGTGGGTAATCTGGTAATACATCATATATGCGTGTGTGTTTATGTCGAATTGCCGTAAAGCAATTCGTGTTTCGCGCTCGTTCTCGTTTCTCACGAGACTTCCAATTTCTATCTTGCCGGGACGGTAGTCCCCAAGTTGCAAGGTTGGTTTTCCGCCTGGGAACGCTGGGGGGAGCGGGGAAAGTCACCAATATCACCAGAACAGGTTGTTTAACCATCCAAATGATTTCTAGACAGTTTTATTAAGTTAAAAAAGTTACCAAGTTCTCCTTTAAGCTCTCGAGATCGCACATTTCAATGGGATATGAATAGAAATGTTATGGGGACGGATTAGGCGATACCGCCCAAAATTGCATACTTTTACATATGTGTAATTATCTTAAAAACTGTTAATGATAGAGAGGTGCGGTCTTGTTTGCTGTATTTCTAAGATTCCCCTGAAAACAGTGGTATCCAATTTGTATACACACTTCCTTGTTGCGTAATACCACTGCATAAAAAGGCCAATGAAATCGATGTTTGTTAGGCAGATTCCACGCGCATCGTTTCTTCTTCTTTCTTCTGACTTTATTGTACAAAACACATTTGAACTTGAAGTTGTAACTTCATTTTAATGATTTTTTTTAATTATTTGAACAAGAAATAATAAATGTGACTTTGTACAAAACAGGGGCATACCGGTACTTTTTGTTGTCCAATGGTGTGACGAAATGTCCTGTGGTGTGACAAACTGAATTATAAGTGGAAAAGGCATTTAAATGCACAAATTTATGTAAAAGGTGTTGAATAGTATAATAATGATATCATCACTATGCACATATAAGGATAGAATGAAGCTTCATTAGGTTTTATACTAATTATAATGAATATAATCCAGACATTTGGGTAAAGTCCCTATGTGTACATCTTATAGTGGGATAATAACATGATTGTGAATTTTTATTAGTTACTTTTGATGTGGGAATGTAATTAGGACAAATTGATAAGGATTGTGCATATTTGTCTTATCTGTCACACAATCTCTGAATTAAATATTAACATAAAAAATGTTGTCACAGCAGTGGACAATATTTGGGACTACCACACAAAAAAGTTAATAAAATGCTAAATAAATAAGGAATTAGAAAGGGACACATTCAGTTTTGAGTTATTCACATATTAAGCAATATAATTATAAGACATTTGACATACATTTTAGAAATATTTTTTTTTCCACTTTGGATTTGAGTTCACGTCAACCACCCACATGTTTGTCATGTCACTACATTTCCAGCAGCGCTGAACACCCTCTCTGAGGGTGTACTAGTGGCGGGGATGCACAAGTACTTTTTGGAACAACCAAACGACTGCAGGGCTCGAAATTAACTTTTTTACTTGGTAGCACTGGTGCTCCCAACTTCAAAAAGTTAGGAGCACCAGCAAAAATTTAGGAGCACCACAACTACAAATTATATATTAACATATTTCATTTCACTGGGGCTTTACACATCCTGTGGCCAAGATTTGAAATTTGGTCTTCTGGTCTTCTGGCTCTATATCATCTCACCCCGATGATATTGGCACATGATTTGTCATTTGCATGCGTCATGTTAATCGCAACTCCGTTCTTTTTCCATGAGCTGCAACATAGGGTTAAATTTAGTGAAGGCAAGCTCTTCTTGGGCGATGGTGTATGCGGTGTTATATCTGACATATAATTAGCTTTGCTGATATAGCGGAACGACCAGCAGCATCCTGCCCATTAAAAGCCTTAATAATCGAACCTGATGAACCTGATTTGTTTGCCACACACCTGTCCCTGCATTTTTTGCTTGGCACTTGGCACTCTATTGCTATTAATATGCTGTATTAATCTTTGTTAATCTTAGTTAATAAAAATACAGCTGTTCATTGTTCGTTCATGTTACTTCACAGTGCATTAACTAATGTTAAAGGAGAACTCCGGTCAATTTTAACATTGAGCTAATTTTTTTGTAAATTTGGAGTGTTGTCAATACAGAGAACAACGACAAAAATCGGTCGTTAATTTAGATTGTCGAGTTCACGCGCGTGATCATAGTAACTAAACCTATGCACGTGAACTCGACAATCGACTACTTTGGACTTCGACCGAAAACAGGATGTAAATACAGGTATGAGCGCTGGCTGAAATAACATCATTTTTATTCATATCTTTCACATCTACTGCAGTCAGATTCACCCGTGTTCACTCTGAAGGAATCATCTAACATGGCTGGGCACTTGGTATGACACATCAAGGACGTTAAGAGGCTAAAAGCAGGTTTAAAACGTGCCCCATTGAAGTCAACAGGGTGCAAATTTTAAAAAGAGGATAACACGGTGTAGGCAACACCGATTTTTGTCGTTGTTCTCTGTATTGACAGCACTCCAAATTTACAAAAAAATGACTGGAGTTCTCCTTTAACAAATAAAAAAAATATTTCAATAATGTAGGCTAGTATTAGTAGCCTAAATGTTGAAATTAACATTAACAATGGTTAACAAATTAACAAAGTGCAGTTTATTAATAGTACATGTTAACTAATGTAGTTAACTAGAATTTAATATATGGAACATTATTGTAAAGTGTTACCGATTTGTTATACATCGATTCAGACGTCTCGTGAGTTCAGTGTTGGATCAGTTGTTTTAACCATTCATTAAAGTGAATCGGTTCAAATGAGTCATTAGTTCGCAAATCGGACGTGTCATTAGTGGACGTGTAGCCTACGGCACGCGTTGCCTGATTATTCCGGCAGTTTTTTTTTTTTAGCACAATTCACACTCCGCGGTAATTCAGGAGAAAACAAATCTCCGAATGCTCCACGTGAAACTTCGGTCTTCCGCCCTTTTTCTATCGTGTAAATGATTTTGATTAATATGCGCGAGCGCCAGGGAGAGAGAGCGTGAGAGTGCGCGCGCGTGCGGCCCTGTCAAGCACAGCAGTCACTCACCGATCAAATAAGGCTTTGGCGGCCGCCAAAAAAAATTCAATGCAGGAAAACCCCTGGATTGGTTATATAACGTTGGATAGAATGACGGTCCGGCCATCGCGTATCAGCGCACATAAGGTACACACTGTGAAGTAATTTGCAAACGTTTTTTAGAGAAATGAAAACAGGTCGCACCACAACCATTATTTGCAGTCGCACAAATGCTCCCAAATATATTTTTTGGTCGCACAGATTAAATTTCAGGGGCATATGCGACCAAAATGGTCGCAATTTCGAGCCTCGGACTGATGTTAGGGAAATTCACCTCATGTACCTTCCACCACGTAAAGGGATTGCTTTCACCATCTGCAAGTGGCCCATGCAGATAGTTGTTTAATTCAGCCTCAGTTTTCTTCCAAGACTCTTCTTTTGCCTTTAAGATGCGCTCTGAGCTTCTTTTGTTGATTCAGATGACGTTACAGGGATAGAAGAGCCAGCATCACTTGGCATGACAGAAAGGGATTCCACCTCTCTGACTACTCTGGCTTTGATGACCAGGATCTCTTCTTGACTCATATACTGAGTGCGGAAGCGTGGATCAAGAATTGTTGCCATGTTGATCAGTTCCTGAACCTCTTGGTCACCATTTGGTGTTCATGTAGTCCAATATTGAACTTTTAATTGTCCTGGTAAGATCTGTGTCTTCATCTTTCCCCTGCAGCAGCTCACTGTTGAATAGATGAAGAGTAGGCTTCAAGCATGACACTGTGACATAGTTTTCTGAAGAGAGGGCATCTGTAAAATCAAGAAGAGGCCCAAGTGCTTTACTGACAGAGTCTAGGACATCAGTATCCTGCCAAGTAGGCACCAGATGCCTGATTGACCTGTCAGCAGCCAAGACTTGCGTAATGGCCTTCTCTTGCTCAGGTATCCGCTCGATCATCTTCTGCCTTGATCCCCATCGTGTTGCCGATTCAGTCACAAGTTTGTGTGGCGGAAGGCCAAGTTCTACTTGAGCATCTTTGAGTGTTCGCTGCTTTTTCCAGCTGTGCGAAAAAACACTGACAATCTTCTTACAGACTCCCACAGCTCTGTCAATCCTGGTATCCCTCATGCTTCTCTCTGCAAAACAACAACAAAACTATTTAATTTTTAAGCATTTATTTATGTTTCTTTTGCACAAGAATAAAAAATAAAAATAAAAATAAAAGAAAAGAAAAAAGTTAAAGTTCAGTTAACATTAAAATAGATGAAACTAAAAAAATAATTTAAATAAATGAACATTTAATATTAAATGCATATAATATAAACATTAGCTAATGTAATGAATTGCTGTTCAAAATACTGCATAGTCAGTCACGTTACTAATGCAGAAACAAATACATAAATACAGTTAATATTAAGCTCATGTTTGCTCAGTGTGCATGCATTAAATATTGACACTAAGGGCCCTTTCACACCTGAAAGTCCGCACCAAGGTCCGAACCAAAGTTCATGTTTTGATACATTGTATACATTAGGTTAGTTTTGGTTTGGTTTCACATTGCAATTATGTGAGCGCACTAAAAAACTTAACATGACGTATTTGCGTCCTGTCGTCATCATCTATATGGGCTGCATCTTGACATTGATTGGTTTGTAAACGGACGTGCGTCTGACGTCAGCGTGTTGTCAATTCGGCTGGTAACTTTGACAAGAATGAAAAAAAAAAAAAAAAAAAAACTTTGACAAGAATGAATGAACAGACGCATATCGTTGCCACTATACTTTTATTATTTCGACATTACTCCCAGCAGCACCACCAGCTATACTCGAGGCTAGTTCAAATTCACCAAATTAACGTCCTCGTTGTGCGAACATTTTATCGTCGCCGGCAGGACACAGGACAAGTGTGTGTGTGTGTGTGTGCGCGCGCGCGAGAATCAGCTGGAAGAAACGCTGTGGGCAAAAGAGTAAACTTACCAATAGCAATGTGTAGACAATGGCCAAAGCAAGACAGTCTTGTCCACATGTTTAGAGTGGCTGCTTTTACTATATTGGCCCCGCTGTCCGTTTTTAGGCACACCTGTTTCTCCTCATCTGAATTCCATTCTTGAAGAAACTGCTTCAAGCCACTCGTGATGTTTTCACCCGTGTGGTCATCTGGGAAAAAAACTTGTCTGGATGCAACAGCTGTTCAAACTCCAGTCACTCGTTATGTAGTGAACCGTAAGGCTAATGTACGGCTCGGTCGCTCTGCTACTCCACTAGTCTGCAGTTGAAGCATAAAAATCCGCCGTAGACAGTGATGTTTGTACCCTACCGCGGCACTCTTCATACATCGCTGGCAGGGCTGTTTTGGAAAAGTACTTCCTTGAGGGCATGTTGTATCTTGGGTCCAGTTTATGGATCATTCACTTGAATCCTTCTTTTTCGACAGTTTGGAATGGCAACATGTCTTTTGTCAAACAAAATGCCACTGCTTCCATCAATTCGTTCCATCGTTTACTTTGCTTATCATAAGGGACGCAAATAGCATGCGCTGGCAATTTTCATCTGGGTGGGAATTTTCTTACCCCTAGGTCCACTTGTAGTTTCCGCCTCCGTCGCCTCGCGTATTTTCAGACATTCGTCATACTCTGGTTTGTGTTTGTGTTTCAGATGGTGGAACAAATTGGACGTGTTTCCACTCTTTGTAACCACCGTTTTTCTGCAAACTTTGCATTACGGTAGTTTGCTCCTCATCTGATTTTCTGTAACCAAACCAGTTCCAAATTGTAGAGGTAGCTCCTCTCTTAACAACAAGCTCCTCCTCAGCCTCACGTCCGCCTTCCGCCATACTTGTTTTCACTCCGCACAGAGAATGTCCACACGTTAACAGTGAATCGCGCGCACAAAACTACGTCATCAACTAGACTTATCGTTATTATCGTGAGGAGACAAATTTTTATCATGAGGAGAATTTTCAACGATATATCGCAAACGATAAGATATCACCCATCCCTACTAGTTATCATAAAATCAAACCATGTTTCAGTTTATAGATATGGTTGAAGATGAGTGTCATTAGTGTTTGTTTTTGTCACAGATTTTTTTTATACGTGTCAGATGGTGAGAAATTACCGTATTGTCTTTCAATAGAGCAGTTTTACAGGCTTTTATCGTCTATCCTGACTCAAATAATGTGTGTTTCTAACAGCAAACACTCAGAATAAATTGAGATGATCTGCTGATGATCCTGAATGGCTTGTTGAATGAGTGTTGATAGTCTGAGGCTCATCAATATTAACAGATCTGCTAAAAACACTCTTTATTTCATGAATATAGTTCCTGGTTTCACCTCATTTATTATGCTGATGTCTTCAGATCTCCTGTAAATTGACACTTGAAGCTCATTTCATTGGTGTGAATATACTAAGAGTAATTGTTGGTTTCTATATAGAGATACATAAATGCTTAGATGTGTCATTTAGTATTAAAACAAACTCAGTAACTGATAACTTTGGTTTTTGCAGATCAGCTCCTCCCACAGCAATCACATCATCAGTGAAGCTCCTCCCACAACACGCACATCACCAGTGAAGCTCCTCCCACAACAATCACATCATCAGATAAGCTCCTCCCACAGCATTCACATCATCAGTGAAGCTCCGCCCACTGTAATTCTCCAATAAATGCTGGAATATTCCCATCAGTCTACAAGTGAAGACGAGCATCAGGTAGAGCTGAAATCTGCAAAGACTGAGTTTATTAAAGAGGACAGTGAGAACATGAGTGATCCAGAACCCTGCAGAATGAAACACACTGAAGATCCTGAAGAACAAAGAGGTTGGTGTTTATTCTTCATTCATTCATGAAGCTGAAGAACATTCATGTTAGAAACATTCAAGCACTTCATCACTTTTAGATATGCAATTGGGTCATTGACGAATAAGGTTTTTTAAAGTGTAAAAAAATAGAATGGAGATATAACTATATTTGAAACCATTTTTTAGTTTACCTAGGTGTTAACAATAAGATTTTGTGGTTTGTACAATCAATTAATTTTTTTGTCATTGTCAAAAAGTCATTCGGTTTAACCATGAATATATCTAAAATTATTAATTTACAGATAATTATTCATGAAAAAAACTGATTTGACATTGATGTTGAGATATAGTGTGTACCACAGAGAAATATTAAATAAAATTATCACTGATCTCATAAATGTAATAATTTATTGGACTACTCTAAACACTCCAACATATTCAAGTAAAACATTGCACAGGGAAAGGAGAAAAGGGATAAAAAAAACATTATCTGCTTTATATTTGTATTATTGTAGTTCCTTTAGTTATTTAAAGCAATATTATTCCATTTAAATATTTACTATATCGGTTTTACCGAATGACCAAGGCCGGTTTTACCGGATGACCATGTCTGCTGCCCTTGACATTATGAATATTTAAGACAATAAACAGACACAAATAGCTTCAAAAGCACATTTATTGTTAATATATGTTAACAATATTGTTAATATAATAGGCTATTAATGTAAAATAAAAAATTAATGTAAAGTAATATGAAGTAAAAAAGTACTTCAAACATTAAAACATTTTGATATCCAACATTTTGATTAGAGGTGCGCCAAAATATCGATATGGTGATATCTCGCGATATTTTCTCCCGCTATCGATTCTCGATGCGCTCTTGCCAAGTATCGATCTTAAAAGCCGTTAGGGCGGGCGTACACGGTGCGAGTTCGGACACTCGGGAGGTCGTGAGATATTGCACACGTTGCGAGTCAGTTTAACTGATAATCGCGTCAAAGCAGCTGGTACACGGCACAACTGTCCTGCATGAATTTTATCCCGAGCCAGCAGCAATCACGTGGGCTTTCGCGCTAAACCGTCATGTTGTGAATGGGAGAGAGAGAGAGAAAAGTGTGTGTATGTGTGTGACAGTGACGACAGTGTATGCGCACACTGTATGGTTGCTGCCACTGAGGTATAGCCCCATCGACATGGTTGTGTATGATTTGGCAATAGAGGACAGCTGGTGAAAAAACATGTTTAAAAATTATCGGTAGGTCGGGAGGTGCTCGTAACGTGCTCGGCTCGGCTTGTAATTCATCTCACACGCTGCGAGCCGCGACCATGCGAGCATCGATTCCACTCGATTTCTCCCGAGTGCAAAAAATCATCTGCAGCAATGTATCGCGTATCGTATCGTATCGTGAAGTAACCAGTGATTCCCAGACCTAATTTCGATATTGGAATGAACATAGGCTATAACTCGTATTGCAAATTATATTAATTAAAACATTAGGGGCCCTATTTTAACGATCTGAAACGCAAGTATCAAGCGCGAAACACAAGTAACTTTGTGGGCGGGTCTTGGGCGCTGTTGCTATTATACCGGCAGGATAAATGAGTCTTGCGCCCGACGCAAATCTAAAATGGGTTGGTTTGAAGTAGCTTCATTAATCATAGGTGTGGTTTGGGCGTAACATGAATTAAAACAATTAGAGCGTCATCTCACATTCCCTTTAAGAGCAGGCACGCTTGTTCCATGGCGGATTCCTATTATAATGGCGGATTTGCCAGGTGCATGCCAGGAGCGGTTCACAGCCGAGGAGACCGACGTTCTCGCCAGGGCCGTAAAACACAGAGAAGTGACATTGGGGATGGAGAAACCCACCCAAATTAGCTTCAGTTAAACAGGCGTATAATAATTTGGGTAATTGTGTAAGCTAGATTTATGCCTATTTTTTCCACATCTTCATGGACACCACAATGATTTCCCTCGTGTGGTAATAATTTTCCTTGTAATTATGTATGATTTGCAAAAATGAAAACTGCTGCGTCTGTGTGTAGATGAGAGAAGCAAAGTGTGTGTGCGTTGTGCACACACTACATTGATTATGGCCAAGCATGCACCCTTAAAATAGCAAATGAATAACATGCGCAACGCAACTTTAGACTAGGTTTTTCCTGGTCTGTGGCGGAATAGTTTTCTAAACCTGCAAAATAGCACCGTTTGCGCCGGAACACGCCTCCTCTTTTCGCTGAACCGCCCCTGGGAGTGCAAGTTCATTTCCAAATTTACCGGCGTGTGTCTGTGGAGGGAAAAGTCTTCTGTGTGCGGGTGCAAAATCGGAATGATACATGCATTGGTGTACAAAGTCAATTGCGCTGGGTGCAAGATAGGGCCCTAAAAGATTAAAGCATTTAAAGTAGTTCACTTTAAAATGAAAATTCCGTCATCATATACTCACCCTCATGTTGTCTCAAACCTGTAAGAATTTCTTTCTTCTGCTGAACACAAAGGAAGATTTTTAGAAGAATGTCAGTAACCAGACAGTTTCTGGGTCCCATTGACTTCCATAGTAGGAAAAAAATATACTATGGAAGTCAATGGGACCCAAAAACTGTCTGGTTACTGACATTCTTCTAAATATCTTCCTTTGTGTTCAGCAGAAGAAATAAATTCATACATGTTTGAAACAACTTGAGGGTGAGTATATGATTTCATTTCAATTTAAAGTGAACTACTCCTTTAATTGGTCTTGGAACAAGTGTTTAAATTGTTAAACAATGAGCTGCTAGGCTATAAATTCATGAAAAATGTTCGGATTTGAAGATATCCCTCTCTGTTTGGGTTGCTAGGGTGCTCTTAATGGTTGCTAGGGCGTGGCTTGATAGCTTCACAATGATCCTGAGAGACTGATTGGTTGCCTGAGTAAAATGAGTTAAAAACCAGTTAAAGTTGCTGTCAGTCTAGACAGCAAGCAAAGTTCTGCAATTGAGCTAGAAAAGTAAGTAGTTTGAAATAGCTAAGGGTCTTAGTATAGATAGATAGATAGATAGATAGATAGAATATTTAAATAATAATAGCATTTCAATATGTTGGCTTTATCAACCAGACTTAATAAAAAAGCTTATCAGTAAGGGAAAGGAATATCAATCTAAAAGTCGTTGTCAGTATTATGGCCCTGTTGATGTATATTTTTAGGTTAATATTATTCTAGTTAAGTTTCATTTATCTAATTATTAACATTGTACCTTATTCATGGGAGATTTTCAAGGACGTGCAAATAATTTATAAAAGTTCTTCTAAATTATTACAATATTTTAGGGCTCACTTTTATGTCCTTTCACTGCACATTTCACTATTTTGATGTACTAAAAATGAAATTATTTTTTCTTTTATTTCAGACCTGAGTGAAGTGAAGGAGGAGAGTGAAGAACTGATGAAAGTGAAGGAGGAGAGTGAAGAACTGAGTGAAGTGAAGGAGGAGAGTGAAGAACTGAGTGAAGTGAAGAAGAGTGAAGAACTGAGTGAAGTGAAGGAGGAGAGTGAAGAACTGAGTGAAGTGGAGGAGGAGAGTGAAGAACTGAGTGAAGTGAAGGAGGAGAGTGAAGAACTGATGAAAGTGAAGGAGGAGAGTGAAGAACTGAGTGAAGTGAAGGAGGAGAGTGAAGAACTGAGTGAAGTGAAGGAGGAGAGTGAAGAACTGAGTGAAGTGGAGGAGGAGAGTGAAGAACTGAGTGAAGTGAAGGAGGAGAGTGAAGAACTGATGAAAGTGAAGGAGGAGAGTGAAGAACTGATGAAAGTGAAGGAGGAGAGTGAAGAACTGATGAAAGTGAAGGAGGAGAGTGAAGAACTGAGTGAAGTGAAGGAGGAGAGTGAAGAACTGAGTGAAGTGAAGGAGGAGAAACACCATGTCAAACCTGGAGAAAAACCTTTGAGTCGCTCAAAGACATTTTTAAATAAAAGAAGAGCCAAGAAATCTTTCACCTGCACTCAGTGCGGAAAGAGTTACACAACCAAACATAGTTTAGAGCGTCACATGAGAGTTCACACTGGAGAGAAGCCGTTCACATGTGATCAATGTGGGAAGAATTTCACATACAAACATCATCTTGATGCGCATAGGAGTGTTCACACTGGAGAGAAGCCGTTCACATGTGATCAGTGTGGGAAGAGTTTCACACTAAAAACATGTCTTAAGATGCACATGAGGATCCACACCGGAGAGAAGCCGTTCACATGTGATCAGTGCAGAAAAACATTTCTTAGTGCATCACACCTGAAGGCACACCTGACAGTTCATACAAAGGAGAAGCCACATTCATGTTCTGTGTGTGGAAAGAGTTTTTCAGTGCAGCAATCTTTACACAGACATCAGAAAACTCACACTTGTGTGAGAGAGTACATGTGCTTTGAGTGTGAGAAGACTTTTATTACAGCTGAACATTTAAAACAGCACGAGAGAATTCACACTGGAGAAAAACCTTACAAGTGTTCACACTGTGACAAGAGATTCAGTGTGTTATCACAACTGAAAACACATGAGAAGATCTACACTGGAGAAAAACCATACAAGTGTTCACACTGTGACAAGAGATTCGGTCAGTCATCAGTTTTGAAATCACATGAGAGGATCCACACTGGAGAAAAACCTTACAAGTGTTTACACTGTGACCAGAGATTCAGCCAGTCATCAAATCTGAAAAAACATGAGAAGATCCACAGCGGAGAAAAACCTTACAAGTGTTCACACTGTGACAAGAGATTCAATTATTCATCATATCTGAAATCACATGAGAAGGTCCACACTGGAGAAAAACCTTACAAGTGTTCACACTGTGACAAGAGATGCAATGCGTTATCACATCTGAAAACACATGAGAGGATCCACACTGGAGAAAAGCATTACAAGTGTTCACACTGTGACAAGAGATTCAGTCAGTCATCAAATCTGAAAACACACGAGAGGATCCACAGCAGAGAGAAGCCGCACATGTGTGATCAGTGTGGAAAGAGCTTCACTTTTAAAAGTCAGCTGAAGATACACAAGAAGATCTGTTAGATCCAGGACTGGAAGTGGCTGAGATCCATTGGGGGGACTCTAGTTGGGAAGATTTTACTTTTAACACCCTGGGGTCGGCAATCACGTCGGCGTGATCTGCTCGCTCTGCTCGATCAGTGCAAAAGAGACTCAAAATACTCTGTTGATTTTGATCTTACATAAGTGATATACATCATTCGATTCTGTTAAGTGTCTATTTTTGTGTATACTCAAAATAAAAAGAAAGTGTTGTGCTTTTTGCCAAATACAGAAAAATAAACACGATGCAAGTTCTGCCTTCTCTCTGTCAGTGAAGTCCATTCTAAACTGCGTCTGAAAATGAACTGTAACTCAGTGAATACTCAGTCCCACAGGTATACAGACACACCGGCATATATCTTAAATTCTCTTCTTTTAAATGAATTTTTTTTTATAAAAAAACAAATATTCTCAGTTTATGTAAAACTGTATGAAAAGAGAGCGATGTCAGTCGTTCTCATTTCATCTCATTAAGTGTTAGTGTGACCACGCCCACAGAGAGCTCGCACTATTCAAACGCAAATGAACGTGCTTAAACTTTTGATGCAAAAATACGGCCAAAAGCATTGCAGGCCTGTGAACAGCAATTTGCAACCCAAAAGCATTGCAGGCCTGTGAACAGCAATTTGCAACCAGAAAGCATTGCAGGCCTGTGAACAGCAATTTGCAACCAGAAACAACAGACCAGGATCTGCAAAACAGATTCATCCCTTAAAACCAACATTTGTGTAAAAAATAAACTGTTGAGTCTTGTGCTTTGGGCTTCTGTACATGTGATGGAGGCATGCACAGGGCCAGTAGGGGGTGTGGTCTCAATAGCCATGCAGTAAGCAGTGTGCTATGTGCATGTGATTGAGGAATGGCATGGATATTCAAGTGTATTTGAATGGCATCTGTTTGTTTTAGTCAAGATTATACTAAAATATACTTTCCTCAACTATATTTAAGTTCCCTATGAAGAGCCAACCTTCAAATTTGAAAATTCCTAGTTTATTCCCGTTTATTCACATAAATTCCTGTTAATTCCCTTAAATTAAAAAAGTGGTAAAGTTTACATCTTTGAAAATTCCCAGAATTTTGCAACCCTACTCAGGATTCCCACGTGGTTGTCAAAGGGTTGGTTGAGACCCCCTTTGAAATTCTGGAGTCGACTGAGGCCAAGAACCTTTCCCTAAAAGTGTGGCTTTTTTATTGGCCATTACTTCTTTGAGGAGGGTAGGAGATCTTCAGGCGCTCTCTACATGTCATGGTTACCTGGAGTTTGCTCCAGGTGACATTAAAGCCATCATACATCCCAGGCCGGGATATTTGCCTAAGGTGCCATCCAATGTGGCACGGCCTACGATTCTGCAGGAAACGAAAAACGAAAATAACTGGCTTCCGGTGGTGGTCGGTGCGCGTTCATGGAGATGGTTGCTGGCATATGACGTAGGACGTAACGCAGGAAGCGTCGTGACGTAGAACGAGCGTGACAGCGCAGCCAGAGAGCAGAGAAAAACAAAACTCTACGTTCGCTCTACGTCATGACGTCATTCATCTCCATAAACGCGCGCCGACCGCCACCGGAAGCCAGTTATTTTCGTTTATAAAGTTTTAAATATGTATATTTTTACGACAAAACTGCACGGATTACCCTCAGAAGGCCTTCGTTTATCCCCCTGGAGCCGGATGGATTATTTTTGTGAAGGATGCATGCACATTTTGCGACTTGAATCTGCTGGACCCCATTGCTTCACATTATAACCACTGAAAGATCTAAGACATTTTCTAAAATAACTGAAAATGTGTTCGTCTGAAAAAAGATTGAAATATGCATCTCGAACGGCTTGAGGGTGAGTAAATCATGGCTTAAATATCATTTTTGGGCGAACTATCCCTTTAATAACTAATTTCCAAAGGGGTGTCACCAATCAGAGCGATCGTCATCGTGTAAAGCCATGCGCCATATGTGATGAGAAAACGGAGACAAGCGAGTTTGGCAAAAGGTACTTCCCCACGCCACACTCCCTACAGCCTTCGCCACTGTAGATACTGAATTTACACATGTATTTTTGAATATTGTGTGGTCCAGTCAGAGATTTGTGGGTGGCGTTAGTGTAAATAGCATTTGCCAACAAGACAGGCTATTTATATTTATGGCTCGTTTCCACCAAGCGGTACGGGACTGTACAGTACAGTACGAAGCAGGACGGTAAACCCTGATCCGGCCATCGTTTCCACTACCAACAGTACCCTTTGAAGTGGTTGGATTGAATCCACTGTTGCTTCAGTGTATAAGTAATGAGTGATTAATAATCAAGGATAAGCATTTCTACATAAATTATTTCTATATTCAATGAGTAATTCAAATATACTTTTAATCATATGTTTACTGTGAGTGTTAACCAGCTGCTTTAGGGTACATTCTGATGTAAACCTCAACATGTGTTGTCTATATGTTTCTAGCTGACGAGTTAAGGTTACAGGCGTCCAACTATACGTGACTTCACCTGATTTACAGAATTGTACCTCTTTCATGCTCAGGCCCTCTTCAACCTTTGAGAAACTACGATTCCTTAGTGCTTCTGTGTGTGCATTGGATGTTCTATGCAGGTCCTGTATAGGAGCATAGGTATGCAACAACAAAGACACCTTTCCACAACCTCTGAGGTCACCACAGGACTAAATCTAGGAATCGGACGACAACTACTGGTCATTTCTAGGCTTGATTACGATAAAATGCTCTTCTGGCTAGACTTCCATCATGTGCAGCTGAACCTCTACAAATGATTAAGAATGCTGCAGCTCGTCTTGTCTTCAACGATCCCAAAAGGGCCCACGTCACTCCTCTATTCATCTGTCTGCACTGGCTACCACTTGCTGCTCGTATCAAGTTCAAGGCATTGACGCTTGTTTACATATCTACCACAGGCTCAGCTTCTTCCTACTTTCACTCGCTCCTACAAGTCTCCTACGAGGCCAGAAGCCTACACTCAGTCAAAGAGCGACTGTTTGTGACACCATCACAGAGAGCCACATAATTACTCTCTAGAACACTCTCATTCACGGTTCCATGCAGGTGAAATGATCTTCCCACCCTCATCCGTAATGCAGAATCCCTGACAACATTCAAAAGACAACTGAAAACTCATCTCTTCCGTGAACACTTAACCAAAATCTCATATCCTGATAACAATAAATATAACAATATAGTACCTTTTCTGTAAATTCAATCAATTAATAGTTTTATATATTTATATTTGTCACATGGAAGTGACTATTTCTTAAAAGAGAGAGAAAACCAAAATACATGGAAGCAGAGAAATGCTTAGAAATGCAGTGCAACAACATACAAACCTTTGCAGTGAATAAATGAGAAAATCATTTCATGATCGTGTTCACAACCCCTTCTGGCAGGGCAATGGGTATCCGTTGATTATCCATGCATGCAGAGACCAGCGCTCTGGATGAGGATGCCAAATCGAGCCGCCGGCTTGAGAGAGATCTCCTCTCACCGTGATCGGCCATGGGGCTAAGTCTGACAGCCGCATCAGCTCTGGGAATGACGTTTGGTTCTCCCATCGCGGGGCTATGAGGAGCACCGAGTGGCGCGCTTCCCTGATTCTCCTGATGACATGTGGTAGCAGTGAGATCGGAGGGAAAGCGTACAGCGGGCAGCTCGAGATGCAGGGGGCTATGCTGGGCAGACACGAAGAAGAGTTGTCTGCTGCCCGTCAAGCCGTTGAGGCTTTGGCCACCCAGGTGACCGATCTTTCAATGCAACTTCATCATCTCCATGCTGCTCCGCCATCACCAAGAACTCTCGATGCTCATGAACCCAGAGTCAACAATTCTCCCTGCTATGCTGGTGAGCCCACGAGTTCCGTTCTTTCCTTACCCAATGTGAGGTTGTGTTTTCACTACAGCCCTCAACTTATTCCAAGGATCGCTCCCGAATCGCCTACGTGGTCTCCCTTCTGACAGGATGAGCACGGGAATGGGGAACTGCTGTGTGGAACGCTGAAGCTGACTGGCTTGATCATTACACTCTCTTCAAGGAGGAGATGATTTGAGTGTTTGACCGTTCTGCACATGGACCTGAAGCTTCGCACCTTCTTTCTACTCTCCGCCAAGGGAAGAGGTCCGCCGCTGATTTCTCTATTGAATTCCACACACTGGCCACCTCCTGTGAATGGAACGAACCCGCTCTGGTCACTCGTTTCCTGGAGGGTTTGAATGCTGACATTAAAGACGAGGTACTCTCCCGTGAGACTCCATCTCGTCTAGATCCTCTGATCGACCTGGCTATCCCCATGGAGAAGCGTTTTGACATACGCCGCCGAGCTCGTAGTCTGGAGAAGTCACTCCTTTCTGCTCCTGCTTCCACTTCCTCTCCCTCCGCTAGCTCTGACTCTGAACCCATGCAGCTGGGGGGAATTCGCATAACCACCGCGGAGCGTCAACGGCGTATCACTAATCGCCTTTGTTTGTATTGCGGAGCGGCAGATCACTTTGTCTCATCCTGTCAAGTAAAAGCCAACGCTCACCAGTAGAGAGAGGGTTACTGGTGAGTGCATCTGTCCTAGCCCCTCCTTCACGCACTAGCAACTACTTTTCCGGTCAACCTCGGCTGGCCCAGTGCTGCTGTCTCCTGTCAAGCGTTGATCGACTCAGGAGCTGAGGTAAGTTTTGTGGATGAATCCTGGGCTCTCGATCAGGGCATCCCTCTCATTGATCTTAAGGAGGCTACTTCTGTTTATGCCCTTGATGGTAGCATTCTCACTAATGTTCGCCGTGCTAACATTCCGGTGAGTCTCACCGTCTCTGGCAATTATCGAGAGACTATTTCTTTTTTAATTTTTCATTCTCCTTTTACTCCCGTGGTTTTGGGCCAACCCTGGCTCGTTGAACACAGTCCTCAGATTAATTGGTGCAGAGGAACTATCCTCTCCTGGAAATTATCGTGTCATGTTAAATGTTTAGTGTCTGCTGTTCCTCCTGTGTCTTCTGTGTTTCAGGAAGAGCCACGTGATTTGTCTGAAGTGCCAAGAAAATATCACGATTTCGGGCGGTCTTCAGTCGTTCCCAGGCATCTTCTCCTCCCCATCGACCTTATGACTGCTCTATCGACCTTCTTCCTGGGACCTCTCCCCCTCGCGGGAGGCTTTACTCTCTGTCGGGACCGGAGCATGAGGCACTCGAGAATTACCTTTCCGAATCGCTAGACGCAGGTACCATTGTTCCTTCCTCCTCTCCTGCCGGTGCGGGGTTCTTCTTTGTGAAAATTAAGGATGGTTCCTTTGGTCCCTGCATAGGCTATCGAGGGTTGATCGACATAACGGTTAAGAATCGTTATCCCTTGCCGCTTATGTCGTCGGCTTTTGAAGTCTTGCAGGGAGCTAAAGTTTTCACCAAGTTGGATCTCCGCAACGCTTATCATTTGATTCGCATCAAGGAAGGAGATGAGTGGAAGACGACGTTTAACACACCCTTAGGGCACTTTGAATATCATGTTTTACCTTTCAATTTGGTCAACGCCCCAGCTGTCTTTCAGGCTTTAGTCAATGACTTTTTAAGAGACATGCTGAACATTTTCGTTTTTGTGTATCTCAATGATATTTTGATTTTATCCACCTCTCTCCAGGTGCATGTATAGCACGTTCAGCATGTTCTTCAATGTCTTTTGGAGAATCGTTTATTTGTTAAAGCAAAGAAATGTACATTCCATGCCCAGTCGGTCACGTTCTTGGGCTCGGTCATTTTGGCGGAGGGGATCAGCATGGATTCTTCCAAGGTCCACGCTGTTACTAATTGGCCAATTCCTGATTCTCGCGTCGCACTCCAACGGTTTCTGGGGTTCGCAAATTTTTTTGACGCTTCATCCGTAACTTTAGTCAAGTCGCTGCCCCACTCACCGAGCTCACGTCTATCAAGACCCGTTTTGTTTGGTCCTCGGCCGCTCTGGGCTGGGTTTCCCGATAATGTTGTCTCTTAGCGTGCTACGAAGACTCATAAGGTATAACTTAACTAAAGGTATACCATTACTAGGCGTGTTTCCCAAACTATACCTTATAAAGCTGCTTAAGATATGCCTTCTTACGTGCAACGTTACCCGGTGCTGTCCGTGGCGATGGTGCTGAATTAGTTGACATCGATGGCTCGAGAATCAATTATTCTCTTGTGCAGGGGCTGTTTCACTGCTTTATGCTAGAAAGCGGTGTTCTTTATAAAAGAAGCACTTCAGAAATAGTTGAAATTACATTTATTAGGACTATTGAATATTATAAAAAATAATCCAAACTATAATAGCCTATAATAGCCTAGCCTACATATTTTAAAATTGTAACATATATTGCTGCCACAATAACCATTTAAAAAAAATGTACGTGCTTTCATCTCTTTCCCATTTTTGTTCGCTGAGGTGGAGCTGCGATTAAATATTGTTCATGTAAATACTTTCCAGCATTTCAGTAATAAAAGTTTATATCTTACGTACGGTGCTCAGCAGTGATCAAAAAGGATTTAAACACTGAATTTTGAATCTCTTGTTGTAAACTCAGAGATGTGGATTCAGACGGCAATTAAATTACCACATGACCTGTTTGTCAAAAAACAGTAGGTACTAATTTGGACAGGGATTTTTACGCGGATTGGGAGAGAAAAAACACTGATATTATGGATTCGGACGGCACTAAAATCACCAACTTACCCCTGTAAATGTTTAAAATACCGGACGAGCCCATGAGAAACAATATTAGCGTCCGAATAGAACTTAACTGACAGTAGCCTATGCTTTCACTGGCCTTTAAAAGCGCTCTTTTATTAAATTAATAATAATATATAATAATAATATAATTAAAATTCTAACAACAATCAGTGTGATTGACAATTTTATTCTTTGCATGAAAACACTTGAATTAGCCTAAATGAACACTGTCTGTGTGTATTAAAACTTCAAAATTATTTTCATATAGACCTGCAACAGTGATAAGGTAAAGCTAAGAGAGGTTCAGACCAACCTTCCGAACATATGACTTACAGAAGGTATACTTGACTAAGAACATTTCAGGAAACACGTATTAACGATAAGGTACAGCTTAAGGTGTAACTTAAGAACGACGTAGCATTAAGAAGGTTTCGGGAAACCCAGCCCAAGCCGCTTTTGATCTCCTAAAGTCTCTCTTTACGTCTGCCCCTATTCTCTCTACTCCAGATGTCTCCAAGCAGTTTATCGTCGAGGTCGACGCATCGGAGGTGGGCGTGGGGGCAATCCTTTCCCAGCGTTCCTCCTCTGATGGGAAGATTCACCCCTGTGCGTATTTTTCGCATCGCCTCACACCCGCTGAATGAAATTATGATGTCGGTAATCGCGAACTGCTGTTTGAAGGTCGAAGATCGATCTTTAGTGAATGCGACTCCAGACAGATCACAAGAGTAATGCTTCTTAGAAAAAAAAAAAAAAAAAAACGTTAATAAACCGCACTCTTTAATTGAAACATGTCGAGGATTTAGTCAAAAGAAAATGTCGAGGATAGTAGCAGCAGTGTTAAGCTGTACTTACACTTCAAATGCTCCTCCTGCAGTTAGTTTACCTGTTCTGTGTGTTACCTGTGAGAGAAGGACCCTGATTGGTGCACAACACTCAATAAACATGATCAGACACTGACCGATGACCCGCATGAGCTAATGATTATCTACATGATTTCAATAACAGTCACATAAACAGATCTGATAAGCCGCTTTGTCAAGATGGCCGACTCACTTCAGCAGCTGTTTGATTCTCACATGCACAGAACTTGTCATACTCTATCAAAGAGTTCAAAACATTATGAATTTAAATAATTATTCATTCAAAAAATGGAAATATCAATATTAGCAAAAATTTGTGTGTTGTAAAAATAGCAAGTACACATATCAGTTATTTATTTCTTACTAGTAAATCTATAATTTGTGATAGCAATAAATACGTAGTTACTATATAAATGCTTGATATTGAGAGTTACATTCATTTTCACTAGTTGAAATGTTAATTCCTGTCTCAGCATTAAACACCAGAATGAGACGGTATGTAATTTTCTTTTAAATTGTACACAAAACTCTGTAAAACCTACAAAAATATCTCTGAATTAACAACAGCCATTATTTTAAGAATTTTGACATTACTGACAAATTACAGTAATTCCCATTTTTTATACAGGAAAAATTACTGTATTTTTGTACAGTATTTTTTAGTCTTTCTTTTTTACATACAAATGTAATAATCTGTAATTAAACAGTAACAAAACAGTTAAATGATAAAATGGTCAAATGACTGAAATTGTTTATTTCTGTAACACAAGGAGAAAGATATTTCCTCTGGCGACAGAGTTGGCATATTTTATTTTTAACTTCACAAAGTTGGTCACATACAATTACAATCAATTACTATATTGTTACGCAACATCACTGAACTTTCAATTTAACATTATTTGTAAAATTAATGTATTACATTACAAAAAAATATATGTTTTTGCTGGAGCACATGACCAGGTGCACTTCTGCTGGGGGAAGGGGAGTGGTTTCACTAATGTCGCCACTAGAGGTCCCACAACAATTACTGACAATTATTAAATTATTCATTTTTGTGAAAGGCATAACATTTCCATTATACCATGGTCTGGGTGAATACTCGATTCTGATTGGCTGCAGGGTGTCCATTAAAAAGTGATAATGTACACCTAGGAAAGGCGTCCTGTCAATTTGCCTGATGACAGTTCTAAATGATTGCGCTGGCTCAAACTCACTGATCAACTGCTGCGGTCGGGTCGCTGTGGCCACGTTGCTTGGCAACGCCTGTATACGGGAGATATTAAATAGTGCGCTCGACTTAATAAATAAAAACCCTCACGATTTTTACTCTAAAACACATTAAAGTATTATTAATTGATTAAATATTTCTTTCTTTCGTAAGTGACCATGGTATAAGCGGGTTAATGCCCTTCGAGGTGTCCATTGTCAGGTATTAATGGACTTCGGCGGAGGCAACCGTCCTCCGCGCAAATACCTGATAATGGACACCTCGTCGGGCATTAACCCTTACATCTCATTAACCTAACATCTCTTTAACCCTGTTGCAGTTGGCTAACTTTTTGTTATGTAGGCCTACTAGAAGTTTATACTGTTGTAGAGCCCTTAATAATACAAATACAAAATTGAATAATAATTTTAGAAATTATTTAGTTGTTTAATGAAATTACTTGAAATATTTATCCTAATCTGTTTCAATATATGAGGCTTTTAATTGTGTTTTAAATTCAGTTTTGATGAAAAGAAAACCCTTATTTTACAGCATGGAAGCAGCAGATTTCCTGTGTATGTACGAGACTTCCTTTTCATAAGCCGCAGCTCACCGTGCGATTCTCGTCTGATGTGTGATCGACTTA
The DNA here is from genome assembly GCF_963993115.1 of Abramis brama. Lineage (NCBI taxonomy): Eukaryota > Metazoa > Chordata > Actinopteri > Cypriniformes > Leuciscidae > Abramis > Abramis brama. Next base: position 53,157,812 of record NC_139963.1, on the reverse strand, counting down.
ATGTGCAGTAAATGGTAAAACTGTTTCACTAGTGTGCTTATGGACCCTTTTCACATTTCCAGGTTTCTCAAGAAGTGGAAGTTGTCATAGTTGGGTAAACTTCTAAAGTGGTGAATGGGAGACGACAGCCAATATAATTTTTGTAAAAGAAAAATAGTTTCCACAACTTTCCAAAATAGGGAAAAAAATATATAGAGAGATTGATTCTGTTGGTCAGAAGTAAGAAAGATGTCAAATTTGCAGTCACTCCCTCAGACGTTGTAGCAGCGATAATACATTTTTTACTACCAATGTAATATAACACATTTACATTTTACATTTACATTTATTCATTTAGCTGACGCTTTTATCCAAAGCGACTTACAATTGCTATACATGTCAGAGGTCGCACGCCTCTGGAGCAACTAGGGGTTAAGTGTCTTGCTCAGGGACACATTGGTGTCTCACAGTGGATTCGAACCCGGGTCTCTCACACCAAAGGCATGTGTCTTATCCACTGCGCCATCACCACCACCCAGCACAAAGTATAGCGTTATAAATGTGAATACAACTTTTCATAAATGTAAATATTAAAAACTTTACTAGATTTGCGATGTTGATAACTATGGAAACGTGTCATCACAATCCATGAAAAAGGTCCATTATGTTAATAAATTAAAATAATCTGAAAACAAATACCAGTTTACAACGTAAACAGTAATGAACTGTTTTTGCACAGCTAAAATAACTGGAGATGCCCGACACTGAAACCCTTGTTCATTCAAAATTAAAATGGCGGTGCCTGCTCTTATCGTTTTTTTCTGCGTTGACTGAAGAAGATATGATGAACTTGCATGGTTAGTTTGACTCCATCATAGTTGAGGAAGTTGCACATGGCTTGATGTGTTGGGCCTGCTGACCCGCGACCACATGGTTGGACCTTATGGTCGGACGTTTCCGGTCACACACATGCACAGCGACCAGTGGAAGCAGGAAGAGAGAGAAGAGCTTGTGTAGATGACAAGCAGGAAAATTCCTCTGTTGGTGGTTAGACATGGGCCTTGCCGTTTTAGTCCATTTATACTTATACTATGATAAATATAACAAACACACACTGGATTCTGTAAGGAGGTAATGTACACTAAAGTGTGAGTCATTAAAAGAGTATTAATTAGATAGGAGACACGTTACAGGCGGGGTTACATTAGTTCTCTCATAAAGTATGCATGAAATGAATACAAATGGTAAATGGTAAATGGTAAATGGACTGCATTTATATAGCGCTTTCACAGACCCAATGGCCACCAAAGCGCTTTACAATATTGCCTCACATTCACCCATTCACTCACTCATTCATACACCGACGGCGGTGTCAGCCATGCAAGGCGATCCAGCTCGTCGGGGTCTCAAATGCAAGAGATAGTATACAAGACATAATACAATTAAACACACAATGTCCTGGGATGCATGTTCATTTATAGATCAGTTTGTATATATAAATGAATGCAGGGAAGTCTGTTTTAAGGGCTATGGATCTTTCCTATGGCTCGATTCAAATGAGTTCTGGATTCTTTTAAGTCGTAAAACCATGGCAAGCAGATGCCTGGTTCTATTACTTTTGGGGTTGTCACAGACACCTTATTTTCTGGTTGTGAGGTGTTTTAAAGATTCTTTGTTAAATATAACAAATACTTGAGTCTGATTTATCTCAGTCATTACACAGGTCTAATCTGTTGGAGTAGAAAAAGTTACGCTGAGACAAAAAACAAGATCCTGATCCTGAAACTTCAGGAATATATTGAATCAAACACTGATATAATAGATTAACAAAGCAGTTATGAAAGCAGTGACTGTGTTCAGTTTCAGATTCAGTCCTGCTCAGTTGTTACAGCGTCACTTGCAGTGCATTGCTGTATTGCCGTAATTGATGCATATTTCAATATAAGCAATGTGACACATAAGCTTCTCTAATCAACATAAGCCAAAAAAGAAGCTTTAGCATTCATTGTTGTAAGAGTCCATTTCATAGATAGTTTCTATATATTGACAATAACAAAAGGACAATTTAATTGAGTTTGTGTTTGATCATTAAAGGAGCCGTATGTAAGATTGTGGCCAAAACTGGTACTGCAATCACTTTCAAATTGGTGTATCCCCTCCCCCTCCCCCAGACTCGAGGTTGCCAGATAGGCTGCAGGATCCAGCAGGAACGTAGACTGCTACGTAGCTGTGGTAACTAGAGCAGAGCTGGCAACCCGGATGCCGAAACACTACTGACTTCGTGATTGGTAGATAGGTGGAGGGTGGAGCATCAGGTCAAAACACAAGAAGACAACATCAACATCAGTTGAGGGCTGCAACTTCACTTTTTAAATGACAATATCCTGGCCGGACTACTGTTGTCAGTGATATAAGTATTTGAAATGAACATTATTTCTTAATGTCTAGTGACATATCAGGGCCATTTTATGATTAATTGAAATACATTTCTTACATACAGCTCCTTTAATGATTCTCTCACTGAACTCCACACATCTTCTGTTTTGCTAGTTTACCTGTGGCTCTGAATGTAAGTCGAACAGCCTCTCCACGACTGATTCCTATGCTCTCAGCCTCCTTTATGGCACTCTCCCTCTCCTCAGAGCTCACCACCACCTTACCCAAGATTCTAGCTATAGATGTCATTTGAATATCAGAAATCGTAATCCGTTCAGCTTCATGTCGTGACTCCTCTGCTAAACGCCAGTACATTTCCTGCCATTCTGTTAAAATGCCCCCTTTCTGCTTCTGTTTGAGCTGCTCCACTTTCTCACGCAGTTTCTGCTTCTGAATCTCCTTAATGCATTTCTCTGTTCCCTCAAACAAATCATTTGTAAAGTGTCCTCTATTTTCTTCTACCATCTTCTCTATTTTACTGAGCAGATCTTTAAACTGTGGGTAACTGGAAGACTCGTTGTCTAAACAGAAGAACCTGTTTCCACAACTCTCTACAAGTTTTTTAAGATCTGGATCACTTTCCAGTAGAAACTCTTCAATGGTTTTATTTTTCTTCTCTAACTGATCTTTATGGGTGAAGAGGATCATGGTGTATTTTTTAATATTTTCTCCAAACACTTCTTTTAGCTCCTTTATTGTGTTTTTCTCCTCCTCAGTGAATCGACCCAGTTTAATCACAATAATAAAAGCGTGAGGTCCAGGTGACGAGTATGTTATGCATTTCACTAATTCAGTAATAACCTCCTCTTTATTGAGTTCATTATCATAAAGTCCAGGTGTGTCAATCACTGAGATCTTTTTTCCCATCCTTTCATTGGTTTCTAACTGGCACTGTTTCGTCTGAGAGTTTGAACTCATGGAGGATTTGAACACACTTTTGCCGATGATGGTGTTTCCTGCTGCACTTTTCCCAGCCCCAGTTTTTCCCAGCATAACCAGCCTGATCTTGTCTTTCTTCTCGGGAATCTGAATCTCATCTTCAGCAGTTGAACTTTCTCCTGAAACTACATCAAACCGAAAACACAAATCAGTCATGGTATCAGTGTGATTTTTGAATTCTACAACACATGTAAGGCATTTGCTGATAATCATAACTAATTACAGCACAATAAATATCACTGCTTTACATTTAATGAACAGGAAAGCATAATCCATTGCATAATCTATTACTGAAGTAATTAACAATAATAAAGCAACTTACAATTGGTTACAGTCTCCTTGCTGTTAGTCCTCATCCGTTCCATGATATATTTCCCTCCGTTCTCCGTCATCACTCCTTCAATCTTCTGCAGTAGATCTCGTTTCTGATCTACTGATTTACTCCTGTTATTGAAACAGTGAAACTTTCCTTCACATTCAGTCACCAGTCGCTGGAGATCCACATGGTTTTCCAGATATTCATCAATGGTCTGCGGTTCATCCAGATCTTCCAGATCATCCTCACGTGTGAACAGAATCATGATGTACTTCTGAACTTCAGGACCAAATAAACCTTTAATATCATCCAGGATCTCTTCCTCATTTTCTACAGGTTCCTCTAGAGGAACGGTGAGCAGAACTGCACTGAGACCTTCTGAACATCGAGAGACCAGCTGATCCTTCATCATCTCCAGCTTCTCTTTATTCAGATCTGGATCCAGTAGATCTGGACAATCAATCACAGCAACCTGCTTCTCTCCAATCTGTGTTTTACCCTCACAAACTTCAGACTCTTGCTTCTTCTTATGTTTGTGCACTTTAAACTTCTTTTCTCCCAGTATAGTGTTTCCAGATGAGCTTTTTCCAGAACCGTTCCTGCCCATCAGGAGAAGAAGGATCTCTGGATCACCTGAACTGGAGCAGATCGCTGACATCCCTGAAAGAGAAAGAACAATGGGGCCCTATTTCAACGATCTGAAACGCAAGTATCACGCGCGAAACGCAAGTAACTTTGTGGGCGGGTCTTGGGCGCTGTTGCTATTATACCGGCGGGATAAATGACTCTTGCGCCCGACGCAAATCTAAAATGGGTTGGTCTGAAGTAGCTTCATTATTCATAGGTGTGGTTTGGGCGTAACGTGAAATAAACCAATCAGAGCGTCATCTAACATTCCCTTTAAGAGCAGGCGCGCTTGTTTTATGGCGGATTGCTATTATAACGGCGGATTTGCCAGGCGCACCAGGAGCGGTTCACAGCCGAGGAGACCGACGTTCTCATCAGGGCCGTAAAAGACAGAGAAGTGACATTGGGGATGGAGAAACACACCGAAATTAGCTTTGGTTAAACAGGCGTATAATCATTTGGGTAAATGTGTAAGCTAGATTTATGCCTATTTTTTCACATCTTCATGGACACAACAATGATTTCCCTCGTGTGGTAATATTTTTCCTTGTAATAATGTATGGTTTTCTAAAAATGAGAGCTGCTGCATCTGTGTGTAGATGAGATAAGCAAAGTGCATGCGCGTATGCACATGCTACATTGATTATGGCCAAGCATGCGCCCTTAAAATAGCATATGAATAACGCGCCACTGACTTTAGACTAGGTTTTTCCTGGTCAGTGGCGGAATTGTTTTCTAAACCTGCAAAATAGCACCAGGGAACGTTTGCGCCGGAACACGCCTCCTCTTTTCGCTGAACCGCCCCCGGGAGCGCAAATGCATTTGCTAGTTTACCGACGTGCGTCTGTGGAGGGAAAAGTCTGCTGTGCGTCGGGTGCAAAATAGGAATGATACATGCGTTGGTGTACAAAGTCAATTGCGCTAGGTGCAAGATAGGGCCCATGGAATATGATTGTTAAAAAAACGTAAAATTTGACTTAAAATTTGTTATTTTCTCCGTCAGTGATTCTGCTTGTTAAACATCAGGTGTCTTCAATAATGATCAATCATCACTCAATTAATCACTTAATTATCACTTTAACGCTGCTTCAGTGTTAATGCTATAGGCTACATTAGCCAATTGGGAGCACTGCACTACTCTAATAAAATCACTAATTACATGCAGAATTACATAAAAAAGTGTGCACATAATACATCAGCCTAATTTTGTTTCTGAATAAATTGATTGGCAGTAATTGATGTCAAGTTCACAAATCTGATTTAACTTAATCATCAGAAGCTATCTGTCACAGACGCTCATTCTTAGTTTTATTATCATGGACTTTTAGTTGGTTTTCACCAGTTTCCTGTCTTCCTTTGTTCGGTTTTCTCACCACTCTTTAGTTGTCATGGTAACAGATATGATTAGTTTTCAGTTCAGCTGTGTGTTATTAATTACCCTCGTTAATTAATTACCCTTGGTGTGATGTACAGACGACACCACTGTCAAAATGATCCCCATTCACACGGAAAATGACTAGAAAACCCTGTATTCTGCTGCCAGGCCAGTAGATGGCGATGACTGAACACATAATACCGCATTTTTATTGTTTACACAGAGACCGTTTTCAAAAACTTGTACTTTGAAACCCTTTTTCAAAAGTTTGCGTTTTCAGGCACCCAGAACGTCATTGTCCTGTCAAATAAAATGTATTAAATTTTCATTTTTTTAAAAATGTTTTTATAGTTGAAAAACAGCCCCTAAGTTGCTGTTTTTGCCACTCATTGTCTGGTCATGTCAATGTATAGCGGTTGTGTTTGTTTGCCTGCCTTGTTTGGAAAACCTTCTGTGTGGAATATTAAAGCCTTTTGACCCTGATCTTCATCTTCATCGTGTTTCCTGCAACCGTGTGTGACACTATTGCCCTTAGAAAATTGAAAACGGAATGAAAAATTAAATTAATATACAGGGAGGGAGTTTTTGGATCAGAAAGAGACCACTTACTACATTTAAAACATTTGAATGAATGTTTGAACAATGAACATTATTTGACAGCAGCCAAAGAAAAGCTAAAGCAAGAAGAACGGGGACCAAGAGCCCTACTAAAGCAAACACTGATCACCACAATGGTGACACTTCAAATGAAATATCAACATCTAAACCTCTATTAATTCCCACTAAGATCTTCTATAGATGTCTGACAGAAATAGTCAAAGTATCTGTATTTTATGTCTGTGATTAAGAGCAGCACAAGTGTCTGAGCCAGAAAGTCTTTCCTTCAGATCTGGTTTCTCTCATGATCCAAAGATGTGTGATTTATATATTTGTATTTTATGTTCATGATTTTTGGACAAACACAAACTGTCTGTGAGTTGCTTTGCAATTACAAATGTAAATTACATTGAAATAAACATGAGTTTTAATTTAATGCATCCTGAGTGTTTATTTGGTCCAGAAAAAGTATGAATTGTCTAAATGAGACCATAAATGATGTTGAAAATATGTCCACAATGGCCACATTTGAACCAGTTTTTAACCTTGTACAGAGGATCCATGAACGTCTTTATCAGACGTGCAGAACACGTCAAAAAAGACGTCATACAACTTTCATTCTGGCTCCTCAGTGGACGTCTCTTAAACGTACGACTTTTCTGACAAAGACGTTGAAAATAGGGGTGGGAGAAAAAATCGATTCTTAGATGCATCGCGATGCAGACGTGGACGATTCTGAATCGATTCAAAAATGTCAAAAAATCGATTCTCTAATTTTTATTTTTATTTCCCTAATAACGTATATTAATATTTTCATGTAATATTCCCTAAGAACGCAAAAGGCGGAACTCGGACGTGCAGTGCGCGTGCAGTCTGTGGCGTGCACATAACAGACTCGCGCACTTAACAGACGCATGTGTCACAGGTCGGGGTGGGCCAAGCCAGACTGCACCCACCCCTGGAAACCGGGTACCACCTCGAGGAACGTGTCAAGGACCAGACAGACAAGAGAATAAAGGAATAACAGTTTTCTTTATTAAGTTAAGAACAGTAATTTGAAAAATCCTAATTAAAATCTTCTTCCTTGTCACCAGAGGGAATTCGATAGCCCCCTGGACCGTAGAGGGAAGAACGATCGTGGCGGCCCTGCAGCTCGATGGAGGGGGATCAGGAGGAAAGCTCACGCCGTCCAGGTAGGTCACTGGGTAAGTACTCTTTACAGGACTCAAGAGGAAGTCGTGGTTATACGGACCCCATTCGGACTGGAACCAGGTAAGTACTCGCGGGCGGGGATGAAACAAGTCTCGGATGCTGTCCAGAGGTAAGTACCCAGGGAGCGGTGGCCTCAGACTCGGACGGAGCACAGGGACGCAGGTGGCGAGCGGACCGGGCCAGGAGGGGAAGCAGGTAAGTATATCCCGGTAGGTGTCCTCTATGCCAGACCAAGTAGGACGGGGGCCTTTAGCCGGGGCGTGAGGGAACCTTGGACAACAGGAAGACACTTCGATCGAGGTACGTGCCGCAGCTATTCCCTTTCCTTCTAAACAACGACAGCGGCTTGCAACGCGGGCATGGAGGGCCACCAGGCAGGAGGACACTTTGAGCGAGACGCTCTCCCTCGGCTGTGCACTGCAACAATACAACAGGGTTCAACAGTATACGAGCGCTCGACAGTGATACCTTCTCTCTTTCTGAACAGGGCGGAGGCCTTCAACAGGGCATGTGGAGACCACCAGGCGGAGGGGACACTTTGAGCGAGACACTCCACTTCAGCTGTGCGCTGTAACCAGGTAGCAGGGTTTAACTATTCAACAGCATATGAAACATCCAGTTGAAATACCTTCTCTCTTTCTGAACAGGGCAGAAGCTTTCGATGCGGCGCGTGAAGACCACCAGACGGGGAAGACACTTAGAGCGAGACACTCCACTTCAGCAGTACACTGTATCAATGTAACAGGGTTTAACTGTTCAACAGCATATGAAACATTCAGTTGAAATACCTTCTCTCTTCTGAACAGGGCAGCAGCTTCCAATAGGAGCGTGTGGAGACCACCAGACGAAGAGGATGCTTTAAGCGAGACACTCCACTTCAGCTGTGCACTGTAACAATGCAACAGGATTTAACCATTCAACAGTAGATGAAACATTCAGCTGCAATACCTTCTCTCGTTCTGAACAGGGCAGCGGCTTTCAATAGAAGCGTGTGGAGACCACCAGACGGGGAGGATGCTTTAAGCGAGACACTCCACTTCAGCTGTACACTGTAACAATGCAACAGGATTTAACCATTCAACAGTAGATGAAACATTCAGCTGCAATACCTTCTCTCGTTCTGAACAGGGCAGCGGCTTTCAATAGGAGCGTGTGGAGACCACCAGACGGGGAGGATGCTTTAAGCGAGACACTCCACTTCAGCTGTACACTGTAACAATGCAACAGGATTTAACCATTCGACAGTAGATGAAACATTCAGCTGCAATACCTTCTCTCGTTCTGAACAGGGCAGCGGCTTTCGATAGGAGCGTGTGGAGACCACCAGGCGGGGAGAATGCTTTAAGCAAGTCACTCCGCTTCAGCTGTACGCTGTAACAATGTAGCAGGGTTTAACAGTTCAACAGCATATATAACATTCGGCATTAACAGGGCCGGGCTGTCTCAAATGGTAAGTTGGGCGTTTGATGGGTCAAACCCTTCCTTGGAGACAGCGGGTGAAAGACTATAGAAGAGAGTGCGCAGCAGACTACTATTACTTCTCCACACGATAAACTTCACTCCATAACACAAACCGTGTGAATCGTCACTTCAGGCACTGCATTCCACTCGCACACCGTGCATTCGGGCCAGCACTCACCCACCGGTCTTTCTCCCACCAGATCAACTCTCGTCTCCCGCAAGGGCTCAACTTCTCTCCGGAGACAGCAGAAGACGGGTGCAGCAATCGTCACATTCAGCGCAGGAAGAACAAAGTTGGAGACAGATCAATAATTCACTCGGTGTACTAGTTCACTCGTGCCACACGCTTTCCAAACTCTCCACACCACTTCAGTGTTAGTGCATATAAACAACGAATCCAATACTCATCACTTTGCGTCTTTCTCACTGCTGACGATATCCCTTGGGTTTTCGTTGACAAATACTTCACTCTCTTCTTTCCACTTCTCAGCTTCAATCTTCGCCCGCTTCACAGCCCAGCCTCAAATACAAACAACCCGCCGACAAAACACAGTATCTCACGGGAGGAGAACCACCCCGACAGTCTGCTTCCTCTCTCTTTTTAAAGCCCCATCTGAATACGTGTCCCTCTCACAACGCTCTCTGTAATTATTCCACACCTGCTGTCAATCGGGCAATTGGCCTTGCTGCCATGGCAACAGATTCGCAGTGCAATAGAGACGAGTGTCCACAGGAGGTCTCCAAATAACACTGCATTCACAAGGACTTTAGTCTCTTTTCAAATTTTTTTGTCACACCGTGACATATCCCCCTGCCAAACCGTTCTAGTCCCTAGAACGGGATCCGGACACCCAATCTCCATACCTGGCTGGGGGTTGTCCCCGGTTCTCCCGTTGGGACCGTCTTGGCGGGGAATTCGGTTCCTCGGGCCTTGGCCCTATCCCCAGTCTCCGAGGGACCACAGCCCCATCCCACCACGGGAGGCGTCCACACTGGTTCAGTCGGAGGTCTCTCTACAGCTGGTTTGGGATAATTTGGACAAGGGCGCATTAGGTTTCGGTGGAGCACCCGCTCTGGACCTGCTCTCCCTTCGGGACGGATGGCATACACAGGCTGATCGAGATGCGGCTGTCGTTGGACCACATACGGCTGGGGCTCCCACCGATCACTGAGCTTACCCTTTCCTTGTCGTCGGTTATCTCGCACCAGAACTCTCTCGCCAGGCAGTAGCGGTGCACTTCGAGACGTACGGTCATACAACCTCTTGTTCTTGGCTGTGGCTTGGTGAATTCGGTCCGAGACCCGTTCATAGGCCAGTTGAAGACGTTGATGGTGTCTGGCCACCCACCCCGTTACGCTGCCTCCCTCTTCAGCTGCCGCAGTCCCCAGCAGTAGATCCACTGGTAGCCTCACATGCCTTCCGAACATCAGGTAAGTTGGTGCGTAGCCGGTCGTGCTGTGGATGCTGTTATTATATGCCTGTACCATCGCCGGGAGGTTGTCGACCCAATGTCCCTGTTGGTCACCTTCCAAGGTCCCCAAGAGACCGATCAGCGTCTGGTTAAACCTCTCACACCCTCCGTTCCCTTGAGGATGATAGGGCGTCGTATGGGTCTTCCTACATCCATACAATTGACACAACTCATGTACTACCCTGGATTCAAAATTTGGTCCTTGATCCGAATGGAACACTTCAGGACACCCGAAGGGCTGGATGACGTACCTCCACAGGGCATTAGCGGTGGTGATGGCGGTCTGGTCCAGAGTTGGGATGGCCCAGGCGTGTTTAGTGAACAGATCTGTGATCACTAAGATGTTTTGAATACGATCGACCGGCCTACCCAACGTCAGATAGTCCATAGCAATGATATGCATCGGTGCTTTGGCTCGAATGGGGACCATTGGAGCTCGAGGCTCTTTCCTGGCTTTAAACAAGGTACAGCGCGGGCAGCCCCGCAGGTAGGCCCTCGTAGTCCCCTCCATCCCAGGCCAGTAGAAGTGGCGTCGCAAGAGTGCCGTCATCCTCTCCTGCCCTTGATGACCAAGCCTGGTGTGGTAAGCCTCCAGCAGAGCGTGACACCTCCCCTCGGGAACCACTACCTGACAGACCGGGTCACCCGAGTGTGAGTCCTGGAGGGACCGACAAATCACCCCCTCCTTCAGATGGAGCCTCTCCTTCTGGCCCAGCAGGCCTCTCACAATTCGGGTTTGAGCCCGGCGTTCCGCACCCTCCGGCCAATTGCCCTGCTCCAACCAGGCCCGGACCAATGACAGGTCCTCCTCCTCGCCCTGCCACATCCTCCAGCACTGTGGATCCCATCCCCAACTTGCAGGCGGCTCCTCCGGTGGTTGCCCCGGTGCCTCCACAATGCCCACCATCATTCCCTCGTCGCGGTCTGCCTCCAGCATGGGTCTCGGATCTTCCGACCCTCCTTCAGGCCACCTAGACAGCACGTCAGTGTTGGTATGCTCCCTTCCTGGCCGGTATTGAAGCTGATAATCAAAGCTGGCCAATTGCGCCACCCACCTCTGTTCTACCGCCCCCAGCTTGGCGGTTTGCAGGTGTACCAGCGGATTGTTATCGGTCACCACGGTTACCTTTGCTCCCCATAGGTAGTCCTTGAACTTCTCACTGAGCGCCCACTTCATGGCCAGTAACTCGAGCTTAAAGGAACTATAGTTGGCATCGTTTCTCTCCGCGGGGTGTAGACTCCGACTAGCATAAGCGATAACTCTCTCTTCCTCCTGTTGTTTCTGGGCTAAGACAGCCCCCAAGCCCAGATGGCTAGCGTCCGTGTAAAGAATGAAGGGCTGTGTGAAATCGGCGTATGCCAGAATGGGTGCTTGTAACAACTCTTGCTTGAGCCTCTGAAAGGCAATCTCGCATGCCGGATCCCACTGAACCGCTGGGGACCCTCGGCCCCTGGCATGTCCCGTTCCACCCAGCAACTGGTTCATGGGTTTGGCGATCTTAGAGAAATCTTTAATGAATCTCCTGTAGTACCCCACGAAGCCGAGGAAGGATCGAACCTGGCGCACAGTCTTTGGGGCCGCCCACCCCTGTACGGCCGACACCTTCTCTGGGTCCACAGCGATTCCTGCCGCGCTCACGATATGGCCCAGGAACTTCACCTCCTTCCGGAAAAGCTGGCATTTATCCGGTTGGAGTTTCAGCCCGTACTTTTCAAGAGAGCGGAACACCTGCTCAAGATGCTGAAGATGAGACTCAAAATCAGGGGAATAGATAATCACGTCATCCAGGTACACCAGGGTGGTATCCATCAACTGGCTCCCTAAACAGCGCTGCATTAGTCGTTGGAACGTGGCAGGGGCGTTGCAGAGGCCGAACGGCATCCGGTCCCACTCATATAACCCAAAGGGGGTCGTAAAGGCCGTCTTCTCCCGGTCCCGCTCGTCCACCTGTACCTGCCAGTAGCCGCTCGCCAAGTCCAGTTTGGAATACCAGGCCGCCTGTGTGAGGCTCGTAAGGGAATCCTCGACTCGAGGCAATGGAAAAGCATCCCGCTTCGTCACTAGATTCAACCTCCGATAATCCACACAGAATCTCCATGCACCCGTCTTCTTCCTCACCAGTACAATCGGGGCCGCCCAAGGGCTGCTGCTCTCACGGATGATCCCTCTATCCAGCATCCTTCGCAAAAGAGCACGAACCTCAGAGTATAATGTCGGAGGCACCGGTCGGTAGCGCTCTCTACTGGGTGTGGCCTCTCCAGTGGGAATTTGATGCTTGACGATGTTAGTACACCCATAGTCCTCATCATGGGTGGAGAACAACTGTGGCCATTTAGATAGAAAAGCCTTAAGCCGCCTTGTCTGATCCTCCTCCAGCCCTTCTCCCCGTAGGGACTCGCCTCCAAGGTGGGCCGGCAGTCCTTCTCCAGCATCTCTGCTGTGCATCCCCGTCTGCGCCAAAGCAACCTCCACTACAGTTGGGCCTACTTGGCTGAACTTGACTTCTCCTGGCTCTTGCACTTGCTGGGGTTTCACCGAGGTAACTCGGGCTAGACACTGATGACGATGCAGTTGGATCGGGAAAGGGTTCGTGTTCCGGACTCTCACCCGGATTCGGCCTCCTTGGGCGGATGCCAATCCTCTGGCCACCTCCACCTTAGGACCATCGTTGTACGGTTCCACCAGCACCCACTCTTCCGGGTGGTAAAGTCTAGGGGGCACCCTGACCCAAACCATCGCCTCGCTTCGAGCCAGGATGGACAAAGCGTAGCGGCAAGCCACTCTCCCAGTGCTCTCCCGGTCCTCCTGCTGCTCGGCCAGGCAAACTCGGCGACAATCCGCTCGAATACGCTCCCATTCTCTGCCCTCAAGTGTCGCAGTTGCTCGGGCCGGCCTACTCTGGAACAGCTCCTCCCAGCATTCGGAAATGACATTCATGCCCAGCAGGGCGCGGTGAGACCCCAGACACGCGTCACAAACCACCACCACTCCCTTCTGGGGTACAACCATACCATGAATTTCTAGGTCTGTCACCACGTATCCCACGTACGGGATGTCAAGACCATTCGCCCCTCGCAGAGTTAACCAGGGGGCTTCAGTCGTCGGCCGGCCCTGGGTACCGAATAGTTCCTGGACTAGGCTCTCCGCGAACAGAGTGACTTGCGACCCCGTGTCCAACAGACACTGCACCTTCTGGCCATTGACCGTAATGACCGGACAACGGCCCACCAGGCGTTCCTTAGACAGTTTGGAAAACGAGGGGTCTAAAAAGGGGGTCCCGACCACTTGACCCACAGTGGCCGGAGACTCTAAAAACCCCCTTGCGAAGCGCGTCTGGAGGGGCACTGACGAATGTAATGTCCGGCTTCTCCACAACCGTTGCAGATAGGACGCCCCTGTTCGTCCCACTGGAATCGGGGACCCATGGATCGGGTGAAATGACGCTCTGGGGGGCGACTCCCGTCAGAGTAGGCTCGCTCCCGCGGTGAAGGAAGTGAATGGAGGCGTTCTCGGCGGAGTTCTTCAAGGACAGATTTGGACAGATCAGACATTTGTTCACGGATATCCCTTTTCAATTCTTCCCGGAGGGCATGCTTCCAATCGGAAGTAGCAGGGGCCGAAGGCCCACTAACAGCGTTCGCAGCCAGACAGCTGGGAGGATCCACACCTTCGGTGTGATCACGCTCGAGGGCTAGAGCCTCTCGCCGCAGTTCTTCGAACGTGAGGTCAGGATTCCGTCTCAGTTGCACCCGCAAACTCTGACGCACGGGGCCCTCCCGTAATCCTAACAGAAACTGATCTCGCAATAGGGTTTCCTCGTCCCCCAGGCCGTGATCCCGTCTTCCCCTTAGCCTGGTAAACTGTTCCCTCAGTTGCAACGCGAATGGCCGAACAGTTTGTCGAGGCTCTTGCCTACAATTAAAGAATTGTGTTCTCAGGACAGCTACCGGGGTGGTGTCTCCGTATTGTACCGTGAGGAAATCAAAGATGGCTCGGACTGTGATTCGGGTTGCTTCCGGCGCTGCCTGTACTTCTCATCTTGCTTCTCCCTCCAACGAATTTAACACGAACTGTACCTTCTGAGGGGCATTTAGCCCTTGGAGCCCTGCCAGGTATTCAACCTGGGTCTTCCATGCTGACAGGCTCAATTCTGACCCCGGACCTCCGTACTTCTGGGCCCACGGGGCCCCCATAAAGAAAGGCATAACCGGCTGTCGGGCCACCGGCTCTTCTTCTTCTGCCATTTAGGTCCCTGATCGCTCCACTCGAGGTGGTAACCCTGCCGACTACGCCAAGTTCTGTCACAGGTCGGGGTGGGCCAAGCCAGACTGCACCCACCCCTGGAAACCGGGTACCACCTCGAGGAACGTGTCAAGGACCAGACAGACAAGAGAATAAAGGAATAACAGTTTTATTTATTAAGTTAAGAACAGTAATTTGAAAAATCCTAATTAAAATCTTCTCCCTTGTCACCAGAGGGAATTCGATAGCCCCCTGGACCGTAGAGGGAAGAATGATCGTGGCGGCCCTGCAGCTCGATGGAGGGGGATCAGGAGGAAAGCTCACGCCGTCCAGGTAGGTCACTGGGTAAGTACTCTTTACAGGACTCAAGAGGAAGTCGTGGTTATACGGACCCCATTCGGACTGGAACCAGGTAAGTACTCGCGGGCGGGGATGGAACAAGTCTCGGATGCTGTCCAGAGGTAAGTACCCAGGGAGCGGTGGCCTCAGACTCGGACGGAGCACAGGGACGCAGGTGGCGAGCGGACCGGGCCAGGAGGGGAAGCAGGTAAGTATATCCCGGTAGGTGTCCTCTATGCCAGACCAAGTAGAACGGGCCTTTAGCCGGGGCGTGAGGGAACCTTGGACAACAGGAAGACACTTCGATCGAGGTACGTGCCGCAGCTATTCCCTTTCCTTCTCAACAACGACAGCGGCTTGCAACGCGGGCATGGAGGGCCACCAGGCAGGAGGACACTTTGAGCGAGACGCTCCCCCTCGGCTGTGCACTGCAACAATACAACAGGGTTCAACAGTATACGAGCGCTCGACAGTGATACCTTCTCTCTTTCTGAACAGGGCGGAGGCCTTCAACAGGGCATGTGGAGACCACCAGGCGGAGGGGACACTTTGAGCGAGACACTCCACTTCAGCTGTGCGCTGTAACCAGGTAGCAGGGTTTAACTATTCAACAGCATATGAAACATCCAGTTGAAATACCTTCTCTCTTTCTGAACAGGGCAGAAGCTTTCGATGGGGCGCGTGAAGACCACCAGACGGGGAAGACACTTAGAGCGAGACACTCCACTTCAGCAGTACACTGTATCAATGTAACAGGGTTTAACTGTTCAACAGCATATGAAACATTCAGTTGAAATACCTTCTCTCTTCTGAACAGGGCAGCAGCTTCCAATAGGAGCGTGTGGAGACCACCAGACGAAGAGGATGCTTTAAGCGAGACACTCCACTTCAGCTGTGCACTGTAACAATGCAACAGGATTTAACCATTCAACAGTAGATGAAACATTCAGCTGCAATACCTTCTCTCGTTCTGAACAGGGCAGCGGCTTTCAATAGAAGCGTGTGGAGACCACCAGATGGGGAGGATGCTTTAAGCGAGACACTCCACTTCAGCTGTACACTGTAACAATGCAACAGGATTTAACCATTCAACAGTAGATGAAACATTCAGCTGCAATACCTTCTCTCGTTCTGAACAGGGCAGCGGCTTTCAATAGGAGCGTGTGGAGACCACCAGACGGGGAGGATGCTTTAAGCGAGACACTCCACTTCAGCTGTACACTGTAACAATGCAACAGGATTTAACCATTCGACAGTAGATGAAACATTCAGCTGCAATACCTTCTCTCGTTCTGAACAGGGCAGCGGCTTTCGATAGGAGCGTGTGGAGACCACCAGGCGGGGAGAATGCTTTAAGCAAGTCACTCCGCTTCAGCTGTACGCTGTAACAATGTAGCAGGGTTTAACAGTTCAACAGCATATATAACATTCGGCATTAACAGGGCCGGGCTGTCTCAAATGGTAAGTTGGGCGTTTGATGGGTCAAACCCTTCCTTGGAGACAGCGGGTGAAAGACTATAGAAGAGAGTGCGCAGCAGACTACTATTACTTCTCCACACGATAAACTTCACTCCATAACACAAACCGTGTGAATCGTCACTTCAGGCACTGCATTCCACTCGCACACCGTGCATTCGGGCCAGCACTCACCCACCGGTCTTTCTCCCACCAGATCAACTCTCGTCTCCCGCAAGGGCTCAACTTCTCTCCGGAGACAGCAGAAGACGGGTGCAGCAATCGTCACATTCAGCGTAGGAAGAACAAAGTTGGAGACAGATCAATAATTCACTCGGTGTACTAGTTCACTCGTGCCACACTCTTTCCAAACTCTCCACACCACTTCAGTGTTAGTGCATATAAACAACGAATCCAATACTCATCACTTTCCGTCTTTCTCACTGCTGACGATATCCCTTGGGTTTTCGTTGACAAATACTTCACTCTCTTCTTTCCACTTCTCAGCTTCAATCTTCGCCCGCTTCACAGCCCAGCCTCAAATACAAACAACCCGCCGACAAAACACAGTATCTCACGGGAGGAGAACCACCCCGACAGTCTGCTTCCTCTCTCTTTTTAAAGCCCCATCTGAATACGTGTCCCTCTCACAACGCTCTCTGTAATTATTCCACACCTGCTGTCAATCGGGCAATTGGCCTTGCTGCCATGGCAACAGATTCGCAGTGCAATAGAGACGAGTGTCCACAGGAGGTCTCCAAATAACACTGCATTCACAAGGACTTTAGTCTCTTTTCTAATTTTTTTGTCACACCGTGACACATGATGGCTGAGCGCCAAATTCGAACGGCACCCTCTTCGTTAAAAGCTAGCGTATGGAAAATTGGCAATTTCATTGTTACCTATTTAGTATTTTTGTATGAAAGCTGCTTTCAGTAGCCTGTTTAGTTTTCACATCAATATACTGTAAACCGATCTGTTATACGTACGTTGTACTGCCCTGTAATATGTGCAATGCCAGTCACAAAAAGTTACATTTTGACTGTGCTCTCTGCAGATGTTCATTCACTTTTTTGTATAAGCTGTTTTTGATTGTGGTATACAGCAAACATTTCAAGTCATAACTCTGTATTATTTAGTTGTGAATAAGAGAGGCTTTGTATGTTACTAATTATTCAGAATATGCATAAGTCCACAAGCATTATATGAGAGCTGTTGGTACATAATTCTATATTTTTGAACAAAAACTGTTTGTGATTTTGCTACAGCAAAATGTTTTTTTTTGTCTGAAGGATTATATTGCTCATTGGAAATAACAAGAGGATGTTGGTTAGAAGTCTATTATTAAATGCTAGAGATTCAGAATATGCTGAAGTTTGTATTAATTTACTACAAGTACGCTGCAGCACACATTTATTTTCCTGTTGGTTCTTTGCAATGTTCAAATAACTTCCATTTGTTTTATTAATAAAATTAATATAGGAAGATGGAAGTAAGTTCGTTATGGGTCATCATAAATACTTTGCTTTAAAAGTACCAAGTAAAAAAAAAAAAAAAAGAATCGTTAATAATCGATAATCGTTGCCCTCTGAATCGTAATCGAATCGAATCGTGAGGTGCCTAGAGATTCCCACCCCTAGTTGAAAATACTTCTTTTAGACATAATTTTGCTTAGTGGGTAGATATAAACACATTACACATATAAATGATTTAAACATTGCACTTATAGAACAAAGGGAACAGGTAACTGTTCAGGAAGAGACAAAAACAGGGCTGTTCAGGGCTGTTTCCCAAAAGCATCGTAAGCCTAAGAAGTTCGTAAAAACGATCGTACGACTGATCTTAATATTATGGTCTGTTTCCCAAAAGCATCGTAACTTAAGTAGCACTTGAAAATCTTCGTAGATCTACGAGTGCTCAGGAGTAATCGTAAATCCCCAAGTGCATCGTAAGAAGACAGAGTTATGAGGTCACCTGCAGGACAACCGGCAGATTGCACTTTTATCTAGATGTAACAGATTACACTGCAATGTGAGTACAAATATAAGGTTTTGATTGTACTTTATTGTACACTTTATTGTACTCGTTTTTTTGTTTGTTTTTTTTGTTTGTTTAAATGAATTTATAAATGAAATAATTAAAAAGGGAAGAAAAATATACACATCTAAATTAAATGAATGAACAAAAAAAATTATAAAAGAAGTAATGTGGGAAATATGCTTCAAAGACTGGGCAAAATAGGGATGAATTCAAAAAAATCTGTCAATGACTTGCTGACCTGCACGAAAACCAGCCATGTATTGGTCATTTCTTGGTTGGCCATCATGTGGTCCCATGCCATCTTCGTCCTCCACCTACTCTTCATCTTCCTCCCTGTTAAGTAAGGGCACTCTCATCTGCACTGGCTGCAATGTTGTGCAGCATAGCTGTTACCATTATTACTGCACAGCACTTTTGTGGAGCAAACAAAAGACCTTTTGAAAGGTATCTTTTCTTGTTTTTTTTGTTCAGCAATTTTGTCAGTGCCTCCGCCTGTAGGTAGGTGTTTTATATAGAC
The DNA here is from genome assembly GCF_963993115.1 of Abramis brama. Classification (NCBI taxonomy): domain Eukaryota; kingdom Metazoa; phylum Chordata; class Actinopteri; order Cypriniformes; family Leuciscidae; genus Abramis; species Abramis brama. The sequence goes on along the minus strand of NC_139963.1, from coordinate 53,138,804 downwards.
TTGTCTTGATTGCTAATCCACAACAGATGACGATTATTAGGTTAAACGTTCAGAATACGATTCCATATAAGGTTATATTTCAACACTTCACGAATGGACAGCGATTCTTAAGTAGCACGTAGAACGCGTTCTCGCGCGTTCATGTTAAGTGCATTTTTGGGAAATGCGCGTGGAATTGCGGCGAGCGTTCGTATCCTTGCACGTAGAGAGCGCTCTTAAGAGCTAAGATACATCGTTATCGGGAAACCCGGCCCAGGAAGAGACTAAAACTCAAATCCTTGAAAATGAAACTAAAGAGAGCATAGGCCTAACCGTGAAATCTCTGTGAACCACCATTTACAACCATCATACTGAAACACCATTTCTTTCAAATTTGTTTTTCTGTAATAGTATATATATATATATATACTATAGAATATAAAGTTACACATTTCCTACATCTTCTACATTTTTATTAAACAAAAACAAGAACTGTGAAATGACAGATTTCTGCAGCAGATTTTTGTCTTACTTGCACAGAAATACAGATTACATATTTCTCAGAAATAATATATATGACCAGTGAAATACAAACACTGAACTCAATACAGTCTTGCAATAAAATAATGATGTAAATAATACAATTCTATTCATGGACTTAATCTCAATGTTTTGTTTTTTCCAGCCACCTACACTGAGAAAAAAATAATACTTTGGACCAACTTAAAAAAATACTCTGATTTGTTACAGCCAAATTTATTCATTTTTCTCAAATTATATTTATGGTTTAGTTCAAACTTTAAATTTTGATTTTGATTTTATTTTGATACAAATAATTATTTTCCAAAAACAAAAACTTTTTTTTATTTTCCAAAAACAAAAACTAGAAAGTAAACTAATAATTTATTATAAAAACCACACCATACTTAATCAACACATTTTCTTTAGTCTTAATGTAGGTCAATGTGGTATTTTTGCTTTTTACAACTTTATTTTTTAAGGTAAACAAACAAAGAGCCAAATTAGTCAGATTTTTTTTTTTAGTCAGCGTTTTGTATATAATATACGTCATATATATGTAGTTATAAAAAAACACATTAAAAATAACCAAAAATAATTTCTGCAGTCACTGTGTTCTGCACACCAACACCAATTGGGGAGTGTCAAACTGACCGAAACAGGTCATACATTTTTCTTTTTTTTTTTCTTTTTTTATTAGCCCATTGTAAAAAATAAATAAGTATTTTCACTCTTTTTTTCAGAGTACAATGATTACCACAGGAATTAATACTTTATATACTTTAGATAAACATAAAAAAAAGGATCAGTATTGCATCAACAAACACAGTCCTTGAGTCCGTGTGGAGAGATGTCTTACCTGAAGGTGCAACGGTCCAACTTTTTATTTGACGGTTGAAGATCGATCCTTAGTGAATGCGACTCCAGACAGATCACAAGAATAATGCTTCTTAGAAAACAAAAACAGCACAAAACGTTAATAAAGCACACTCTTTAAATGAAACACGTCAAGGATTTAGTCAAAAGAAAACGTCGAGGACAGTAGCAGCAGTGTTAAGCTGTACTTACACTTCAAATGCTCCTCCTACAGTTAGTTTACCTGTTCTGTCTGTTACCTGTGAGAGACGGAGCCTGATTGGTGCACAACACTCAATAAACATGATCAGACACTGACCGATGACCCGCATGAGCTAATGATTACCTCACAGTGATGCTGTACAGATTTATCTCAATAACAGTCACATGAACAGATTTGATAAGCCGCTATGTTCAAGATGGCCGACTCACTTCAGCAGCTGTTTGATTCTCACATGCACAGAGCTTGTCATACACTATCAAAGAGTTCAACTTCAAAACATTATGAATTTAAATAATTATTAATTAAAAAAATTGAAATATCAATATTAGCAAAGATTTGTGTGTTGTAAAAATAGCAAGTACATCAGTTATTTATTTCTTACTAGTAATATACTTAATATTAAGTATGGGGGGGGGGGGGTATAACTGCAGGAATATAATATTGAATCAAACACTGATATAATAGATTAACAAAGCATTTATGAAAGCAGTGACTGTGTGTTTGAGTGAATAGATTCAGTCCTGCTCAGATGTTACAGCGTCACTTGCAGTGCATTGCTGCCGTAACTGATGCATATTTCAGCATAAGCAATGTGACACATAAGCTTCTCTAATCAACAGAAGCCAAAAAAGAAGCTTTAGCATTCATTGTTGTAAGAGTCCATTTCATAGATAGTTTCTATATATTGACAATAACAAAAGGACAATTTAATAGAGTTTGTGTTTGATCATTAATGATTCTCTCACTGAACTCTACACATCTTCTGTTTTGCTAGTTTACCTGTGGCTCTGAATGTAAGTCGAACAGCCTCTCCACGACTGATTCCTATGCTCTCAGAGTCCTTTATGGCACTCTCCCTCTCCTCAGCATTTACCCCCACCTTCCCCATGAGGATAACCATTGCTGTTGTAACAAATAAGAAATCATTTCCCGTTCAGCTTCATGTCGTGACTCCTCTGCTAAACTGCAGTATATTTGCTCCCATTCTGTTGAAATGCCCCCTTCCTGCTTCTGTTTGAGCTCCTCCAATTTCTCACACATTTTCTGCTTCTGAATCTCCTTCATGCATTTCTCTGTTCCCTCAAACACATCATTTGTGATGAAGTGTCCTCTAAGTGTCCTAGAAAAACCGCTCCCAACAATCCAGAGAAATACAATAATACAGCGTTACAAATTAAGCATACAAAATAATAATATTGAAGGCATTTGTTGACGTCTCTTACCAGGAAGAGTGGAACGATCCTCTGCCATCTTCAACTCTATTGAACTCTAAACCGAACACAAAAGTCAGTGAGAACAAACCTTCAGAAAGTGCTTTCTAAATGTGAACATGTTGCAGGAACGTAAACTCACAGAGAAGAGCTGCTGTTTCGCTTTTCTGTTTCAGTCCTAGTCCACATGCTGAAAAACACTGCAGGAACTACCTGGAAACTACATCAGTTTCATGTTAAAACTCAATCACAAGAAACACACGTCTAATGCACAAAAACACCAGACAGACGCAGAGAATCAATCATAAGAGAGTTTGCTCAATATACTTTATTCAGTCACAAAGCTAACAGAATAATGACAGTAAAACAAATCTGTGGCGAGCACGACGAGGTCGAGGGCCGTGGGAGGACGGCGCGAGGCCGGTGGCGTGATTGATAATGAGCGACAGGCCTGGACTTATGTTATGTTTTGTGACAGCAGTCGTCCGTGAGGGGCTGCTGTCTTTTACTTTCGTTTTGTATTTGTTTTATTTTTATCATTAAATATGTGAATGTTTGCCGGTTTCCGCCTCCTTCTTCCCATAACAACATACCTCGTTACAAAATCAAATACTGATGACAGATGAACACATAATAGCCTACACTCACAGAACATCGTGCATGACATATTACGGCACAAACTTTTACAAACAAACAAAACATACAAAAAATGACAGATTTATATAGACAATCCAAATGCTGCTATTTCAAATATATTTATCCATTTATGGCAAAAACTAAAATATAGTCAAATTTATAAATTGATGATAAAGTAAATAAAAGAAGAAGAAACATTTCTTTTGTGAACATTAGTCAAATACATTGGTTAATATAAGAGTGAACATACTTCTAGCATTTATTAATCTTAATGTTAATCAAACATGAACACGGGATTAACAAGGAACAACTATATTTGTATACCCAATTCAAAGGTTAGTAAATGCTGTAAACATATATTGTTTATTGTTAGTTTTGGATATGGATATACTGTAATCAAACACTGAAATAGATTTGCAAACCTTGAATGAAAGCATGTGAATGAACCGCAGTAACAGATTCAGTCCATCTCAGATTCATGCAGTGCAGGGTTACACTTTATTGTATTGTATACAGTGTAATTATATATTTAAGTACTGAGTAATATTAATTAACTACATGTACTTACTATAGGATTAGGGTTTGGTTGAGGGTTAGTTGCATATAATTATGCACAATTTACTGTTATTACTACATGTAACATGTAACTGTCACATTCACCATCTGTCTTCATCTGTGTGTGCACTACACTTCCCATCATCCTCCTTGGCACACCTGCACACCTGCACTCGATCACCCATCATCATCATCACCTGCACTCCCTCGTTAACAAGCCCTTTATATTCAGCACTTAGTCACTCACTCTTTGTCTGGTCTCGTCTACACACATCTATTCATGACTCACAGACTCTCTACTTCACCTACCTGCATACTTACCGTCGATCCCGATCTTCTTCAGCCTGTCTTCAGTCCATCTTCAAGAGAATCTTCATCATCTGCATCTGCAAGAGAAAGAGAGACTTTGTTATCATTCAGTTAAAGCTATAGTAGGTAATGTTGGAGAGCTAGCAAGAATTGAAAGCGGCACCTCTTCTAAGCTCCACCCCCTCCCGTCAGTACTCCGTCCAAAGCTACGCCCCCACAAACATGAACGCGCATCCACAGTCGGAGTCAGCTGCAGGTCACAGGAAAGCCGAGTATTTCAGCACATTACTCGTAGCTAACAAAACACATATGCCACATCACCACAGTTGTCCCGTTTATAAGCAATATATTAACGTCATTTTATCACAATTATAATGCAGACACTTGCGACTATGGCTGTGCAATATGTTCAAAATGTCATGTCCTAAAAGTCAGATAAGCAGTATGTACCTACGACCTGTAACGCAACTGGCTTACACCGACAGAGAAGCTAATGTTAGCATTGGGCTAATACTAGCTACAAAAGTAGCTACGTTGCCTAACGTAACATATATCATGGAAATAACAAATCCCCCCGAAGCAAAACAAATAATTACCTGTTCAGCAGAAAGACTGCAACCTCGGCATCACTTTTCAGGCCCTTCAGCTCCCTCAGTTGTCTCCACCGTTCAAATGCTGCACCAATGTTGACGCGAGTTTGTCCTCTGGCTTTATCCAGTGCCTGTTTCATTGCAGCCTTTTCTGCCTCCGATTTTCTTTTTTTAGGCTTTTTATCAGGGCGAGCAGTTACCAGCAAAGCTGGCATTGGTAGATTTTGCTGCATTTTCTCTTCCATTGTGCCGCAAACTCCTGCTTACTCGGTGTAGTGAGCCATATAAATTGTCTCTGAGTGAGCTGAATGTTTCCGGGAACGGTGACATGTGATGAGTGCACGCAGGGCAGTGCGCGCAGTGGGGCTCGGGCACGAGACATGAAGGCATCTGATTGGTTCTTTACATTCGCACCGAGTGGCAGTGATTGGTCAGAGTTTTTACTGTCCTGCAGCTGCTACAGAGGTCTGATTGTTTTCATTCCTTTTTCTGAACACATAATGTATTGACTACTCTCAGGATGGAAGGACCATTTCACCCAGTATAAAAAAAAGTGTTTCTGAACAGGATTACCTACTATAGCTTTAAGCTATCATCTGATTTTCAACTTACTGTTTACTCGCCTGTTACGGTGTACCGATCCATTCTGCAAATTAAAGCATTTAAACTTACCATCTTGCCTGCTTCGTCTATACGAAACCTGACAGTAACAAGGACACTAAAATAGTGTTACCCAGTGCAGTTCTTACAGTTGTTACGGTGTATGGAATGACAATCAAGCCTCTAGCAACAACAGATTACTATATTGTTAATATAGTCAATTATAAAAGTCAATGTTTTAATTGAAGGAGCTTGTGAGTAGTGTGTTTGATCATGTGTCTCACTGAACTCTACACAATTTCTTTTTTGCAAGTTTCCCTATGGCTCTGACTGCAAATTCAGTTGCCTCCATACTACTGAATCCTTTGCTCTTAGCCTTCTTTATGGCACTCTCCACCTCATCCATATCAGTGTCAACCACGTCCATTCCCAGGTAATCGGCCACAGTGAAGTAAAATTTAGTTTCATTCATGACCCGTTCATGTTCTGCTCTTTGTGCTGCTTCACTTTCTCATCTAGTTTCTTCTTCTGAATCTCCTGAATGTGTTTCTCTGTTCCCTTGAACATATCACTGGTGAAATGTGTCCCTCTATTTTCTTCTACTGTACCATCTTCTCTATTTTACTGAGCAGATCTTTAAACTGTGGGAAACTGGCAGACTCATTGTCTAAACAGAAGAACCTGTTTCCACAACTCTCTACAAGATTTAAGATCTGGATCACCATCTTGTAGAAACTGCTCAATGGTTTTATTTTTCTTCTCTAACTGATCTTTATGGGTGAAGAGGATCATTTTTCTATCTGTTCTCCAAACATTTCTTTTAGCTCCTTAATTGTGTTTTTCTCCTCCTCAGTGAATCGACCGACTTTAATCACAATAAGAAAAGCATGTGGCCCAGGTGACGAGTATGTTACACATTTCACTATTTCAGTAATAATTTCCTCTTTACGGAGTTCATTATCATAAAGTCCTGGTGTGTCGATCACTGAGATCTCTTTACCAATCCTCACTGTAGTTTCTGACTGACACTGTTTCGTCTGAGAGTTTGAACTGACTGAAGATTCAAACACTTTTCTGCCGATGATGGTGTTTCCAGTGGCACTTTTCCCACATCCAGTTTTTCCCAGCAGAACCAGCCTGATTTGACCTTTCCTCTTGGTTATCTGAATCTCATCTGGATCCTCTCCTGAATCTACAACAGAGAGATCAGTGTCAGCATATATTTGCCATATGTTTGCATTACAATTGCAACATTATAGAAGACAACTTACAAAAGATATCAAGATCATCCATGCTTGATCTCCTCCTCTTTCGTTCCCTGATCAATTTTCTTCTGTTTTCCTCCATCACTCCTTCAATCTTCTGCAGTAGTTCTTGTAACTGATCACCTGATTTACTCTTGTTATTGAAACAGTGAAACTTTCCTTCACATTCAGTGACCAGTCGCTGAAGATCTGCATGATCTTGGTTTTGTAGATATTCATTAATGGTCTGTGGTTCATCCAGATCCTCCAGTTCGTCTCCACGTGTGAACAGAATCATGATGTACTTCTGAACTTTAGGACCAAATAAACCTTTAATGAAATCCAGGATCTCTTCCTCATTTTGCACAGGTTCCTCTAGAGGAACGGTGAGCAGAACTGCACTGAGACCTGCTGAACATAGTTTGATCAGCTTCTCTTTATTCAGATCTGGATCCAGTAGATCTGGACAATCAATCACACACACCTGCTTCTCTCCCATCTGAGTTTTACCCTCACAAACTTCAGATTCATGTTCTTACGCTTTTGGACTTTAAATGTTCCTTTTCCCAGTATAGTGTTTCCTGAGGAACTTTCCCAGAACCGTTTCTGCCATTCAGAAGGATACGGTGATCCGAATCATCTGTACTGGAGCTGATCCCTGACATCTCTGAAAAAGACAGAAAATAAGTAGTACAATATGTAAATATAAGGTCAAGTAAAGGTAAGATTGAAGTGTATTGACATCTTAAAAAATTAGGAGAAAAATAAAGCATTCATCTGCTACAAACACACGAGAAGTGGCAATAAATAATTTTAAAAGTAAAAATATTCCTGTAAAGATATTAGGTGAGCATTTTGAAGTAGAAACTAGGAACATTTCCTAGTTCAGTAGTCAAAATATCATTGACATCTTATTTTTATTATGATCTATATTGTAGCGTTCTCAGACAATGGCGAGACGTTTTTAACATCAAGGGGTGTTTATTATTGGCTGTTGTTGGCCACAGCCCACGCCGTACACACCCCGACTTATAAGAGAGCCGCACTTGAACCAGCGCAGCAAGGCACTCTCTAACGAACTCCGCTCTCTGTGGTTCCCCCCACAACTCCCCAAGGGGCGGAGCATTTTTCCATATTCAACTTGAACATCCAATCACACAAAATGAATAAAGTACAACATTAACATTAAATGCAACCTTATTTGCAACAGAACAGCATTTTGAACATGTTACAATATATTAAAAAATGTGGAAAATACATTTTTGTAAGTTTACATTTGTTTTTTGTTTTTTTTATTTATTTATGGGGGTTCCGTATATTATATTTATATAATTATTAAGATGTTTGATATGTGAAATATTTCACAACACATTTTTGAACAGTTAAACCCTTTTTTGAGTGCTTAACTTCACTACTCTGATTTGTGAAATAATTCACTATAGATTTTTGGCCAGATAACCCTTTCCTGAGTCCTTAACTTAACAGGTCATACTAGACTCAAGCAGACTATTTGATGTGTTGGATTAAGTACATTGTTGGTCAGTTAACCCTCCCTTGAGTCCCTGACCATAACTTATGATTATTGAAAACGTTCAATAACCCTTCAGTTAGTCAGTTAAACCTTCCCTGTGTGCTTAACTTAACTATTCTGATTTGTGAAATATTTCACAGTACAATTTTGATTAGTAAACCCTTCCTTGAGTCCTTAACTTCAATATTTTGATTTGTGAAAGGTTTTAAAGTAGTTTTTGTCAGTTAACTCTTTCCTGAGTCCTTTATTTATTCTGAATTGTGAAAATTTCCAGTACATTTTTGGTCAGTTAACCCTTTATTGAGTCCTTAACTTAACCATTCTGATATGTGAAATATTTTACAGTACATTTTTGTTAAGTTAATCCTTCATTGAGTGCTTAACTTAACCATTATGATTCATGAAAACATTGACAGTGCAGTTTTGGTCAGTACCCTTCCCTGAGACCCTAACATCGTTATTCTGATTTGTGATAACTTTCACAGTACAGTTTTAATCAGTTAATGTGTTTAATGTGTCTGTGTACTGTGAAACCTTTCACAAATTACAATAGTGAAGTTCAACATTCAGGGAAGGGTTAACTGACCAAAACTGTACTGTAACAACCTTTCACAGTCAGAATAGAAAAGACCAAAAATGTACTGTAAAGTATTATGGTAAAGTAAATGGTGGTGAATGCGCATGCGTCGCGTCTGAACGCGTTGTTGTCTTTGGAGCTCCATCGATTGATTTATAATTCTTGATTTCTCTTTAAACTCACTTACAACGAACATTTTCTATTTTTCCTCACCTCATAGTTACAACGCGGACTGTTGAGCAGACGTGTCTCAAGCCTAGTGATCCAACGCTGGATACTCTTATAGGTTACGTCCGTGGATCACGGCTGAACGCGTCTTCTCCGCACTCATTTATAAACAAACATTTTTTTTTTTCGCCTATCGTGCGTCTACTCCACACCCGTAACACTAAAAAGACGGATTATATCCAAGACTTAAGCCATAAATTAGTATTAATATTGATAGCATCACTGGTAGCGTCGTTGCTAACTTAACTTACTGTCCATCTGTTAAAATGGCGAATATATCAGATGTAAGTAGTCTACCTTTTGGTGCAGGTGAGGATACATTTGAGCTACACGCGTTGCAGTCTGAGCTGGAAGCTGTTGAGAAACAGATCCACGACCTTTTAGTGAGAAAAGCCGAGCTGATAGACCGGCGGTTAGCTCTTGAAACATCACGCGCCGATGCAATTGCACACAAATCAGTGATCAACGTTACTAACCCGCTGACTCCGACCTCGTCTACTCCGTGCGTTACTCAGCATCGGTCACGAGCGTCGAGGCCGCGATCAGCTATGGTCTCGTTTACGCCGGCTCCAACATGCCACCACGAAGCCTGGATATTTCCGCAGCGGAAGACGCGAGTCAGGTCTAGACCAAGAAAACTCTCTCCGACCCTCCCGGTTTTCGAGATATCCACACAAAACCGCTTCTCCCCTCTTAGCGAAACAGAACGCGATGCTGTGATCATCGGTGATTCCATCGTTCGACACGTACAAGCTACGTTAAATAAAAGTAAGGTGCATAGTCACTGCTTTCCTGGTGCTCGTGTTTCTGAAATCGCTGCTCACATTCCCGAGATTCTGAACGAGCGCGTCGGAACTGTGGTCCTGCACGCGGGAGGGGCCGACATCAGGCTGCGACAGACAGAGGTTCTGAAGAAAGACTTCAGGAATCTGATCGATACGGTACGCAGCACATCGCCTGATATAACGATCATTGTGTCAGGACCGCTTCCCACGTACCGACTAGGTCATGAAAAGTTTAGTAGATTATTCGCGCTAAATGAATGGTTAATATCATGGTGCAATGAGCAGAAACTGCTCTTTGTAAATAATTGGAATCTGTTTTGGGAGCGTCCTAGGCTTTACCGTGCTGATGGCTTACACCCAAGCAGATTCGGATCGGATCTTCTGTCAGATAACATCTCCAAAATGTTAAATACCTTTTGACTAGTAACCAAAAGTTCAAATCATAGTCTCTGCTGCACCAAATTAACTGATATAAATAGTGTAGAACATTGCATAGAAACTGTGTCTATTCCTCGTTTAGTGAGATCAAATAATAAATCTACTGCAGGATCTAGAAAAAATCTAATTGTTATTAAACCAGAAAATGTTGCTATTAGTAACCAAAAACAATTTCTAAAGCTAGGTCTTCTAAACATTAGATCACTCACACCTAAGGCAGTTATTGTAAATGAAATAGTCACGGATAATAGCTTCGATGTACTTTGCCTTACTGAAACTTGGCTTAAACCTAATGATTATTTCGGTCTAAATGAGTCTACTCCATCAGGATACTCCTATAAGCACGAACCCCGTCTGATTGGTCTTGGCGGCGGTGTTGCAGCGGTCTATAGAGATATTCTCAATGTTACTCAGAAAACGGGTTATAAGTTTATTTCGTTTGAAATACTTGTACTAAATGTTACGCTCTTAGATGTTAGAAAAAAATCCATATTATCTCTAGCCTTGGCGACCGTATATAGACCGCCTGGGCCTTACGCTGATTTCCTAAAAGAGTTTGCAGATTTTCTCTCAGATCTATTGGTCAATGTAGATAAAGCATTAATTGTTGGAGATTTTAACATACACGTAGATAATCCAAATGATGCGTTAGGGGCTGCGTTTATAGATTTATTAAATTCCTTTGGGGTCAAACAAAACGTCACCGGACCAACAAATCGTCTTAATCACACACTCGATTTAATTATATCATATGGAACCGATCCAACCGATATAGATATCATTCCACAAAGTGATGATGTCACTGACCATTACTTGGTAACTTGCATATTACGTACTGCTGTAATATGTCATGCGGCGCCGCGTTATCGACCAGGCAGAACAATCCTTCCATCCACCATAGATAATTTCTCGAGTTGCTTGTCTGATCTGTCTCAGCTGCTGCCTGAACCCAAACAAACAGATGAACTAGAAGAACTAACTAGCACTATGAGCACCATTCTCTCTAGAACATTGGATGTTGTTGCACCCGTTAGATTAAAAAAGGTTACAGAGAAAATTAAAGCACCATGGTACAATAATACTACGCATGTTCTAAAGAGAGAAACCCGTAATTTAGAGCGTAAATGGAAACAAACTAATTTAGAGGTCTTTAGAATCGCGTGGAAAGACAGTGTCACGTTATAAAAAGGCCCTAAAAGCGGCCAGGGCTGAGCATCTCCGCAAACTAATAGAAAACAACCAAAACAATCCTAGGTTTTTATTTAACACCGTGGCTAGACTAACAAATAAACAGACGTCACCCGAACAAAATATCCCGTTACAGTTTAGTAGTAATGATTTCATGAACTTCTTCACTGAGAAAATAGAAAACATCAGAACCACAATTGTAAACGTTCAATCCTCAATCGCGCCTTATAATTCAGCCTCAATTTTCCCCCCGCAAGAACAATTACAGTGCTTTACAACTATAGAACAAAAAGAGTTAAATAAACTTATCACTTCATCTAAAACAACAACATGTTTATTAGATCCTATACCAACTAAACTACTGAAGGAAGTGTTACCTGTAGTGGAAGAGCCTCTCCTCAATATTATTAACTCGTCTTTATCTTTAGGTCATGTTCCAAGAACATTTAAACTGGCAGTGATAAAACCTCTCATTAAGAAACCACAATTAGACCCGCATAATCTAGCAAATTATAGACCCATTTCAAATCTACCTTTTATGTCTAAAATACTAGAAAAAGTTGTGTCCACTCAACTGGGCTCTTTCTTGCAAGAAAATGATATCTATGAAAAGTTTCAGTCAGGATTCAGGCCGCATCATAGCACTGAAACTGCGCTCGTTAAAATCACAAATGATTTACTCTTAGCTTCTGACCAAGGCTGCATCTCAATACTAGTTTTACTTGATCTAAGTGCTGCGTTCGATACTATAGATCATACAATACTCTTAGATCGACTACAAAATTATACTGGTGTTCAAGGACAAGCATTAAGCTGGTTCAGATCATACTTATCAGACCGCTACCATTTTGTCTATTTAAATGGAGAAAAATCTATCATAATTCCAGTAAACTATGGAGTGCCGCAGGGATCTGTGTTGGGCCCTCTGTTATTCTCAATATATTTGCTGCCACTTGGAAATATTATAAGGAAACATGGAATTAGTTTCCATTGTTATGCTGATGACACTCAAATATATATTTCATCACGGCCGGATGAAAACGCTAAATTATCCAAACTGACAGAGTGTGTTAAAGATATAAAAGATTGGATGACGCGTAATTTTCTTTTATTAAATCCAGACAAGACAGAGGTACTAATCATCGGTTCAAAAAACCGCCCACAGAACCTCTCACAATACAACTTTGACATCGTAGGATGTCCTGTTACTTTATCCTCTACAGTAAAAGACCTGGGTGTTATACTCGATTGTAACCTGTCTTTTGAAAATCATATTTCGTATGTTACAAAAACTGCCTTTTTCCACCTTAGAAACATTGCTAAGCTACGTAATATGCTATCAGTTTCTGATGCAGAAAAGTTAGTTCATGCATTCATGACCTCGAGACTAGATTACTGTAATGCTTTATTAGCCGGTTGTCCTGCATCCTCAATAAACAAGCTACAGTTAGTCCAAAATGCAGCCGCTAGAGTTCTTACTAGATCAAGAAAATATGATCATATAACACCGATTTTATCATCACTACATTGGCTACCTATAAAGTTCCGTATTAATTATAAGGTATTGCTACTGACTTATAAAGCCCTAAACGGCTTAGCTTCAGTCTATTTAACGGATCTTCTATCACCCTATAATCCATCGCGCTCTTTAAGATCAATAAATTCGAGGCTTTTGGTCATACCTAGGATATCCAGATCAACCAAAGGAGGGAGAGCATTTTCACATTTGGCTCCAAAACTCTGGAATAGCCTTCCTGATACTGTTCGTTACTCGGACTCACTCTCCCAGTTTAAAACTAGATTAAAGACGCATCTTTTCAGCCAGGCATTCATATAATATTGTTAATCTCACAGTTTCAAACTACAATCCGGCCTCTAGTTCATAAATGCCAGAGGAGAACTGGCCCCCGACTGAGCCTGGGTTCTCCCAAGTTTTTTTTTTCTCCATTAGGTCACCTGATGGAGTTTTAGGACACCATTAGGTCACTTGATGGAGTTTTTCGGTTCCTTGCCACTGTTGCCTTTGGCTTGCTCAGTTGGGGATATTTTGGGGATATTTAATTTTATTCTATCAATCAATAAATTCCACTAGAAACAAACTTTGTTGTATTATTTTATTTTAATACTGTGAAGCTGCTTTGATACAATCTGTATTGTGAAAAGCGCTATACAAATATACTTGATTTGATTTGATTTATTTCACAAAAAGTCAGCTTGAGCCTAGTGTGACCTGACTTGATGACCATTTAAAAAAGTTTCAGCTGATTTTTCTAATGGCTTGGACCATTATTGATTGGCAGAGCCCATTTGTCATCATTGCACAGGAAAAAGAGGACAATGCATGTGAGAAACACGATAAAATTAAATTAAGTTTTCACAAATCAGGCTAAATCTAAAACAAGTGATTATGTATTCCAACGGCCTGAGTGTTTATTGGAAATAGACGAAAAACATAAAGAATGCCTATTTTTCACATTCCTGATTAGCAGACTTACCAAGGGGTTTATCTACTGCTAAGACAACAGCAATACAATTCAAGTGGAAAGACAATATTTTACATTAGCATGACTTAAATTAGCCTGTTTTATATCAAATTTGGCCTTTTAATACCAGTTTTAATGCATTGGCGGTTTTCTATTAGTTTGTGTAGCCTTCTAATCATGATTATAGACCTATTTTCTTGTGCACTACAAATATTGTTGAAACCGCTTGCTTTCTCTCAACATACACATAGACACTCACACAGACATTTTTTTTATGTGAATCTCTCCCACTACTAAAAATGTTACAGTTCATGTTTCAGCAGAGGCATTCCCTGTAAACAAAACATTATCCAGAAGTCAAAAGGCCAAAATGAACTGCTTAGAGTTAAATAGTTAAACACAGACGGTGTCTCTTACCAGAAGCTGCTGGAGCCGTCGCCATCTTCCCTGGATCTGACCGATCACAAGTTCATGAAAACACTTCACAGGAAACAAATGCGATTCACATCATAAAAACATCTCGATATATATTTGCAATGGTTTATAATGCCATCATATCTGCATAAAACACATCTTGTTGTTCAGCTTGAGTTTCATTTCTGTTCTGCTCCTCCCTGTTGCAGTTACACCATCTTCCTGTTGTTTTACTGTGGCAGATTCCTGCACATTATTCTCCTTACTATTTATTTTAGTACAGTCTACAAAAGGTCCTTGACTGGTAGTTGAGAACAAGAACGATCACGAGACATTCAGCACAAATGAACCGAGAAACAGCAAGAGTTTGTTCAATAAACTTTATTAATTCTGTCAGTAATAATCTCCCACAGATGCTGAACACACTTATTCCACTAACAGTCACATGATCAGATCGATAAAGCCTGTATGAAAGCATCTTGAAACTGATTATTACTGACAGAATTAATGTGATGTTTTGAAACATCAGTCAGTCTTGTAACCCTGATTGCTGTATATCCTGATGTATTTATATTCCCCCTAAATGACTAAGATTTCCATCACACATCTCTATAACCTATACAAAACAAAAAGATTTGGAATTACCTTCAGGTTTTTAGCGCTGTCCGCTGGTTAGAAATTCCCAAGGGGAGTCTGTGCCAAACTCAGTCTGGATGTTCGTGCTCTTGAGGCTCGATGGGATTTTTGTCCAGGTTCAGATAATAGTTTTCAGAAGAAAATCACTCTGAGACTTGTTATAGAGAAGCTTTATGAATCACCACTTTCAATGGTTTCATTTTAATAACAAAGTACAGAATAAAAATCAACATTAAAAAAATACGAGTATCTTCACCATGAGGATCGGCCTCGAACAGTTTTAGGTCTCACAATTTATACCCTTCAGAAATCACAGGGTTTTCCCTTAAGCACAAAGCATTTGCATCACATATAAAATGGCATCAGCATTTGGCAAGACAGCTTCACAGCAAACAGTCAGTTTGGGCTGAATTTTCTCTTCTCCCTGGGAATTTAAAATGGAAGTACACATTAAAGTGTCACATGACACAACAATCCTAAAGGTCAATGAACTTCACATACTTTCTTGATCTTGAGTTTTGTGCTCATTGTGTTCAGGTTATCACTGTAACCCTTACAAATTACAAGTTTATTTACCATATTATAAAGAAGTTTTGAATTTGGTTGATACAATATAATTACAATTATTTTAAAAGTTGTATTATCTGCATATTTTGCAAAGACTCAGATCTCAGTTTTTTTTATATTGATTCAAAAAAGCATGACAATTAATTTGATGTTTAATAACAACAAGAAACATGCAGTGTTTATCTGATTAGTAGCTAACCACAGAGCAAAAAACTATTAAAATGAATAAAACATTTAAAAAAGCAACTTGGTTTCCACTGCTTGCTGCACAGTTCAGGAAGCTTCTTTTTCCAGAGCTTTTCAAAATGTACACAGTTTCACACCAAAGATCTTTCTGCTGTGCTCTTTGCTTCACATCACTGATTGTAAATGTCTCATATGGAGGAATCAGCACCTCTTTCTCTTTAGGAAACTTTGAATATTTTGTCAGATTAGCACCTGAACAAGTGTAGATTTCAAAACAAGATTTCTTTCCAAACTGTTCTGCTTCTGTACGAACAATAGAGGATGAAGCAAACTGGCCAAAGCGAACTTTTTTCCCCTTAACGTTCTTATCAAATTCAACTCCAGTACCACGGTAAGTATTGTAGCATTTAGCTTGTGTTTTCTTCAGAAACTGCATCGCTTCTGTTAACCAAAAGTGAAGTGAATACCATGAATATGTCCCGTTTTTATATTTTTGTTTATCAGTACGAACAGCATCATTGAATTTCTTATGCAGCTCAGGAGCTGTGTATGCATAAATGGCAACTGAATGATTCTTTGACAAATGATCTCCTGGTGGTTTGTGATTCTTTTCAGCATCTTTCCAAACTCTTGCAAATTCATAGTTAGATGACATTTCCTTCTTCAGAAATTCTGTCTGCACTCGACGTTCCATCTTCTTTGTACACCCGTCAAATTGGTCATCAACTGAATTCTCTTCCATATCCAGTGGAAATATCTGTCCTTCAACAGCAGTTCTGTGATCCTGCAGTAACAGGAATCATAATGATCAGTCATCAGTATTCATGTCTGTAATATTCATACTCAAACACAAGCTCACCTGTCCTACAGCAGCTGAAATGAGAAGAAGAGCTTCAATGATCAACAGCATCTTGATTCAGTCGAATGCCTCAGTTGATCCAGTAGATCTTGTGAAGCGCAGACAACAAGAAACACAACTGGGTTTCACACATACAAAATCCATGTGATGTTCACTGATATAAGCACGGTAAAAATCCACCAATTTCAAGCTTAAGTTCAGTTGGTTCCTACTTTTTTTTTATTATTATAATCAACTTGGCTGTACAAGTAATTTCTATTTAAATTATATTAAGCTGACTTAAAATTTTAGTTGATTCTCATATAAAATAAAAAAAAGTGAATTTCTTAAAATGTTTGACGAGTTAAAGTAATGTAAATACATAAGTTTTTTTTACTTCACCCCAACCTTACCTCAGAATATTGTTGTCTCTTTTTGTGTGTTCTTTTTGTTATTTCTCAGGTACATGGGAAGGTTGGCTTTTTATATATGTGTGCTAATGTAATCTATGTGTGATTAGATTAATCTATGTGAATATTCTGGGACAATGTGTGTGTGCTGTATGATAAGAAATGACCCTGCATTACACAATACAGTACATTTGTTCTCACTGAGAAAGTGAAAATGAAAAGAAACTTAAAGAAATGCTCACAATTAACCCCATTTCTCAAGTACTTTGAAGTTCATCAAACAAATATTGAAAACTCAATTACATTTTAGGACTTTGATTGCACTTTATTTTACAGTACATTAACTTGTGTACTAACTGTGTAATAAAGTACTGGGTAATATAAGGTAACTACATGGGTTAAGGTTAGGTTTAGGGGTAGGATCAGGGTTAGTAGGTTTAACTGTAGTACATTAAAGTACTGTATAATACTGAATAATGTCCAATACTTTCAGGGAGTATTTTGTTCTGCATTATCTGATTAGGTTGTACGGTTACAATTTAAAATCTTTAAGTTCTGTGTAAATAAAATAACATTTAGATTGAGGAGGCATTAGGAAGTTGAATTTGATTTATTAATGTATTTACAAAATAATGTAAACTGTATTAAAATAACTACATTGTATGCATATGTACATTTGAGTTGAAAATGTTATTAATATTTTTTTTCATATATAAAAAAAAGCTTTGCACACGCACAATGTTAACAACTTGAAACACAACTTGAAAAAAGTTGAAATCACTGATTTTGTTGTGTTGGTTCAGAAAAAAATCCACATGGTAAAAATCTCGTTAAAAAAAAAAAAAAAAAAAAAAACAGTACTAATTTCCCCTTCGTTTTTTCCTGACTCAATTTTTGTAAATAACAGTTATACAAACAAAAAAACGTTTAGTTGAGTCATCTTGACATGTTTTCTGGATAGGCGAGTTGGGCAGGTTGACTATTCTGTAACAAATCTTTTGTAGTTGAGCCAATTCAAAAAATGTTGTCTATTGGAAACAGAAGTTCTTATTAGGAATAAGGTTCAGATTTTTTATTGAAAATGTCTCCTCCTTTGGAGTCAGAAGTATCTGAGGTCGCTTCGAGTCATTCACATCCCTGGTGTGCTCAACCATGCAGCCGACGAGCTTTCACGGCAGCCGCCCCTTCTGGGAGAATGGCGACTCCATCCCCAGGCGGTCCAGCTGATATGGGAAATCTTCGGAGCCGCTCAGATAGATCTGTTTGCCTCTCCGGACACGACCCATTGTTCTATTCCCAGACCAAAGGAACCCTCGGCACGGATGCACTGGCACACAGCTGACCCCAGGGCATTCGCAAATATGCGTTGGCCCATCCGGAATTGGTTCGCAGAACTCATGCTCCTCGCGACAGCCCCTCATTGGCTGATCCCTCTGAGGAAAGACCTTCTCTCTCAGAGACGGGGCACCCTATGGCACCCACGTCCAGACCTCTGGAAACTCCATGTCTGGTCCCTGGACGGGACCCGGAGATTCTAGGTGGTCTACCACAGGTTCTACGAGGCGCCTCTATGTGTTGAAGTTGAACCTGTTAGTCGGTTGGTGTTCTCCCGCCTGGAAGACCCCCGAACTTGCCCGATCAGTGTCGTCCTTTCCATCCTGCAAGATGGGTTGGAGCGAAGGCTGTCTTCCTCCACCCTCAAAGTGTATGTTGCCGCAATAGTGTTGACCTAAGTAGTATGTTGCTGCGTATGTTGTCATCACGATACAGTAGAATGTAAGTCTTTGGGAAAGCACGACCTTGTCATCAGGTTCCTCAGGGGTGCCAGGAGGTTGAATCCCCCTCGTAATCCGCACCTCGTACCCTCTTGGGATCTAACTTTAGTGCTCAGAGCACTCCAGAATCCCCCGTTTGAGCCCTTGCATGCAGTTGAATTAAATATCCTGTCAATGAACACAGCTCTCCTACTGGCTTTGGCTTCCAGCAAGAAGGTAGGGGACCTGCAGGCATTTTCGGTCGACGAATCGTGCCTAGAGTTCGCGCCGGACTTCTCTCACATTGTTCTGAGACCCTGGCCCGGATATGTGCCCAAGGTTCCTACCACTCCGTTTCGAGATCAGGTAGTGAACCTGCAAGCGCTGCCCCCGGAGGAGCCAGACCCAGCCCTGGCTTTCCTCTGTCCTGTTCGCGCTCTGCGCCGCTACATTGACAGAACTCAAAGCTTTAGGATCTCAGAACAGCTCTTTGTCTGTTACGGAGGCCAGCAGAAGGGGAAGGCTGTCTCCAAGCAGAGGTTAGCCCACTGGCTAGTGGATGCTATCGTCCGGGCGTATGAGTCCCAGGACGTGCCTTGCCCACCTAGGTTGAGGGCACACTCCACTAGGAGTGTTGTCTCCTCCTGGGCATTGGCTCAAGGTGCCTCGCTGACAGACATCTGCAGAGCTGCGGGCTGGGCGACACCTAACATGTTCGCTAGGTTTTATAGCCTTCGTGTAGAACCTGTTTCCTCCCGTGTACTCGCTATGGCCAGTAGCGCGAGGAATTAGGTTAGTGACGGCTTGCTACGCCATTCTCGCCCCATGGGCCAGATACGTGCGTGTCCTGCTCCGTTGGTTACCCAACAAACGGCTAACCTTGTGAGTTCCTCCGTCACCCCCCCAGCGCCAGGCGAGGTGGATTGCCGCTTGCCGGGCCTGTTACCTCTCACTTGAGCTGAGTTCAGGATGGGGTTCTTATGTCAGTGGTTCCTACGGCGACCGCATATGTGTCTTCTCACCGATGCGGTTACCCCCCGGGTTAGCCAGTGTCTTCCCCTCGACAGAGGGGGGACGCTCTATCGTCTCTGCTGAGTACGCTCCCACCCTCCGGGCTGGGACTACCTCAGAGACTGCCATGTGTGCACTACCCTCCGGGCTAGTGCACGTGTATTTCCTAGTGCCTCCCTTCGGGCAGGTTTGAGCTCCGCAGAATTCCCTCTTACGAAAATGGGCACGCTTTCCCAGTGTTATCCAATATCCACTGAGCGGGTCTTGCGGAACAGCAGTGTGATTTTTTTTTCCAACTAAGCTTCCACACATAAGATAAGTTTCAAGAAACTGCTGGCTGAAGCTTAGGCAGGGCGCTGGAAGGGGCCAGCACCATGGCGTTTTGTTAGGGATCCCAATATGTTGGTAACTCCTACCGACGTGATGTAGGAGTGACCGAACGAAAGGGAATGTCTTGGTTACGTATGGTAACCCTCGTTCCCTGAGTGAGGGAATGGAGACATCACGTCCCGTCGCCATGGTTGCTGTACCTTCACGGAGGACCGGACACCGTTCAGCTCCTCAGCGTAAAGCGATTTGTGTATACTTCTGGGCACAGAATGCAAATCTTGCATGCCAGTGTTCATTGGCTTGTTTTAGTTTCACTCAAAGGCATTTGGTCTCCCTAGCGTGATCCCAATTCGTTGGTAACTCCTACCAACATGACGTCTCCATTCCCTCACTCAGGGAACGAGGGTTACCATACATAACCGAGACGTTTTCTCAGGAAAAAAACAATTCTGTATGGAAGGAAGGCCAAAACATAACGAAAAAATATGCGTTTTCAAAAGTATCTGGATTAGTGTAGACGTGTCCCCTCTTGCATACACACTACCACTCACACATTACATACACACTGTCTCTCTTGCAAACTTCCTCCACAAATAGGCTCTGTGCCAATTTCCACTATTCTGATATTTTAACTGTTGATTTATAAAAAGAGTTATATAGTATAGTCTGTTTCATTACTAAAGTTGTTTGCTTGACAGATGCCTTTTCAAGATCAACCCCAAGAGATGGAAAGCTGAGAAGAGCACTTCAAGAACACAGCTGATGGTCAGTCAGTCCCAGCATGTTTGTCAAACTCATGCACTAACTCAGCCACTGTCCTGCAAAGTGTAGCTCAAAAACACCTGCCTGGAAGTTTCTAGCAATCCTGACCACATTGATTAGCTGGTTCAGGTGTATTGAATTCAGTTCCTGGAGGGCCACTGTCCTGCAGAGTTTAGCTTCAACCCTGAGTTCGACACCTGTGTTCGAAAGGTTCTTTCACTATGAACTAAAATTACAGGCTATGACAGAAGGCATACATGGAGAAGATTATTTCAGAACAAAGTCCAATCTCCGTCCATTCACTTGCACAGAGATTTTTTAGCAGTGTCACACTTTGAAAACTCACTCTTTCCTCCTTTGTTTAATGGTTTGTTTTTATGACCCCTTGTAATTCATCTGTGGACCAGTGGTTAAGTTTTGAAGGCAGACAGTTTAATTATTATTCTACTGTGTACTTTTCTACTGAAAAATGCAATTTTCTGGCAGCTGGAGTAATTTTCTGTTAATAAAATACAGTTTCTAACTGTAATTTTACATAAAATCTTGTCTTTTTCTTTAGCTTTTTAATGTTTAAAGGGGGGGTGAAATGCTCATTTTCACTCAATCTCCTGTTAATCTTGAGTACCTATAGAGTAGTATTGCATCCTTCATATCTCCAAAAAGTCTTTAGTTTTATTATATTTATAAAAGACAGATAGGCTGTCCCGAGTCTTTCCGCAAAAAACCGAGCGTCTGGAGGCGGGCCGTGCGGCCGGTGGTAAAGCTGTGCTAACCGAGCTAACAACACACAGAGACATTTTTTTTAAGCAGTTTACTCACCGAATGCAATCGCGAACCTTTATCATTGCGATTGCTCGATCCTTAAGCATCCGTCGATCTGGGCTTTGTTTATAAAACAATCATCGTCGAAATGCAGGGAACAAACAGTCTTACACAGCTCCGTTGATGCTCTGAAAAAACAAACTCCATCCACTGGTCCACTTAACGCTGGGTTCTTTGGGAATCTGTGCAGGGTTGTCTTGCCCTGGCATACAAAAACACACTTCTTTGGTGACATTGACTTCCAAAACCCGAGCAGAGGAGCGCTTTGATGGCGAACTGCTTTCGCTATCTTGCTCTGGTCTACGAGTGCGCGCGTCTTTCCGGGAGAAGTGCCCTTAGGACCCATATAAGGAAATTCCGCCCCATCTTACCTGACACAGACCCATACTCGAAAAAAACTTTCCGAAACTTGTGACAAACCGGAAGGACAATTTTTGGCACAGAAATACTCCTTCAAACGTACAATTTAATTTTTGAAACTTTGTCCATGTTTAGCATGGGAATCCAACTCTTTACCAGTGTAAAAAACTCAGTATGCATGAAATAGCATTTCACCCCCCCCTTTAATGAAGGATATTTGTGTAAAATCAATTGCAACAGAATACTTAATATAACAATTTGTTACAAAAAAAAAGTGCACAGTAGAATAATAATTAAACCGTCTGCCTTCAAAACTTAACCACTGGTCCACAGATGAATTACAAGGGGTCATAAAAACAAACCATTAAACAAAGGAGGAAAGAGTGAGTTTTCAAAGCGTGACACTGCTGAAAATCTCTGTGCAAGTGAATGGGAGGAGATTTCACTTTCAAATAGATTTGTTAGTCAGTGTTTATTTCATGTTCATTTAGTTTATAAACCATACATAAAGACTTCAAATGTCCTTTTAAATCAAATATGTAGTTTAAAATGAATAAAACCAACAATAATTTCTGCAGTCAGTAAAGCTGCATGTGTTCTGCACACCAATACTCTGTAAATACCAATTTAACAAAATTGTTTATTCTCATTTTTTTTATGGTGAGAGCCAAGCTCAAAATTCGAAAGCATGGTTTTCAATTAGCCCATTATAAAATTAATAAGTCTTTTCACTCTTTTTTTTTCAGAGTACAATGATTAAATTATAGGCCCTACCACAGGAATTAATACTTTATATATAGGCTACTTTAGATAAACGTTTAAAAAAATCAGCTTGACAGCAACTGTGTGGAGAGATTTGTTACCTGTAGGTGTGGAAGGTTGATCTTTAGTGAATCCAGACAGATCACAAGAATAATGCTTCTTAGAAAACAAAAACAGCACAAAACATTAAAAAAACGCACTCTTTAAATGAAACATGTTTCTACGAGTTCGTTTACCATCAAAATGACTTCGAACCTGTTATATTAAGGTACAAATCTTGAATAGTGTGCCTTTAACAAAGGTTGGTAGAGGTGCTACTCCGCAGTGTTTAGCTGTACTGTCAGTTAAAATGCTCTTCCTGCAGTTAGTTTACCTGTTCTGTCTTTTACCTGTGAGAGAAGGAGTCTGATTGGTGCACAACACTCAATAAACGATGACCCACATGAGCTAAGGATTACCTCATAGTCACATGAACTAATTGACAAAGCCTCTATGAAAGTGTTCAATAAAGTCAGCTATCTATCTATCTATCTATCTATCTATCTATCTATAGCGGTCACACCTAAGAGTAAGAAACAGAAGGGCTTTAAATTATATATTTCAAGCTACATCGACAACTTTGAGGGAGAGTATTCTCTCATATCATGCAAAATCCGACTAGCGAATCGGTTTCTAAAATCGTTGTCTCCGTTTCTGAGAATATGAATTTTATGAAAGTTTTGCCGCTAGTACACTTCGCTATAGAACGCGCTATGCGGAAGTAAAGACGCTGGCTGAGATTCTACCAGAAATACGTCAGCAGCGTTTGTGCATAGTTCGTGCATAGTTCGTGCTCTCCCTGATATTGTTCAATGTTGTGCGTTCATGCAACTAATGTGAGCATTTATGTGAATATTGTTTTCAGCATTTATGTGAACACTGTCCATAACTGTCCGCCTGTAGAACTGCAAATTAAAGGCATACTATGCAGTTTCCATTTTTGTCAAACAGCGACCCCTAGAGTCTATTGTTACTGTCGTAAATACGTTTCTAGTTTTCTTTTCCTTGACTCTTCCGTCCGCGTTTTCTTCGTTGACTCTGCAATGATTCACGTCTGAAATGCATGTTAGTGTCTTCCATAGAGGCTGCTTCATATGTTGTTGATGTGACGTTGTGCCGTAAAGCAAGTCATGATTCTACAGGGCGCCACCTCTCAAACTTGCATTGCTGGTTTTTGTTTGACTGATCCAGAGCCTCAAGCATCACCAGACACAACTGGGCCACCATCACAGTTCCATCATGCAAGCTCAGCCCACTCGTCTGTATTTCAACAGTCTTCCTACCATCATCTTCCGTGATGCAAGCCACACAGATGGTTCCAGAGGCACAGAGTACGTTAAGGGACACACACACAGTTCAGTCAACACACAAGCTAGACACAGCTGTTCCACGATTAGCCGTATACACCGCATGACAACGATCACGCGTGTTTCGTGTTTATTCAAACACCTTTAGTTCCTCTAAAGCAGCCATTCCCAAACTGTGGTCCGCGGACCACTAGTGGTCCGTGAGGGTACTGCAGGTGGTCCGTGGAAAGGCAAAATAAAATATAAAATAATATTTTTTTTTACCTTCATTTTACCAGGTAATTACCATAAAAAAGTAAAAAGAATATGTAGGCCTATATTGATATAACATTTTAATTAAATTGTCAAGTTATTGTGTGATTAGGCTACCAAAATAGCCTAGTGGTGTTCAGCCGTGACATTCAAGTTCAGTGCCGTTTAGAACCACAACATTGGATCGGTGGATAGCAACAGGTTCTCTGAAGGGAAAAGGGCAGAGGCAAATATGTTCTCATTATCACATCACACGCATAGCCTTTAATAGTACGTTCACACCGGACGAAAGTTCGCTTCAAACTTTTCGCTCTTGACGCGCGAATTGATACAAAGTGGTCAAGTGTATCACTAGACGCCGCAGGCGCGAATTTGACATATGATCCCTTAATCCCTGAATTTGACGCGCTATTCGCGTCCGGTGTGAACGCACAGTTAGGCATAGGCAGTTTATGAAACGAAATGTTTATAAATGGAATGAATAAGGCCTGTTATTATTTTAATTTCCAGTTAGTTTCTTGATCTCGCGTTTCTGAAATGTTTTGCGGATGTGCTGTTAAGTGGACAAGCACTTTTTGAGGACTTGTAAAACTCCGAAGATTAATAATCCCCTAAAATCGCCAAATGTTTTGAAATGTTTACTATATTCCAGTGTTCTTGTTGGAAAGGCCGAGTCATGTGCGCATGCGCTACTTGCTGTCAGTCATCATCAGCAGAGAGCGCGACTGTACGAGCGGGACTGTGTGTGCAAAGTGCACCAATAAATATATGTAAGTTTACTGTTTACCTAGTTTGGTGATCAATACTTGTTAAGGAGCTGTAAAGACTTGATGTCATACTTTCATAAAGTGATGCATGTTTAAGAGAGATGAATCCGTTAATCGCGTGAGGTTGAGGGCTCGTGAATGTGCCGTTTATGTTCGATTTTACTTGCAATTTAATATTTATATTGCACCCAGTGTTTGATTTGTACATATGTTTCTGTGATCGTTACATTAGTATTTGAAACTCTTGTTATTTCGAGTTTAAGGACGCGATCTTTATGATTATGTGCCATTCATTTAAATTACCTCAGATTTAGTTTCGGTTTTGAATGTTATGCCATTTCTGACCACCGGGTGGCGGTATTGCATATTTTCGTTGCTTGTATATTGATTTCTTTATTTAATGTAGAATCGGACCTGATAATTCTTTATTTGATAAATGTAGATTTGGGAGTAATGTTAATATATATCTTTATTTCTTTCCCTTTGTAGACAGAGTGCGAATTACCCCACCATAATTGGGGGGTACTGCCCCTTCACTTCTTCTATGACCATCATGGTCCACTACTATATCAATCCCCACCGTGATCGCCAAGTGCAACATGTGTTGTGCAACACATACAAGGTCTAAACATGCGACAAACTGATAATCAGTAGACCACAGAATATCTCATTGTTATTATATATCGTTAAGTGCACTGAAATACCGTTCTAATTACTAGTAAAAGTAATACCTTTACAAGAAGCCTAGTGCCTATTTCAGGGTTTTTACATTTTACATCAAGAAAATTTTGTACATTTTAAAGATAAATTCATTAATCTGGTGCAGTCACCCGAATCCACTGTTAAA
The DNA here is from genome assembly GCF_963993115.1 of Abramis brama. Lineage (NCBI taxonomy): Eukaryota > Metazoa > Chordata > Actinopteri > Cypriniformes > Leuciscidae > Abramis > Abramis brama. The sequence continues at coordinate 53,112,789 of NC_139963.1, read as the reverse complement.
AATAAATAATCCACCCGCAAACCGCCTATATTCTTTGATTTATTACAATTATTCAAATTCTTAGTGTTAAGCATGATAATGGTAGGCTGATTTAAAATGAACATTTATTTAAAATAAAAGTTCTTCTTTTGACAAAATTACATTTCCTTAATAGCATAAACAGAGGCTTTACTCCCTTCAAACTTAAATTGTCAATGTTTCATTACATCACTGTTTGAAGACAATTTTTTGTACCTTTATAAAGGGCATTTTCCCCTAATTTTATTAAATGTATGCTCCATCTTTCATTTCAAATTCTTAAATTTGATAAATATATTCAATTAAAATAATTAGACACTAGGCTGTTACCAATCAAATTAAATAATTTACATTGAAAAATTATAACTGTATTAAATTAGATTATTTTATTTTAAATATTTTTGAATATACAAATAAGGAATGTTGAAAAGAATGATACTTTATGAAACTAGCATTTTGTCATTCAACGTTGACGCTTGCTTGAGAAGTTGAAGTCGTTCTCTATCTCCGTTGCTTCTAGTCACAGTGGTTAAAAATGGTACGGTCCACAATAGGGGTGTCTGAAATCGCTTTACATTAAAATGTTCCTACAGTGAAAATAGGAGTTGACTTTGTATTGTAACTGTAATTATATTTTTTCACAATATCAGAAAAATTATCTTCATTGGGGGGTATAGTACCCAGTACCCCCTGTAATTCGAACTATGTTTGTAGACCACAAACACACACATCTAAATACTTTAAGCAACCTGTGTACTTCTGTTGTGTGCATAGCCAAAACTGTCAGCAATAAACCTCCTTTGCATGGAACTGATCGAATCCAGTGTGTTCTGATCGACACCCCATTGAGGAAAGCTAGAAATAATAAATCATCACCTATTACAGTCCAATCCTTCTATCGAATAGTTCTTATTACTGTATAGATTTCATACTCCATTGCTATGGAAATAAGCCTGTTGTTCAAATGAACCTGATTATGCCCTCGATCGGGCGCTTGAGTAAATAAATAAATTAAATATGTGGCAGCCGTTGTGTGCAGTAAACTTTCTTTTAACAAGCCTGTTGTAGGCTACTGATGTGATGACCAGTTATAGTTTTAGTGCTAGTAAGCCTATTTAGAGGTGCAGATTAAGTAGACATATTTTATTATGTGTATTATGAGGTGGTCCGCGAAAATTCTTCATTACAAATAGTGGTCCACACACACAAAAAGTTTGAAAACCCCTGCTCTAAAGCTCACAAATCAGTTTTTTATAACAGTAAACACTCTTTTCATGTAGTTGCAATGTTATATTGTGTCATGTTTATCAAATTAAAACTGATTTAAAAAACGTAGACTCCACTTCATTGATAGTAGCTTATGTTGAACTTTATTCTTGTTCATCTTGACGCTGTATGAAGCAGTAATTAAAGTATTGAATGAAAATGTCTCTGAAACATCTGTGTATTATTTGGCAAATATTGCATTTATTTCACTTCTGCTGTGGTAAAGTATGCAAACACCACGTGAGCGGTCACTACGGGAACCAGAAAGTGTCCGACTTCACGTCTCCGTTTGCAGCTCCTCCCCGCCTGCACACGGCAACTCTCGCCGATCGGTTACATCCAGCCACAGCCGATGTCGAACACATCTTAACTCTCCCACTGATGACTCCACCCACTATACATGACCCTGCCCACTCAGGCTACCCTTACAGGCATTACCCCACCCAATCAGATAACTCCTCCCACTTACCCCATTAATCTGATCGTGCCCACTCGTGTGGCCCCGCCCACCTGACCCCGCCCACCTGACCCCGCCCACCTGACCCCGCCCCCTCCCATGCGGAAAAGAAATACAATTCACATCATAAAAAACATCTCAATATATTTTTTCAATGGTTTATATTGTCAACAGGTAACATCATCACCTGATCTCATTTCACTTTAGCTTTCTTTGCTGCTGCAAATGTGTTTGACAAACACACTGTCACAACAGCCAAAAAAGACATAAGTTATACTAAGAGTTAAGAGCTCAACTAATGGAAACACTAATCACTCTTATGGTGACTTTAAATGAAACACAGAGTTAAACCTCTGTTAATTCTCAAGAAAAACTTAAAACTAAAAACTCAGTCTGGTTAGTAATAAGTGAAGCTGGTAATGCTGTTTGTGGAGTTGTTTAATCCTCCTCTGCTGAGATCTTCACAGATTTAATGTCTTCTTTTCTCTTCAGTTGATTTCATCTAAGACTGTGTCTGAAGTCAGTTGTAGTTCTTGTGTTTCTGCTCGTCTCTTTTTCTGTTCTCTTCTTTCCTTCAGTGATTCTGCTTGTTAACAGGCTTATTAAGGCTGAGATGACTCCATATTTAATATACACAGACTTTGTGGCTCAGATAAGGTCCAGTTCTGGTTTATTTCTTTGCTCTTGGCTGACATGTGGCATTGCTATGGCCTGCTTCTGGCCCAGATATGGCAAACAGTAGTGGGCCACACAAGTGCCGTCAGTCCACGCTGCATGTGGGCCAGATCCGTATTCCACAAGTGCCAGATGTGGGCCGGATCCGGGCCGAAACAATGTTGCTATCTGGGACTCTACGTCTACGTCATTAGATCCACGATCGGAAAAAAATCAGCCGAAACTTGTACCAACCCGGAAGTAAGATTTTCGGCACAGGAATTCTCCGTTATTCGTCCAAAATATTTTTTTAAAACTTTGGCCATGTTAAGCATGAGAATCCATCTCTTTAACACTGTAAACAACTCTGAATACATGAAACACCATTGTACCCCCCCTTTAATGGAATTAATTAAGTTATCAAACAATCTGTTCGTCCAGCAAACCGACCGTACGACTTCATTATCAACTCTCAAGAAAAATTATCCTTCTTACAAACGCAAGAAAGAGTATATTTTTCTGGCCATGAAAATTACTCTCCTGTCCTTATAAACTTTAGATTACTGAAATCGTAACGAATTGTAAAGCTTTGTAGCTTGGATCAAACAAATCAGGGACTTTTCGTAATGTGAGCAGCAGACAGTCAATCGAGGACATATTGGATTTTAATAATTGAACTACAAATACATCAAACTACAGTTACACACGGAATATATGTATATACAACCGGAGAAAACAAACGAAAACAATACGAGATGACAAATAACAGATGAGAGAGAGAGAGAGGGAGAGAGTGCGAGGAAAGGAGAGAAATGAGAGAGATCACCGAGATGATCACAGTAGGCTATGGCAAAATCACAAATAAGGTGAACCTCTTTGAGAGACAGCAAGGAAACAAATCACATTAAAAGTTCAATAAAACTAATACTTTCAAAATGGTTCTCTTTGTGTTGCTGACGAAAGCAGAGACGTGCGTGTGTCCTTAAGAGCGGAGCGTGCTCTCTCGTTCTTCCCGAGCAAACGGAGTTCGCAGGAAGTTCAAAGAGTCTCTTTAAAGTTGAAGTTGCCGGTTACGTTCGCTTCACTGAATGTAGGAAAAGGTCCGATGACGAAAATAAAGACAAAGATTTAAAGAAAAGAAAAGAAAAACGGAGAAAACTCTCTAAGGAGTTATGAAAACCGGGAACCTCTCTCTGACGAAGTGCTCTGAGAAATTCTTTGGTTCGGTCTTCTTATGGAAAGGCTGGGTTCACGCCTCTGTTCGCACGGTTACAGAGATACCAAGAATGAAATATAAAACAGTTAAGGATACAAAGTTACAATCAAATGCACGATTATAGGCATTTAAAGTTCACTCATTCACCTAGAAGATCATAAACGAAGCTAATATGAACTGGGAAACACACAAAAGTACATTGTATACATATGACATGCTTATATTCTAAGTTAATGTTCAAAGTTCATGTATGTGTGTGTGTGCGTAAAGGTGCAGGGAGAGTTTGTAATCTCTCTGAAGCTGACAAACGTGACTCGCGTGGAATGTCTGCTTTTCCTGCGTAGACTCAGCAGGCCCATAAAAGGTGTCAAAGGGGTAATTTGACCTAGACTTTCTGGCGTTCAGGCTATAATTTGCATCTGAGAAGAGTCAGGAGGTTAAAAGCTTTAGTAACCTCAGAAAAGAATGTGTTTAGAAGGAATGAATGAGAGAGTCATGATTCTTGTCCATCCGTTACATTATATTCCCCCTAAATGACTAAGATTTCCATCACACATCTCCATAACCTATATAAATCAAAAAGAATTGGAATTGCCTCCAGGTTTTGAGCGCTGTCCGCTGGTTAGAAATTCCCAAGGGGAGTCTGTGCCAAACTCAGTCTGGATGTTCGTGCTCCTGATGCTCGATGGGATTTTTGTCGAATAGTTTTCAGAAGAAAATCACTCTGAGACTTGTTATAGAGAAGTTTTACGAATCACCACTTTCAATGGTTTCGTTTTAATAACAAAGTACAGAATAAAAATCAACATTAAAAAAATACGAGTATCTTCACCATGAGGATCGGCCTCGAACAGTTTTAGGTCTCACAATTTATACCCTTCAGAAATCACAGGGTTTTCCCTTGAAAACAAAGCATTTGCATCACATATAAAATGGCATCAGCATTTGGCAAGACAGCTTCACAGCAAACGGTCAGTTTGGGCTGAACTTTCTCTTCTCCCTGGGAATTTAAAATGGAAGTACACATTAAAATGTCACATGACACAACAATCCCAAAGGTCAATGAACTTCACATACTTTCTTGATCTTGAGTTTTGTGCTCATTGTGTTCAGGTTATCACTGTAACCCTTACAAACTACAAGTTTATTTGCCATATTATAAACCAATTTTGAATTTGGTTGATACAATATAATTACAATTATGTTAATAGTTGTATTATCTGCATATTTTGTTAAGACTCAGATCTCAGTTTTCCAATATATTAAATCAGCTCCTTTGACTTTTCCCACTCCTGACCAGCACATGAATATTTGATTCAATAAAGCATGACAATTAATTTGATGTTTAATAACAACAAGAAACATGCAGTGTTTATCTGATTAGTAGCTAACCACAGAGCAAAAAAATATTAAAATGAATAAAACATTTAAAAAAGCAACTTGGTTTCCACTGTTTGCTACTGCACAGTTCAGGAAGCTTCTTGTTGTATAGCTTTTCAAAATGTACACAGTGTCACACCAGAGATCTGCATGATCTGCTCTTAGCTTCACATCACTGACTGTAAATGTCTCATATGGAGGAATCAGCACCTCTTCCTCTTCAGGAAACCTGGAGTATTTTGTCACGTTAGCACCTTCACAAGTTCTGATTTCAAAACAAGATTTAATTCCAAACTTTTGTGCTGCTATACTACGATCAAGAGAGGATGAAGCAAACTGGCCAAAACGAACTTCTTTGCCCTTAACATTCTTATCAAATTCAACTTTAGTACCACGGTAAGTATTGAAGCATTTAGCTTGTGTTTTCTTCAGAATCTGTATCGCTTCTGTTAACCAAAAGTGAAGTGAATACCATGCATATGTCCCGTCTTTATATTTTTGTTTATCAGTACGAACAGCATTATTGAATTTCTCAAATAGCTTAAAACCTGTGTTAGTGTACGCATAAATGGCAACTGAATGATTCTTTGACAAATTATCTCCTGGTGGTTTGTGATTCTTTTCAGCATCTTTCCAAGCTTCTGCAAATTCATAGTTAGATGACATTTCCTTCTCCAGAAATTCTGTCTGCACTCGACGTTCCATCTTCTTTGTACACCGGTAAAACCAACTGTAAAATTGGTCATCAACTGAATTCTCTGCCATATCCAGTGGATATCCTTCAACAGCAGTTCTGTGACCCTGCATCGACAGGAATCATAATGATCAGTCGTCAGTATTCATGTCTGTAATATTCATACTCAAACACAAGCTCACCTGTAGAACAGCTGAAATGAGGAGAAGAGCTTCAATGATCAGCAGCATCTTGATTCAGTCGAATCCCTCAGATGATCCAGTAGATATAGTGAAGCTATTGTGAAGCGCAGACAACAAGAAAAACTTTGAGATGTCAGCAACATCCTATCTTTTTTATCCACTGTGCGCTTGTGTGTGTTTGTTACTGGAGAGGTCATAGCTGAGTTAAAGACAGACAGTCTAGACAGGAGGACATCATCCCTGTCTCAGGGGCATTGTGACAGACTGACTTTGTCAGCTAACCTCTTTTTGACACAGACAGTAATAAAAGTGTGCCACACTAAACTAGATGTGCGTTGTGTAATCCTGCAGGAAGAGGCATGGTCCGTTCGGCACTGCAGGAGCTCAGGAGTGAGTCAAGCTCATTTCATAGACATGGAGGGTTTCCAGAAGCACAACAATGCAACAGAAAACCTTGCTATGGCTTTTTTCCTCGCTCTCACAGTCACATACCCTCTCTAGAGAGCAAACTCAAATCGCCTCTGCGTCCAATAACCCGTAAAATCGCTTTATGTTACTCTGAGACTGACAGTTTTATGGTTTTTATAGAGAACTTCTGTTCTACAATATAATGCTGTGACTGAAATGGATCACAAAACAATAAATACAGAAAGAGTAAGACATTTTGGCTGATCCTCTCTTATATTCTGTCTTGGTGGAATTCGCTGATAATGAAATGCAGCTATCTTTTATTTTCACACGCTGTTTGCGTTGCTTTAGTGTCTGGTTCTCTGAAGTTAATATGCCAGGTAATGCTGCAAATATGCTAACAAACTATGTGATGTATGAAAGCCCATTTCCACCACATATGAATTATTATTCATTTATTATCATAATTATTTCTAGCCAGGCTGATAAGCATAATGCAGTTTAGGTGCGTTTGTGACGAGAGTCGATTCTCAGGCGACGGCTCTCTCCTGTGGTGCACTGGTGGTATTATAAGACGGAGGAACCAGTATGACAATATGATAACTAATGTATGTGTGCATATTCTGGGACAATGTGTGTGTGTTGTATGATAAGAAAGGACCCTTCATTACACAAGACAGTACATTTGTTCTCACTGAGAAAGTGAAAATGAAAAGAAACTTAAAGAAATGCCCACAAATAACTCACTTTCTCAAGTACTTTGAAGTTCATCTAACAAATATTGAAAACTCAATTGAATTTTAGGACTTTGATTGCACTTTATTTTACAGTACATGACCATGTGTACTAACTGTATTCACCTAAGAAAGTACTGTGTAATATACGGTAACTACATGGGTTAAGGTTAGGTTTAGGGGTAGGTTCAGGGTAGCCTTGCTCCGCCCTCCTGCGTACTTCCGCTCAATTTTAATTTTCCTTCAGTATGTCGTCTGGGTTTTCTGTAGATTTGCGGGTTTTCTCCGGTAAATTTTTTACCGGTCCAATCAGCGTACAGAGGGAGTGGCTGAGAACGATGATGTTGAGGTTGTGTGCTAGTTTGAGTTGAAGTTTCGTCACGACCAAACGTTAGCGATTGGTTATGGCAGATCCAGAGTGACTCTGGGCGGATCCAACAGTTTTACACTTCAACAGAGTACCCGCCTTCAAGGATGTTAACACTTGTCAATGGAGAGAGGCCAGACTCTCTGTACAAATGAAATGTACGAGAGTCTGGTAGGACCAGGCTAGGTTCAGGGTTAGTACACAGCAAAATCCCCAGAGATAAATTAACTCTGATCAGAGTACATATGGTCCTACTCTAAAGAGTGTTAAAAAAGTTAATGAAATAATTCAGTGATTAATTAAGTGATGATTGAGCATTGATGAACACCTTCTGTTAACAAGCAAAATCACAGAAGGAAAGAGAAACAACAAGAACAGAAAATAGAGAAACACAAGAACTACAACTGACTTCAGCCACAGATTTTTTTTGTCCTGAAAAAACAGCTATTTCTGATCTCTCTGTATCACTATCAGCTTTTATTACATTTTATAGCATGCGCAGTATAGTGATGAAAGTCCAATAAAAAAACGGAAATTGTATGTGTTGTTTTTTCTCTTGTGCATATGTTTAAGGTCATTGCTGTGTATTTTGCAGTCAGTAAAGCTGCATGTGTGCTGAACACCAACCCTGTAAATACCAAATAAACAAAATTGTTTATTCAAAATTTTTATGGGGAGTGTTAAACTGATAGCCTGACAAGCCTGAGGGAACTCACCATTGGCACGGCTCAATCCAAGGGGCTTAACGCTACAACCAACCAGAGCAAGGAAGAAGGTGACGTAGTCCGAACACATCTTCCTTTTTTAAGAATGACTTCAGTGCGGTTCTTTGTTCTTTTCTCAAAGTTAACTTCAAGTCTTCCAGAGTCAAGGCCAAAGCTGATTCGAAAGACCGCTGTCCGCCAGCAGCAGCAGCTATTTTTGTTTTCAAGTAGCAGGGAATTCACGCAGAACCGTCGCAACTCCGTCGTCATTATGTTAAGCCCGCCCGCCGACTCTATACACGATGTGATTGGCCTGACCTGAGTTTGTTTTTTCCAGCTCGCAAGCCAACGGAGAGTTGCTAGACGACACTGGCTGCAAAATAAAATTTGATTTCTAGGCTATTAAACTGATGGAAACAGGTTTAAACCGAAAGCATGGTTTTCAATTAGCCCGTTATAAAAATGAATGTCTTTTCACTCTTTTTTTCAGAGTACAGTGATTAAATTTAAAGGCCTTACCACAGGAATTAATACTATATACAGTGAGGAAAATAAGTATTTGAACACCCTGCTATTTTGCAAGTTCTCCCACTTGGAAATCATGGAGGGGTCTGAAATTGTCATCGTAGGTGCATGTCCACTGTGAGAGACATAATCTAAAAAAAAAAATCCAGAAATCACAATGTATGATTTTTTAACTATTTATTTGTATGATACAGCTGCAAATAAGTATTTGAACACCTGAGAAAATCAATGTTAATATTGGTACAGTAGCCTTTGTTGATGCTACCACCCCCATGCTTCACAGTAGGGATGGTGTTCTTGGGATGGTACTCATCATTCTTCTTCCTCCAAACACGTTTAGTGGAATTATGACCAAAAAGTTCTATTTTGGTCTCATCTGACCACATGACTTTCTCCCATGACTCCTCTGGATCATCCAAATGGTCATTGGCAAACTTAAGACGGGCCTTGACATGTGCTGGTTTAAGCAGGGGAACCTTCCGTGCCATGCATGATTTCAAACCATGACGTCTTAGTGTATTACCAACAGTAACCTTGGAAACGGTGGTCCCAGCTCTTTTCAGGTAATTGACCAGCTCCTCCCGTGTAGTTCTGGGCTGATTTCTCACCTTTCTTAGGATCATTGAGACCCCACGAGGTGAGATCTTGCATGGAGCCCCAGTCCGAGGGAGATTGACAGTCATGTTTAGCTTCTTCCATTTTCTAATGATTGCTCCAACAGTGGACCTTTTTTCACCAAGCTGCTTGGCAATTTCCCCGTAGCCCTTTCCAGCCTTGTGGAGGTGTACAATTTTGTCTCTAGTGTCTTTGGACAGCTCTTTCGTCTTGGCCATGTTAGTAGTTGGATTCTTACTGATTGTATGGGGTGGACAGGTGTCTTTATGCAGCTAACGACCTCAAACAGGTGCATCTAATTTAGGATAATAAATGGAGTGGAGGTGGACATTTTAAAGGCAGACTAACAGGTCTTTGAGGGTCAGAATTCTAGCTGATAGACAGGTGTTCAAATACTTATTTGCAGCTGTATCGTACAAATAAATAGTTAAAAAATCATATATTGTGATTTCTGGATTTTTTTTTTTAGATTATGTCTCTCACAGTGGACATGCACCTACGATGACAATTTCAGACCCCTCCATGATTTCCAAGTGGGAGAACTTGCAAAATAGCAGGGTGTTCAAATACTTATTTTCCTCACTGTATATATATATATATATATATATATATATATATATATATATATATAAAGTTTAAAAATAAAACCGGCTTGGCAGCAACTGTGTGGAGAGATTTCTTACCTGTAGGTGTGGAAGGTTGATCTTTAGTGTCTCTCTTTAAATGAAAGATGTCGAGGATTTACTCAAAAGAAAAGCTGAGAGAACAGCAGCTGAAGCGTTTAGATTTACTTTCACTTCAAATGCTCTTCCTACAGTTAGTTTCCATGTTCTGTCTGTTACCTGTGAGAGAAGGAGCCTGATTGGTGCACACTCAATAAACATGATCAGACACTGACCGATGACCCGCACGAGCTAATGATAACCTCACAGTCACATGAACTGACTGACAAAGCCTCTATGAAAGTTTCTTGAAGGTGTTCAAGAAAGCCAGTTATGTACATATATATATATATATAAATGGCCTATATGGCACACTATTATGAGCTCAAGATTTTAATTCATTTTGAGAAAATTATTACATTATGAATATTTTACTACAACAATAATGTAATAGATATTACATTATGCAGTTTTTACATTTTGAGCTGCTACAAACAGTTTTCTGTTGGTTTTTGGTCTTGTACAAGTGAGATCAAGTGGTTTTGATAATAAAACTATTTTGCTGTACACTACAAATACTGCAGAAACTACTTGATCTCACTCGTTCTCCCTCTCCCTCCACACACACACACTTAAACAGAACTATAATGTGAATCTCTCCCACTGAAGTTAGTTCATGTATCAGCAGAGGCATTTCCTAAACTTTTATTTAGAGCAAAAAGTCAATTGCAAACCAAAATGAACTGAACTCCCTCCCCCCATCTAAACTAAACTATTCCTTATGTACACACAGTGTAAACATACGGTCTCTTACCAGAAGCTGCTGGAGCCGTCGCCATCTTCACTGGATCTGACCGATCACAAGTCCATGAAAACACTTCACAGATGCACTGGTTTGCAATGGTTTGTAATGCCCTCATATCTGCATAAAACACATCTGGTTGTTCAGCTTGAGTTTCATTTCTGCGCTCCTCTTCCCTGTTGCGGTTACATCGACTTCCTGTTGTTTTCCTTTGGAAGATTCTTACACAATATTCTCCTTACTATTTTTTTTAGTACAGTCTAAAAAAAGTCCTTGACTGGTTGTTGAGAGCAAGAACGATCACGAGACATTCAGCACAAATGAACCGAGAAACAGCAAGAGCTTGTTCAATAAATTTTATTAATTCTGTCAGTAATAATCTCCCACAGATGCTGAACAGACTTATTCCACTAACAGTCACATAATCAGATCGATAAAGCCTGTACGAAAGCATCTTGAAACTGAAGTGAATATGCACTGACATCAGTTTGATTCAGATTCACGGTTAAAGAGTTTCTCTGGCAGTGCAGCTCTGATCTGAGGTCAGATCATTAACGCTTGTCCGTCTCACATGGGCTAAATATACAAATCTTTAATCAATAATAGTTTCAAAAGAAAGCAGACAGACATTAATTCACCAACAATTCTCTTATTAAGACTATAAGGCATCCCCAAATAAAGCATTTATATTTAATCTAAACAAATGGATTTTATATGTGTGAAAACAATTTCTGACTTTAGATTATCAAAACGTATAAAGTTTGTGTTAAATATCGAAATAATCTGCCACTGCAGTGTCCAAAATACCTTCATCTGAGACACAAAACCCACTTAGACTCCACCCACTCAACAGACTCCACCCACTATGGTTACCCTGGCAAAGACTCCGCCCACTTAGACCACTCCCACTCACTATAAACTCTCCCACTGATGAATCCACCCACCATATATGACCACACCCACTCGGGCTATCCTTAAAGGCATGAACCCCACCCAATCAGATAACTCATCCCACTCTTACCAACCCCATTAATCTGACCCCGCCCACCTGACCCCTCCCCCTCCCCCTCCCATGGCCCTTCCCCCTCCCATGGCCCTTCCCCCTTAAAGGGGAAATGAAGCAGTCAATCAAGTTTACATGATTTACAAGATGGATTTCCACTTTAATCAACAATTATATAAGAAACATGACAAATGTAAACATATAAAAGAAAAAAAAGAAAAACCGTTATATCTTTTGCTGCCAGGGCGCTGCCATTGTGTGCAGTATTCTAACGTGTGACGTCACGGGGTTGGTTGGCTTTAATAAACCTGGCTGAATGTATTAATATCCCGACATCAAACTGTCTACACCACGGAGTTTTGACCGCGAACAACTAATGAAGTCTAACGTTAGATGTTATATACAGCAGATGGACTCTGACACGGTGGGCATCGCATTACAACAGCCGCACGCGTTGCAACTTACCAACCCGCTCTTTGCCCAAAACCACCACCGGCTGTTCGACATAACAACGTAACTTACCACTGCTCGGTTCCCACGCCGTATCGGCTCAAATGCATATATTAATACATGCTAACTTACATGGTGCTGACAAGAGACATGAATATGATGGCAGACATCGCGAACAATGTTTCCATGTGCAGTTTGTTAACGTTAACGTTAGACGTCGTCTTTTTGTCTGGTACTAATAAACTCCACTAAAGTTAGCTAAACACTAAGTTAGTGTTAGCTAGTTCATGCTTACAGCTGTTAGCTAATAATGACTGTACCTAACGTTAGTTGTTCGCGGTCAAAACTCCGTGGTGTAGACAGTTTGACGTTGTGATATTAATACATTCAGCCAGGTTTATTAAAGCCAACCAACCCCGTGACGTCACACGTTAGAATACTGCACACAATGGCAGCGCCCTGGCAGCAAAAGATATAACGGTTTTTCTTTTTTTTCTTTTATATGTTTACATTTGTCATGTTTCTTATATAATTGTTGATTAAAGTGGAAATCCATCTTGTAAATCATGTAAACTTGATTGACTGCTTCATTTCCCCTTTAAACCCAAACAGAGCTACAGCACTTAACACACACACACACACTACCAGAAGTGGATCTAACGCAGAGCCTCCTCAATCAAGCAGAGTTGAACACAGAAGTGTTCAGAGACTCGTTGTGAAACCTGTAAACCTGTCGAGGCCCGTGAGAGATCCAGCACAGGCTCCCTGATTGAGTGTGAGCTTCTCCCGCCTCTATAACTCGCTGCGAGAGCGAGAGATGCGCGGGCCCTTGCGGATCTCTTTCCTCTTCTCCTCCTTCCTCCTCCTCTTCTCTTCCTCACGCAGAATCTTCTGGAAGGCTTCGGCCGTGTGCAGCACCTGAAACACACACAGACTCACTTCAGCACAACACAGTCACACTGAAGTTCACACATTAACAAACATGTACACTGTAGAACAATCAAGTAGAAACCAAAGCAAAACAGTCACTATAAATCTAAGGGTTATTTATTATTACGGTTTATTGATTGATAATTTAACAGGAGATTATACAGAAGTCTTTAAACACAATCTGAGTTTATTTTAGTGACTGATGAACATCATCTGAAGCTCTGCTGACTCCTACTGGCTCCATCTACTCACTACAGCCCATCAAACACACTGATTTTGTCCAATAAATATTTTAATATTTTAATATGAATTAATAAAGTGCATTAAAACTCATTTTAGATTGATTAGTTAGATTTTGTTATCAATTTAATTTAAAATTAGTAAGTTCAGACTGTATGGGGCGCCGTTTGTAAAGCGGCTCACGCTGAAAATAACAGCAACATTTTGTCACATTTAGCTTCAAACAATGTTTAAAAAAACTGGTATGAATTTTTTGACGGTCACTTTTTAGCACATTTACAACAATATTTGTCAACGTAGAGATATTTTAAATAGTTAAATCTAAATATTAAATGTTACACCTAAATGTTAAAAGTTAACAATGTAGACTGTTCATGTTTTCATACATGTGATTTTTTTTTGTTATTTAAAATGTTTTTTTTTTTTTTTTTAAGTTAGATATTTTTATTAATTTATTTTAAAATGAGTATATTAAGACACATTTTTATCAACTATTGGAGTAAATTGAGAATATTTTTTTTCATATTTAGAATTTTATATATATACATACACATACACACATATATATATATATGTGCAAAAAATACATGTACAGTCTGAATTTTATATATATATATATATATATATATATATATATATATACACACAAGTTGAATTTGCTCAGCGAGTTACTCTGGTGTCTAGTAATGATGCTCATTAAATATGCCCCTCGATCTGAGCTGCACCAATCACAGCGGGTTATCTGATATAGGCGGGCCAGAGGCGAGCTAAACAGAAGACGACAGCGCTGTGACGTCAAAGTCATTAGTAAACATTGCAAGATGCCTATGGATGAACACCAGTTGTTTGAAACAGCTTTGGCCGCTATAATGAACGAGTTAGACTTGGCTTTAGAGGAACAGAAGACGGCGCTCGAATCGTTCCTTTGCAAGAAGGACGTTTTTGCTGTTTTGCCGACCGGATACGGTAAGAGTCTAATCTACCAGTTAGCTCCGCTGGTAGCGTGTGGGGTTTATTGTTATCCAATTGCGTGCAGTGAGATTTTCAAATGCATGCTTGGTGCCGCCCCTCGAACTGGATTTCCTGGCTAAAAAAATCAGTTTTTGATTAGCTGGTTAGATTATGTTATTAATTTGTTTAAATCAAGTTAAGACTGTAAATGTTTTCAAATATTTGAGCAAAGTGGGAAACAAGTTTTTAGAATATTTTTAAAAATGAAAATTGCTGAAATTAAATTGAGTTCAATTTGAGCTATAATGTAAAATTATAAAGAAAAACAACAGTATTACATTTAATGTACATGTTAATTTACTAGACACACACACACACACACACGCGCGCGCACACACACACACACACACGTACTTCCGCTCAGTTTTCATTTTCCTTCAGTACGTCGTCTGGGTTTTCCGTATTTTCGTGGGTTTTCTCCGGTAAATTTTTTACCGGTCCAATCAGCGTACAGAGGGAGTGGCTGAGAACGATGATGTTGAGGTCGTGCGCTAGTTTGAGTTGAAGTTTAGTCAAGACCAAACGTTAGCGATTGGTTATGGCAGATCCAGAGTGACTCTGGGCAGATCCAATAGTTTTAAACTTCAACCGTCTTCAAGGAAGTTAATGCTTGTCAATGGAGAGTGGCCAGACTCTCTGTACAAATGAAATGTACACGAGTCTGGTAGGACCAGGCTAGGTTCAGAGTACACAGCAAAATCCCCAGAGTTAAATTAACTCTGATCAGAGTATATACCGTATGGTCCTACTCTAAAGAGTGTTTAAAAAGTTAATTGTATAATTCAGTGATTAATTAAGTGAAGATTGAGCATTAGTGATGAACACCTGCTGTTAACAAGCAGAATCACTGAAGGAAAGAGAAACAACAAGAACAGAAAATAGAGAAACACAAGAACTACAACTGACTTCAACCAGATTTTTTTTATCCTGAAAAAACAGCTATTTCCGATATCTCTGTTTCATCACTATAAGCTTTTATTACATTTTACAACATGCGCAGGATAGATGGAAGTCTGATAAAAAATGGAAATTTTATGTGTTACGTCCATGGAAGTATTGTTTTTCTCTTGTGCATAGGTTTAAGGTCATTGCAGTCAGTAAAGCTGCATGTGTTCTGCACACCAACACTGTAAATACCAATTTAAATTTTGTTTATTGTTTATTCTTAATTGTTTATTCTCATTTTTATGGGGAGTGTTAAACTGATAGCCTGACAAGCCAGACCCACATCAAGATGTTGGGTCTGGGAACACACCATCGGCACGGCTCAATCCGAGGGGTGGGATAAACGGTTGTCTTTCAAATTCCCTCTGCACGCAATAGGATAACGCTACAACCAACCAGAGCAAGGAAGAAGGTGACGTAGTCCGAACACATCTACCTTTTTTAAGAGTGACTTTCAATGCCGTTCTTTGTTCTTCTCTCAAAGAAAGTCTTCCAGAGTCGCTTCCAAAGCCGATTGGAAAGACTGCTGTTCGCCAGAAGCAGCAGCGCTTCTTTGTTTTCAATTAGCAGGAAATTCAGGGGGAACTGTCGCAACTCTGCCATCATTATGTTAAGCCCGCCCACCGACTCTATACACGATGTGATTGACTTGACTAGAGTTGTTTTTTCCAGCTCGCAAGCCAAAGGAGAGTTGCTAGACCATCAGTGTCTGGCTGCAAAATAAAATTTGCTGCCGCTAGGGTGCGTCTAGATTTCTAGGCTATTAAACTGATGGAAACAAGTTTAAACCGAAAGCTTGGTTTTCAATTAGCCCATTATAAGCCCATTATAAAAATTAATGTCTTTTCACTCTTTTTTATCAGAGTACAATGATTAAATTTAAAGGCCCTTACCACAGGAATTAATAGTTTAGGTAAGCATTTTTAAAAAATAAGCTTGGCAGCAACTGTGTGGAGAGATTTATTACCTGTAGGTGTGGAAGGTTGATCTTTAGTGAATCCAGACAGATCACAAGAGTAAAGCTTCTTAGAAAACAAAAACAGCACAAAAAATTTATAAACCGCACTCTTTAAATGAAACATGTCGAGGATTTAGTCAAAAGAAAAGCTGAGAGAACAGCAGCTGAAGCGTTTAGATTTACTTTAACATCAAATGCTCTTCCTACAGTTAGTTTACCTGTTCTGTCTGTTACCTGTAAGAGAAGGAGCCTGATATGTGCACAACACTCAATAAACATGATCAGACTAAAGCCCTATTCACACGGGATAAGTATTACCTGGTGACCTCTAGTAATTTGTAATAATTGCGGAGGTTGTCTGTGATCTTAATCACGTGCGAATCGGCCATGTCTGTAATTTGTAAAGTAACAATTCCCCCTCAAATGACCTACCATATTTCGCCGAACACCGAGGTCCCGTGATAATATTAGTCCCGTGCGAATGGGCATCTCTGTGATTTGGAGGGGTCGTTTATAATTTTTTCAAGGTGTTCCTGTGCTCTTTTTTTTATACATCTTTCGCGAAGAATGGACGCTGTGTTGGAGTCTTTTGATAGTTGGTTGCTGGGTCATATCGCTATACACCATGATATGATAGAACTATACAATTTGCAGAAAGAGAAAGAGATAAGTGAGTCATTTCGAGTAAAATCACAGGCTTCGTTTATCCTGTGCTAATGCGCCACACGAAATTCAGATGTGGTCGGGTAATTTCTAAATCTCACGACGTCCCCAGATAATACTAATCCAGTGCGAATAGGGCTTAAGTGTGTACCTTGTGTTTTAATTAAGACACAGGAAGAACATGAAAAAATATCACTTTTCTGCAGGGACGGACTGGGGATAAAAAACAGCCCTGGACTTTCTCCTAAATAGGCCCATCATCCGGCCATTCGCCCCTAGCCGTGCGCGACAGACACATGTCCTGATACTATGCCACAATACTGTAGCCTATCAGACAAGCTATTCACAGCAAGTAACATCTCAAAACCAATGATGATAATTGGGGTTGTGTTTATTAATGAAGCCTCAGCCTTCAAATAAAAACAAAAATGTACAATGCCATAAAATAGGCTACAAATAATGAAATGTCACTGGCTACAGAAACCCCAAATTACACAAACTTGTAATTATGAAACATATAGTTACTATATACCACCAGGGGTGAGGGGTCTCCAACCTTTTTGTGTGCGAGGGCTACCTCAAGGGATAAAATAATCTAGAAGGGATTTTTATTTGTTATACTCCAATATTTATTATACATATAACATGGTGGTGCTTTTTTACTTTTCACCATCATATGCAAAATAATAAAATATCTTGATATTCTGGTTCAGACTTACAAGCGTTAAAAAAAAAAAATAATAATAATAAAAAAAAATCCATCTATTTTTCTATAAACCTATTGTATGTGTTATCAAAAACAGTAGCCCAAATATTTAGTATAAATATAAATGCAAAAATAAATAAATAAATGAACTGCCATAACTGCCATAACAAACAAAAACACTAGGCTACTACTTACATTTAATACATTTATACATGACTAGCCTATATTAATATAACAGCATTGTTAATATGAATATATACAGGCACATTTCTGCCAAAAAAAGTTTGTTTTACTAAAGTTAATTCATAAGTTGTGGAGTGAAATGTCTTCTAACTGGTTTGTTCTTGGAACAATGTTTCTTCTGTTTTTTTGCGTCAATGTGTTGAGAATATCAGCGCTGTTTCATCTTTTAACAAGCTTAAATCACATAGTCATCTGTGGGTTTATAATAGAGATAGATAATTCTGCGCTGAATTGAACTGCTTCTCAGTGGATCGCGCAGCTCTGTGTAATAATGTTCGCTTGATCGAGATCTGCTTTGGCCGCGATCGCTGTTATTTGGCCGAGCTGATGCTCTGCGCTGCTCAGATCAGAGAGTTTTGTTCCGCTTTTTTTTTTTTTTTTTCTTTCAAGTTTTGCCATTTGATGTTTCTCATATGCAACGCAAATGACAGCGTATAATCAAAGAGAGTTGGGTAATTTTGTAGAGGCAAAAGTTCAAATTGAAACGGTCTAACCCTTCAGTTGAAAAGGTCGCAAAATGATACCATTTATTCGAAGTCTGGAACCCCGATGTACAGTGGATCGCTATTGGGGCTATTTATAGAATGTGTTTAGCGGGCAACTCACAGGCACCAGGTTGGAGACCGATACTATAACTTAACTATTAAAATATAATGTAAGCAAATTTAAAAGTGCAGCCTTATAAAACTAACTTTCTGTTAGTTGCTAGTAGGCCGACTCTTCTTCCTCAGTTTTTTTTTTACACATATAGCCTATAATTAAGTGATCGTATTAGTGCCCCTGCTGTTGGCTGTTCATATTGCTTTATTAGATTTTTTATTTTTATTTTTTTTGCCGACGGCCCTCGGTTGGACGGCCGTTCTGGACTTTTCCAGAACGCACAGATTGTCAGTCCGTCCCTGCTTTTCTGTTATGTGGAAAGATAGGACCCAAAAGCGAAATGCAATAACAGTCTCTTTAATTATGAGAGAGAAATTCTTTTTCAGATAAATAACAGAAAAGCAGCCGTAAATGCTGATGCTCCAATAACATAAAGCAGAAAGTCTCTCTTTAAATGTAGACAGCAGCAAACAGTCTGAGAACAGGATCCGGCGGGATCTGTCCTCTGATCTCTTAAAGAGTGAGCGGCAAATGGTTGGAGAGATGAATGCTCTGGGCGTTCGTCAGCAGCAGGCGGGCTGGACAGAGTGCAGAGCAAAAGGTTAGTAGCCTACCGAACAGTAGTGATGTTACATATGACACTGAAGCTTCGATGCGCGTATCACATAAGCGACACAATTTGTAGTGAAGCCCCGTATCGAGGCGTGTATTGGTTTACTAGAGTCACGTGATCGATGACAAACGAAGCCTCACTTTCTGACCAATCACGTGCGCGTTTCGCTTTGGGTGTCAGAAGGCTCGAACTTCAGATCGTATTTAACGAGTCATTGTTGCCTCTGTCTGGTTGATATTTACAATTATTGATATTGACATTTAATAACGACGATCCTATCAGACAATGTCCTTATTCATTGTGTGTGTGTGTGTGTGGAGAGAGAGAGAGAGAGAGAGAGAGAGAGAGAGAGAGAGAGAGAGAGAGAGAGAGAGAGAGAGAGAGAGAGAGAGAGAGAGAGAGAGAGAGAGAGAGTAGGCCTACATTAAATCTTATTGAATCATAAGCTTATAAGCTATTATATTTTATTGTCACACTTTAATGGGAAAATGAATTTATTTAATGAACAAATCAAACACAAACATGTAAGGCTTTTATTTGTATACATAACATTGATGGAGTGTGTTGTGGTTGCTTCATCTGCCAGAGCTTCTAACACAGGCTTCTGGCTGCTTTATTTTAAATAAGCACCAGATGGCGCTGTTCTCGACACTCTCGAAGCTTTGAATCTTTTCCCGGAACAGTCAGGAGAAAGCCTCAGTGATTCATGAGGCTTCATTTCCCCATCCCTACCGAACAGACCTGTGCCAGGCTGGATGACAGATCGGACTCGGACAGGACAGCTACAGCAGGTCGGGAGAAACCTCTTGCATGAGTAGAGTACGAAATAATCTGGCAAAGAAGCAGGGAAAAGGGGAAGCTAGAAGTAGCAAACATAATTAGAGGGAAGAGAGAACAGGTGTGAGAGAATTAGCGTGATAACAAGTTGCAACTAGAAACAGCTGAGGGTGAGTGAAGCTGCGTGAGGTTAGGTGTGTGTGTGTGTGTGTGTGTGTGTGTGTGTGACCAGAAGAGGGAGACAGAGAAGGATACCAGGCAGATTCATGACATTTTCTAAATTTTTGGGGGGTTTCCTTGCTATAGCTAGCTATATGCAGGAAGGAAATAGACTTTGGAGGTGAGAACTTTTTCTCTCTCTCGAAAGGAGATTTCAAAGAGCTTTGGTCTTTTGGGCTATGAATGAATAATACACTTTGATTTTTTTTCTTCTACTTTCTTTGTCTCTGTATTTCTTTCTTTTTGGCCAATGTACTAATACAATTAACTAAGACTACTGATTTTCTTCTTTGCCTTCTATTTGGCTATTTCCAAATGTGTCTACTTTGAAATTTGTTTTAGTTGATTTGGATTAGAGGAGAAATTGTTGTGTGATTCACAATGGGGATTAAAATTAGTCCGCTGTTAATCTCCAAAAGATAGAAAATAATATTTCTCCCTTGCAGATTAAAGGGAAAGATTCTTAGAGTTTCCCACTTCCAGTCTGTTACAAGAAAAAAACAAAAAAACAGTCCTCACAGACTGAAGGGAGAGTGCCCCAACCCCTCCCTCCCAGAAATGAAAGCATTCCAGTCTGCAATGAAGCCACTAAAAACAGATTGTAGCCTACCCTGATTTGAGAAACGCGACTGCTTTTTCTTTGTGGAAACGTCAGACAGATTTAAAATTCATCCTCTTAATATCTCAGAAGTGATGGCAATTTGCAAAGAATTACCGGATTCAGCCTGATCTCCACATCATTATGTGTCGGTATTGAAACGGTTAACATACAGCAAGGTTTTGCAGGAAGAAAGCTGAGATGCAACAGGCTAATGGGAACCAGATGTTTAGGCGCTCTGATGGCTACGGACCAAAAGCCCCCACCTTACGCTCTTCCACTCAGCAGCAACAGAGCCGGCCCAATGGAGCCAAATTTTTAACTGATTTCAATGAGTCCTTCCAATGAGTCAAATGTTTTGCCATTTATTGAATTAAATGTTGATTATAATTAGTGGTGGGCTGTTTTCGGCATTAACGTGCTGCGTTAATGTGAGACTCTTATCGGCCGATAAAAAAAATATCGCTGTTAATCTATTCTCAAAGTTGGGTTGGGAGCTGGGTCTATACCAGGGCTGCCAACCTTTGAGTTTTGCTTGGAGTGAGATTTTTTTTTTTTTTTGATAAGGGGGGGGGGATGTAAAAACAAATATTGCATCACAATAAGTGTAATTGTCAAAACATTTGGTAACTAAATAGAATTTTATGAAGTTTAGTGACAACATGTTACAATGTTTACATTGTACAATGACTGGTATAGGATACAGTTTTTATTATTGCTTGACAAAAATTTCAAGATTTCAATTCCATTCTTGTGATTTGATTCCGATTTTGATTCAATATTGACTAATTTGGATACATGTTTATTTTAAATTTTATTTAAAAAAATAATCTCACATAATGCTGTAAACATAGAGGGCCCAATCTGCTGGTATTATTAAAAATAACATTAAATTAAATATAATGCAGTTTTTGTTATAATAACAATTATTTAATGACATAAGTAAAAATATAATAAATATGTAATATAGTGCTCAGAAAAATCTCCCCTCTAGCTATTTTTTCTATTCAGTTAACATGCTATGGTCGTTAAATGGCTTTCCTGAGGTAAATGTAATGTTATGTGACATAATTGTTCTCCTGCCCGTCTCTGACACTTATGTTTCCTGCAGCTTTCTCCATTACGATCATCACAGGAAGTGCTCTCATTGACGATTTGCCTGCAACTGTGCTGAGACATAACATATCTGATGTCAATCCTAAATTGTGGGCGGATGACATAGGATGATGTAGGCTATCATGTACCTCCCCACAGGGCAAATTTTGACAACCAATAGGCCTGTGTTTCAAAAGCAATACCCGCTTTCAAAGGAAAAAGAGGAGGGAATTAAACCCCTTATTGATCAATTACTGGCTCAAGGCATTCTGGTTCGCACTCATTCACCTTATAACACATCAATCAATCCTATCAAGAAAGCCAGTGGTTCTTGGCATTTAACGCAAGACCTGAGAAAATTAATGATTTGATAAAACCACTCGCTCCTATTGTTCCAGATGTACAGACTATAATTAATTCTATCCTTTCGGACCATGAATTTTATTCTGTTATTGATTTAAGTTCCGCCTTTTTCAGTATTCCTGTTGATCATGAAACTCAGCCACTGTTTGTCTTTTGTTTTCAGAATTGTCAATACATACCAGACTCCCACAAGGGCGATCGTTCAGGCGGCCACGGTGGAGACGACCAGGGCGGCGCAGGCTGTGCAGGTGACCAGGACAGAGACGACCAGGGTGGAGCAGGCGACCGGGACGGGGCAGGCCCTTCGGGCGGCCATGGCGGGGACGACCAGGGTGGAGATGATCCTTCGGACAACCATGGTGGAGACGACTCTTTGGGTGGCCATGGCACAGGAACAGACACCGGTTCAGGAACAGGAACAGACACCGGCTCAGGAACAGGAACAGACACTGGCTCAGGAACAGACACTGGCTCAGGAACAGACACCGGCACAGGAATAGGAACAGACACCGGCTCAGGAACAGACACCGGCTCAGCGGCCATCTTGTCCGGAGACACAGGCTCAGCGGCTGCCATCTTGTCCGGAGACACTGGCTCGGCAGACGTGACGTGAACCATCTCTGGATCGGCAGATTCTGGGGAGGCGCCGACAGGGCAAGCAGCTTGGGGACGGCCTCTGGAATGACAGAGGACTGCTCGGGGACGGCCTCTGGGCGACAGCGGGCTGCTCGGGAACGGCCTCAAGGTCATTTGGGAGGCATAAGGTCTTCCTCCTCCACCGCTGTCTCCGAGAGCGAGGGGATGCTGCTGTCTTTCCGGAATCCACAGGGGCCGTGGCAGTCTCCTCGGGACCTCCTGGGAACGCTGCAGCCTGCCTAACTGGAGGACTCCTTCTTCGGTCCAGAAAAGCAACAAACCTCCAGAATGTCAAGTGCTCCAGCCCTGCCATTGTCCAAACATCGACAGACTCCTCAAGGGCGTAGTTAAAAAGGTCCTTAAGGGCCATCTCACCCAGCCCCAGCCCCTCTGCAGCGGAGCTGAACTCCAGGGCAAAGTCTCTCACATTCGTCCCCTTCTGACGAAAGGAACTCAAGGCGGTGAACTTTACAATGCGTTCATAACGCAGGCAGGAAATAGGAGAGGCTGGTGGCTGGCGTGAATCCTTCCGCTAAATCCTCATTGTGGCTGGTTCGTTCTGTCACGGAATGGTCAAAAAGTGGAGAGAGGATTCAAGTGCAGATAAGGATTTTTATTAAATAAATAAACAAAACAAAACTACAAACAAAAACCTCCCCATGGGGGAAAACTAGACAGGCATAGGTCAGGAACATAACACAAGGGAAACATAGACAACGAACCAGCACAGGACTGCAAACACAGGGAGACTAATGCCTGGTTCAGATTACACAATTTTTTTGTCTGTTAGGATAGTCAGTAGCCGCGTTTCCATTACAGATTTGCGCAAATGTTTTGCGCTATTATCTAAATATCGATAAAAAACTATTGCGAAATGACGGCGTTTCCATTAACCGATGTTATGCGACTAAAACGTCTTTTTTTCTCTCGCGATAAGTCATTCCAAAAATCACGGCAACGGACGTTGGTTATAATATCACAGCCACCGCATTAGACATTATTATTATTATTAATTGAAGGAGACGTGGCGTGTTATCCAAGCATTAATGGCAGGGAAAGACCCCCGAACGACACATATAAGGAGTTTCTGGGTGTTTCGCCCTCATTTCTGCTCCGAGGATTTGATTGTGGCATTTCTTTGAGATTTAGAATCCAGTATTCCTATAGGCTAATTATTGTTTCTTTTATAAATTTAATAAATAATTCTGTCTCGTATTCTGTCCAAACGATCCATGTAGGCTACTTTTGTGTCTATTTGTTTTTCCTTTTTTAACCCCTAATTGAAAAACGAAAAATTAATTGGTTGTTGTCTTTTTAAAACGCAAAGTTGAACACCAAAATTTTAATTTGAACTGGCTACACCAACTGCTGCACTTTGTTTATGACTTTTTGCCCCTTTATTAAACATTTAAAATATTCACAAAATTAATATGGAAAACATGTCGATTTTACTGGTTTTCTAAGGCCAAATTAGAAACTGGAATTGATGTATTTCCCGCAGTGCTGAATGAGAAGAGCTATTAATATAATTAATAAACTATTGTTTTCTAAGTGTCGGCTAAAATCACATCTCCATCTCCGCTGTTAAGATGCGCTTTTAGAGAGAAATGCAACTTTCATACGGATTAGCCTACATAATCAGAAGGTATTAGCTTTCGATTCGAATTTGTTCGTTTTAAAGTGGACATTTCAAGCTTTAGCCTACATAGGCTATATTTTGTTTCAGTTCTCGCGCTCCAGTTTACGGAGATCATGAAAGTGCGTCTGATTGGAAAATGCAAGTGTTCGCGCCCGCGCCTCCGTGCATGCAGTGCGCGCTCCACGCTCAGCTTTGTTCCTTTTTTTGCATAAAAGCGTCTTCTAAATATAGCCTATTAAATGTTATAATAAAATAATATAAAATTATTATTATTTGCGTAGCTATACATGGACTTCAAACACACTGCGTCTTCTAAGTCAGGTGACTAAATGCGCAAAAACTGTTTCCATTGCAGTTTTGCGAAATATTCCTTTTTCGAATTGCCTGAAAAACCACCTCATGAGAGCGTAAAAACTTTTTTGCGATAAATGGGAGTTTTTGCGAAATTGACGTGTTTCCATTAAGCGTATTTTTAATTCGCAATTTCAATTTGCGCAATTTGAAGGGTAATGGAAACGCGGCTACTGTGTCAGATTACACGATTTTGACTCCTAAAAATCTTGTCATGTCGTGGACAAGAAACATGTCAGACTACATGTTTTCCGACCAGTCATCGCGAGCCGTTTCACACACTCATTCACTGGCACATACACACGCTCACTCACATAGCTACACGCACTCACTCACACACACACCTGACACACACACACTCACTCACATACACGCACTCTCTCTCTCTCTCACACACACACACACACACACACACACTCGCTCACTCACACATGCTCTCTCACTCACATGCTAAAGTTGACTAAAAAGAGGAATAAAAAATCATCTTTTGGAAATTGAACTTAATGCCTTAATTAAAAAAAATTAGGAAAAATTCAACCTTTAAGGACACCAATTTTCTTTGTGAATGAATAATGTATCGTAAATAAATAAATGTTCTTCCTTAAAATACAGGGTGCATAAGTCTGGACACCCCTATGTTAAATTCCCATAGAGGCAGGCAGATTTTTATTTTTAAAGGTCAGTTACTTCATGTATCCAGGATACTATGCATCCTGATAAAGTTCCCTTGGCCTTTGGAATTAAAATAGCCCCACATCATCACATAGCCTTCACCATACCTAGAGATTGGCATGGGGTACTTTCCATAAGATCATCTCTCAATGCAAATCAAACCAGCTATTAGGCTAACTGAAATAAAACCATGCCAATCTCCATGTTCAATTTCCAAAAGATGATTTTTTATTCCTCTTTTTAGTCAACTTTAGCATGGGTGTCTAAACTAATGCATAGCACTGTACAAGGCAGAAATTTGGTTGATTTGTTGCCTGCCGTATTGACAGAAATGAGAATGTCTCCATTAACAACCACAAAAATGTCTCCATTTGAAATTCTCATGGGTAGACCTTTCCCGACCCCTTGGGTCAGAGGTCGTACTGGCAATTTTTTCCACAGGTGACACAGAGGTGATCATTGCGGATTATGTGGATTCCCTAGTTACAATTTTAAATGGCATAAATGGTGATGTTTCTCTCTCTCTCCCTCTTCCTTCAGAAAAGCCAACTCATCCTTTCGTTCCAGGAAAACAGGTGTTGATAAAGTGTCTGAAGCCCAAGAGACTATCTGGGGCCTTCCATGGTGATTGCTGTGACGAGGACCGGTGTTCTGACCGACCTCCAGCCGCAGTGGATCCATGCTAGCAGAGCTCCATCCCTGGGGAATGCATAAGCCTATGCAGAAGTGGACAATCCAGCACTGATCGAGAGGAAAACGAGGCGTGGAAGGAGAAGAGGAACAAGATTGCTGATTGAGAATTAGCAATAATTATTATTGAATCTATTAAGCTATGTCTGCAAAATTGACATTATACCTGTTTGTGCTGACAAACGTACTTATGCATATACAAGCCATTATTAGCAGTGGTAAAGAAACTTGGTTGAATCAAGAAGTGGCATATGCATTTGCATCTAATATGTGGTGGAGGTTAGCCAACTTCATTGCTAAGTCCAGAGGAAAAACAGGTGACTGTTATGTTTGCACAAAAATGCTACAAAGTGTTTCTGGACCTCATGTAAGTGTTAAATCACCAACGACAGAAGAATTAGTCTGTCCCTTATTCATTAGTATATTAATACTTTTGTATGTTCTCAATATGCTTTAATGACCAGAACTGCAAAATATACATGATTTTGAAGGAAATGTTTGATTGAAGGATTTTTCATGTATGAGAATGGACATGCTGAGAATGATATGATAATTATGTTATATGATAATTATCTTATCAAATGGGCCATTGTTAGAAGTTATAGTTTTCTTCCTATCTCAGTCATGTTCAGAGAACAGTTCTGCATGCTCAGATTCTTATGTAATGCACATCTGGTATTCATTAATGGACCCCAGGTCTCGCCGAAGAGAAGGATAGCTCTTTCTATTGTATGCATTGTGTAGAAGTCTCTGGACCGCAAGGCACCAAAGGATATCTTACCGGATATTGACCATTTATAGATTTGTTATACATCGTATATGATGTCATGTATCGTTTCATTGGATAGAATGGTCAAACTCCCCTTAGTCTTTCACTATATATTCCATAGATAGAGTGTTGTGAGTTTGAGCATTGTCTCCCCAGCTGGTTAATTGTTCATTCATATGCCTGAATAAAGACGAAGACTATAGGCACTTCTTCTTCTAGAATTCTTCATTTCTAACAGTTTTATAATCAAAACTAATAGTTTCTCCCTCTCCCTCCACACACACACACATACACACACTTAAACAGAACTATAATGTGAATCTCTCCCACTAAAGTTACAGTTCATGTATCAGCAGAGGCATTTCCTAAACTTTTATTTAAAGCAAAAAGTCAATTGCAAACCAAAATGAACTGTTTAGAGTTAATACTCTATCCCTAATATACAGATGGTGTCTCTTACCTGAAGCTGCTGGAGCCGTCGCCACCTTCACTGGATCTGACCGATCACAAGTCCATGATAACACTTCACAGATGTGATGGTTTGCAATGGTTTATGCCATCATATCTGCATGAAACACATCTTCTTGTTCAGCTTGAGCTTCATTTTTGTTCTCCTCCTCCCTGTTGCAGTTACATCATCGACTTCCTGTTATTTTCCAGTGGAAGATTCTTGCACAATATTCTTCTTACTATTTTTTTTTTTTAGAACAGTCTGCAAAAGGTCCTTGACTGGTAGTTGAGAGCAATAACAATCACAGAACATTCAGCACAAATTAACTGAGAAACAGCAAGAGTTTGTTCAATAAACTTTATTAATTCTCTCAGTAATAATCTCCCACAGATTCTGAACAGACTTATTCCACTAACAGTCACATGATCAGATCGATAAAGCCCGTATGAAAGCGTGTCGATCGTCTGAAACCCCTCCAGCAGCCGGACAAACTGAAGCGAATCAGCACAGAACCGCATTCACACTGACATCAGTTTGATTCAGATTCATGGTTAAAGAGTTTCTCTGGCAGTGCAGCTCTGATCTGAGGTCAGATCATTAACGCTTGTCCGTCTCACACCGTCCACACAGACAATGGGATAAATATACAAATCTTTAATCAATAATAGTTTCTAAAGAAAGCAGAAAGACATTTTATCACCAACAATTCTCATATTAGACTATAAGGCAGGGGTCTCCAACACGTCGCTCGCGAGCTACCAGTAGCTCGTGGCCTGATTGGAGGTAGCTCGCCAAGGGGCCGTTCACACATCGTGTCTTTTGTGCACTCGAGATCGTTATTTCAAATGTAAGCGCGCGACAAGCACGCTCATAATTGAAGCGACGCACTCATTTTTTCCAGGCGCAGCGAGCCGAGATGAAAAGATTTCAACTTTTCAGAATGCTGCAAGCGCACCACAGGTCATGTGACAAGAACCAACCAATCAGCTACAGCAAGCGTTTTTCGGTGGTGGAAATCCATTAGCTACTAAAATTTCTTTGTCGTTGTGGAGAGCGCAGAGCCCTCTGAGGTCGACAAACGCGCGGGCGCGTTTTGCTGGATTTTCTCCACATTGTAGCACTATAAACTTAAATTACTCCGTCATTTATGGTCATACATAAAAAAGAAATATAAAAAAAAGAGTCTGTGATATTTCTACTTTTGTATGTGTCCACTTACAATCAAATCAAAACATTGTGCTTTTGTAAAATAAAGAAAATAAACAGGGTGTGCGTTCTGCCTCTCCGTCGCGGTGAACTTTTTTTTCTTGAGCACGTCTATAAACTGAAACAAAACTCAGCGAATACTTGTCACACATTTATGAGCCATATACCTTTATAAACATTTAAGTGTGTACTTTTAAATGATCGGATTCAAACTGAAAACAAATATTCTCTGTTTAAGTAATTTGTATAAAACCAACAAGATGTCCAGCTTCTCAAACGCTTGCTCATTATTTTTTTAATTTACCACGCCCACTCGCGCAAAAGATATTCACATGCAAATCTCCACATGGAACGCGATTGCGCTCATTAGGCCTACCTCAAAAACAAAACACCAAAACACTTTACAAGTCTCTGCTTTTAGACGCGCCTGAGCTTACATTGGATTTACATCAGAAGAAGAAGAACGCGATTTGAAGACAAGAAAGATGTAAGGTAAGAAATTCTTACATATTAGTTTGCTATTGTTGCATAAATTTCACATTGCAGTTGAACTGTTGCTAGATATATGGTGAATATTATAATATTTAGACCCGTGTTTACTGTTACTGTGTTTGTGGATATCTGCTCAAACGTAGATATGTATATGGTAACCATAATGTTTTATATTTGAGCGCGATCGCGCTTGAATGTATCATATTTTGCAGCGCGATCGCGTTTGAATGTATCATATTTTGCAGCGCGATCGCGTTTTAATGTATCATATTTTGCAGCGCGATCGCGTTTGAATGTATCATATTTTGCAGTGCGATCGCGTTTTAATGTATCATATTTTGCAGCGCAATCGCGTTTGAAAAGCAAACGGCTTCATGTTTTTACTATTATCTCATTTCATATCATCATAACGAATGGAAACATTTGAAGTAACATGATCAATATATTTTTCTCTAGCTTAGTTGTTACTGAAATCTTTTGGAAGATTTATACTGCTACAGGTTATTGTTATTTTATCCAGCACTGCGCATAGCTTATGCCTACAAGGCACAACAAACCTGGTGTTCATTATATTATATATTGTTGGAAACATTTGTGTGTGTGTGTGTGTGTATTCTGTGAATTTTAAAAAGCAATTTTAACCAGAAAAATCTAAAATGTATTCCCAAAATCGTGCAGGCCTTTCTCTTGATATCAGTATGTTCACTTTTTTTTTTCATGGCCCAGATGCCACTGAGGACTTCAGTGAACATGAACATGGTAAAGTGAAAATCAAACACCTTGGAAATGAAAGGTATGTACAATGTTTTTAGGAATGGCACAAAGGTCTCTGTCTTTGGATCATTGTTTTCAATAAGTGCTTTTTTGGCATTTGTTGTGTGTATCTTTGGACTATGTTGTGTTGTAAATAAATCCAAACAATTTAAAAGCCATTCTTTTTTAAATCTCCTCATTTACATTATTGTGCAAGGTTGCCCAGAATGACAGGGCCTGATAGCTCCTAATAGGGCCATTAGGGGAGGGTCTTTGTCTTTCTCAGGTGTGAAAACAATACATATTAATGACCTCCGCATAGAGCTTTCTCACACAAAACACGTCGTAAAAATTTTAAATCAATATATTGTCTTCTCTGAATGAGCAGTCAAGGTGATTTTCACATAGTTTTAGAGCAAATATTCTAGGCTACGTGATACAATTTTCAAAAGTATTGTGAAGAAATAATCAGTATGGGTTTCATGGCCTTATTTCAGTGAGAATTTTTTTTTGTATTTTCACAAACCACGCATAAATGTCATTATCTCAAAACTACAAACTTTTACATACATGCTGCTGATATATTATCGTAGCAGAGTTTGTGCTGAATACAGTGTAATTAGACTTTAGCCATGAAAATGTCACAAGTAACAGAAATAACCACAAATGTCAGAGCATGTCAGAACAC
This sequence comes from Abramis brama, assembly GCF_963993115.1. NCBI lineage: Eukaryota > Metazoa > Chordata > Actinopteri > Cypriniformes > Leuciscidae > Abramis > Abramis brama. Next base: position 53,082,344 of record NC_139963.1, on the reverse strand, counting down.
CTCCAGGGCCCAGAAAACAGCTCAGACCTCAGAGGGTTAATGCGCATGTGAACGCCATCAGCGTTTATCACAGGTTCGCGTTTAAAGTTTGTGTAGAGAGAATGGTGTCGTCTTAGAGGCCCCTAATTTAATAACAAATGATCGTTGCGACGGAAGCGAATCAATCAAAACTAACTTTAGCTGGAAAATAACTTTATTAAAGAACCGCTATAAAGCCAAAACAATCTCTGTTACCTTAAATTATACATTTATCTCTGTAAAGCTGCTTTAAAACAATTTACATTGTTAAAAGCGCTATATAAATGAAGATGACTTGACTTGACATCAGTCAGTCTTGTAAACCAGATTGCTGTGTTTCCAGATGTATTTATATTCCCCCTAAATGACTAAGATTTCCATCACACATCTCCATAACCTATACAAATCAAGAAGATTTGGAATTACCTTCAGGTTTTTAGCGCTGTCCGCTGGTTAGAAATTCCCAAGTGGAGTCTTTGCCAAACTCAGTCTGGATGTTCGTGCTCTTGAGGCTCGATGGGATTTTTGTCCAGGTTTAGATAATAGTTTTCATTAGAAAATCACTCTGAGACTTGTTATAGAGAAGTTTACGAATCACCACTTTCAATGGTTTCGTTTTAATAAAGTACATACAAATAAAAATCAACATTAGAAAAATACGAGTATCTTCACCATGAGGATCGGCCTCGAACAGTTTTAGGTCTCACAATTTATACCCTTCAGAAATCACAGGGTTTTCCCTTAAGCACAAAGCATTTGCATCACATATAAAATGGCATCAGCATTTGGCAAGACAGCTTCACAGCAAACGGTCAGTTTGGGCTGAACTTTCTCTTCTCCCTGGGAATTTAAAATGGAAGTACACATTAAAATGTCACATGACACAACAATCCCAAAGGTCAATGAACTTCACATACTTTCTTGATCTTGAGTTTTGTGCTCATTGTTCAGGTTATCACTGTAACCCTTACAAATTACAAGTTTATTTACCATATTATAAACAAGTTTTGAATTTGGTTGATACAATATAATTACAATTATTTTAAAAGTTGTATTATCTGCATATTTTGCAAAGAATCAGATCTTAGTTTTCCAATATATTAAATCTGCTTTGACTTTTCCCACTGCTGACCAGCGCATGAATATTTGATTCAATAAAGCATGTGTAAGAATTGAGAAATTACAAAATGCCGGACAGTCTGTTTCGGGGGTGACCAGACCCTGAGAGGAAAAAAGGACCTCTCTGGAGATTACCCTTTGAACTGGCTCTCGTGCACCATCGAGACGAAAGTCTCACCTCCGAGTCATCTAATCTACATCTCTTTCCCTCTCCCCTCACCGCCTCTCTCTCTCAGATGATCACCTGAATTCACCCAAGAAAATGTATAGTTTAATGTAAATGATTAACAGAGTATTTTCATGTTTGGTATCATTTAAAATGGCACAGTGCGACTGGTACAAATGTCTCATTTCAGAAGGTAAAAGGTAATAAGGTTTTTAAGAGTTTATGGATAACAGACACACAAAGGAAGATGGTCTCTCAAGCAAATGGTTACACCCCCCCAAGAGGTGCTACAGTGTACCTCTGAATGCAAATTTCTATTGTTAGCACATGTTTCCAGGTAAAAGGTTTGTTTATATAAGGAAGTGCAGCAGGGAGTTCGGGTCCTTTTCTGTATTTCAGATCAGTCCCGTGAGGCTGAGAGTGAGTCTTTTCTTTATTCCAGAGAATTTGATGTTTTGTATCGATTGTCTTCGAAATGATTATGAAATTGGCAAGATACATTTACCTGACATAATAAATTGTTACATTTGATTATTCTAACTGACTTTGACATTATTTTACTAAAGAGTCAAACGGAATAGTCAAACATTCACTTACAATTAATGATCCACAGATATCATTAAAACCTTTTCATTTATGGAGTCAGATGAATTAACGAGAGAATACATATCTAAATGTATTGTAAATTTAACCAACCAATACTTTGCATGAGTGAGGACAAGAACACGTGATAACCTTCCCTGTGTATTGGCGAACCGGCAATTAGACCAATATATCGGGCCTTACACATGACAATTAATTTGATGTTTAATAACAAGAAACATGCAGTGTTTATCTGATTAGTAGCTAACCACAGAGCAAAAAAATATTAAAATGAATAAAACGTTTAAAAAAGCAACTTGGTTTCCATTGCTTACTACTGCACAGTTCAGGAAGCTTCTTTTTTTATAGCTTTTCAAAATGTACACAGTTTTACACCAGGGATCTTTCTGCTGTGCTCTTTGCTTCACATCACTGATTTTAAATGTCTCATATGGAGGAATCAGCACCTCTTTCTCATTAGCATACATTGAATAATTTGTCACATGAACACCTAAACAAGTGTAGATTTCAAAACATGATTTAGTTCCAAACCCTTGTGCTACTCTACGATCAGTAGAGGATGAAGCAAACTGGCCAAAACGAACTTCTTTGCCCTTAACGTTCTTATCAAATTCAACTCCAGTACCACGGTAAGTATTGTAGCATTTAGTTTGTGTTTTCTTCAGAATCTGCATCGCTTCTGTTAACCAAAAGTAAAGTGAATACCATGAATATGTCCCGTCTTTATATTTTTGTTTATCAGTACGAACAGCACTATTGAATTTCTCAAATAGATTTAAAGCTGAGTCAGAGTACACATAAATGGCAACTGAATGATTCTTTGACAAATTATCTCCTGGTGGTTTGTGATTCTTTTCAGCATTTTTCCAAACTTCTGCAAATTCAGGGTTAGACATTTCCTTCTCCAGAAATTCTGTCTGCACTCTATGTTCCATCTCCTTTGAACACCAGTAAAATTTGTCATCAACTGAATTCTCTGCCATATCCAGTGGAAATATCTGTCCTCCAACAGCAGTTCTGTGATCCTGTATTGACAGGAATCATAATGATCAGTCATCAGTATTCATGTCTGTAATATTCATACTCAAACACAAGCTCACCTGTCCTAGAACAGCTGAAATGAGGAGAAGAGCTTCAATGATCAGCAGCATCTTGATTCAGTCGAATCCCTCAGATGATCCAGTAGAGCTATTGTGAAGCGCAGACAAGAAACACTGGGTTTCACACATACAAAACTGGGTTTCACACATACAAAATCCATGTGATGTTCACTGATATATGCACTGTAAAAATCCACCAAATTCATGCTTAAAGGGATAGTCCACTTTTTTTGGAAATAGGCTCATTTTACAACTCCCCCAGAGTTAAACAGTTGAGTTTTACCGTTTTCGAATCCATTCAGCCGAAATCCGGGTCTGGCGGTACCACTTTTAGCATAGCTTAGCATAGATCATTGAATCGGACAAGACCGTTAGCATCTCTCTCAAAAAAATTACCAAAGAGTTTCGATATTTTTCCTATTTAAAACTTGACTCTTCTGTAGTTACATCGTGTACTAAGACCGATGGAAAATGTAAATTTTCTAGGCTGATATGGCTAGGAACTATAGGCTACTCTCATTCCTGCGTAATAATCAAGAAACTTTGCTGCCGTACCATGAGTGCAGCAGGCGTAATGATATGACGCAGCGCCTGAAAATAGTCCCCAGCTCGGTAGCCTATTATCAGGCAGCAGGCGCTGCGTCATTTGTCTGTGCTGTATGATAAGAAATGACCCTGCATTACACAAGACAGTACAATTGTCCTCATTGCGAATGTGAAAATGAAAAGAAACTTTAACCCTCTGGGCTTCTTCGTCTGAAAACAATCGAAAACTTGAACGTTTCGAATTGTTTAATTTTTTTGCTTCATCTGATGGGGGTGAAACTTGGTGACTTTTGTTGTATTACCTATATGAACACACAAAAAAAATCAAGGAGATGATTCTGATATGTTAAAGGGTCGTAAAAAAAATAGTCACACTTAGCTTCCTCCCGCCCGAAAACGGGCGACATAGGAAATTAATGGGAAATACGAAAAAATAGGAAAACTCAAGAGAAACTTTTGGTGGTACAAGCTACAGATCAGCCACTGTGCTGAAAAAAAAGTGTACAGCAATGAAGGGGTGACACTCTTGAACATCAAGAGTGCAAATAAGACACCCTCCCCCCCCCACACACACACACACAAACACACACACACAGAAATTAACTGGTAAGACTGAAACAGCAAATTTTGCCCCAAACTATATAAAAATTATATAATCATAATAACTCCAAAACTATAGCAAGGAGAGTCAAAAGGTAGGTATCGTTTGAAAGAACTCTTTTTAAATCTTTTGAAAATATAAATTACATGTTAGCTGCATCTGGATAAAAAAAAAAAAAAATTTGGATAAAGGAATCAAAAGTTACAGCATTTGGAAAAGAGATAGCCTTTTTGTACAGTCTTTGACACCCCCTCATGGGCAATTGTTTCTCCATGAAGAATATCTTGTCATAAAAGCAATAAATTATGTTAATTTTGGGCTCATTTTAATTGTAATAATATGCTGTAAAAAATAAGTGTTATTTTCAATTATCTGAGAATGTTTCATGAGCTGTATGATGTTTTTGACACATTGCAGTACATTATTTTATAGATTATGAAAAAAAAGAAATTCTATTTATCAGCAAATAACTCAGCAATACTTCAGAGTTTTTCAAAGTGGATACGTTCACTGTAAAGTTCAGACTCTAAGCTTTCAAATGACGTCAACTTTGTGTTAATCAAGGCACGATTTTTGAAAAATATGGTAATGAATATTTTCGCAGCTAGGTGGCGCCTGCTGGTGGTACACTCGGTTTTAGAGGGATTACTCAGCACTCGTTAGGAGTTAATAAATATAAAAGCTGAGATCCTAAGCTTTAAAATGATATATAATTTGTGTTGTTCCGTTCAGTGGTTGCTTAGAAATATTTTTTTTTTCTTTCCGAATGGGAATAAATAAAATAAATAAATAAAAAAAGCTATAGGCCGCCTATAGGCGGTTATAGGACATGACACATATTTATACATTTTGAAGCCACCAGATGGCGCTCTTCTCACTTGAATTTTTTTTTATTTTTTTTTAGGCCTGCGCTCTATTTTGATGTGAAATATTGCATTTATTGAAAAATAAAATAAAATAAATAAAATAAAAATATATATATTAATTCTAATGGAAAAAAATAGCTCACAAAAATTATATAATTAATGCAAAGTATCATAAAAAATTCTAAGAATTCTAAATAATACACTACATTGGTTACCTAGCCTGGGAAAACCCAGACAACTTCCGGCAAATTTAGATTTGCTTTGCAAGTAGTCTGGCAAAGAGCTCATTCAAGTCCATTTCCCCATGCCGAGAAATCAAGGCACCAATCAGAAACGTTGAGGCGGGCTTTACACATGACGATAGCTCTGATTGGTTGTAGGTCTAGCCTATCGAATTGCGCCCAGAGGCATTTGAGCGACGTCCACTCCGACGTCCGTTGGTGAAGCGAGCGCACCAACTTTTAAATGCATTATTATATTCAAATTGCAAACACATGAGGACAGTCTCCATGAAAGACCCACTGGCAGATGAACGTGCTAATACATTTCTCTCCGAAACGGTAGGAAATTAAATTAGATTTAATAGAGGATTTTAACTTTGACAAGATGATTGACAGGGCAGGATGCACGCGACAGATCCATCCGATAAAGATGACGAAGTAGAATGTCCCAAAGTTGCCTACTTTTTTGCTACACATTCAAAAGTAAATACATTTTCTTCACAAAAAGAGTACATATGGCTTAGTGTAACATAGGCGCGAATTGGGATGCAGCATATGGCTTTACACATGACGATCTCTGATTGGTTTTAGGAGTTTTAGGTTTATCAAATTGCGCCCAGAGGCATTTGAGCGACGTCCGTTGGGGATCCCCTTTGGAAATGAGTTATTAAAGGAGCTTTGCCAAACTATAACTCAGTTACTACTGAGAATGGTCTGGTTTTAACCAGGCTATTGGTTACCTATAAAGTCCTGTATTATTTAAAAGGTATTGCTACTGACTTATAAAGCCCTAAACGGCTTAGCTCCAGTCTATTTAACAGATCTTCTATCGCCCTATAATCCATCGCACTCTTTAACGTCACTAAATTCAAGGTTTTTGGTCATACCTAGGATATCCAGATCCACCAAAGGAGGGAGAGCATTTTCACATTTAGCTCCAAAACTCTGGAATAGCCTTCCTGACACTGTTCGTTGCTCAGACTCGCTCTCCCAGTTTAAAACTAGATTAAAGACACATCTCTTCAGCCAGGCATTCATATAATATTTTTAATCTTACAGTTAAATCCGGTCTCTTGTTCATAAATGCCAGAGGAGAACTGGTCCCCGACTGAGCCTGGGTTCTCTCAAGGTTTTTTTTTTTTCTCCATTGGGTCACCTGATGAAGTTTTTCGGTTCCTTGCCACTGATGCCTTTGGCTTGCTCAGTTGGGGATATTTTGGGGATATTTAATTTAATTTAATCAATTAATAAATTCCACTAGAAAGAAACCTTGTTGTATTATTTTAATTTAATACTGTGAAGCTGCTTTGATACAATTTGTATTGTGAAAAGCACTATACAAATATACTTGACTTGACTTGACTCTCACCTTTCGTTCTGCAAATGGCTTTCAGAGCCCAAATGGCTTTCGGAGCCCCTTGCCCAGACGTTGAATCGTTAGGTTGATTGGATTAGCTGTGGGGGAGACTTTCACCTTTTGTCTTTAATGGCTCTGGGATGGCTCTTGGAACTGGAGTTCCTGGCCAGTATCAGAATTTGAATAGTTACGCTGATTCAATTGGGACTGGTAGCACTCTCAGAGTAGGGTGTGTTCCTACTTCATTTGCATGCTTTGTTCAGAGTCTCCACCTCTATGTAATCCCTCCCCCTTGGAATGTATATAACTACAATGCATATTGTATTAGTTTTAGATGAAATTTGGAAGTCTACAGCATCACAGCGAAGTCCTCAATAAAGGAAAACTTCTGCTTGAAAGATATCCCAAAACGTCTACTGGTTCTGCTTCGATGACGGAATAAGTTTCCAACACTATAATGATTTTGTTAATGGTGATCAGCAAACAAATATTGATAATGTGGAAGTTGCTGCCTTTTGCCTTGGCATGACTTCTCACTTTTTGCTGACAATACAAAGGCAGAGTACAGTAACTCTAAAAATATTGGTCAAAAGTCAAGTTTAACCTCAAGATTTTTTTAAGTATATAATTTATTACTAAAACATCTAATTGCCAGATTTCCAGTGTCCTACCTATAATTAATTTGGCGGGACAACTAAAAATCTTTAAAGTCATTTTTCTCAGTTCCACACTCTAGCGAGTTAAGGTATTTTGTCTTTGTAGGGCAGATTAGTGATGAACACCTGCTGTTAACAAGCAGAATCACTGAAGGAAAGAGAAACAACAAGAACAGAAAATAGAGAAACACAAGAACTACAGCTGACTTCAGCCAGAGATTTTTTTTGTCCAAAGAAAAAAGATATACAGATATTTCTGATCTCTCTGTATCATCACTATCAGCTTTTATTACATTTTATAGCATGCGCAGGATAGAGTAGTGATGGAAGTCCGATAAAAAAACGGAAATTTTATGTGTTACGTCCAAGGACGTATTGCTTTTCTCTTGTGCAAATGTTTAAGGTCATTGCTGTGTATTTTGCAGTCAGTAAAGCTGCATGTGTTCTGCACACCAACATTGTAAATACTGCGGAAATTCACACGGAAAAATCGCAACTCTGTCATCATTATGTTAAGCCCGCCCGCCGACTCTATACATGATGTGATTGGCCAGACTAGAGTTTGTTTTTTCCAGCTCGCAAGCCAACAAAGTTGCTAGACGACACTGGCTGCAAAATAAAGTTTGATTTTTAGGCTATTAAACTAATGGAAACAGGTTTAAAATCGAAAGCTTGGTTTTCAATTAGCCCATTATAAAAATGAATGATTTTCACTTTTTTTCAGAGTACAGTGATTAAATTTAAAGGCACTACCACAGGAATTATTACTTTATACAGGTATATATATATATATATACAGTGAGGAAAATAAGTATTTGAACACCCTGCTATTTTGCAAGTTCTCCCACTTGGAAATCATGGAGGGGTCTGAAATTGTCATCGTAGGTGCATGTCCACTGTGAGAGACATAATCTAAAAAAAAAAATCCATAAATCACAATATATGATTTTTTAACTATTTATTTGTATGATACAGCTGCAAATAAGTATTTGAACACCTGTCTATCAGCTAGAATTCTGACCCTCAAAGACCTGTTAGTCTGCCTTTAAAATGTCCACCTCCACTCCATTTATTATCCTAAATTAGATGCACCTGTTTGAGGTCGTTAGCTGCATAAAGACACCTGTCCACCCCATACAATCAGTAAGAATCCAACTACTAACATGGCCAAGACCAAAGAGCTGTCCAAAGACACTAGAGACAAAATTGTACACCTCCACAGGGCTGGAAAGGGCTACGGGGAAATTGCCAAGCAGCTTGGTGAAAAAAGGTCCACTGTTGGAGCAATCATTAGAAAATGGAAGAAGCTAGCCATGACTGTCAATCTCCCTCGGACTGGGGCTCCATGCAAGATCTCACCTCGTGGGGTCTCAATGATCCTAAGAAAGGTGAGAAATCAGCCCAAAACTACACGGGAGGAGCTGGTCAATGACCTGAAAAGAGCTGGGACCACCGTTTCCAAGGTTACTCTCGGTAATACACTAAGACGTCATGGTTTGAAATCATGCATGGCACGGAAGGTTCCCCTGCTTAAACCAGCACATGTCAAGGCCCGTCTTAAGTTTGCCAATGACCATTTGGATGATCCAGAAGAGTCATGGGAGAAAGTCATGTGGTCGAAGAACTTGACTCTGTGGTCGAAGAACATAGAACTTTTTGGTCATAATTCCACTAAACGTGTTTGGAGGAAGAAGAATGATGAGTACCATCCCTACTGTGAAGCATGGGGGTGGTAGCATCATGCTTTGGGGGTGTTTTTCTGCACATTGGACAGGGCGACTGCACTGTATTAAGGAGAGGATGACCGGGGCCATGTATTGCGAGATTTTGGGGAACAACCTCCTTCCCTCAGTTAGAGCATTGAAGATGGGTCGAGGCTGGGTCTTCCAACATGACAATGACCCGAAGCACACAGCCAGGATAACCAAGGAGTGGCTCTGTAAGAAGCATATCAAGGTTCTGGCGTGGCCTAGCCAGTCTCCAGACCTAAACCCAATAGAGAATCTTTGGAGGGAGCTCAAACTCCGTGTTTCTCAGCGACAGCCCAGAAACCTGACTGATCTAGAGAAGATCTGTGTGGAGGAGTGGGCCAAAATCCCTCCTGCAGTGTGTGCAAACCTGGTGAAAAACTACAGGAAACGTTTGACCTCTGTAATTGCAAACAAAGGCTACTGTACCAAATATTAACATTGATTTTCTCAGGTGTTCAAATACTTATTTGCAGCTGTATCATACAAATAAATAGTTAAAAAATCATACATTGTGATTTCTGGATTTTTTTTTTTAGATTATGTCTCTCACAGTGGACATGCACCTACGATGACAATTTCAGACCCCTCCATGATCTCCAAGTGGGAGAACTTGCAAAATAGCAGGGTGTTCAAATACTTATTTTCCTCACTGTATATATATATATATATATATATATATATATATATATAGTTTAAAAATAAAACCGGCTTGGCAGCAACTGTGTGGAGAGATTTCTTACCTGTAGGTGTGGAAGGTTGATCTTTAGTGTCTCTCTTTAAATGAAGGATGTCGAGGATTTACTCAAAAGAAAAGCCGAGAGAACAGCAGCTGAATCGTTAGATTTACTCTCACTTCAAATGCTCCTCCTACAGTTAGTTTCCCTGTTCTGTCTTTTACCTGTGAGAGAAGGAGCCTGATTGGTGCACAACACTCAATAAACATGATCAGACACTTACCGATGACCCGCATGAGCTAATGATAACCTCACAGTCACATGAACATATTGACAAAGCCTGTATGAAAGCATCTTGAAGGTGTTCAAGAAAGCCAGTTATAGTGGGGAGTAGGCCTACAAGTATTTGATACACTGGCGGTTTTGCAGGTTTTCCTATTACAAAGCACGTAGAGGTCTGTAATTTTTATCATAAGTACACTTCAACTGTGAGTGACGGATTCTAAAACAAAAATTCAGAAAATCACATTGTATGATTTTTTATTTGTTTGTAAAATTAATTTGTTTGCATTTAATTGCAAACTAATTATAATTAATTTGCATTTTATTGCATGACATACGTATTTGATCACCTACCAACCAGTAAGAATTCCGGCTCTCACAGACCTGTTAGTTTTTCTTTAAGAAGCCCTCCTGTTCTCCACTCATTACCTGTATTAACTGCACCTGTTTGAACTCGTTACCTGTGTAAAAGACACCTGTCCACACATTCAATCAAACAGACTCCAACCTCTCCACAATGGCCAAGACCAGAGAGCTGTGTAAGGACATCAGGGATACAATTGTAGACCTGCACAAGGCTGGGATTGGCTACAGGACAATAGGCAAGCAGCTTGGTGAGAAGGCAACAACTCACCCCCTTGGAATTATAAGGTTCTATCTGACATTTTTGTCAAAATTCAGTTATTCACATATTCTTATTCTGTGACAACTTATTTACATTATGTGATGTTTTTTTTAAGTTATGTACATTTTGGGACTTTTTATTGAAAAAACAAAAAGGTTCTAGCTACAAAGTCAAACTCTAACTTGGCTCTATAAGGTTCTGTCTGCATGAGCCAATCAGCACTTCGAATGCACAGAAGAGGACCAATCAGGATCAACTCTGTATGTCCTGTCGCCGGCTTTTTCCTTGACGACAGGAAAGATCGCAGACACACAATATCTAAGATATCTAAGATCTAAAATACAGAAAAAACAAACGAACCTATCCTACTCAAAATAGTGTGGTTACAGTAAGTTATGATCGTTATGTGAACATGTGAAAGATTGTTAAAGCAGTTACCTCAGTATTAAAATTATTTCAGAATGATTGTAGCCTGTAGCTACTCAATGGTATACCATGCTAAAAATATATATATATATTTTTTTTTTGTCTATTTTTGTAATGAACCTGTCATATCCAGGAGGGGGAAAAGTAATACTAAAAACAACAGTAGGAGAACGAGAAAGAGAGCACCAGGCAAAGAAAATATGAAAAAAGCATCATCAGAGAATGGGAGAGAAACTGAGGCAGAAGAGGGAAGGAGCAATGTTGTAAAGGAGCAATGTAAAATCAACTTTTAGAGACAGACGGAGAAACAAGCAGTCCAGTAATACCAAGACAGAGAACAACAGAGAGAGGAAAGGTAAGAATCAGTCAGAATTGGTTAGTTTTGAGCTACAGAGGTAGTGAGCTAATAATAAGAAACTTTTCTGAATGTATTGTATGCCTATTTTTTACATTGTGTATTTAAATATTCTGTTTAAATATGTATTTTTTAAATGTATTTTTTTCTCCAGGCAGGTGACAAGGTAGATGCAGCAGGGCCTAGGGTCCTACCAGACAAACCAGTGGAGCCAGTGACCGAGCCAGTGACTGCACCTACCAGTTTACAAATTAAAATGCTGGGGGCTACTCAGAAAAGAAGAAACAGGAGAATCCTTCAACATGGAAAGCATGTACCAGCAATAAACTTTATCAGGAGGGCAAGGAACATGTCAACTCTGCAAATAAAAAGGCTTCTGCCAAACAAGTGAGAACTTGAAGAACTGCAGTATGTCATGTAAATACAAATGTGCAAAGAAAGTAACCACAGCTGAAAGGGAGAAATGCTTTACACAGTTCTACCAGTTGAGTCAAAACAGGAAATATGACCTTATAACCATGACTACAGACTGCACAGAAAAAGAAAGACAAACCTGTGATGAACCACACAGAAAGCGTACCTACTCATTTAAGTACTATCTAAACTTAGTGGGTGAAAAGGTGAGAATCTGTAAGCAGTTTTATCTGGGCACACTTGCCATCAGCCAGAAACCTGTGTATAAATACACACATGAAGAAAAATCAGACGACTAGCATGCCAAAATCAGATGCAAGGGGAAATCGTGCAAAAAAAATCATCCCATGGCATTTCTCGTAAAAGAGTAGGGGTGTAACCCCGGTGTCCTGGCCACATTCCACCCATTGGCCCTTACTAATCATGGCCTCCTAATAATCCCCTTACACTGAATTGAATTGGCTCTATCACTCTCTCTCCTCCCCACCTGTAGCTGGTGTGTAGTGAGCTCACTGGCGTCGTTGTACTGTGGCTGGGGTGGGGTGGGGTGGGGTGGAGAGAGAGTGATAGAGCCAATTCAATTCAGTGTAAGGGGATTATTAGGAGGCCATGAAATAACTGGCCATCACATAATGAAATAACTGTTTTTCTCCAAAACACGTTGGCCACGATTATTCATACCCTTTTATTAAATACTTTTTGCAATCTCCTTTTGACAAGATAACAGCTCTGAGTTTTCTCCTATAATGCCTGATGAGTTTGGAGAAAACCTGACAAGAGATCAGAGACAATTCCTGCATTCCCAGATTCCCAGATCCATGTTTGTGCTTCTTCTCTTCAGGTCACTCCACTCATCAGGTCAGAGAACTGGGACGCTCATGGCAGAAGCTTCATTTTGTGCACCGTAACAGATTTTTGTGTTGATTTTGATGGTTTGTTTTGGATCGTTGTCCTGATGGAAGATCCAACCACGGCCCATTATAAGGTTTCTAGCAGAAGGCGTCAGGTTTAAATTTTTTTTATCTGTTGATATTTGATAGAATCCACTATGCCATGTATCTGAACAAGAAGTCCAGGACCTCCAGCAGAAAGATATGCCCACAACATTAAAGATCCAATGGTATATTAAATTGTACACATGGGGTACTTTTTATCCCTGTGTTCACCAAACCCATCTAGCGTGTTTGCTGCCAAAAAGCTCTTTTTTTAGTTTCATCTGACCACAGAACCCTGTGTTGTTTGAAGTTCCAGTCGTGTCTGACAACTGAATATGCTGGAGTTTGTTTTTGGAGGAGCATTTTACTTGAAACCCTCCCAAACAACATGAAATTTTTTTTTAGGCTTTCTGACCCCCAATACTCAACTAATCTCTGCAATTCTCCATCTGTGATTATTAAAGACTCTTTGGCCACTTAAACTTTCATCCTCACCATCCATTAAGACTATATAGACACGCATCGTCTTCCTGGCAGATTCGTAACATCTTTAGTTGATTGGAACTTCTTAATTATTGCCCTGATGGTCAAAATGGGGATTTTCAATTCTTTAGCTATTTTCTTACAGCCACTCTCTATTTTGTGATGGTCAACAATCTTTTAATGCACATCAGAACTATATTCTTTGGTTTTTACTCATTGTGATGAATGATTAAGGGAATTTGGCCTTTGTGTTCCCTCATATTTAAACTCCTGTGAATCACAGTCATGTGGCTGTGACATGACAATTTCATGTTCTTAGTATCCCTGGTGTGCTAATAAAGGTAAATATTAATGGGAATATACTTCAGAGATATTTTACTCGTAAAAAATTCTAGGGGTGCCAATAATTGTGGCCAACGTGTTTTGGAGAAAAAAAATGTATTTCATAATGTGATTCCTGTTGTTGAGTCACATTACTGTCGTGCCAGCACAGAAAGACAGTACCTTGAACCGGTACTCAATGTTTCAAGGATGTATGATCTCTACAGACTTAAATGCAACGAGAATGGAAATACACCTGTGAAAGAATCTTATTACCGATTCATATTCAACACAGAGTTCAACCTTAGCTTTCACGCCCGTAAAAATGATCAGTGTGAAGCATATGAGACTGACGTAAAGCAAAACATAGGCCAAAGTGATGAATACCATCAAACAAAGCATATAGCTGACAAGACGGCAATGCGCCAAGAGCGCCAAAAAGACAGAGAGGAAAAAGATACTCAAACAGTCTGTTTGGACCTACAGAATGTTATTTCATGTCCACGTGCCAAAATTAGCTCTTTCTTTCTACAAGCGGAAACTTAACTTGTATAATCTTACTGCTCACTGTTCGCAGACTAAAAAAGGCTACTGTGCTTTGTGGACAGAGGCAATGTCAGGTAGGGGAGGAAATGATGTTGCAAGTGCACTAATGAAAATATTAGAACGCGTTTCATTTCCTGTTTGGAATGGACTAACAAGAAATGAATAATTTTGAAAACTGAATAGAAATAAAGATTATATTTATGAATGTATGCATGTGTAGCCTCAGTTCACATAAAAAGAAAGAGACAGAGAAGAGAGAAGCTAGAAGTAAACATACATTACTGACAAAATTACCAGGTTTGGGATTAATTAAAGTTATGTTGGTTGAAGAGCACGGGATACCGTTTTTATTAACTAATAAAATTTAACTGAATTGGTCGAGTTTCTCTGATTTTTTTTTTATTATGTTGGCTTGAAAAAGCCAGCATATATTTAAACATTATTATTATGTAGCCTATTATTATTATGAGAAATTGACTTCTCCTAGAACTTAAATGCATCACCAAACTCAGCTCAGACCTTCAGACTGGTCTGACTCGCTTATATCTTTTTTATCTTTTTATAACTAGTAACTGGTCAGACTGACTTTCCCAAATCTTTCACTATATCTATATATCTATCTGTCTGTCTGACTATAACAGACCATCTTTTTTAAACTGTTATTTAAAAAAGGTGGTCTGCTACTATATTTCACAAAGGAAACCCATTTGTGCGGTCATTGGCGTTATACGAGAAGGACATTCTGAATATGAGCCTAAAATTAGCTGGTTTAAAAATGCAGATTGATCATTGCAGTTATTCCAGACACCTCCCAGTGCTATTCGTATTGGAATTGTGTAATCACAGATTATGAACAGATGTTTTACACAGCAATTCCCATTGGGTTGTTGGGGTTTTATGTTTTATGGGAACTTTAGACATCATTTTTATACTGTACAAACCCCTTAGCTGAATCTAATGTAACAGTTATGGGCAGGTCATCTACAAACATGCTACGGACATATCATGGTAGCCTACCATTCAGCCTATTATTGATTTTTATTTCCACTTCCCTTTTATCCAAAGAGACGGAACTATTTGCACTGTATTTATCAATGGTATCAATTATTGATTTTTATTTCCACTTCCCTTTTATCCAAAGAGACGGAACTATTTGCACTGTATTTATCAATGGCTTATAGTATATTAGGCTATACTGTGGCTCACATTAATGGGGTCGCTTGCAAGTAGCAGCAGCACGAATTACGTGACCAGCAACATATTCTGCTTCAAATATTGTGCGTAGTTACAAGTGAGTGGTGGTTTCAGACATTATTTTATTGTAGTGCGTGATTTGTCGTACTGACTCTGCCTGACAGAAAGAAAAGCTCGTAGTTTACTGAAGGCGGAGCGTTTTGACCAATCAGATGAAAGGGGCGTTTCAGCGCCGCCCATGTGTGCAAATGAAATATCGAACCCATAAACCTATTTGTAAACCACAAACGAAAAATGAAAAATCGAGTCAAAATCGAATTTTTCGTTTTTTAAACTAAATAAAAAACGAGTTTTTAAACTAAATTAAAAAACGAATATACGAGCTTGTTTTCATTTCTCGTTATTCCATTCCAAACAGGAAATGAAATTATCAAAAAGCACACGGACCCAGGCCACTCCGCAGTGCAGGAGGTAGACAATATGCACAGCCATATTGAAAAAGCAATGGCAGTGTCTGAATTCTATTCACCACTGTCTTTCTTGCGCATTTTAATGAAGGTGAACAGGAACAACCCATATGAAATAATACAGATGAAGAGTACAGATTTCTATGACTTTCAGGCTGTTTCAGTACAAACAGTTTCCATTTTCTGCAGTGTCAGCTTGTGCTTGATCAGTGTCCATATACTCTTCGTTACACAAAATCACATGCAGAGTCAAGAGTTAAAGTAGACATAAGAGGACCAAGCAAACACACGAGAAGCCTGGCACCTACATCCATCTTACCCAAACCAAGGGTACTCTCCAAACAGAGCATCATCTCAGAGGCGAAGATGAGTGACTTTAAGTCCATGTTTAAATTCATGCCACTAGCAGACAGAGAGTATTATAAGTCTGTGTTTAAAAAAAATGAGTCATATAGAGAGTACAAGTCTGTGTTTTAAAAAATGAGTCACAGAGAGTATTATAGTTCGGTGTTTTAAAAAATTAGTCTGACATTTTTTGTGATTATAGTCAGTGAATCATTTTTCAATGATTATTAAACTTTATGAATTAATTTGCTGAAGCATGTCTGTTTTATTGCAGTTTTTAAAGTCTTAAAATGTCTTAATTTTTTTTACAATATTAAGCCTTAAGGTAACACTTTATAATACTGTTCCTTCATTAATGAATAATTAGTACTACAGGAACAAATGAGTAATGCACTATTAACATTGTAGTAACTAACAAAAAACTCTGATTAACAAATTAGTAAGTCATAGCGTTCAGTCGAATGTGGTAGTTCACTATTAGCTAATCAGTAACTACTATTTTTCATATCTCACTGAAGACTACTACGAACTACTATATACAGGTTCATAATTAATAATAATAATGCATAATATATACTAAGGTAATGGTAACTCATTAGTAATTAATCAAGTGTTACTACATCCTTCTAAAGGAACTACTAATTATTTGGATCAGTATTCTAAAGTGAAAAACATGATAACAACCTAATATTGACTGAAGTCATTGTAAGCTTAAAGGCTTTTGTAAGGTTTTTGATAGTAATGAATCAAGTGTTACTACATCTTTCTAAAGGAACTACTAATTATTTGGGTCAGTATTCTAAAGTGAAGATCATGGGAACACACTAGTAATGACTAAAGTGTTACCAAATCCATTGGAAGGAATTGATATTCAAAAGCTTACAAAAATCTCAAAAGCTTACAATGACTTCAGTCAATATTAGGTATTTATCATGTTTTTCACTTTAGAATACTGATCCATATAATTAGTAGTTCCTTTAAAATGATGTAGTAATACTTGAGTCATTACTAGTGGGTTACCATTACCTTTTATAATATATTATGTATTATTCATGTTAATTATGAACCTGTAGATAGTAGTTCTCTGGGAGGTATGAAAAAAATAGTAGTTATTGATTAGCTAATAATGAACTACCGTATTTTCCGCACTATAAGGCGCACTTAAAAGCCTTCAATTTTTTCAAAAAACGACAGTGCGCCTTATAATCCGGAGCGCCTTATATATGGATAAAACAACCGCTGACTTAAACCTTGTTTATACTTTCGCCTGGCAACGGAGCGCGAGCCTCCGCTGACTGCGCGCGCAACTCCCCATACAGACGAGGCATTTATACTAGACGCAACTGTTTTGTTTTAGACTGAACACCAGACCATACAACTGATTTAGACGCGCAAACTGGGTGCCGGTGTGATGAGATATACTACTAATATCCGTCTGCTCGGGCAGATAATGCTCAAAGTCATGCATCTTCGGATGCGGAGGCGCGCGCGCTGTTACAATGACGTCATTTTTGCCGCGCGCGCGCCTCCGCGTCCGGAGATGTATGACTTTGAGCCGAATCTGCCCGACCAGACGGATATTAGTTTTTTTATTACCTACGCGCTCATGCGGACGCGTCGAGTATAAACAAGGTTTTACAGCTCAGCCACTTGTTTTTTCATATTTTTTTGCAAGTGGTAGATCTTGGTTTACATTTGGACTTTGGATGTGATCTTAGGCTTGAAAAGGTTGGTGACCACTGCATAACGCAAACCCAGTCAAACGTTTGACTGCAGTATGCGCCTTATATTCTATGCGCCTTATAATCCGGTGCGCCCTATATATGAAAAAGTTATAAAATAGGCCATTCATTGAAGGTGCGCCTTATAATCCGGTGCGCCTTATAGTGCGGAAAATACGGTACTACATTCATCTGTGTGCTATTACTTACTAATTTGTTAATCAGTTTCTTGTTAGTTAATAGTAGTTACTAGAATGTTAATAATGCGTTACTCGTTTGTTCCTGTGCAATTATTCATTAATGAAGGAACAGTATTCTAAAGTGCTACCAGCCTTAAATGTCAAATAGTCAACAATTTAATTGATGGGGTCTTAATTACAACAATAAACGTTAGCATGTTATTTCAGCCATACTGATGTCTAGAGAGAAAGCCATTTTACTTGAAGCCATTTTTACTATAAAGTCCTGCTCAGATGTATTACAGTAGCTGCTTTCTGTCTAAACAAAAGAAAGATTAAAGTAACAATTTCTGCAATAATGTGTTTAATTACCCACCAAATTGGTACCAAAAATTAACATCTGCACTGGACAAAATACTTAGACCTACCTTGCTTAATTTGAAATGTCCTAAATGCATGGAAGTGCTAAAAATATGAAATAAATGTCATAGAAAGCATAAAATTTTACTTTCTAACACATGTTGAGACATTGTTACAACATTAATTTTATATTTAATGTTCAAATAATGTTTTGCCAGATAGAACCTTATAATTCAAAGCGAAAAGTTTTTTTTTTTTTAGAATTAGAAGGTTCTATCTGCATTTGACCCATTCCAAAAATCCCCATTTACAAATTTGAGAGGATTTTGATATTGTATATTTAGAATACATTTAGGGTCCCTGTCATTTTCATGTTTGAAAGAAACTTGTTCCCCATTTAAATTTTCCTATATGTAATGCAAAAACTTTTAAACTCAATATCTCAAAACTGCTCAGAACGCAGATAGAACCTTACAATCTCCCTCGATCTGGGGCACCATGCAAGATCTCACCTCGTGGGGCATCAATGATCATGTTGCTACGAACAGTTTTCTGTTGGTTTTTGGCCTTGTACGAGTGAGATCAAGCAGTTTCTGCAGTATTTTATAGTGTACAGCAAAATAGTTTTATAATCAAACTTTTTATTATAAAACTATTTTGCTGTACACTACAAATACTGCAGAAACCACTTGATCTCCCTTTCCCACCACACACACACTTAAACAGAACTATAATGTGAATCTCTCCCACTAAAGTAAGTTCATGTATCAGCAGAGGCATTTCCTAAACTTTTATTTAGAGCAAAAAGTCAATAAATATGAACTCCCTCCCCCCATCTAAACTATCCCTAATGTACACACAGTGTAACAGATGGTGTCTCTTACCAGAAGCTGCTGGAGCCGTCGCCACCTTCACTGGATCTGACCGATCACAAGTCCATGAAAACACTTCACAGATGTGATGGTTTGCAATGGTTTATAATGCCATCATATCTGCATGAAACACATCTAGTTGTTCAGCTTGAGCTTCATTTTTGTTCTCCTCCTCCCTGTTGCAGTTACATCATCGACTTCCTGTTATTTTCCAGTGGAAGATTCTTGCACAATATTCTTCTCACTATTTTTTAGTAGTCTACAAAAGGTCCTTGACTGGTAGTTGAGAGCAAGAATGATCACGAGACATTCAGCACAAATGAACCGAGAAACAGCAAGAGTTTGTTCAATAAACTTTATTAATTCTGTCAGTAATAATCTCCCACAGATGCTGAACAGACTTATTCCACTAACAGTCACATGATCAGATCGATAAAGCCCGTATGAAAGCGTGTCGATCGTCTGAAACCCCTCCAGCAGCCGGACAAACTGAAGCGAATCAGCACAGAACCGCATTCACACTGACATCAGTTTGATTCAGATTCATGGTTAAAGAGTTTCTCTGGCAGTGCAGCTCTGATCTGAGGTCAGATCATTAACGCTTGTCCGTTTCACATGTGCTAAATATACAAATCTTTAATCAATAATAGTTTCAAAAGAAAGCAGAAAGACATTAAATCACCAACAATTCTCTCATTAAGACTATAAGGTATCCCCAAATAAAGCATTTATATTTAATCAAAACAAATGGATTTTATATGTGTGGAACCAATTTCTGACTTTATATTATCAAAACGTATCAAGTTTGTGTTAAATATTGAAATAATCTGCCACTGCAGTGTCCAAAATACCTTAATCTGACACACAAACCTACTTAGACTCCGCCCACTCAACAGACTCCACCCACTCTGGTTACCCTGACAAAGAAGACTCCGCCCACTTAGACCACTCCCACTCACTATCAATTCTCCCACTGATCACTCCACCCACTATACATGACCACACCCACTCGGGCTACCCTTACAGGCATGAACCCCACCCAATCAGATAACTCCTCCCACTCTTACAACCCCATTAATCTGACCCCTCCCCCTCCCATGGCCCTTCCCCCTTATCCCCAGTACAGAGCTACAGCACTTAACACACACACACACTACCAGAAGTGGATCTAACGCAGAGTCTCCTCAATCAAGCAGAGTTGAACACAGAAGTGTTCAGAGACTCGTTGTGAAACCTGTAAACCTGTCGAGGCCCGTGAGAGATCCAGCACAGGCTCCCTGATTGAGTGTGAGCTTCTCCCGCCTCTATAACTCGCTGCGAGAGCGAGAGATGCGCGGGCCCTTGCGGATCTCTTTCCTCTTCTCCTCCTTCCTCCTCCTCTTCTCTTCCTCACGCAGAATCTTCTGGAAGGCTTCGGCCGTGTGCAGCACCTGAAACACACAGACTCACTTCAGCACAACACAGTCACACTGAAGTTCACACATTAACAAACATGTACACTGTAGAACAATCAAGTAGAAACCAAAGCAAAACAGTCACTATAAATCTAATGGTAATTATTATTACGGTTTATTGATTGATAATTTAACAGGAGAATGTATAGAAGTCTTTAAACACAATCTGAGTTTATCTTCTTGACTGATGAACAACATCTGAAGCTCTGCTGACTCCTACTGGCTCCATCTACTCACTACAGCCCATCAAACACACTGATTTTGTCCAATAAATACTTTAATATGAGTGAATAAAGTGCATTAAAACTCATTTTAGATTGATTAGTTAGATTTTTTTTATCAATTTAATTTAAAATGAGTAAATTCAGACGGTTCATGTTTTCATACATTAGATTTTTTTTTAAATGTTTTTCTTTTTAAGTTACATATTTTTATTAATTGAATTTAAAATGAGTATATTAAGACAAAAAAAATTATCAAATATCGGAGTAAACTGAGAATTTTTTTTCATGTTTAGAATTTATATATATATATATAGAATATGTTCATGTTTTCAAATATTTATGTAAAATGAGAACAAGTTTTTTAGAATTTTTTTTTAATGAAAATACATTTTTAGCCATAAATGAACTGAAATATAAAATGTAATTTTTATTTAAAATGTTTTATTTTGTGATTAACTGTTTTGATTTTATCATAATTTAATTTAAAACGAGCAAGTTCAGACTGTGGGTCAGATGTACGTACATTTGCGAACGCAGTGTTAATGGCCAAGACGCAGAAAGCGCTTGATGTGAAACCGCAGTGTGTGTGTTATGTACCAAACCTGCAGTTCCTCAGGTAATCAGCGCCTGTCCCCACCCACTATACCGTAAATTGCGCATATTTAAAAGCGCAATTGAATGGGCCTCCTCCTCTCTTTCCATCATGGATCAGCCACCAAGTCAGGCAAAACAGCGAAAACAAAAATTTAGCGATAACGAGGTTGATCTGCTTGTTCATGAGGTAACAGCAAATTTAAACATCATACAAGGCCAGAATTCCACACCCACACAAAAGATTCTGGACCGAAATCACAAAAAACATTTTTTTCACTCATTTCAATTTCATTATTTTTCATTTTCACTCAACTGAAAAAGTGTGATTCTTGTGGCAAAAATCTTTTCAGCTCGTCTCCTTAGCCTATGTGTTCGTCTTGCTCGGATTACTGCTGCCATTTCAGGAAACCCGCTTCCTAAGTTACACCTGCTTTTAAGAGGTGGAGGATTTTCAGCGCAAAATAGAGGCGTGCTTTCACCCTTTTTTTTTATGTACATAACGCAGAATATATAGTTAGGCGCAGTTTACGCTTCCCCTCCCATCTCTTTATGTGACACTCCCACTTTCCCCTGACACTAAAAGCGCATTTTGAAATTTTCAGTTCCCGCAACATGCAGTCTGCGCTTTCATCTCGGTGCGTCCCGTTCATATGAACCTCGCCATGGTTTTATGCGCACTTTGAGAAGAAACAAATACACCTGAAGTGGGCGCAAAAGCGTTAGTACATCTGGCCCAGAGTGTTTTCAAAAATGTAAGTAAACTGAATTTTTTTGTGCATTTAAAAAAAAAAAAAATCAGTTTTTGATTAGCTGGTTAGATTTTGTTATTAATTTATTTAAATCAAGTTTAGACTGTAAATGTTTTTTAAAAAGTTTTCAAATATTTGAGTAAAGTGGAAACAAGTTTTTAGAATATTTTTAAAAAAGAAAATTGCTGAAATTAAATTGAGTTCAATTTGAGCCATTAATGAACTGCGATTTATAATGTAAAATAAAGGAAAACAACAGTGTTACATTTAATGTACATATTAATTTGTACGGTGACTGAAAAACACATTGGTTAACCCCCAATTTCATTATTAACAAAATCCAGTGGACATAAACATGACAATCACATCAAAAATATAACATATAATTATTATTAGATTATTATAATATATAATATCCATCTATATGTGTGAGTGTGAGTGTGTGTGTGTGTGTGTGTGAGAGACTCACGTCATCTCGTTCAGTGCGATACGGGTTGAGGAAGTCAGCAGATTTCTCTGTGATGCCCAGTTCCTGTGACATCTGAAGCAAACACAAACACACACACACAAGTAAAGCTCATTTACTCTGAATAATGTCATCATGCTGCTATTTCCCATGATGCCGAGCGCTGACCAGCGTGAGCACGTGCTGATGCGCTCCTCCGCTGAAGACGCCGGTCTGGTTGCAGAAGCGCAGGCCCCAGCGCAGCAGAGCGCTCCAGTCCGCGTGACGCTCGTAGTAATGATGAACGATACGCGGGAACCGCAGAGCCACGTCCCCGAAGAACGCCGTGTTCTCCACCACGTGAGAGTACGCTAGAGAAAACACACACACACACACTCAACTCGGTCAAATATTATTAGAAATCTCCACCACGTGAGAGTACGCTAGAAACACACACACACACACACACACAGTTATTTAAATTTTTATTTCAGGATTCTTTGATGAATATAAAGTTCAAAAGAACAGTATTTATTTGAAATATAATCTTTTGTAACATTATAAAATGTCTTTACTTTAACTTTTGATCAATTTAATTCATCCTTGATGAATAAAAGTATTAATTTCTTTAATTTCTTTCCCCCAAAAAATTAAATAAATTCTTACTGAGCCCAAACTTTTGAACGGGAGTGTTTAATGTTACAAAAGCTTCTTTTTCAGATAAATGCTGTTCTTTAAAACTTTATATTCATCAAAGAATCCTGAAATAAAAGTATAAATAACTGTTTTCAACATTGATAATAAGGAGAAATGTTTCTTGAGCATCAAATCATATTAGAATGATTTCTGAAGGATCATGTGACACTGAAGACTGGAGTAATGATGCTGAAAATTCAGCTTTGATCACAGGAATATATAATATAATTAATTATTATATTATTAATTAATTATATTAATTATTATTAATTATGTTAATATTATATATGTTTTACACTGGAATAATATTTCACTGTTTTTACTGTGTTTTTGATCAAATAAATGCATAAGAGAGTCTTTTGTCCAGTGATGTGTATATATACAGCGGGGGAAATAAGTATTGAACACGTCATCATTTTTCTCAGTAAATATATTTCCAAAGGTGCTATTGACATGAAATTTTCACCAGATGTTGGTAACAACCCAAGGAATCAGTACATACAAAGAAACCAAAACAAGTTAAGTTATGTGTAATAATGTGAAATGACACAGGGAAAAAGTATTGAACACATGAAGAAAGGGAGATGCAAAAAGGCATGGAAAGCCAAGACAACTGCTGAAAACTTACAGTAATTAAAAAGCAATCCAGCCCCCTGTCAGTGGAAATTAATAACAGCTGGTTCAGTCCCAAATGATGGCCTACAAAAAGGTCTCATTGCCAAGGTGTCACACAAGACACATCTCATGATGGGTAAAAGCAAAGAGCTGTCTCAAGACCTTCGCAACCTAATTGTTGCAAAACATAATGATGGCATTGGTTATAGGCGCCATTCTAAGCTTCTGGATGGTCCAGTGAGCACTGTTGGGGCCATAATACGGAAGTGGAAAGACAATAATTTCACCATAAATTTGCCTCGACCAGTGCTCCTCGCAAGATTTCTGACAGAGGAGTGAAAAGAATAATCAGAAGAGTTGTCCAAGAGCCAAGGATCACTTATGGAGAGCTTCAAAAAGACCTGCAGATAGCAGGTACTGTTGTCTCAAAGAAAACAGTAAGTAATGCACTCCACCGCCATGGCCTGTATGCACGCTCACCACGCAAGACTCCATTACTGAAAAGAAAGCATGTTGAAGCTCATTTAAAGTTTGCTGCACAACATTTGGAAAAGCCAGTGAAATACTGGGAGAATATAGTGTGGTCACATGAGAGCAAAATTGAACTGTTTGGATGCCATAATACACACCGTATTTGGAGGAGAAATGGCAGAGCACATTACCCTAAAAACACCATACAACTTGGTGTTGGCTCTTGGACAACTCTTCTGATTATTCTTTTCACTCCTCTGTCAGAAATCTTGCGAGGAGCACTGGTCGAGGCAAATTTATGGTGAAATGATTGTCTTTCCACTTCCGTATTATGGCCCCAACAGTGCTCACTGGACCATCCAGAAGCTTAGAATGGCGCCTATAACCAATGCCATCATGATGTGTTGGAACAATTAGGTTGCGAAGGTCTTGAGACAGCTCTTTGCTTTTACCCATCATGAGATGTGTCTTGTGTGACACCTTGGCAATGAGACCTTTTTGTAGGCCATCCGTTGGGACTGAACCAGCTGTTATTAATTTCCACTGACAGGGGGCTGGATTGCTTTTTAATTACTGTAAGTTTTCAGCAGTTGTCTTGGCTTTCCATGCCTTTTTGCGCCTCCCTTTCTTCATGTGTTCAATACTTTTTCCCTGTGTCATTTCACATTATTACACATAACTTAATTTCTGAGCTTATTTGTTTTGGTTTCTTTGTATGTACTGATTCCTTGGGTTGTTACCAACATCTGGTGAAAATTTCATGTCAATAGCACCTTTGGAAATATATTTACTGAGAAAAATGGTGACGTGTTCAATACTTATTTCCCCCGC
The DNA here is from genome assembly GCF_963993115.1 of Abramis brama. NCBI lineage: Eukaryota > Metazoa > Chordata > Actinopteri > Cypriniformes > Leuciscidae > Abramis > Abramis brama. Next base: position 53,057,062 of record NC_139963.1, on the reverse strand, counting down.
TGTAGTTGATATTTAATCTCAATATTACATTTACATGTATTCATCATAAGAACACAGCAGTTCTTGTGTTTAGAAACTGATAGATGTCAATCTATAATGAAATTAAACTGTATATTGATGAATATAATAATGTCTTTGAGCTGATTTGGAGACTTTAGCTCAGCAAATACTGATATATGAGTGTAATCACATTCAGCTTGTTTTTGATTGATGTTTTTCCTGTTTATTTCTGAACAGCATGAAGCGCTACACACATAAATGACATGATTTCAGAGGGTGTGTGTGTGTGTTTTGAGTGTTCAGTGTAAAGTGATGAGTGATAATCGAGTGTAATATCAGTAAGAGTCTCTTCACCTTCTTTGATTTTGTCGTCGAGTGGAAACGGATCGTCCGGCTGCATGTTAGCAGCGATAAGAACAGCTCTGGAGTCCTCCAGCACCTGCACACACACACAGAGAGATCAGACTCAATCAGGCACTCTATATCAGACTGAGGCGCTCTCTCTCTCTCACACACACACACACACACACACATACACAATCTTTATCAGACTGAGGCTCTCACACACACACACACACACACACAGAGATCAGACGCTCTTCATCAGACTGAGGCTCTCACACACACACACACACACACACACACACACACACACACACCTTGAAGAGGCCCTTCAGCATGATGTCGATGATCTTGTACTGCTGGTTGATGTCGTTGAGCTCCACCAGGTTCTTCAGAGCCTTCAGCTGATCTTTCCTCTTGGTCTCGAACAGACGCTTATCTGAGGGAGACGTTCAGGACAACAAACCACACACACTCACACACTCAAACACACACACTCACTGGTGTGAGTGAGGAGGATACAGATCTCCAGGTTGGAGTCGTGTCGATGTCTCGGTGTGTCCGAGTCAGAGCCGAGGGCCGCCGGAGCCGCCAGTAGCAGCAGAGCGCAAACACTCAACATGACCACTAGAGGGAGACACACACACACACACACACACCAGAACAATCACAGAAATAGTGAGATATAAACTCGGAATTGCATGAAAAACTCAAAATATTGAGATATAAATTTAGAATTGTGAGGGGAAAAAACAGCAGAAAAAAATCTTTCATTCTGTACAGTTACAAGAACACTGATGTGCTGGACTCTATAAGCTTGTTTTCGCCATGAAATAAAACATTTAAAAAGGTAATCGCAACTTTTTCCTCACAATTTTTACTTTTTCTCGCAATTCAGAGTTTATATCCCACAATTCTGAGAAAAAAAGTTGGAATTGCGAGGTAAAAAGATGCAATTGTCTTCTATATATTTTTACTATTTATTCTCGCAATTCAAAGTTTATATCACATTGAGCTGTGAGATAAAAAAAAATGGAATTGCGAGAAAAAGTCAGAATTGTGAGATATTAATTTGGAATTGCGGAAAAAAAAAAAAGGCAAAATTGTGAGATATTCAACTAATTGTGAGGGGGAAAAAAAGTCAAAATTGTGAGGTAAACTCATTAATTGCATGAAAAACTCAAAATAGTGAGATATAGGCTAAACTCAGAATTGTGAGGAAAAAGTCAGAATTGTGAGATATTAACTCGGAATTGCGAGAAAAAAAAGTCAGAATTGTGAGATATTAACTCGGAATTGAGAGAAAAAAAGGCAAAATTGTGAGATATTAATTTGGAATTGTGAGAAAAAAAGAAAAAATTTAGATAACAGAATTGCGAGAAAAAAAGTCAAAATTGTGAGATATTAACTCGGAATTGTGACAAAAATGTCAAAATTGTGAGGTAAACTCGTTAATTGCGTGTAAAAGTCAAAATAGTGAGATATAAAACTCAGAATTGTGAGGAAAAAAGTCAGAATTGTGAGATATTAACTCGGAATTGCGAGAAAAAAAAGTCAGAATTGTGAGATATTAACTCGGAATTGAGAGAAAAAAAGGCAAAATTGTGAGATATTAATTTGGAATTGTGAGAAAAAAAGAAAAAATTTAGATAACAGAATTGCGAGAAAAAAAGTCAAAATTGTGAGATATTAACTCGGAATTGTGACAAAAATGTCAAAATTGTGAGGTAAACTCGTTAATTGCGTGTAAAAGTCAAAATAGTGAGATATAAAACTCAGAATTGTGAGGAAAAAAGTCAGAATTGTGAGATATTAACTCGGAATTGCGAGAAAAAAAAGTCAGAATTGTGAGATATTAACTCGGAATTGAGAGAAAAAAAGGCAAAATTGTGAGATATTAATTTGGAATTGTGAGAAAAAAAGAAAAAATTTAGATAACAGAATTGCGAGAAAAAAAGTCAAAATTGTGAGATATTAACTCGGAATTGTGACAAAAATGTCAAAATTGTGAGGTAAACTCGTTAATTGCGTGTAAAAGTCAAAATAGTGAGATATAAAACTCAGAATTGTGAGGAAAAAAGTCAGAATTGTGAGATATTAACTCGGAATTGCAAGAAAAAAAGTGAATGGCGAGAAAAAAGTCAAAATTGTGAGAAAAAAAAATCACCAGAAACAAGCTTTCATACTGTACAGTTAGGCTACAAGAAGACAAAATATTATATAAAACAAAAAATAATAATGTAATCAATAATTAAAATTGCATAAATAAACATCACAAATGCATCTGTTCACAACATAATGGCCATTATAAAAGAGTTTGAATTACTCAAATCTTCTCTAAAATTCAAGTAAGTATTGAACCTTTCAATAAATAAAATGAATAAATAATGTATGATTTCAAATTTAACATCAGACTAAAGTGGAAACATGAGAATATTGACACTAAACCAGTGGAAGATGATAATCCAAACCTGTGTGACTTTCTTTCTTTCTTCTGTTGAACACACAACATATTATGAGAAACATGTTTTTGGTAGGGATGCACAGATAGGGTTGTTTTTTTTGCCGATACCAATTTGAACAAACAATCCGAGTCCGATATTTGGCACTTTCTCTCTTATTTGAAGTTTTGTCATTAAAATGGACAGTTTTGATCATGTTTTAAATTAGCAAAGGTATACAGTGATGGTACTAGTTAATTTATTGCTGTATCATCAAATCATTTCTAATGAACATGGATTGGATCCATTTAATTCAGCAGGCAAACATAAACACATAAATAAACACAACAGAACAGGATACAAGCACATAAACAGTGCTTTTTATGGTTGGTTTAAAAGTAGTTTCAGGTACAGAAATAAAGTAAACTAATGTAAAATAACTTGCATATTCTTCACTGTATAAATTAAATGCATATAATCCTAAGTTACAAAAGTCAAGAGTAGTGAGCGATTTTCTTTGGACGTGTTTGAATTTCTCTCAGAGAGCAGAACTGAGTCCAGTTGTGCTTGAATATTTAAGTTCGCAAGGCTTAAAACCTCAAAGGATACTTGCCGCATTTTGTACATATTTCATTTAGTTTTGGCAAGTATATAATTATTCTACCCAAAGAAAAACATTGGATTATGAAAATGAGATATTATACAGCTCAGTGCCTTCTTCACACAGTTAATTAATGACCCGTCGGTTTGTTATATCGGCCTATTTTCATGCTATAGCTGATGGCTGTGAATTGATCAAAAACAAATCAGCCGATACATCGGTGCATCTCTAATGATTTTGTCCATATAATGAAGGGTTCAAAGTTGTGTGATCCCCAATGTTCTTCAGAATATCTTCTTCAGCGTTCAGCAGAAGAGAGTCGCCATACAGGCTGGAAATGACACGAGGAATGACCCATTTCTGGGTTATGCGATCCTTAAATAAATTACTCGACTGGAAGCTTCAAGACAAAATCCTTGTGAGTGTAATAATCATACCAGATGGTTGTTATGTGATACACACACAGTTCAGACTGTCTGAAGTGTGTATTAGTGTTGTTTAGACGTGATGCTCCAGCATCTGCTTCAGACTGACTGAAACTATAAACCCCGAGGGATTTGTGTTTAATATTTCATGTTTGCTCAGAACCAAACCCACAGTTCTACTTCCTGTCCTGAGACACAGAGCTCAAACCAGACTAGTTATTAATCTATAACACATATAATAAGTATAAATAATATTATTGTACTATTATTAATAGTAAAAAATATTATTAACCAATATACTTATTATTTTGCAGTCAGTCAGATAATGTAACCCCTCCTCATAGCAGCAAGGGTTAACCAGTCCAGTCGTGTCAACTATAGTGTCTAATAGCATAGAAATAATTCATACACAGAGGTTCCAGCATCATAATTCACATGGGAATACCGCAGTACTGGATGATTACCATGTTAATTTACCCTGGTATTCAAACAGCACCATATTACTATGGTATTTGATTCGACCATCATAACCATTAGCAACTGAACTGATATTAAATATATCTAATAGTATATAAATCACGAGAGTATATTATAGAATAGAGAGCGCATCCCTACATTGCGTCGCGTCATAATCAGTGCAGATGTTGCAGCGGTGATCGCGTGCGTGATGCGGATCGCACTCACCTTCACCTTCAACGCGAAGCGCGCGCGATCATCGG